>NC_143398.1:32870394-33495394 GCF_052110815.1 Crocodylus siamensis
TTTCCCTTTATTTCTTCCCCTTCTCTTTAATCCTTGTTTTATCATTTCATGATAGCCTAGGCCCTATTCTGGGCTGAAGGCAGGTACAAGATATGCTGAGACATGCCTTGCCTCCAGAATGACAGTATGAAGTTGTTACAGGTACTATGTTAAAAAAAGAATTACTTCTGCCTGTCATCCAATCTTATGTATAAGGCTAGTTCAGGTGAGTTTTCTAAATTTATATTTGGAGCCTGACTGTGAGGTTATGACTCAGCAAGTCTTATACAATTGATTTTATGATTTAGCATTTGGCCTATCACTCACACCCACTTCACACAAGACCTGGACGGACAACACTGATCTAATCTTGTTACTTTGATGTTGCTACTTTTCTTTGTCCATCACCTTCTTCCATTCAGCATTTGATTGAATTCCTTTACTTTAGACTTAATCTCTTATCACTGTCTTCAAAAGAAATAGTTCAAAGCACTAGCTTCTTAACAAGGAGGAGTTCAGTAGCATGGAGCAGCTACTGTTGTTACATAAGGATGTGGGAGTGGCTGCAAAGACCTTAGGTCATTCCTCCTTTTTAGAATGCATAGTTCTGAACTACACATTGTTGTAGATTGCCATCCACTCCAGCCTTCAGTTGCTTTTGTATTAGAGGTACTTCATGTTTAAATAAAGGTATTTTAAGAATTAAATACAAGCTCTTCATGCCTCAATAAAGAAACTGTCAGAATATGGGAATTGCTATACTGGAGTAGCCCAATGGTCTATTTGGTGTGCTATCTAGTCTGACATTAGCCATTAGCAGATGTTATGAGTATGTTATAATCTGACTGTAAGGGAAAGTTATTTTTAAACCTAGACATTTAGCAGTAAATTAAAAGGGAGCAGGATTTATATACATAATTTTACCTCAGTTTATGTTTCTGCAGATTTTCATGTCCATATATACATTTAGTCTACTTTTTAATCATGCTAGGCTCTTGGCCTCAATGTTGTATTGCACCCATGAGTTTCATAAGTTGTATTTATGGCAAAAGATAATTTTATATTATTAATTTTAATTGAATTGCTTTTCAGTTTCACTGAATGTCTCCTTTGTCCATGTATTCTGAGGAAGAATAGAAGCACCTGAATTACTTCTTCTTCACCATTTATTATTTTATATAACACCATTGTGCTGCTTACATATCTTTGTTATGGACTAAAACTAAAATGTGTATCTGCACTTTACAGTCATTCTATTCTTTTAGTTTGTGTGAGAGTATTTATTTAACAAAATATTGTTTTTATTTTAAAGAAAAGCAAACAAAGAACTAGACATTTTAAAACAGTCAGGAGAAAAGAATGTTCACATATTGATGGCGGTAGTATTATATCTTCTGCCAGCAGTGCCTGACTAATAGAAAACTAACAAAAACATTCACAATATTATAGATTTTCTTACCTATAATGCAAACTTATGGAACTAACTGAAAGGGTCTAACACTCTTCTCTTCTTTGTTCAATGTAAAATTTTATAGAAGAATAGAGTGACTACATGGTTCTATTAATATTTCATGTCAAGTGAAGTGAATACTTTTTCTAGTTTTATAGTATTAACCAAAATGAGAGGTTCTTTGTTCCTATTTTTAAAAGTGCCTTCTCCTCCCTCTGTTAGGTGGAGATTTATGAGCATGCCCCATTAGGGATGAAAATACACCTTGCTGAAGAGAACAAAGATACAAAATGATACTAAAATTATATTTGGAGCCCAACAGAATCAAAAACCTGTTTCCCATTTTCAGATAGCATAACATATGAAATAACACATGATCCTGCCAGCCTCAGTTAGCAGGAATGACAAAACAGACTTCAGATGAAAATAGACAAAACTTCACAAATACTTTGCTAATAAGTTAAAAGTAAAGGTCCATGTAAAGGTATTTTATATTTAATTCATTATTTGTCCCTTGAAGAAAAGTTTGAGAACTGTTTTTTGACACTTTTATTCTGCGGTTTTCATATCTTTGAACAGTGCAAATTTATGATAATTTTGAAAGTGTGCATGCTACCCTTTCCTCATATGGTTACATGGTCTCTATTTTAAGAAACAAGGGGTGTGTCTACACATGCCTTAATGAACCTTTGCTACTGTGCATTAAATTTAGTACCTCTAATATGAGGTACTGTATAAAGGCTCATTAGCCTGTGCTAATACACAGTGGCAAAGAAGAATGAGGTTACTTGTGATGCTTAATGCCAAGTCATTCTACTGCACATTAGCATATTATCACAGTTTTTGCCATGATGTGCTAATGCACAGTAAACTAGGCTAGTGAGCACTATGGCATCTCATGTAGATGTTCCCACTGATAATTAAATTATATGAATTTGTGTTTCATAGATTAGTCAAGGCTTTCCAAACTCTATGGGATATATACTATTTTTTAACAGTTTAATATAAACTAAAATAAAATTATATATTTTGCCTCCATTTTCAATTTGCCTCAGAGATCTTTTGCCGGCAGTTGAGATACCAATGAGCTAATAGACTTGATTATTCATTCATGATATATTTGATAAGAAATGAAATTTATTTTCCCTTAAATGTATCACACGGGAAGAGAATGGCCCCCCTCTCCACTCCTATTTAATTTATATAGAGTGGATTAATGGGCTAATCCAGTGAGGATGAGGGAAGAAAACAGACTTGTATATATATAGTCTGATTGTTCCTGTTATACAGCAGTGATTCTCAAATTGGATACCATGGGGTGCCATTCAATATCACTATGGTTAGGTACAAACACCTACATATGAGTCACAAGATAAACCATAGATTTTAAATAGGAATAGGAACATTCTTATCTATGAGGGTTTTTCTGAGTTCTTTGCAACAGAAAATTTGCTCTGACATTTTTCCCTAGTCAAAAAATGATTGAAAGCTAAGCACTGGCAATTTCTGAGAGGTGCCTTGAGCCTAAAAACAGTGAGAACCACTTCTCTAGAGAGAGCTTCAGGGACAGCCACTGCTTACTGAAAGTCTCTGGTTAGGGTTACACCTGAGAATACACCTGCCGCACACAACTTAAGGGCTGCATCTACATGTGTGTTTCAATGTGCAGTAGCCTATTTTACTGTGCTCTAGAGTGCCACAGCAAAAACTGTGCTAATGTGCTAATATGAAGCAAAATTAGGCTCCTGTGCCTTTAGTGCACTTCTGTTACCATGCATTAGGGCAGTCTAATGCACATTTAGTTGGTACTTCACATTAGAGATACTAAACTTAATGTGCAATAGCAAAAGTGCTTTGATGAACATGTAGATACACCCAAGGAGGAGGAGTGTGCTTATGCAATTGACTTGTTGCCTAGTTAGGGACTGGAGCAAGACTGTGGTTTCACCTTTTATACATCCTTCCCTACCTTTCTATGTCTTCTCTTTCTTGTAGCTCAAGGAAGGGACAGACAGAAATAAATAAAATCTCTTCAAAACAATGTTAAAGTAATCATGGAATCTTTACCTACATTACAGAAATCAAAGCTATTTAGCCTCAAATACTTAATTTGCTCCCTAAGCTTAATTGGAGAATATTGGAAATACTGAGAAGATAGAAGATACCATGCATCATAAATGCTGCAGCCCTCACTCTGAATTTCCATTCTATTGATGGGTGAAGTTGGACACTTTAATTGCTCCAAATGCATGAGATGATTACTAAGTGTACTTAGGAACAATTACAGGAAGAACTTGATGCAAAATACTTGACATTTCTACAAAAGTACCTTGCTGAAAATTTTTTCTTTAGTCCATTCATTAATGTCAGCCATGTTTCTGGTGTTCATGGAAAAACAAAGCCAATTTATAAAGATTGTTATTGGATGGCTACTGAAAACCATATTAATACATTTATAATTACTAGTTGAACCTGTGCTTTGCTGTGGAAGATTAATTTGATTTTTTTATAAACTTTTGTCATAATAATCATCACCTTCACTTTATGGGTTATGCATCATTGCCTGTTCCAACTTCAAAAGCTTTCAGACCATCATTTCCCTCTGGTTCTTTTCCTATAGACTGTAATTGAAATTTTTGACATTGGTAAACTACCAACCCCCTGCTCTACCCCCAACCTGGAAGACCAGACCAGAGTCCCCTTAGCTGACATTTTCAGAGTTCCCTAGAGACCTTCATGGCAGTGTAACAATGTAGCAAACATCATTAGATGCACTGTAATTGGTATGTAGGCAATGTTAAATCTTGTGCAAAGCATTTACTGAATGGCTCTTCATCGTTATATTGCTATGAATTGCACGTAGGCCGGGGTGAACAAAATACGGCCTGTGAGCTGGATGCAGCACACCAAACACTTTAATCTGACTTGTGGGATACCCCAACAAATTGTGCCCCACCCAGCGCTTCTGCCCATGAAGATGAAAGTGAGGCACTCATGTGTGCACTTAGCCCCCAAAATGTACCCTAATGCCTGCCTCCAACTCCAGCTTCCATGAGGGGCTGTTGCTGCTACAGTTCCCAGGATCTGATCACTTTTCTGGTTTTCTGCTGGCTTTGGACAGCAGGTAGGGAAGTAGCGGGTGTGGGGCCCTGGGAGGGACCCTGGAGGGTAGGGCTGGGGCTAGTGGCAGTGCAGAGCCCATGCCCAGGTGAAGCAGGGTCCAGCTGCAGCATTGATCTGGGGTGGGCAAAGTGTGGGTGTTAGGGAGAGTGGAGGGTTGGAGGGTGTGGGGACCCCCCCACAAGCTCCCACCATGGTGCACAGCCCATCAGGTGGTGGGAGCAGCAGCACACAGGGTGCTCAGGGTGCAAACACCTGGTGGGGTGTGGCTGAGGCCAGTGCTGCACATCACAGCAAAGGGCACAGCCTTTGTGTGCCTGCCTGTATCACTGGTGCTCCCAGCCACTTACATGCACCCCACACTCACACAGCAGGGAGGGAAGCCCCACGTGCTAGAGGCAAGTGTCTTCCCTGCTGGGACTGCACAGCACCAGAGAGAAACTTCAGGCTCCAGAGCTAGCTGCCTGCCTGGGTCTTTCCTCCCCCGCAACATATCCCTGCAGGACTGCATGTTACTGGAAGGGAGTGCCAGCGATGCAGGTAGGTACGTTAGTGGCAGGGCGAACCCATGGAGGCTGCGCCCCTTGCTCTGATGTGGAGCACTGGCTGGGGCCATGCCTTACTGGATGCTTGTGCCCTGACCACCCCAGCTGCTGCTGCACCATGGGAGAATTGTGGGGAGAGCCCCACACTACCCCAAACTCCCTCACACCCACACCCTGCTCCCACAACCCCCCACATATACACAACTCCCCCAACATACCCTGTGCTCCCCACACAGCCACACCCCCTCACAACTCCCCCACACACCCCCACATCCTACCACACACCCCACCGTACACATCCACCATACACACACATATAACATATACCACACACATGTACCCCTCACACACCACACACACCATACAAACCCCGCATACCCCATACATGCACCACACACAGCACACATACCACACACATATATCCTCTTAAAAAAGAAGTCAGTTCTTTTGTTTCCAAATTGTTGTTCAGCCTAAGATTCAGTCGTGCATTAACCCTGTAGCTGTTGGGACTATTCCATTCTGATATAAGGTGCAAATCCTACCAGGTATGCTTTTAGGTGAGCCCATGCCATGGAAGGTACAGCACAGCTCCCACCCTGCTCTAGGCATGATCCCGTCCCTACACAACCCCTTCCTATCCCCTAGCTCTGTCTGGGTCACCAAAAAAGCTGGCTTTGCCTCTGGATGTGGCAAGCACAAAACAGTTCTAATTCCTTCCAGGTTTCATGTTTTTCTTTTCTTGTTACAGAATCTATCTTCATTCCCACATATGAAAAATATATTTTTTAGAATTCATCAACAAACTGTAATAATCAGATATTGCAGACTTCTAGTCCCCAGTAAACAAACTCAAAACAACAATCCTTACTACATATATTCAAGAACTCATGATGATTTTTGCTTTTGTACTTTTGGCTTAATATTTGTGCAGAAAATCTGTGCTCTTCATTTCTCATGGAATAGTTTTCAATAATAGTTAAAAATAACACAGACAAAAGTCTCAAAATGAAGATGCCCCAAACAAAATGAATGAGCACTGTTAAATAAGGAGTGACAGTGCAGAAGCTTAATGTTAAGAGAGCACAGGAATCTTTCTTAGTTGGCACAAGGACCAATCTGGTCCTCAATTGGGATCTTGACCTGCAAAGTTTAACGGAGAATTACATCTATTATAAAGGACTTTTGAAATATCCTGTGCAACACTGTAGTAGGATATTAATTTTTATTTAAATTCTAGTTCTCTTTGGAGGATATCACGTTTAGAGAAGTAGTCCAAACTGCAGAACACACTTAACCTGATCTTTACTTAGTCATACATCAGAAGGAATTTCCACACCTTCTCTCTGTCAAGGTCAGTATTCAATTTAAGTAACAGCTATATCCATGTGTCTTGATCCTCTTATAAGGAAGCTCAAACAGGATCCTGCTTTTACTTGGGTAATATGAGAGGACATATTACATCAGGATGACAGAAATAGCTTGGTATTATGTCGGTGATGGTATAATGTATCCATTCATCTGCAGTGGATGAAATTACTGAAATATCTTCCCTTTGTATATAAATGTCCTAGTCCTTCAAACCCTTATTGTGTGAAAGCAGTTCATTTGAAACCAACAAGACTATTCTTATGTGTTAGGCAAAGGTATGACTATTTTGAGGATTCAGGTCTCAGACAAACCATTTTTTAAATCAGTTAGCTCATCTTTAGCTGAATGTGATACAAAGGCCTAAACCTTGTACTCAGAACAATACAGGTAGATTTCTGTCCCCATGCAAAGCTTCTTTGACTTCAGTTGGGTTCTGCACAGTTGAGGGTACTCTCTTAGTATACGGTCAAGGTTTTAAACCTTAATATATATTTCTTTACGCACTCAGACCGATTTAACATTCAACTGTGACTCACACTGGAAATAATTCTTAAACAGTTCTGACTTTGGTTGTGTAGTCTCCATTAGGATCACAGCCTGGAGCTGAATTAATTTGATTTTGTGCCCTTCCTTTATGGAGTTTTGACCCAGCTGGAGATTATATGATGTAAATATTTTTTAATTCTGTTGTGAATGTATTTTGCTGATGATAAATTTGGAGTCCTAGGGACTCAGTGATTGATTATAATTATTGAGACTGTAAAAACACTTTACTTTTGATTAACAGCTTCTGACACACTCAGCACTATAAGCCATGGCATGGTTTCTTCTCTTCTACCTCCTCCTTCTCTCTTTCTCCTTTTTCATATTATTTTAATATGGATATTTATAGCAATTACTATTATACTTAAGCCTTTTGGATTTAATCATCAGGAAGATGCAGACAATTTGAATTATATTTTTCTTTCATCTTTCCAAGGAATTATTAATTAAGTGAAATAGTATGCCTAAAAGTATGCCAACTCATCTTCAGTCTGTCAATTATTAGACATTAAGAAATGATCTGGTAATTTAAAAAAAAGGAACTTAGGCATTTTGAATGAACTTCTATTCATGCTGAATCCCAGCTCTTGGTAGTCACATACAACACCTTCTCTAGTCAAGACAGAGTTAGAAATACTTGTATATTATAGACCAAAATCCTTTGTGGTATAATTTGAGCAGCTCCTTTGATGTTAAGAGAGTTGTGTTCAATTTTGTCAACAGAGGATTTGTCATAAGAAATTTAGGAAATAAAACTAGAAGAGAGAAGATATATATTCAGTTCCCAGCTTTTCCACAGACTTCTATTGTAACCCTAAGAAAGTCACTTCGTCATTCTGTGCACTAGAGTTCTACGGCTGAAAATGGGATATTTACTCATTTCACTAGATTTTGAGAGTTTAAATCCAATTAATTTTTTTAAAGACATTGGATTCTTTCATTGGATGACATTCTTTAAGGACAATGTCTTAATAAAAATAAAACCAAACCAAACAAAGAAATTAAACTCATTCTGCTTGAGTTCTAAACGTTGATTATCATGGATCTAAAATTTGTAAATCCTAAATTTTATCTATCTGGAATGATGAAATATTTTCAATTCTTACCATGTGGTTAATTCTCCATTTAAACAATCTATGAAGGGTCTTATGAAGGGATTCTCCTTCACTAACTATTTTAAAATGAAATTGGAAGTTTTTGTGCAATATATGCTTTAATTCAAACAAGAATCAAGTCAAGGAAATGCTGTCCTGTGTTATTAAGGGAGACAGACCAGAGGAACACAACAGTCTCTTTGGTTTTATAATTTATGAATCTATGGATTCTGTGGGAGCATCTATGCATTCACTAAGGTGCAGTGGATACTGCATATTTATTTTGTACTTGTATAATCAAGTACAAAATAAATGTGCAGTAACTGCAGTTACTGCTCAGTAGTGCTGGCAAATGCCTTTTTAGTGACACTACTGAACAGTACCCTAAGAATACTGCACAGTAGTGTATTAGCAGTGTTTGTGCTGTGTCACGCTACTGCAGAGTATTATTAGGCTACTGTGCAGTTAGCATCTCATGTAGATGCCCTGTAGGTTCTAAATCAATGATACTGAGACTATGGCTTTAGAATCACAAGTTGAATTGCCACATGCAGCAGTTCACAGAAAATAGTATATCAGATGTGTATTTGTTTTACTACATATGTTGGGCATGTCTTTTCTTCAGTCAGAAATAATACAATACATGAAGTAGTAAAGTATTTGTACCAAGGTATTTGTCTTTTGTTTTGAACTGCAATTTGCCACTGTTCATGTGTGATGTATACTTTGTTATGACTCTTTGGTTATTATTTGGCTATTGTTTTTGTCATGTTTCTTATTTTTTTTAAAGTTATTTTCTTTCAACTATTACAGAGCAAGATACAGGAGAAATTCATATTTCAATTGTGTTCTATAGAAGGAATGTGATATGCAGAGTCCTATCAGAGTCAATGATGACCTGCAGTGATGTATTCAAAGACAATCAAGCCCTAGATGTCTGGATATACAAGAAACTAGACTGCATAGAAGAAGTGGGGATTTATGAATGTGCAAGGACAAAATCAGGAAGGCAAAAGAAAAAAGGAGCTGCATCTGATGAGGAAAGTTAAAGGTAACAAACACAAATTCTATAAATGCGTTGTCTGAAAAAAAGGAACCAAGAGGATGTGGATCAACTGTTAAATAGCCAGAACAAGCTCTTAACAGAAGATGCAAAGAAGGCAGAGCTGCATAATAGTTACTTTGGCTCTGGATTTCAGGAAGACTTTTCACAAAGTTTTTCATGACTTTCTCATAAACACATTGTAAAAATATGTTCTAGATAAACTACTACAAGGTGAATATGACACTGGCTTAATAGACACAACCAAATAGTAATTATAAAAGGATTAATGTTTGAACTGTAGGAAGTTTTGAGTAGGGTTCAGGCATGACTGGTGAACTCAGACTGGTGGGGTGGGTGGAGCAGCACACGGGAGTGGGGGAAAGAGTGGGTGTGGGGGGTTTGCAGCCAGGCAGTCTAGCTGGGAGTGGGGAGGCTGCAACCCCTCCACTCCTGGCTGGCTACAAACCCCAGCCCTCTCCAGGCTGGCTGCAAACCCCACCCCCACCTCCACTCCCATATGCCACTCCACCCACCCCACGAGTTTCAGTTCACCAGCTATGCCTGGTAGGGTCTCCCAGAGTCCCGAGCCTGGTGCTGTTAATGTGTTTATTGAGGTTGGATGCTAAAATGGAGAGCATCTAGAGAAAATCTGCAGATGACACAAAGTGAGAAAGATTGTGAACATGTTGGAAGACAGCAGTGTAATTCAGAAAGTTCTTGAAAGATTGGGAAGCTAGGAAAGAGCTAACAGGATGCAGTCTAATGCTGACAAATACAAGGTGCCACAATTAAGGAAGAATGATGAAAAACACAATTACAAGAAGGGTGATACCTGGCTAGATGCAAACACTATAGAAAAAGACCTGGGGGGTGGGGCAGCCATCAGTGGGACTGGGGGAGGGGGCAAGGGGTGAGGCCAGGTGAGGCAGCCATTGGGGGGCAAGGGATGCAAACAGGGGGTGGGGCTGGGTGGGATAGCCATTTGGGGGAATCTGGGGAAGTGGGAAGGGGTGGGGCTGGGTGGGATAGCCATCGGTGGGGGTTGGGGGAGTGGGCAGGGGGTGGGGCTGGGTGAGGCAGATATCAAGGGGGCTGAAGGTACAAATGGCAGGTGGGGCTGGATGAGGCATAGTCCCCCCACAATCCATCCACACCTACCCACACACACCCACATCCTACTATAGCCACCCATTCTCTTCCTTGGACATAACAAACATATTTTAACAACCCTTGCAACAGGAGGACTTTGGCTTCCATTGTTCCCCTTCTTAACCTATCAGAGTTTAGGTTGTTATACCTTGTCATTGTATCAGTGTTGTCCATGTATTTTACTAAAAGGTTAGCCAAGGATTTGTTTTGGATGGTTTAGATAGGGAGGATCCTGTCTTTACTAGGGGATTGAACTAGATGACCTCTGAAGGTCTTTTACAGCTCTACTTTTCTGTGATTCCATCATTCTGTGGTTTGTAGATAAGCTTAGGAAGCAAGGAAGAAAAAGTGAGAGAGAGCCAAAATTCCCAGCTGAGGCAAGAAGTCAGCAAGAAATGGCAGTGTCCCAAATCATGTGACTCATTCTTATGCACAAATCAAATGACAATTTAATTCCATCTTTGTCTCATGCATTCATCCTCATTGTCTTCATACAGACCTCATGAGATTCCCCAGATGGAACTTGGGCCCTGTACCTGGGAAGGTAAAGTGGACAAAAGCTACTCAAACAGAAGAAAGTTTGTTCCTTCAAAAAATCAGTATACCCATCCTATAAATCTTTTGATGTAAGTGTTTTTCTTTCCTTTCTCCCCTACTGGCCCTGCATGGAGGAAGAGACCTACATCAGAAGCATGAGTTGCAACAGTTTTAACTTCTATTTGCCAAATATAAGCCCTTGTTCAATGGAACTTACTACAAAATTTGCTGGACTCAAACTCACGTGGAACAGGATTTAGCATGAGGGTCTGACTCTAGGTATGGTGTGGTGAAGTTTGGTGTGTGAGACAATATATAGTGTATGAGACACTATATAGTCAGGGAGCCAACACAGGCAGCGAAACTTTATGCTTTAATGTTTCACATCATTCACTGTGAGCTGGTTCTTTCTGGTTCTTTCTTTTACAATGAATCCATTGGTTTCCCTTGGCATTGATAGAAACTGTTATGATGAAATGTCCTAATAGCTGTATTATTCATAAACTATCCCATATCTGAAAAAAATTCAACAGCTATATAGACCTACATTTTCTGAAATGTTATAACCAAGCCATCTGTTAAGTAGAAGAACCTGACAGCTTTGTTAGAATTTGGCAATTGTTAACTTTAACTACTTGCATCTCCAAAATACTTTAGCATTTACTTATTATTTCAGATTAATCCTCCTCCCCAAAAGAATGTGGTGATAATCCAAAGGATCTTTGTAAGATCAGACACAGATGCTGCTCCTCCTGCCTTCATCCCAACCACTTCCTTTATCACCACATATTCAAAGACAGCATGGAGCCACCTCCTGGGGGCACAGGCAGTGGAGAGCCAGTCAGCAAACTTCATCCAGCTCTGCCAGCTGGCAGATATTCTGCACCAGGGAGGCTCTTTGGTAGTAGGTAAATTTCATCCTCTCTGAACAGACAATACATATGAACATTCCTCAGTTGTTTGGATTAATTACCTGGCTCTTAACATTGCTCACCATTTTCTATGATACATCTACATTTTTTGAAGTTTTGCCAGATGGGGAATGAACACCGCTACCACTTTTTATCTCATGAAGAAGGAAAATTTTGCTGTGGTGAAAAGTAACAATTCAACTTTATATTTATATTTTCAAAAATTGAACAAAGATATGTAAAGCTCTTACTTTAAATGCACAAAACAAGCTCAGTTTCTTTTCCAAGAACCACTGCTTGCTTTCTGTTGGTTCAAAGTCAATAGGAAAAATATAACAACCTCTTCTTGCAGAGGTTGTTGGAAGTGCTATTAAAGTGCTTCTTTCTGCCTCAAGAAGAGAGTTTGAAGACAAGCAGAAGGTCAACAGATAAAAAGGAAGCCCCCTTTTGAGCCATCATGAATTGAACCACTGGCGAACACAACTGGGTAAATGTAATAAAAAATAAAGCAGCTACCAAAGCTAACATTCTGATGCAATAAATGATTGTAGCAGGGCACTAGGGTGCCTGCTACTGGCATTGGTAATAGAGCTTGGCTGCCAATCAGCAGGGAAGCACAGCTGAAGGTTGCTTAGGCAACAGATTAGGTCAGCTGACTTAAAGGGGGCAGGGCCAGACCGTTATAAGCAGCCAGGCTGAGGCCAGAAGGCAGTTCTCCTCTGACAGCCTGAGAGGCAGGAGCTCTGCTGTGCAGCAGAGCAAGGCAGAGCTGCCTGAGCACCTGCTTGCTGATGAGATGGAGAGGCCTCTGACAGGGAGGCTCGACAGAGAGCCAGGGTGGCACAGGATGTTATAGCCAGTAGGCTGATTTTTGGGTTACCGCCAGTTGGCATAGCTTTGAGTTTGGTTTTGATGGTGATTGTGCTACTGGAGGACCAGGTGAGGCTGTAGGGGAAGGAGGAGGCCTCAGGGGAGCACCCCAGCAGAACAGGGGGTTCCTGGTGGCACAGATGGTGCTGCATTTTGGGGTGTGCCCAGGGAGGTCACAGTGATTGGTGCCAGAGCTGGCACTGTGGATGAGGCACAACATTTGGGGTGTCCTGACCCCAGCCCAGTGAGGCACTATTGGGAGTAAAGCCCGGTGGGGTATACGACCCAGAAGAAGGGTCAGGGGGCCATGCACGGCTACAGGCCACCTGAGCCCCAAGCGCAGGAAGCGCGCGAGCGAGGCCCAGAGGGGGCGAGAGCACGAAAGGGTGCGGGAAGTGTGAGAAGTGCGGACATAGGCCCCAGTGAGGGCAAGCACAAGAAGCGCGAGGCATAGGCCCCAGTCAGGGCGAGCACGCGAAAGGTGCGGGAAGCGCGAAAGGTGCGAGCGAGGCCCCAGTGAGGACAGGGGAGCATGGGAAGCGTGAGGCATAGGCCCCAGTGAGGGCGAGTATATTGGGCAAACTCCAGAAGGAAGGGGTGGGCCTATCAAGAAGCCTCAGAAGAGGGTGAGTGTGCAAGTAAGCCCCGGAGGAGGGCGGGTGCGTGATGAGAAGCCCAGAGAGGGGACAGGCGCGAATAGAAGCCCAGAGGGGGCGCGTACATTGGGGAGGCCCGGAGAAGGGTGGGCACGCGATTAGAAGCCCGGAGAAGGGCGGGCGTGCGATTAGAAGCCCAGAGGGGGCACATACATTGGAGAGGGTGCGTATACCGGAGAGGCCCTGGAAAGGACAAGCATAAGATTAGAGCGTCCGGTGAGGACGAGGATACAGGAGAAGCCCAGTCAAGGGTGAGTCGATTGGGAAGTCCCTGAAAGGGGCAAGGGCAAGTCTAAAGAATCCGGAGAGGGCAGGGTGCGCGAGCAAGAGTCTGGAGAGGGCAGGGCATGTGGGTAAAGGCCCAGAAAGGGCATACATATCAGAGAGGCCCCGGAGAGGGTGTGTATACCGGAGACGCCTCGGAGAGGGCACATACATAGACACACGAGAACATCCGGAACGCCGGCGAGGCTTGGGCATGGTATTGGGGGCGGAAGGAGCCATGCGACACCCTAGGGTGGGTGCACCAAGAGATATCCGTATAGGACAAGAGCACTGGGCCCAGGAAGCCCAGGAAAGGCAGCCTCCCATTAATATTATATAAACAGCAAAGACGTGGCGGGTGAGACGAGGGTGCTGGAAGGGCAACTTGGCACGGTAGGGGCACAGGAGAGATCACGGCCACTTCTGGGCCCCTCCCTGTGACAACGATCTTTTCATTCTTAGCTTTATTACCTGAAAGTCTCCTGGAACAGAACTAAGAAAGCATATGATGCAGAGATCAATCTTGGCTTGTCAAAAGCATTAGGGTTCAAACGATGTAATGAAAAGAAAAACTTGTGCATTAAGATACAGTAGAAAAACAGAGATAAGATAGTTACTAAAGAACTACTGTTACTTACCCAGACAGCATTACAAGAAAATTTAAAGAAATAGTGGAGGATTTCACTTCTTCCAAAGGTGTCTGTCTCAGAGTTAATAACTGAATTCTCATTTCAAAGAAGTACTCTGGAGAAAAAAATCTATTACCACTTTATATGACAACATGTTCAATCCACCCATCAGCAAGGGCTACTGTATTCTTTGCATTGTTCGCACTACTTTTTGTATTGAATCTGCTTGTTAGGAAGATAGAGTGGCTTGCCAGGGAGTAGAAGATCCCAATCTCCCCCCTTTCCACCATGCCCAGGGGTGGTTTGAACTTGTATTTCCTACTTCCCAGTAAGGTGCCCTAATGTAGGTTCAAACCCCCTCTGTTTGAGGGAAGCTCAATATTTCTGTATCCCATTTCTTGGGCAAGTGACCTGATGAGTAGGCTACTGGGTAAAAGGTGAGATGGACCTTCTTTTACATCACTTTGTGTGACTTATACAATTATTTCCTGCCTCTACAGGAAGCAAGATCTATAATTCATATAAGTGGCCCCAGATGCTTCTTAGGTGGCTAAATTAAATCCATAAGAGCTACTGAGTGATCTAAAGATGGACTTGGATTTGTGTTTTTGTGCATTATTTGACACTGATTTAATGTGACTTTGTTATGGTAATTTGTCAGACTGGGCTATTGAAAGGTCACCATCACCACCCTACATTCAAGAACATTAGATATGCTTACACTGGTTTTATTTAATGAGTGCTATGCTAGGATTTGGTTTTGATTCTTCCATTGGGTTTCTGTATAGATTTCAGCAACTGGTCAATAGTCCCCACTTGTAATTTTCCACTGACAGTAAATATTGATCATCATATGACTTTTTAAACATTGGTATGTTTCCACATACCCTCAATTTTTCTGCTCTGGTAGCTGACAGGTCTGTAGTTACATGTGTTCAAATATTCCAATCTTGGATTTATTTTGTTCTCTGAATAAAAGCTTTCAGTCAACTTTGACCCCTAATGCTTTGCTAACTTTTATTTCCCTCCTCTCCTCTGCCTATAAGCTCCTGATGCTACAGTCTGTTCTTGATACCAGAGCTTGCCCACCATTGATCTCTTGCAATATCACTCATGAGCCTTTCTTTCATCTGAAACTACAAGGTCACTATTGACAGATTTCTGGTCAATATAAAATCATTTCCACTTTCTTCCTTCTCATTCTCTCTATTGTTGGCACAAACATTGCTTTCTCTTGTAGGAAGTTTGAACTAATCCTTTGTGCCTTTAGTGAGCCCTCCTCTTCTCCTACTTTCAATCCTTTTCATTTCCCACCTTGTACTTTGTCACTGTAGAGTCACATCCTCTTTCATGGATGCAGTTACCTTCCCTGCTCTGATGATGGCCAGAACCACGTCTGAATTTGTTATGTATGTTCTTACATCCATGACTCTTTCTGATAGGTTTCCTTGAATATCTCACTGTCGCAGGGCACGTCTGTGCCCCACTCCTACTGAGACTCAAACTTAAAGGGGGAGGTGTGTCGTAGGATACTGAAGTGCCCTGCTACTAGAAAGAGGGACAGGTGTTGGTTGCCAGGGCAACCGCAGTTTGGTCAGCTGAACAGAAGGGGGCAGGGCCTGGCCTATATAAACAGCCCAGGCTGAGGCCAAGCAGGCAGTACAATGCTAACATCCAAAGGAGAAGGGGCTCTGATAGAATAGGAAGCCTATAGATGCTTGATGGCCTGAGCAACTTTGGTTTGAAGATACTGGGAGAAGAAAGCCCTGGGAGGGAGTTGATTGATCATAAGCCAGGTGGCTTAGAGGTTTACATTTATCCAGGAGGCTTAGTTTGAGTTATAGCCAATTGGCTTAGGTTATTGCTTTTGTTGTTACACCGGAGGACCAGGTGAGGCTAATAGTGGTTGGAGGTGGCCTCATAGGGGCTCCACAGTGGTGTGGGGACCCTGGTGCCAGAGAGGGCACAGCATTTAGGGGTGCACTGACCCCAGCCCTGAGAAGGGGCGCAGTGCATTGGGGGCCAGGTAAGGTCGAGGCCGCCTGAGCCCCACAGGAGTGGTAGACCTGAGGAGGGGATTTAGGGGCCAGGCACGGCTATGGCCACCTGAGCCCCAAGCATGGAGAAAGACCCTAGTGTGGGCGGAGCTCCAGGGAGGGTGCACAGATGAGCAGCCCTAAGGAGGGGATTTGGGGGCCAGGCATGGCTACGGCCACTTAAGCCCCGATTGTGAGGCAGGGCCCCAGTGCGGGAGGGATCAGGAGAGAGAGCCCCGGTGTGGGCATGGCTGCGAGAGAGGCCAGAGAGTGACCGTGGGGAACGAGGGCATCTGAGAGAAAAGAAAAGCTAGGAAGTGCTCATGAGGATGCAGGCAAGATGGCCGTGAGAGAAGCCAGGGAGTGTCCATGGGGAGTGCGGCAACTGCGAGGAAAGAGACACCAGGGAGTGTCTGTGAGGGTGCAGGCCATTGAGAAAGAGGCCAGAGAGCCCGTGAGGGCCTGGGCCAGGGTGAGAACTCCAGGAAGCCCGTGGGGGCATGGGCAATTACGTGAAGAGCCAGGGGTGCCCATAAGGGCACAGATGGAAGTTGACTAGACAATGTTTGCTACATCTGTGAGGCTTGGGGCATGGTATCAGGGGTGGTAGGAGCCACGAGTTGCCCTTAAGGCATTAGTCCACAGAGTCACCGTAGACGGGGCACAAACTTGAATACATCAGGGGTACCGTGTCAAGGAGGATAAAAGGCAGCCTCCCTTAATATTCCTAACATCAAAGATGTGGCAGGCAAGAACAAGGGTGCATTGACACCAACTTGGCATGGTAGCGGGTGCTAGGAGAGATCACAGCCGCTCCTAGGATGCTGCCCTGTGACAATTGGTGCATTGGCTGGGAAACTGGCCATGCACAGGAAAGAACCCATGGCCCTGAAAAGGGAAACGAACCTAGGGGCTAGAATAGAAAGACAGATGGTTGTGTAGAAAGACAGTCTTACCACAGCTCGCTAGGTTGATCTGAGGAAGGATGCCCATTGCCTGGAATTCTGTAGCAAGACTGAGGCTCCAACCCAGAAAGACATGGTTAGGGTAGTCATGGCACAGGAAGGAATTACAGAAGGCCAGGAACAGGAAGACTTCGCCTGGCAATTAAAGGAAGGGATGGAAGAAAACGTGGCCCAATTGGAGTGGGAGCTAGGACTAGCAAAGGCCCAGAAAGAGAGAGCTGAAGCAAAAGCAGCAGTGTTAGAGTGATAGGTACCATCAGGTAAGAAAGAGGGAGGAATGAAAGAAATCAGACACCTAGTGATGGTAGAGGCAGAGAAAACTCGAAGAATAGAACAGCTGATTTCCCAAGAGGCTCAGAAGAGTCAGGAGAGAAAAAAGAAGCTGCAGAAGATGCAGAGGGAGATGTGCAGACCTCAGGAGACTGTGCCATCCAGGCTGTCAACTGCTGTATCTCCTGCTGATCCCCTACTTGAGAAGGAATTGGCCAGAGGCCTAATAGGAGTCCTACAAAAGGAAGTCCTCAGCCAAGTGGACCAAATAGAAGGTCTGCACAAGGACTTAGAGAGGTGGCAGGAGAGGTGTTTGGAGGCTGAAAATTTGGTCAAACAGCTTCAGGAAAATCTAAATGAAAGCTGTACCCATACTGAAGAAAATAAGGTGATCGTGCGAGACATGGAGAAGGTAAAAGCTTGTATAAGGGACTATGAGGTGGCTCGGGTACAGGGACTGGAGGCAGGAAAATAACACCTGGGAGGACAGGTTCAGTCACTTAAAACCCTCCTAAGAGATAGCCAGGCCAAAGAGGCAAGCATAGAGGCAGAAAAAGAACAGCTACAGTTGGACTGGAAGAAGGCCAATGCGGTGCCGATCTTCAAGAAAGGGAGGAGAGTGGATCCGGCTAACTACAGGCCCATTAGCCTGACTTCTATCCTAGGGAAGATCTTAGAAAAGTTTATTAAGGAGGCCATCCTTGAGGGACTGGCCCAGGCTAACATTCTAAAGGATAGCCAGCATGGGTTTGTAGTGGGTAGGTCTTGTTTGACCAATCTCATTTCCTTCTATGACCAGGTGACCTATCACCTGGACAAGGGAGAAGAGATTGATGTCATATATCTTGACTTCAAAACAGCTTTTGATCTGGTATCCCATGATCACCTCTTGGCTAAACTGGCCAGTTGTGGCCTTGGCTCCACCATGATCCGCTGGCTGGGAAATTGGCTTCGTGGTCGGACCCAGAGGGTTGTGATTGATGGCAGTCACTCATCGTGGTGCCCTGTGACCAGTGGGGTCCCTCAAGGCTCTGTCCTTGGACCCATACTGTTCAACATCTTCATTAATGATGTGGATATTGGAGTTAGGAGTGGACTGGCCAAGTTTGCCGATGACACCAAACTTTGGGGCAAAGCATCCACGCCAGAAGATAGGCGGGTGATCCAGGCTGACCTGCAAGACCATTTCAGGCTGGACATAAGGAAGAATTTCTTTACTGTCCAAGCCCCCAAGGTCTGGAACAGTCTGCCAGCAGAGGTGGTTCAAGCACCTACATTGAACACCTTCAAGAGTAAATTGGATGCTTATCTTGCTGGGAACCTATGACCCCAGCTGACTTCCTGCCCTTTGGGCAGGGGGCTGGACTCGATAATCTCCCGAGGTCCCTTCCAGCCCTAATGTCTATGAAATCTATGAAATCTATGGAAATACAAACCACGAGCGAAGTGATTCAGAGTTTGGAGACTGACAATAAGAGGCTTCAAGAGGCAAATAACCAGATGGCCATAAAAATCTGAGAGCTCAGGCAAGTGGAAAGGTCAGAAGAGAAGGTAACAGCAGGGCAAGAACTGCAGGCCATGAAGAACGCTAACACACTAAGGAAAAGGCTGGAGGTTCTTGAAACCCAACTAGTGGGGTAAGTGAGAGCTGCTAAATCAGAATTTCTGGAGAGGGAGGTACTTATAGAATCCTTGAAGCAAGTAGAGGCACAAGTCAAAAATAGCCAGCCTAGACTCATGCAATACCTGGAGTCAAATGTACTTCCCAGGGTCAAGAGTCCAGAGGGCCCTAGAATAGAAGCTGGGCCAGAACAGCTGGGGAGGAGTCTTAGGGAAGAGAGCCCCATAAAAGAAATTGGAGGCCTTACAAAAGGAGGCTCTGTCTGCTACCCTGAAATATTGGGACCTGACTGAGGGAACTATCTTTACTGCAGAGTAAGGGGGGAAGAGCCACACTTAGGCCAGAGCAGCCAGAAGTAGCCAACTTAACAGAGGGAGGAACAACAGGGAAGGACGAAAGCATTCCCTCTAAAAGCGAGACCTCCTGCCCAATATATAAAGGAAGTACACAGACAGTCCCGAGTCCAAGACGGCATGAGTCAAAGACAGGTTCCATGAACAGGGGAGCAATTCAGCGCAGGAAGGAAGATGGAGCCGAGGCACGGGAGAGGAGGAAGAGGGAGCAATCAACTAAAGGAAGAGCAGAGTCTGAGAAAAGACCACAGTTCTATGTGAGTGGCATACCCAGACAGATCAGGTGGAGGACACTGAGAAAGATCCTTGAAGCCAAAGTAGAAAGAGTGGCCTATGTAAAAATCTATAAGGGGCCTGGAGGGAGATCCACTAGCCAGGGAAAAGTGGAGTTTTGGAAAGCAGAAGATGCCCAGAGAGCATTGAGTTGTCAGTGGGAGATCTGGGGAAGGCTCCAAGACTTTCAGGGGGACAGGGAAAGACCAGGAACCCTACAAATCACCTGGAGGAAAAGATCCCGGGGTGTGGAAAGGGAAAATAGGTAGGAAAAAAGGAAGAGAAGTCTCAGAGAGTGGTCAGAAGCTTGGCCTGTGAAAGGCGTAACTTACCAAGGTTGGCTAGTGTGGGGGGACTACCTGTGGCAGATAAATCCCATGTGGTGCGCCTTGGGGAAAAGGCGAGTAGGAGGTGCCTGAAAACCTCCGCCTCTAGTATTTAAGCTGCTGGACACCTAAAGAAGAAACAAATGAAGAGCCCTTAATGGATGCCACACCTCGCAAGAAGGAAGAGCGGCCCAGTGAGTCTCGAACTTAAGCGGGGAGGTGTGTCGCAGGACACTGAAGTGCCCTGCTCCTGGAAAGAGGAACAGGTGCCGGTTGCTGGGGCAACTGCAGTTTGGTCAGCCTACCAGAAGGGGGCAGGGCCTGGCCTATATAAACAGCCTAGGCTAAGGCCAAGCAGGCAGTTCCCCACTAACATCCAAGGGGGAAGGAGCTCTGATAGAGTAGGCAGCCTAGAGATGGTTGATGGCTTGAGCAGATTTGTTTCTAAGATACTGGGAGGAGAAGGCCCTGGGAGGGATTTGATTGATCATTAGCCAGGTGGCTTAGTGGTTTATGTTTAGCCAGGAGGCTTAGTTTGAGTTGTAGCCAATTGGCTTACGTTATTGCTTTTGTTGTTACACCAGAGGACCGGGTGAGGCTAATAAGGGTTGGAGGTGACCCCAGCCCTGAGAAGGGGCGCAGTGCATTGGGAACCAGGTAAGGTTGAGGCCACCTGAGCCCCACAGGAGTGGTAGACCTGAGGAGGGGATTTGGGGGCCAGGCACGGCTATGGCCACCTTAGCCCCAAGCACAGAGAAAGGCCCTAGTGTGGGTGGAGCCCCAGGGATGCACAGGCGAGCAGCCCCAGGGAGGGGATTTGGGGGCCAGGCACAGCTACGGCCACCTAAGCCCCGATTGTGAGGCAGGGCCCCAGTGCAGACGGGATTGGGAGAGAGAGCCCCGGTGTTGGCACGGCCGCGAGACAGGCCAGAGAGCGACTGCGGGGAACGCGGGTATCTGAGAGAAAAGGAAAAGCGCTAGGAAGCGCTTGTGAGGGCGCAGGCAAGATGGCCGCGAGAGAGGCCAGGGAGTGTCTGTGGCAAGCGTGGGCAATTGTGAGGAAAGAGAGGCCAGGGAGCGTCCGTGAGGGTGCAGGCCATTGAGAAAGAGGCCAGAGAGCCCGTGAGGGCCTGGGCCAGGGTGAGATAACCCCAGGGTACCCGTGAGGGCGCAGACAATTACGTGAAGAGCCAGGGGTGCCCATGAGGGCACAGATAGAAGTTGACTAGACAACGTCCAGTACATCTGTGAGGCTTGGGGTGTGGTATCAGGGGTGGTAGGAGCCACGTGTTGCCTTTAAGGCATTTGTCCACAGAATCACCGTAGGCGGGCCACAAACTTGAATACATCAGGGGTACCGTGTCAAGGAGGATAAAAGGCAGCCTCCCTTAATATTCCTATAATCAAAGATGTGGCAGGCAAGAACGAGGGTGCATTGACACCAACTTGGCATGATAGCGGGCGCTAGGAGAGATCACACCCACTTCTCAGATGCTTTCCTGTGACAGTCACAATCAACTGAAACTCTGTAACAGAAAACTGAACCTTCCCTTCCTTTAAAATGTCTCTTCTCACAAACTCACTGTGTGTAAATCTACTATGGGCTCTATAACTCAAGACTGTAACCTCAATCCCATTTGACTCTTCTCCAGTGTTAATGACTCCTTCAGTTCAATCACTAAAAATCATACCCCTTAAAATGTATCTAAACTGCCGCTATTACATTTAGGCTACTGCAAACTCTTCATTGCCTCTCATATCACTTCCTTCTCACCTGCCAAAAATAACACTGTGAGTGCATCTACACATGTAATTAGTGTGAAACAATAAACTCTGACATAGTTTGGGCTGAAGTTTATTGCTCTGGGGCACAGCATTTATACATGTGTCTGGGACTCTGGCATCTTGACCTGGGGCAGCACACCCTCAGCAGGCAGAGGACCCTGGGGATCTGTCTGCCAGTTCAGAGCTGCTCCTCCCCTGGCTCAGCATGCGGAGGGGTTGGCTGAGGTATGAGGGTGCTACAGTGCAGGACTAGCCAGCAGGCAGCCCCCTTCCTGTAACACCCTCGTGCCCTAGCCAACCCTGTCATAGTCTACACATGTCTTGTGGAGGAGTAAATAACTCCACTGTAAGATAGTACTTGTGTCTGGAAGCACTAACCTACATTGGTATGAATTAGTTTCCTTCAACCTAATAGCTCTGTGTGCATAGACAGTGATGCTTGGCTATGGAGCTAATTAGGCAACTCCGCAGTAAGCATCTCATGTAGCTGCTCCCTGTGTGTATCACTTTCTTCAGATTTTATCACTATAACACCCTATTTCCTTTTCACATTCCAACCTTTCTCACCTATAATGCTTTATGCTTTAGTCATGGTTTAGTCAGGGATGCTCCTGCCTTGAGCAGGGGGTGGGACTAGATGACCTTGTTAAGTTTTTTCTAGGCCTGTGTGAACAGGGAAGTAATTGATTTCGATTTGGCCGATTCAGAGAACAGTGATTTGATTCAGAGATTTGGATTACTTTCCTGAATTGATTCAGTTGAATTGGCTTCAAAAGACTTGGCTCTGATTTGGAGAGATTTGGAGATTTGGTAATAGTCTATAATAGGGAATCACTGAAAAACATACAACTCTGTCATTTTTCGGCAGACTTGGATGAGTGCAGTAGGGATGGTAGCCCCTTCTGAGGGCATGAAGCCTGCAAGTTTCAAGGAGGTAGGTGCAGGGGTTATTGGGAAATTGCACCTCAAGGTGCTGACAAGCAAAATTTGTGGCATGTGTGACTTTGTGTGTGTGTTAAGGCGCAGAAGGATGAAACCAGCAGGGATGGTAGCCTGTGACAGGAGGCCTTTCTGGTACTCAGGCAGAAACAGCTCACAAAAGGGACAGAAAGGCTGCAGACAGAGATTTATGTGCTGTTTCTACATCCCTCCCCCGGAGCACTGTGATTGAAGGGGACTCAGGGAAAGATCACAGTCACTGGCCAGCTACAGATGTCAGCCACTCTGCACCTGAGCACCTATTTGTCCTAGTTTTTAACTGGCCATTTTTCACTTACCTCCAGCGGACAATGCTTAGTTTTCATTCCTAAGACCAACTACCCCATTAAGCAATAAATATGAAAGGCCAAGAGTTAGACAGAGATTTTTCTCATTTGTCATGCCCTAGGTGATCTGTTAGGCATAGGGCTGAAACCTAAGTGCTGCGATCACCACCTGAGAAGTACTGGTATCCTAGGATAAAACACATCTTGTACCTAAAAAAACAAAAAAACCTTACTGAGATAGCATCATTTATTTGCATTGTCTCTCAGTGTCATCCTTTCTCAACTAAATTGTTACAAACTTACTAGTCTCGACCAATTGTCTTACTTTCTATTTTTCATTTTTGTCACTGTGACGTCTGTAGGTATTATAGGGCTTGCTAGTACTGTCTTGAGCTTGTCTGCCTACAGATGGTGACAGGGTAGACCTTGACTCTGGATCACCAGGTCTGCTAGGAAGTGGATTTTATGTTTTCTTGCCTGCCATGACTTTGATGACCTATATATTCCCAGAAGGCAATGCCCATGGTGATCCTGCCTGGTCTTGATCTCTGTGTCTTCTGTGGGGCTCCAAACCTCCCCTTTACCCCAGCCTAGCCTCTCCAGATGGTGTTTATGATAGTCTTCTGCAGCCAGGTTGCAGAATAGCCTGTTGTAACTTTATTTGTCCCTACCCCAGGGTGTCCTAGTGCCTCTTTTGGGTGCACCCTTCCAGGGGCTGGTTTTAGCCTGTGCTAAAAAAAAAAACCCCTCAAAATAAACAGCCAAAGAAATCACAGAAAACTCTGGCTGCTTCTCAGCCTTCTTGTCAGGCTCTGGCAATATTTCATTTTCTCGTGATCAGGTGCTCAACCTCTCAGTCACCATAATTCAGGCAAGACAGTCCCTTAGTCCATTCTTTGCTCTGTGCCAGCCTGCCCTGCACCTCTATGAATGTTCACAGTCTCTTTGGGTTCTCCCCCCTGTACAGGAAGTCTCTACCTGTGGGTGTAGATTTTTTTTTCCTTCAGGCCCTCCTCTGGATCCTCTGTTGGAAAACTCCTTTCCAGAGATTCTCTCAGGCCTTGTGGAATCTCTTGCTCCAGATCCTCAGCTCCGCTCCGGAGATTACCATGAACCATGTGTTTGCATGCCTCTGCCTGCCACAGGATCACTCCCACAGTGTTCCTCAGGCATGTTCCTCAGTTTCTGCCTACCGAGATGCTCAGCCACTCCTCTTTCCTGGTGGCCTGCAGGGAACTGACCCCTCTCTGCCCCACTCTGGGGCTGGAAATACTTTTGAGCAGCCTCCCTCCGCCAGTCCTGAGTGAGATGCTGCTCCAGAAATTGCATGGGTATTTGCCTTCCTTTCCAGACTGCAGCTGCAGCCCTGCTGGCCCTCCATGCTTTAAGTTCCGTCTCATTCCTTCACAGTCACCGTGTCAAATTTTCTCCAATTTACCAATAGAAGGTGATCCACACATTAAAAAAAAAAAAAACCTGAATGAACATACCCATACAACAAAGGTCAATAACTGCTTTAATAATTCCAATAATTTAGGAATGGAAATATAATACAGTTAATGAAGATATACAGCATTGTAAATGACAACAGCATTTGGTCCTCTTGGCCAGTTACAGCCTCTTCACTTCTATACCATTGTGTGAATGTAGACTCTAGCCACATAGTTGACTGTCATATAATATATAGCCACCGAAGCCAGATTTTAACTGAGTAGTCTTGTGGCATTATAGAACTCAGCGTTGAGGAGAGAGCTGACACAGTTACACCGGTGTAATTCATACTGTTTTGTACATATTCATAAATTACATTGGAATACAGAATGAGCAGCAATTCTTGAATAGCTGCTTGTAAAAGACACTATTATAGAACCTCACTAGTAGATGCTATAGTAGCAGATATTAAATTGCTTGTTTGCACTGAGGCAGAAAGATGCAGACGCACATGTAGATTAGTGTAAGTTACATCCTGATTTTCAAGGAGTATTTCAACATCAGATAGTTTATGTCATCTGTCTGCACCTTGATTACACCCATTTAAAGGGTGGTTGTACAGGTGTAAGTATCATGTCTACTCAAGGCCTCTCTGTTGGCTAATTTATTAGCCAACTCCTGCTCCAGTGTCACTGCAATGTAGACAGATCCACTGTCACAGAAGCTTTGAAGACTCTAAGACTCTAAGAGCAGAATCGTAAGTGTTGTTATGACCAAATTTATTTTCTGAACACACTTTATTTTTTAAGCTGTAAGCCAAGTGGGTTTTTTTATTTCTTATTCTGTACTTTAGTGGAGTGGATTCTGTTGCTATCCAGATTTACTCTCTCAGTTTCCTTTAGGAAAAAAACTATTGCAGAAGGGCAGAGAGTTCAAATATTGCACTTTTGTGGCAATTCTATGAAAATGGCAAAGCCTATTAAAGCAGTTTTGGGAAAGAAATAATAGCAATACTGCAGATGACTATAGTTTCTCCTGGAAATACATAAGTTGCCCTTTCAAAGACAAAAGTATTCTTAAATCAAAACTACCATCAGCTTCAAACAATAATAGCAACTCATTATTGCAGCAATTAAAATTGTTACAAGATATATATTATGCAAACATCAAAGTAACTTTGTGAGTGTTAGAATCCAACATATTATACACAGAATCTTAAAAACAATGGTTTAAAATAACAGTAATTTTTAGGGAATCAAAAAAGTCACATGACATTCCAACTAGTTTTCCTGGAAGCACAGAAATAGCATGATTGTATTTGGCAACTGGGAGTGTGCCCTGGGGAATGGAGGAGGGTGAGGGCTGGGGCCCAGACACCTGGATTCCTGCCTGGTCATAGCATAGTGTAGCCTGAGGGAGGTGAGTTGGGCTCCAAGACACCAGGGTTCCCTGCCTGAAGGGCAAGGGGCAGGGAGGGGGGATGGGAGCCCAGATGCCTGGCTTCTCTGCCTGGTACCAGGATGAGAATAGGTTCTAGAGGGTAATGGGGGTGGGGTTACTAAGTTACCTGGGTTCTTTCCCTGGCCCTGTGGGGGGCACTGTACCTTGGGGGTTACAAACAGAGGGATAATTGTGTTCTCCCTTTCAGATGCACATACAGAGGCCCCAGGTCATGACCCAGCTGTCAGGGAGGGGAGACACTTAGACCTCATGAATAACTCCATATGGTGAGTCTGGGACCCCAGGACCCTACTCAGTGGTCAATGAGGGGGTTTCAGGTTGGTAGGGACAAGGCAGTTAGTGCCTTTATTTGTCTCCCTCATGTGTATACTCCATACACACCCACCTTTTGTGCCCAATAGCAAAGAACTAGCACTGGGATGTGGCCAGCTCTGGGGCGGACCAGTCTGGGTATAACAAGGAGTGGAGATGCAGCAAGCTCTGGGGCTGGGTATAAAAGCATGTTGAGATGTATTCAGCTCTGGTATGATGCAGGTTCGGTGTAACAGGGACCAGGATGCAGCCAGCTCTGGGGTAGAGGAGGGCTGAGCATAACAGTTCCCCCCTCACTTGCTTCTGTGAGCTGGCTGCTTCCCCTCCAATAACCTCAGTCCAACAACCCATCCCCCTGGTGTCCAGCCTCCAGCCCAGCTGTAGAGATGCACTGCTCCAGACTGGCTCATGAGACCTTCTTCTATTTACTTTCCCTTTATTTCTTTTTGTATTCTTTTTTCTTAGTACTTTTCATTTTATCCTTAGCAGTGGCTGACTTCCTTCATTTCAGCACCCCTCCTTCACTGTGTAATTTTCCGTGTCTATCTTTGGCTCCTTGCCTAGGTTTTCTGACACAGGCAGGACTGTCTTGTGTCTTATTAGTCAACAGCTAGTCCTCAGATGGAACTACTAGGACCATCAAAATTTCTCACCTGCCATGACTTTGATGACACTTAATATTTTAAGGGATGTTAATGTCCAATTCAGTGGTTTATGGTCACCCTAGCTCTTAGCATGTGAGTATGGGGTTCCACCTCCCCTACACCCCACCTCACGCCAACCCATTGGTTCACAGATATTTAACATTAATGGTGCCTTCTCTGGCCTTGACTATTACACTCTGGCAATACCAGAGGTTCTTTTGCTTTTAATAATGAGACCTACTGTAAGACAGTTCAACTAAAACCAACCCCTCAATAAGGAAAGCAGAAGCGGCTGTCACAACTCCTGAGCTTCACTCACAGTTTTCTTTACTGCTGTCTTGTTTCTTCTTGTCTTTCAGGTTGAATGGAACTCCAACCAGATTCACTGCCGCTGGAGCTTGGGTCCTACCAGCCTTGCTCAAGTGAGTTGTGTAATTTTTCAGACTCACTTCTTGGTGTTGGCTTCTCTGGCAAAGGTTGCCACCCCTTGGAGGGCATGTATTCTCCTGGCAATTGCTGGGAAACCACTTCTGGTTCCAGCCTGTGGTTGGCCCAGTGTGCCTTTAAATTTCTTGGAGGAGCTAGGCTCATGAATCAGCATCAGCACGCATGCACAAAACATGCCCATGCTGGAGCTGGGTGTTCCTTGATTTTCAGTTCACGTGCTGATGCTGGCTGCAGTGAGGCTAGTGTCTACACTTCCAGTAAGTCTGGAGGTGCAGCAACCATGCCGGCCCTGCCACACACTCCATTTCCTTTCCACCTCCTAGTCATTAACTCTCCACTTCCCGGTTACATGCTCCTGCCACCTGCCTCAACCTATCTCACACATTGTGCAGCAGGGAGAGAAGCCTGTCCTGGCTTACCAGCTCTCTAGTGGCAACTTGTAGCTACAGCTTCTAGTCCTGCCCCTGCTTACCAAACCTCTAGTAGCAAGTCACAGCTATGAAGGTGAAGGACCATCAGCAAGTTTTCGCCTTTTCACTGTGGACTGCTGCACTAAGCCAAACAACACTTAGCCAATTAACATTTGTTCCATTTACAGCTGAAGATCTAACAAGGCCCAAACATAAGATATAGCTAAAACTCTCATCCTGGCATACATCATTTCACCTCAAAATTATTTCACTCCCCTTACCTCTGTCCTTAACAAAAGAAATCTTGTTCCACTCATATCCATTCAGAATGCTGCTGTAAAGGTTATATTCCTAGTTCATTGCTTTGTTTATATCCCACCATCTATGATCACTGGCTCTTTTTTTCCTATTGCAGCAAAAATGAACTGATTATCTCTACTTTGAAGTTCCTTCCTGGCTTTATTCACCCTAGTATTTATGTTGTATCAACAGTTTTACTTCTATCTCCAGTAGGCCTATGTTGTCAGCCTCAGCTGCCCACTTGCTAGATTTTCAAATAGGCAGATTTACCCATTCTCTTGTGCTGTCCTTTGTGAATGAGAAGAGCTCCCTATAAACGAGCACAGCTTCCTCATTCTCCTTCCCATACTTCCTTTGACCATGAGGCCTACCCAGTACTTGACAACGGTTAGGTGGTGGTCTCATAGCATATCATATATTGTACTCCATTCTGTCTGTAATAATCCTTTGTCTCATCTTGTAACCCCTTGGGGCCAGGAACAATCTTTTCATTCTGTGTTTGTGTGACACAAACAGAAATTTTCATAAGTGGTCCATAATCAGGGCTCTTAGGGAAAATAGGAATGCAAATACCGATAAATAATATTAGACTGTAGTTAGGTTACTCATATTAACCAATAAACACTATTATGTATACACTTTTATTTTAAATAAAGGGGAATTTCTGTTGAAAAATGTAAAACTAAAGTATTAACTAGGGGTTTTTTTGGGCTATTTATCCCATAAGGCATTGTATTGATTTCCATCTGACGTTATAGTGTGGTGCATCATAGGAGTTATGAGACAGGGAAAAGTCTATCTAATTATGGGAAAGGTCTATCTAATGGTCAGAAATGAAGCAAAGGGGGTGGTAATCAGAAAAAGGTGGTAATCAAACTCCCAAAGTACAGATTCCATTAGGCCAATGGAAAATGTAATTTAGTATTAGTATAAAATTAAGTATTTCAAGCCATTTCAACAATCAAATAAATCATTTTAGTGTTGGGAATATTAAAATGCATTTTCACTACTTACACATTACACCGTGACATAATAAAATATATTAAGTATTCTATTATTTTATTTTTTAAATCGTTATGGGTAGCTAGCATTTAGCTAATTGAAAAGTAAAAAGGGCTTGAATAACATATTGATGGAAGCAGCTACTTTTCTTAAAGTATTTATCACACTTTTACTTAAGTGTAAGAAAATGGTTTGACACTGGGACAAAAATATACTTTGATGAACATTTTTTGCCAGAAGTAGTGATGTTCAACTTCCATTAACATTAACCAATATGAACCAAAATGAACAGATCTTGGTGATTTCAACTATAAAAATTCCTTTATTCTCATTGCCATATTAAACCTGAACTTTAGCAGGGACGTATCACACTTCTTTTAACTTAAACAATCTGGGTGTATTTTTCTCCAACTTTTGCTGACTTTCATAAAGAATATTCTGTAGCAGACCTAGCGGACCTACTGTGGCTAAAAAGGAAAGCCTACAAAGGATGGAGGATGGGATTGACCTCCAAGGAGGATTACTCCGCGCTGGTCCGGTCCTGCAGGGAGCAAACCAGGAAAGCCAAGGCTGCAACTGAACTCCAACTAGCTTCAGGCATCAAGGACAACAAAAAGTCCTTTTTCAGATATGTGGGGAGCCAGAGGAAAAGCAAGGGCAATGTTGGACCCCTGCTAAACCAGATGGGGCAACTGACAACTGACGCCCAGGAAAAAGCCAACCTATTAAATAGGTACTTTGCGTCAGTCTTTCATCAGTCACACGGGATGCCCATGCCTGCTATGGGATAGGGAAATCTGGGTGAGGGGGATCCCCTACCCTCCATCAGTGTGACCTCCTTGAGAAGGAACACCTTGAGAAGCTGGATACCTTCAAGTCAGCTGGCCCTGACAACCTGCACCCCAGGGTACTCAAGGAGCTGGCGAGCATCATAGCCCAGCCCCTGGCACAGGTCTTTGAAAACTCCTGGCGCTCTGGTGTAGTGCCCGAAGACTGGAAGAAGGCCAATGTGGTGCCGATCTTCAAGAAAGGGAGGAGAGTGGATCCGGCTAACTACAGGCCCATTAGCCTGACTTCTATCCTGGGGAAGATCTTAGAAAAGTTTATTAAGGAGGCCATCCTTGATGGACTGGCCCAGGCTAACATTCTAAGGGACAGCCAGCACGGGTTTGTTGTGGGTAGGTCTTGTTTGACCAATCTCATTTCCTTCTATGACCAGGTGACCTATCACCTGGACAAGGGAGAAGAGATTGAGGTCATATATCTTGACTTCAAAAAAGCTTTTGATCTGGTATCCCATGATCACCTCTTGGCCAAACTGGCCGGTTGTGGCTTTGGTTCCACCACGATCTGCTGGCTGGGAAATTGGCTTCGTGGTCGGACCCAGAGGGTTGTGATTGATGGCAGTCACTCATCGTGGTGCCCTGTGACCAGTGGGGTCCCTCAAGGCTCTGTCCTGGGACCCATACTGTTCAACATCTTCATTAACGATGTGGATATTGGAGTCAGGAGTGGACTGGCCAAGTTCGCCAATGACACCAAACTTTGGGGCAAAGCATCCACGCCAGAACATAGGCGGGTGATCCAGGCTGACCTGGACAAGCTCAGCAAATGGGCAGACGAGAACCTGATGGTGTTTAACACCGAAAAATGCAAGGTTCTCCACCTTGGGAGGAAAAACCTGCAGCACCCTTATAGGCTCGGCAGTGCTACGTTGGTTAGCACTACAGAAGAAAGAGACTTGGGGGTCATCATTGACCACAAGATGAACATGAGCCTCCAATGCGATGCTGCGGCTAGTAAAACGACCAAAATGCTGGCGTGCATCCATAGATGCTTCTCGAGCAAATCCCAGGACGTCATTCTCCCCTTGTACTCGGCCTTGGTGAGGCCGCAGCTGGAGTACTGCGTCCAGTTTTGGGCTCCACAATTCAAAAAGGATGTGGAGAAGCTTGATAGAGTCCAGAGGAGAGCCACGCGCATGATCAGAGGTCAGGAAAACAGATCTTATGATGACAGGCTGAGAGCCATGGGACTCTTTAGCCTGGAAAAGTGCAGGCTCAGGGGTGATCTGATGGCCACCTATAAGTTTATCAGGGGTGACCACCAGGATCTGGGGGAACATCTGTTCACCAGCGCGCCCCAAGGGATGACGAGGTCAAACGGTCACAAACTCCTGCAAGACCGTTTCAGGCTGGACATAAGGAAGAATTTCTTTACTGTCCAAGCCCCCAAGGTCTGGAACAGTCTGCCAGCGGAGGTGGTTCAAGCGCCTACATTGAACACCTTCAAGAGTAAATTGGATGCTTATCTTGCTGGGATCCTATGAGCCCAGCTGACTTCCTGCCCTTCGGGCAGGGGGCTGGACTCGATGACCTCCCGAGGTCCCTTCCAGCCCTAATGTCTATGAAAGAGGTGGAGTATTGTTTCCTAGACAACTTAAGGCACCAACTTTCTCATAACAGCTTTAATCAACAATCTACATTAAAATAAATAAAACAACTCCATGCTAACAAACCCCCCAAAACAAATTAGTGACATTCCATTGTATAGAATGAATGGAAATTGTATTAACCTTCTCCATCATAGGACAGAATTTTCTTTGGTTTCTTAAAAAAGAAGGCAAAATTCCCCATACATGATGGAGGAGATGAGCATATAAAATCTTGGCTAATGCAAAAAAAAAAATAACAATTGAAGTTTGTATTGAAGCATTCCCACAATTTGTCAAAAAAATCACAAAATATTCATGAAAAACAATCGTTAGAGGTCATGTTATCATCGATCTTTAAGAAAGACTGGGAAGTTAATGATGCAATACCTTAGCTAAGTAATACCTTCTAGAAGTTTTCCAGACACATAGAGGTAAGATTTCATTTTTATTTATTTTATTTATCCTAAGTTTAAAAAGTTACCTCACTTACTTTCTTTCTATCCAGAGTTCCTCAAAACATTTTCTTTTTGCCCTTTCCATATAGTGAAATGAAGGGTTGTTTTTTTTTAATTAAGGAAGAGTTTCCAAAGGTATTGTATGTAAAAATGATCCATATCCATCTGTTCTATTGTATATTGAATGCCAAGTGATTTATAAACTGTAAACATTTTGTGAGGTCTACCACAGTTTGCTATCTGTTCAGGGACCAGTGGCATTGGTTAGAATGTCATTTTTCTTATTTTCCCCTTCTATTTTATTTCCTTGTTCTCTCTCCAGTTCCTAGGGCAAGGAGAATGAGTAAGTGATGCGTGTGTGTTTTACCTGTTGTTTGCATATGTGGGTGTGAAGGAATGAGAGCAATAGTTGCAAAAGAAACTATAGTATTCTATCAGGCAGGCACTTTAAGTTAGTCCCACTTGGTGAATTTGTTGTTGGCACTTTGTATGCACTATCCCTAATCTTGACTCTTCTGTCTATTACACTTGTCTGACTGTCAAGGCTTTGCTTAGTTTCTTTGTCCCATGCTACTTATGGTTTTTCCTTCTAGTGTATTTCTCAATACAAGATAAGGTTTCTTTATGACAGTAAACTGGCCTGCAGCATAAAAATTCCACATGCCCAACAGAAAGGTTTCATAAACAGAATCCTTCCTGGCAATTTCCAAAATGAAAGATTTCAGGTATATACATATTTGCAGGAACTGATACATGATCATGCAGCTTACTTTAAGCTGCACAATCCTAGATTGACTGTGATGTGTGTACATGTTTGCCAGTGCCAGAAACCCAATCTAAGTAGGTTGGGGAGAGGAGAGGGGCGGACAAGATGGTGCGGGGGAGGCTTGCAGATCTGCAAGGGGAGGTGGCGGGTCTGTGGGGCAGGATGTCTGTTGTTGAGGGGGTGAGAGGCTAAAAATAGCCTGTTCAAGTTTGGTGGAGGGTAGGAATAGCACAGCTCTGGGCTTGAAGCTAGGGCCAAGGCTGAGAAAAGCTCAGATTTCCCAGCCTTGGGGCTACGTTCTGAATGTATGCAGATGCTCTTTAGACCAGGCTAACCTGTTCCTGATCTAACTTAATTCACCTCTTCATCTAACCTACCCTAACACCTGCATAGATTGATTCTTACATCCAACTAACTCTGCTTAAGTGAATCCTGCACATATCCTCCATGTACATAATAGAAATGAACTTTTTAAATAAATCAGTGAATAAATGTATTGCCAAAAACCCCCACCTCAAAGATTTTCATTTCTTTGACATGCAACAAAGATTCAAGGTCTTTAACAAAAAGCAATTCCCTGTCCACCTATGATTGAGCATGTGGGAAATAGATTTATTTTTCAAATAAAATCATTTAACCTTGATTCCCCCAGCCTTTAACATTTTGTTTTAATATTATAATACTCATCCTAAATAGTAACACATTTTAAAAAAAGATGATTCAGTGCCAACAGGATTGTGACCTGTTTGGGGAATAAGCTATTAGATGTGTTTATATATTTTAAAAGATCCTTTTGTTTACTTGCATACAACGTTGTATTACTTATTCATAAAGTACTCCGTTAAATCAGAATTTCAATAATTATTCGTGCAAGTCTTAAGATATTCTCTGTCTGTTGTTTAATTACTTGATTTTGTTTGATTTTATTCACAAAATAATTAGCCTGCTAAGCATCTAATTATTGCTAAGGCATGCATTTTACAGATCACCCCCATTATGTTAACACTGTATTACTGAAAACTGTAGCATTTGAAACATTCACTACCAAATGACTAAGTGTAATATATTCTTGAGGTTAATCATTCTTTTTTTATAACTATGTTTAATTTGCTTTGGTCCATAATATCACCACATTATTTTTGCTGGACTGCAATTTTTACTGTAACAGAAACAGCCCTCTAAATTGAGAGATGGATGTAAAAACTGATCTTCTGAACAATCTTTTAAGGATCAAGGTCAAAGCTGCTTTTTAACCCAAATAAGCATGAACAATCTTTTAACTCATTGTTCTCATAGATTTGAATGAGTATATTTCCCTCAAGTCCCCTGAATTGAGGTCATTATATAAAAATGGGATTGATCATCACATCACAGAGTATATTAACAAGAAGAACAATTCATTTTTTCGACTGTAAGGCTCATTTATTTTACACTCATCAGAAAAGGAGTTTACTATTCACTGAATAGTTCTTTCTTTCATTGCTAAAGTTGTTCCCTTTCTAATTATTGTGTGAAAGTTGGATGATCTGTTATTACTGTACTGTTTATCTGTCTTGTGATTTCAAAGTAAGGTCTTTCACTGTAAAGCAAGCTAGAAATATTTTTTTTCTCAATTTTCTCTCAAACATTGGTGCTAGTCAAGTATTCTTTGAAAAATCCAGGATAATAGAAAAATGCTGAAGATCCTTCATTTAGGAACTATTGAGAAAATACGTTATATTATAAATTGTCCCAGGTGGCATTTCTGTCAGCAAATCAACTTTCCTGTTGTTTGACTATTATTCCCTGATAAAAATCCTCAAATGTAAAAATATAAATCAAGGTTCAATCCCCTCTCTGGGCCATCTAGGACAGAGAAAGGAAAGACTGCTTAACCCCAAAAGGAAGATATGCATTCTGTCACTCAACAGTGACCCCCTTGGGCAGATGAAGGGTGTCACTGATGTACTCCAAAGGGAGCTTCATCCATTCCTTCTTAGCTGGAAGAATGGTGGACATGACAGGTGATGTGATCAGGGAGAATATGTATGTGTGTATCTCTTTGCCTGACTGAAAAACAGAAAGAGAGTCCTCAGAGGTAAAGCTCTGGAAAAATAAACAAAATAATTAAAATATCCCCAAGTTACAGATGTAAGTGTTTACTAGAGATGCTCATTGTTTAATTAGCACACATGGCTTACCTTTATTTCTTTTTTTCAGAAGTGAAAACCCATGCTAATAAACAGCTCATACTACATTAGAATTTATTAAATTATTCAAACGTTGCAGTTGCAGCATTTGGCAAAAATCTGTTGCAAACGTGCTCATGATCATTCCTCAGAATTGAATAAGCAAGCAAGGGATTGTTTTTCAGTGGAAGAATGAGCCAGATCTGTATGTCCATTACTTTCTTCTGTCAGTGACAGAGATGTTTTATTTTATAATGAACTGAGTTCCTCTTAAAATGAATTGAAAGCCTACATCTTTAAAAGTCAAATATCTGTAATAAAAATAATAAAATTTAACAAGAAAACTGTATTTTATATAGGTTAATCGTAATGCACACAAAAACAAAAGCAATTGCTAGCTGCTTTTGGACATCTTTGCCATAAAGTCAGCATTCAAAATGGGTATGCTATAGATTGTACAATTCTAATTATCTTTTAGATGGCTTTGCCTGATATTGATTACTGAGCATGGTCCACACACATAATAGTGATTTAAAAGGATAATTCCTGGTTAGGTCTGTGAAATATTTATCTTCATTCTTATTACTGTGCTTCTTTTAATTAAATGACATGATGTTAGATTTGCATGCAAAAGTATATCAATAGGAAATGTAAACTGGGATTTTCTCAAAACCCACTGTATAGTCACTGCTGTGAAAAGAAAGTGAGTTAAATCATAGATGGGATGCTGTCTTTGCTCTGTATTCAGTGCAGTCTTGGAACATGTGAGGGTGAAGAGGGAACATAATAAAAATTGTTCAAATTATCAAATATGCCTACTCATAAACTCTTGCGGCAGATAGAGGAAAGAACTGGGAACTGTTTCCCTCCTATCTACTACTACTGCAGAAAGGTAGGGAACAACCAGAATTTTTCTACCGGCAATTTGGATGTTAGTATTCCTAAAGGGCTGGCACCAAAGGGATGAACACAGTTGAAGGATGATGGAGAGATCTCCCACTTGTTCTTTCTGAAAGCCAAAATACACAAATTGGGATAATGCAGTAGCCAGAAAAATACATTTTTTTACTCTCCACAACAACTATGGAGAATATTAATTATACCAATATTTTCCAGCATTGTCTTTTATCCAGGGTAACTCCTCTTTTTCATAAATGTGTCTCTGTGGAGGCACTAATTTTCATCTTTCTGTCTGTCTATCAAGGTTTTATGTGGATTACTATGACCCTGGTATCTTAGTGCCTTGCACAAAAAAAGAAAGTAAACATATTTGTGTCCTCATTGTTATAAGAAAACTAGTGTCTTTTAGCTCTGGCATTGAGTTAATAAAGATGTTTCTTCCACCAAGAATGCAGCAATGTTAAATCTTTGACTTTTCGCTTAAATATCATATCCCTTTTAGATAACAAAAAGGTTAGGTTGGTCACATATCTCTTACTTTAAGTAATGTAAATATAATCAGCCTTTCTAATTTCTTGATTCATCGATATGGCCTGATAATTACCTCCTTTTTTTCTCTTTTTCTATCTTTAGAGACATCTTTGGCAAAATAGATTAATAGGTTCTGAAAGAGACAATACCTCATTTTATGTTCCTTGCCACAGGAATTCATGAGTGGTTACTTCATTACCTCCAAATGACCATTCAGCTTCACCATTATTCAGGGTTGTTAATCAATGTCTCACTGAGGGCAGTGGAAAATTGACTTAATATTTCACTCTCACCCACTATATTGAAAGAACAAACAGAAGGCTCCTTCCACCACTCTATATCCATGTGGGAAGACCTTGACTTTGGGCATAGGAAATGTGAGGAAACATTGCCTATCATTGGAATTCCTCGCTGAGGGCTCTATCTTGTGAAGTCCTGACCACCTTGTTGAGATGTGAGGACAGCTGGTGGTTATAAGAGTTGATGGTGGATCATCATGGAGTTATAGAGATGTGGGGCTGAAAGGGACCTCCAGAGGCCATCTAGTCCAACCCCCTGCCTGAGGCAGGATCATCCTTATCCAGACCCTCCCACAAAACCATAATCTAAATTCTATATAAGGCTATCCTCAACCCTGACACAACAGAGACCCAGCACCCTAATCTGCCACAGGTAAAGCAGAGGAACCATGCCAGCCAATGTCCTGCTTCTATAATATGTTGTCAGTGTACTTTCAAGAGGTCCCAGGTAGAGGGCCACCCCTCTCCCTCCAACCCCCCAACAACTACAGAGGAAGGCAAAAACCCTCACAATCTGTGCCAATCTGACCATGGGGTAAAATTCCTTCCTGACCCCAAATATGGTGGTGGGTCTGACCTTGAGTGAAGGGGAAAGACCTTTAAGCTAGGATCTCTAGCCAGGCTTACCTTCATAGAAGAGGAGATGGCCAGAGGCTGATGGAGCAGACAGCTGTGCAGAAGGAAGGACATTCTATGGAGAATCCCATATCTTCAGGAAAATAACCTGAAATTCTGTCTTGTTTTTCTGGAAGGAGTGGAGATAAGATGAAAGCACCAATTTCCCTCTCTCTCCCCACTCCTGACCTGAAACGGGGGAAAAAATTATGCAAAATACTGACAAGAATTAGTCATTAAAATCAATACCTTTAATCATCAAAGTATGCAATTTGCACATATTATATAACTTCCCTTCACTTAATGGTTACTGTAAAAAATCACTGCAAGTACTAAATGACTGCATGGTAACAATTGCACTGTCTGCCATTCATGTACATCTGGCCTTTATGCCTGATCATGTATCAGGATAAAGCCTAATCCAGGGTGGGAAGGACTGAGGCAGCTCATATGTGACTATATTGTTCTGATTACAAGTTTTCTTTCTTTTTTTAATGGTAGAATAACCATAAACATCACATTTTATTTATCCATGGCTTGACTTGTCCTTCCAGTATATAAATGCAAATAAAAGGAAGTCAAGAATCTTTTCAATGCAGTTTTTATTTAGAATTTTTTGTGCATTTAGCACTCTTGGATGCATTCATACATGCAGGCACATGCACTTGCAGCAGCTCAAATAGGAACCGCACAAATTTGTGCCAGGAATTTTTGCCTCAGAGCATGCACTTTGGTGTGGTGCAAGTTGTACCATTTGGGGAAAAATGACCCTGCCCAGGTCCTCCAAGATTTGCAGCCAGGGGGAGTTTGAGCACTAGTATAAACACCTGTGATGTGCTGGCCCCACCAGTATAAAAAGAGCTGCCCTGGGAAGCAGCTCAGAGCTACTTGCACTCAGGAGCTTCTGGGGTGGGAAGTTGGCTTTGCCCCTTCCTGCCTCAGTTTGCTGCTCCTGCTGCTGCTCCTACTGCTACTTGCTCTCAGGAGCTTCTGGGGGGAAGTCAGCAATACCCCTTACTGCCTCAAGTTGCTGCTCCTCCTGCTGCTGCTGCTATTACCACCCTGTCCCCTTAGTGAGGGGTCATCTGCCACATGCTGCATGCAATGCCTGAAGGGACTACCAGTGCCTAAGGGGACCAGGTGTACTGCACCAGCCAGCACACCTACTCAGCAAATCCCTGGTCCCAGCCCTGGCCCCACCAAGGCAGCCCCCTGTTGGGGGAACTGCAGCTATGCACAGTCTGCTGCGGGAAGACCTGCAGCTGCAGGACCTGGATACTCCACTAATGGCCCTTCCAGCTTGGGCAGTGGGGCCCCCTTTCTGGCATTCACCCACAAGTATGGGGTGAAGTGGCTAAGGAGGCACTTTAAGACCTGGGTGCAGGCCCTGGTTCAGGTGGTGGTGGCCCCCAGGGTCATGACAGCATCTCGTTTTTATGGCAAGGGGTTCTTTTTTCTTGCCTTGGAGGCTGCTGCCCAAAATGTGGTGGAGAGGGGGCTCATGGTGGAGGTCAAATATGCCCCTCTCAAGCCCCTATAAGAGCTGGGGACCTGGGTGGTCCTCAGCTCCATCCCACCCTATATTCCCAACTGGTCTCTGCTCCCCCAGCTTGAAACCCTGGGAAGGGTTATCTCTCTGGTGGTGGTCGTCCTGCTGGGGTGCTGAGATGCTGGCCTTTACCAAGCACACTCTGGGTGCAGGTCCCCTCTGGGTACAAAGCCCAGTGGATGGCCCAGGCACAGCTAGAGCCCTCTGAAGTGCAGAACCATCCCCCTCCCACTCCAGGACCACCACACAGAGGGGAGGAGCCATCCAGCTTCTGGGGGGCTCCCCAGCTGTACACAACATACCATCCCTGGGAAAGATTAAATGGGTAATCCCAGTGGAGGAGGCTTCAGGGCTGCTGGCCAGTCCTGAGCAGGAGCTCATGGAGGAGACCTCCCACTCTGCTGGACAGGACCTGCTCCCTGAGACCATGAGCACTGAGGCTGAAGCCTCAGCCAACCCAAAGGTAGGTCTGGTAGCAGAGTCCTTTCCCTCCAATGATCTGGGGGAGATGGAGGCCCTGGGGCTCACCATGGTGAGCCCTGAGGGGGTATATACTCTCTCTCAGAATCCCAAGTCAGGCACGGATGCTACCCTGGTGCCTGACAGGTCTCCTTGCCCCACCTCCCAGAATAGCCATGCTATTGGGTTGAAATGTGGTCCCCTGACCGACAGACAAATCTTGTTGGGGACCCCATGCAGACCCCCCCAGGGTACCAGCTCTGCCTTGCCATCTTGTGAGGGCATCTCACTCCCACCATCCCCCTGCCGCTTTCCCAAAGGGCTGCAGAGCTCTCCCAACCCAAGTCTGGGGCCTTAGTGGACTGAGGGGTTCAGATGGTACCCAAGAAGCCCACTGAGCCCCAGGACCAGGAAAAGGAAGCCTGAGAACAAGCAGGCTCTGTGAAGCCTGCAGACCTCTCAGTCCCGGCAGTCACCGGGGATAAGCTACTTGCATTCTTTGACCATGAGTTAACCCAGTGGTCCACCAGCAAGATGCAGTTTGTCTTGGACTGTTGGGGAGATTTTGACAGTGTCCTCAACACAGCAAGGGACCTGGTGGAGGAAGGAAAGGAGCTCATGTGCTGGAATGCTCAGATCTATAGGTGGGCCCGCAGTTTCATAGACATCCTCTATGCCTATGGGAAGGCACTGCATGAGCCATCAGGCCCCACACTGGGCATTGGGGTGTGCAAGGCTGTTGATGCTTTACACCCCCCCAGCCAAGAGGTCATTTAAGATCATGACCCTCAATGTCCACTGCTGCAAGAAGGGTCTCCAGAGATGCTGGGTTCTCTTCTTTCGGGGGGGGTGGGAGGTACACCATAGTATTCTTGCAGGAAACCCTGACAACTCTAGCCAATGAACCTAACTGGAAGCTGGAGTTGAGGGAGAAGAGTCTTTTTAGTTACTTGTTAGCCACTTCTTGAAGGGTGGCCACCCTGTTCTCCCCAGGCCTGCAGCCAGAGGTTCCCCAGGACTGCCTGCTGCACTTCCAGGTTCAAGTGCAGAGGGTGGTCCTGAACCTTCTGGACATGCACACCCCTGTGAAGGATCCAGAGTTGGCAAACTTTTTTCACCAGGCAGGCACTTACATCGACACCCTCAACCCTTGTGAGTGCATGGTCCTTTGTAGGGACTTTAATGTCACTGTGGACACTTGAGACTGGTTGAGCAGGGAGTGAAACCAGGCCACTGTGGGCATCCTCAGGGAGATCTTGACAGCCTACTCCCTGGTGGATGTCTGGCATGTCTGTCACCCTACTGGCCCCCATACCTTCACCTATGTAAGGGTGAGGGAGAAGCACGCATGCCACTCCTGGTTAGGTTAGATTTATATCTCTTTGCTGCACTTTGCCTGGACCCACTCCTCTGGAATCTGGCTAACCCCTTTCAGTGATCACCACCTTGTCTGGGCCCAGGCCATGCTGGGGCCCAGGTATCTGGGGTCAGCCTACTGGCATTTTAATGTCAGCCTGCTGGAGGATATCAGCTTCAGGAAGGCCTTCTAGGGGTTTTGGCTGGCCTGGCAGGAGCAGTGGGCAGCTTTTCCCTTGGCTCGGAGATGGTGAGATGTGGGGAAGGTGTGCATCCTGCTTTTTTGTTGCCACAGCTACATTTGGGGGCACACTTGACAGAGGGAAGTGGTCTAGGAAGAGCTCAAATCAGAAGTGCTGTAGCTGGAGAGGTGTCTGGCTGCTGACTTAACCAACTCCTCCTTCTGTGGAGGGTATAGGGAGATGTGGGAAGAGCTTCATGTTCTGGATAACCACTGTACATTTGTCTGCTCATGTGTTTGGCTCCTTCAGGTGATGGAGCTCCTTCATGTTATTGCTTCTTCTATGCCCTAGAGAGGAGGCAGGGGGCCTGCCTCCTGGCAGGAGACATCACCCTCCTCATGGATCTAGGTGAGATGCTCCAGCATGCACGAGCCTTCTACAAAGAGCTCTTCTCCCTGGATCTGATCAACTTCAAAGCCTGTTGGACCCTTTGGAAGGAACTCCTTCAGGTCATCATGGTCAACTGAAACTGGCTGAAGGCTCCTCTCACCCTGGCTGAGTTCATGGATGCCCTCTGCCTGATGCCTGGCTACAAGGCACTGGGCATCGGCAGGCTAACTGCAGAGTTCTACCAAGCTTTCTGGGACATCCTTAGACTGGACTTTTCTGTGGTTTGGCCTCTATCCAAAGGAAGTGGGAAGCTCCCTTTATCATGTTGGAGGGCTGTGTTGACCCTCCTCCAAAGTAGGGGGATCCCCTCCTTTGCATGGCTACAAGGTGGCAGCAAAGGGTGTCTCCCCGTGCCTGCATTCTATGCTGGCGGACATGATCCATCCTGAACAGACATACACAGTGCCTGAACATTTCATCTTTGGCAACCTATACCTGATCTGGGATGTCCTGGAGCTGGCACACTGGGAGGGCCTTTCTTTTGCCCTCCTGTCCCTGGATAAGGAGAAGGCATTCAACAGGGAGGATCACAGGTACCTCACTCTGCGAGCCTTTACCTCTGGGTCCCACTTCATGTGGGTGCTCTGGGTACTCTACACCTCTGCAGAGTGTTTTTTAAAGCTCAACCAGACCCTTTTGGAGCTAATCCCATTCAGGTGAGGGGTATGTCAAGGCTACCTGCTGTCAGGCCAGCAGTACACGTTGGCTCTGGAGCTCTTCCTTGCCCTCCTGTGGAGACAGGTGGTGGGGCTAGCACTCCAGGAGTTGGTGTTGTGGCTGGTCCTGTCTGTGTATGCAGATGATGTGCTCCTAGCGATTCAGGACCCAGGTGACCTGGCATGGCTGGAGACCTGTCAGGCATTGTACTCAGCAGTCTCCTCTGCCTGGGTCAACTGGGTCAGGAGTTTTGGCCTGTTGGTGGGTGATGTGTGGCAGGTGGGCTCAATCCTCCCAGTGCTCTGAGGCATCTGCTAGAGTGTGGGCTTGCTGCTGTACCTGGGGGTCTTCCTGTCCCCCATGGAATCCTCCCCACCAAAGAAATGGCACCAGCTGGATGCAAGGGTGGTAGAGTGGCTCTGGGCATGGATGGGACTTCTGCGGTGTCTATCTCTGTGCAGGAGGGTGCTGTTGTTGAACCAGCTGGTCCTGTCCATGCTCTGACACCACTTCCACACCCTGCCAGTGTCCTGCAAGTTCCTAGCTAGGCTCCAGGGATGGGTGCTGGATTTTTTCTGGCCAGGATGGTACTGGGTCACTGCAGAGGTCCTGAGCTTCCCTTTGTGGGAGGGTAGCCAGGGCCTGGTTGGCCTGCACAACCAGGTCCTGACATTCTGCCTTCAGACCCTGTAGCAACTGCTATATGGTGCTGGTAGCCATGCGGCATGGTGCCACCTGGGGCATGGCTTCCTCCACCACTTCCAGGGGCTCCAGTATGACTGGCCTGGGGGGCTTCTCCTTGCAGGAACTGTGAGGGCTGCCAGAGCTCTACTAGGACCTCCTCCAGGCTTGGAGGCTGGTCCCTGCCTCCAGGTCCCTTTTGATACTTGCCCAGGGTGCTGACCTGATTGCTGAGCCCCTCCTGGACTATGGTAGGTGGCATGGGTGGACCCAGCTGTGCTGGCCAAATGCATTGGTTTTCCCATGATGCGTGCAACCTGCCGCCTAGTCCAGGAGGTGAAATCTGCCTTACTTCCTGATGCCCTTATCTTTGTTGGCCCTGTCCTGCGTGTTGGTGGTCCCCACCCTCCCATCTCCTCCAGCCATCTGGAGTTTGTCATGGAGCTGGCTTCTCACTCAGTCTCACAGCATTCCCCACACCACTGCCTGAGCTGGCTGGAGGACATCAAGCCAGTCCACTTGTCTACCATCCATCACCACAAGCTCTACACACTTGTGAGCTGCATAATCCACCATGCTGCCGTTGTGTTCCAGATACCAAGTGGCAGGACTTGCTCGGTGAGGGCATGGCTGGGGTGCCCCAGTACCTGAGCCTGTGCTCTACCCTCATCCCATGAGCCACTGGGGATCTCAGTTGGTGGCTCCCCCATGGAGCCATTGCCACAGGCATGTATGTGGTGAGCTTTAATGACACCCCAGTCGCCTGCCCCTTCTGCAGGCAGAGGGAAACCCTGGCGCACATGACACTTGAGTGCATCAGGCTGCACCCCCTGACCTCCACTTCTGGAACCTCCTACTGAGATTCTAGATGAACTTTACTTACAACCTTTTTATTTTTGGACACCCCATCCATGGCCCTAACAAATCTTGGGACCTCCTGGTTAAACTCCTGGCCCTGGTCAAGTGGCCCTGTATGTGACCAGTAAGGAGAATCTGGCTGGGAAGGTTCCCAGGGACTGCAGGAATGCTTTCCTCTCACTGGTTTGCTCCACATATACCTCTGAGTGGAGCACCACTAGGCAGTGTCCACCGGCTCCTTGGATGCCCAGGGGGCTCTGCTCAGTGTCCCCCTCAGGACCACTCATTTTCACATTTTGACCCCTTGGCCCACACAACATTCCCGTCCTGTTTTTTGCCTCTATTGTCCCCATAATTTTGTTGTTTAATTCATCCATTAGTCCCCGTACAGTAGGTGCTATTAGTTAGCTGGGTGTGCCTTAGGGCCCATGGTAATTGAATGAGACAAATAGACAAGAGCTTCTGGGACCTGGCCAGTTGGAATCTGGGGACACTAGCACCTTCTGCCAGCTGGACTGCCAAAGTGGCCCTAACCTAGAGTTCCTTGCACCCTCTACCTACTGCAGCAGTCTGGCAGTGGGGGCTGTTGCCTGGATATGACATGCTGCCACCTGCAACAGCCCCAAAACTTTGTGCCTGCCAGACCTGGACAGGTGCCACATGGCTGCAGCAGAGGTGTCTATACCTCTGGGTCAGATGCCAGTGGGCTGTGGCTGTACTGTTGGCCTTTGTGCGGCACTGCTGCCATGTATGCCTTTGCCCTGCCATTTGGGCAGCTATTGCTCAGAAGATGTTCTCAGCATGGTAGTCTGCTTTGAACTGTCAAAGTATGTCCTCCTGGCTCCAAACGGAGTTCCAGTGTGAAATTTAGAGTTGGCACTGAAAATATGTAGCATAGGGAACGGTTTTTTTGTTCTAGTATGCTTCTTGTGGCGTCTCAAACTGCTTTGAGATGTCGGAAGAGGCACATGCGGGCTTGTCTGGATGTGCCCCTTGAGTTCTTACCTTGGCTATTTGAATATCCTGTGAGAGATTTTCTAAGGGAAGCACCAGTCCAAGGTTTTTATCTCTGACTATCAACTTATATTAACAGAAAGGCTGTTTTGTCCCTAAAATTGAACCTCAAAATGTGGGGTTCATTTATAAGAAGAGATAATGTTTGTTCTGGAACGAGTGTCTACACAGGGAGTTGTTCTGGAATGGTTACTCTTTCAGAGCCATTTCAGATAATTTTCCTTTGTAAAGTGGCCTATATTTGCTGCATAATGTCCCTCTTATTAGTTGTCTATAGGAGACTGTTTTCTGTCATGGAAATGGAACGCTTAAATGCTACAAGACTGCATCCCATATTTTGGCAAAGTAAAAACTAAAACAAACTAAAAACACCCATTTCTTTTAGTTAAAGAACCCACTGTTCACAGTGAAGAACTGGTGTTCTCAGCATACGGGTGTCAAAACAATTCAGTTCTTCTGTTTTATCTTAGATGGGGTATTTTCACCCTAATTTTACCCTTGTGTCATAGTGGAAGTTTTTGTCACCTTATTGTTGTTCTCCTTCTGATTTCTCTGTCTGTAACACCTCAGCCTTAGAACGGGCTGCTCTAAAAATGAAACGCTAGCACACAAACTAAGAATAAAAACTACTTCTTCCCCTCCCCTGAGTAATAGCTAAAGTAGTTAATACTTATAGCTAAATATAAAACTTTAAAAATATCCTCTATCGGAGAATATAGTTACTCCAGAGTCAGGCACCTAAATACAAAAAGGATACCAAAATATACTAAAAATATACCAAAACAAATATACCTTGATTATCCAGGGTGCTATGTACTGGGAGCTTCCACAGATTAAGGCTATATCAAACAACTGATCATCTTCAAACATCTTTGTTTCAACATTTTCTGTCAGTTTGTGAAAACAAGAAGCAAGGGTGATTATTAATAAATAATACAACTAAACTGTACTAAATAATTTATAATAACTGTAATAATAAATAATAACTAAACTAGAAACAGCATAGTATCATGATAATTTTGCAAATCAAACCAGCTTTGTCAGTTCTATCTTCACAACATGCCTTCTGACCCATTTTCACTTACTGGTGCTCTTGAACATATTTGTCTCAATTTTTTTCTTCCTAAAATTAATATCATTTGCTTACCAAAGTACCTGAGTCTTGTTGCCGCTTAATTTATTTTATCTCAAAATGTATTTAAGGATTGGTGTTGGAGGGGCAGGGGAAATATGCTCTTATTCCCATTTTGCAGATGGGAAATTGAGGCACGCAATTTTAGAAAACAGGGCTGGAAAGGACCTCAAGAGGCCACTTAGTTCATTCCCTGGCCATAACAGCTCAGAATGCTTTTGACACTATGGATGCCCATTTTAAATATCTGGATTTGTCTTGTAAACAGTATGTAGGTAGTTATACACCTGACACTGTTTATATAGCATGGAACCATGCTAAACCGTTAAAAGGATATCACAGTACCCTGGTTGAGAATCAGTGCCCTAGACCAATGAGACACATACTGGCTTTACTTAGGACTAGATTCACAAAGGGACTTGGGTGATGTTGTGCCAAATATATAACTAGATTGTAGATATCAATTGGATCCACAGTCCTATCTTTACAATGCATGGAGAGAGATAGGCATGTCACAATGGATTCACATGAGTCAGCATACCGAATAGCATCTGCCTGCTCCATTCAATAGATAATATGGAAGACAGGTGTGTTTTTTAAAAAACGTACCCCTGTTCATAATTCCAGGACCCGCATCTGGGTCACAGGAAAATGCATATGCTGGCTTGAGATTCATATCAGGGAAATCTCTTGAAGCTGGGTATCTAACATGTTGCTTTAAAAATGTAGAAAAGGGTACTCCTTTCTTTTTGTAATGGCTAATAAGAAGTCACTGAATTATTTCCACAGGATGCAGGGGCCCAGGGTTATATAGTCATTTCAGTCTGAGGGGATTTAAACCTACACCTCACCTACCTGGAGAAGAAGTACATGAGGACTTAAAAAAACCCTCTGAAAACCTTTTAGAAAAAAGGCTCCCTCCTTTCTCCCATGTCTTTCCCCCTTCTTTTATAGCCTGGTATGAGAAGAAACTGCAATGTTGGGAAGGAAAATTGAAAACAAACTTTTATGTAAAATGTTCTCTCAGAATGAACAATGAAATAAAAATGTAAGTAGTGTTATTAATGACACTAATGTTGCACTTCTGTCTTTAAAAATGCTTTCTAATAACTAATAAAAGTTTCAAATCAAGTTACTTTGTTTCAGTTTTAGGTAGCTACAGGTCCCATATATAGTAGGCCTATATGTCATCTATACATGTAATGACCTGTAGTCCCAATCCGTTTTGTACTGCCCTCTTTAGTAGAGAATAGGCGTGTTCTTGTGACTTGCTGCATGCCTGGGGTGATTTTTGCCCTGGGAGCAGTTTGGTGTTGAGACAATGGAGTAGGAGGGACCCTGAAACTGTTCTCCAATGCTGTCTGAGTGCACATAGCTACTGAACCTGGGCAGGGATATGGCCTGAACTTAAGTTCTGGAAAGGAGGAGGCCAACCTTCCTTTGTTTTACCCCTGACAGCTGAATGCTTAGGGTACTAGGAAATAGGAGACCCAAAATCTAGGCCCCTACTTCTCCAGAGGGATTTGAATCGATCTTTCTTCAACTGTGCAGACCAATGCTTTAACCACAAAATTAGCAAATGAAATATACATTTCCAAGGAGGAATAAATATATCCCAGAGCATATGAAATACCCTGCATACATTAAAAAATATTTAATGAACAAGGATTAACATCAAAGAATAAGAATGTGAATGAGATAATATTGACAGCAGTTGCATTTGATCTAAAAGTCCTTTTGTTCTTGTGACATTACTGCTAAACACATGCTAAACTTTTCAATCAACATAAAAACAACAGTGGGTTGCTCAAACAATTAAATCCAAAATATTTCCACCACTGACTTCTTCATAAACCAGTTGATGCTTGTCATCATCAAAACTTTGATCATGTTTTCTCACAAGAACAATATACATTTCTTATAATCTAATATTGGTCCCTGAAAACAGTTATTGCCAGGCAGCATTTAAACTATTAAAGATATCATATGAGGTACTCATCACACTTTCTTTTGCAATCCTTTTCTACAGTGAGAATATGAAAATGAAATAAAACTGTGCAAGAAAAATCAATGAAGCACTGTGTATGGCAGTGCTTGCAGATGAGTAAGGGGGAAAGTTATAATAAACTTTATGTTAACAATGCCACAACCTATTCCTCACAAGAATATTGAATCAGAAAACAGGCATGTTGTATAGTGCATTAATAATGAAATATATAAACTACAAAACAAGATTTGAAGTGGGAAAGTAGTCCTCAGGTGATGAACTATGTCAGTAATATTAAAGCAGCATGGGACATAATAGACAAATATCCATATATTATTGTAAAGGGATGTACTTACAATGACCTAAACTTCTTAATGACATCATAAAGTTTGGTACACTGGAAAACATCTGCAATAGAGCCAAATAAGTTATAAAATATGTGAAAACTACTCCTATTAGAGCTGCAGTCTTTAAGAAGCAGCAGAAAGAAAAGCACATTAAGATTTAAATTCACATTGACATCTCTAGCAAAATGAGATACCGTGTGGGGATACCATTTAAATGTTTGTTAGCAAAGCACTTCAAAAACTGTTCAGACTGAAGATCTTAAAGGATGCAAAGTATACAATACACTTAACTTCATGAGAATATGTTTCAGGTTCACCTGCAGAATTATCTTAAGAGTCTATAGCTAAGAGTTTCTGCAATCACAGCATTTGGATCAGACAAAGCACTTTTGTCAGAAATCATTATGGCTATTGTAGAGTCAACTGTCTTGAGACTCTATTTGCATCTCTGCTTGCAAGTCTGGAAGATGTAAAGGCAAAAGATTTAATTCATAGTAAGAAAAATAGATTTCTTTTTCCTTCCTTCCTTTGTAATATTATTATAGTTTTACTGTCTATTACATGTAGAAATTTTGGTATACAGTTCACAAGATCATGGAAGAATAGGGCTGGAAAGGATCTCACAAGGTCATCTAGTGCAGCCCCCTGATCAAGACAGGATCATTCCTGACTGAGCCACCCTTGCCAAGTGTCTGTCTAACCTGTTCTTGAAAATTTCCAGGGATGAAGAGTTCACAGATTATCTAGCCAGCCTGTTCTAATGCGGGTGCATGTACACAAGATATTTATTGCAAAGCTGCCTAATTAGCTCTGCAGTAGTTTCTACGTCTACACACACAGTCCTATTAGGTCACAGTAAACTTACAAACGCTGCTGTAGGTTAGTACTTGTAAATACAACTACTATCCTGTGGTGGCATTGTTTACTACGTAGCAACACATGCATAGATGCTGGTGGGGCTGGCTGGATCTTGAACATGCTACAGTGCAGGAGCAGCCTGCTGGCTAGGCCTGCACTGGAGCACCCTTATGCCCCAGCCAACCCCTCTGCAGCACATTGAGCTGGGTCAGAGCAGGCCTGGGCTGGCAGGCCCCTGCCAGCCTGGGGCTGCTCTGACCTGGCTCAACGTGCTGCAGTCCTGGGTGCATGTGCAAGTGTGGTGCCTGGGAACAATAAACTCCAGAATGATAAACACCACAGTTTGCTTTGCATTAATTGCGCATGTAGATGCACCCTGCTTTACCACCCTCAAAGTCAGAAACCTCCAACCTAAATTTCATCTCCTGCTCTTTGAGACCACTGCTCCTAGGTTCTGTCCCTTGCAGGTCTGTCTCCATCTTCTTTGTAAACTTCCCTCAGGCATTTGAAGATTTTTATGGATTCCTCCCTCAGTCTTCTTTTCTTTAAACTAATTAGCCGTAGTTCTTTCAGTCTCTTCTTATATGTCTTGCTTCTCAGATAGCTAATCTTTTTTGTTGCTTTCCACTAGACTGTTTCCAATCTGTTGACATCTTTCTTGAAGTCTGGGGCCCAAAACTGGATACAGAGCTTCATGTGAGGCATTACCTCTGCTGAATAGAGGAGAAGAAACATTTCCCCTGATCTGCAAGAAACAGTCCTGTTAATACAGGTGAAGTGTGCTGCTGGCTTTTTGTGTACCGAAAGAACACTGTTGGCTCATATTCAGCTTTTGGTCCACTGTAACCCCAAGGGTCTTTTCCGCAGTACTTGAGCCTAGCCAGTCATCCCCCCAGTCTGTATTTGTGCATGCAATTATTTCACTCCACGTATAGGACTTTGCCATTGTTCTTTTTGAATTTCTTCTGCTTGATTTCAGACCATTTCCTCTTTTTATCCAGGTCATTCTGGATCCTGACCCTCATTGATGTTCATGATATCTCAGTGGTGTTGTTCTTCCCATTCTTTTGTTGCTTAGGCATAGTTTGCTCCTATTCCTTTAATACATTCTCCTTAAAGTGGTTCTGGGCTCCTTTTCCTTTCAGACTAGCTTCCCAGGGAATCATGCCTATCAGTTCCTTTAGCTCATTAAAATTTACTTTTTTGAACTCTAGGGTGTTTATTCTGCTGCTCTTTCCTTCCCTTGGGATCTTGAACTCTATCATATTGTGGTCATTGCCTTCTTCCCTCACATTCTCAACCAATTCCTTTCTGTTTGTGAGCAGCAAGACAAGAAGTTATCCCCAATATACCCCAGCATTTGCTAGACTGGTTGAACACTGCTGTGTTTTCCTCCCAGAAGATGTCCCAATAATTAAAGTCTCCCATGAGAATCAAGTCATCTGGAGTGGTAACTTCCATTGATTGTTTAATGGAGGCCTTATCCCTCTCTTCCTATAGCATATGCCCACCATAACATCCCCTGCTGCCCTCTCCTATAATTTTTACCTGGACACTTTCAACAGGCCTACCTCTCACTTCATACTGCAGTTCAAAACATGCATATATAGTCTTTCTATGTAGGGTAATACCGCCTCCTTTCTTCCCCTGCCTGTACTTTCTGAAGAAGCTATACCCATTCATGACCATACTTCCATCATATATGAACTATCCCCCTACAACCTCTCTAATTCAAATCACATCATAATTCCTTGATTGCAGGAGGACCTCCAATTCTTTCCTGTTTATGCTGTATGCTTTTAGTTTCAATGTATAAAACTAATCTTCTATTTAAAGTAATTAGATGATTGGTCTGTTTTCTCTGGGGGCACTGCTGAAGTTTCCACTCTTGTTTCCCCTTACTAGATTTTTATCCAGGTTCCTTGGGCTCTTTACTTACCTCTGAGCTTTTTTTTCAGTCCTCCAGTGAATCTAATTTAAAACCTTCCTCACTAGTTCAGCGAGCCTGTCCCTGATGAGGGATTAAGTTGAAGGATTTTTACTCTAAAACAGCCTCAGTGAATCTTTTGCTATTTATTATCCTATTAGTTGCTCTTTACTTAAACTGATCCTGACTTTGACCATACAGACCTTCTACTGGACAACACCAGTAGTTTTACTGTGGCAACAATGACTTCTCACAACATGGGGAAGTATATTAAGCAATTTAATGTAGCTTAATAAACTGATGCCTCCCTTTCTATTAATCTCTACCTACAGATAAAACAAATGAAAGATATAATGAAAGAAATTTGAGACTGAACATGTTCCCATTACCACTAATATGCGTCTACTGCCTAATAGCTTAAACTCATTGTTCGATTAATTTCAACATATTTTATGCAACAATCCTCTCTAAATGTCAGACTTATAAAGGGTGAAAGGAAAGTTTGGGCTGTTCCTTCACTCTTCTTTTCACTTTCACATAGATAAGACACAATCTTTAGGATCTGGCCAGTTATAACTAATGTATTGTTTTGTGATTAAAAAAAATAAGTTGGAAAGTCAGTGCTGATAAACAGAGCCCCTGATTCTACAAATCTGCCCTTGTGTTTCATTTGCATAAGTAGAACTACATGGGGCAGCAAATTTAACACATGTATAGTTGTGTGATGGATCAGAACGTTTGTCCAAGGACTAATGCATGTGGACACTGTGCTGGTTTTCTATGTATTTAGGATATTACATAATTAATATCAATATAGCAAGCAAACCCTCATTAGCTGTTTAAAAAACAAAACCATTAGCGCTGGGATCTACTTTATATTAACCACAAAAATGGAAAGGTTTCATATTAAAAGGCTTCAGTTTTTTCCCTGTCTTTAGTACCAAACCCACTGGAAGCACAATCACCCTGAAACAGGCCTAAGCATTAGTCAGAAGCAAGCAAAGGGAAATTGATGTAGTGATGAAGTTAAAGCCTTTGCCAGTTTCTGACAGAGGATGACATGCAGCTTGATATACTTCTTTCAGTTTGTTTACTGTAAGAAGGTTACTGATTACCTCTTGTAATCAGTCCCAACACTTTGAATGTCCAGCTCACTCTGAGACCTGGAGTTCAGGCTTATTATGTACAGTAAAACCTGCTTATGGGTCACACCATTTATTCCAACAGTTTCTTCTTTGCCAAGGAAATATTTTACTTTGCTCAAATATACTCAAATACACTGTTGGTGCTTTCAACTTGTTGTAACTGTATAAACTCTTCCATGGGAACCAAAACAAAAAAAATAAAAAACTCAAGCATAAGCCCCAGGGTAGTTCTTTATCCCTTTCTCTATTTTTAGGGAAGGGAAGGTCAAATACAATGATTAGATTTTAATCAAATACCAACACTCTTATTTCTTCTTCTCTTGCCAATCACTTCCTAGGCCCTTATTTTCACCCTGCAAGATGATAGAAAGATCTACCATTGAAGTTTAAGGGATTCACTTCTACCCTGCAGTGGGAGAAGAGAGCCCCTGGAGCTGTTAAAACTAAAAGGAAGAAATGAGAAACAAATGAAGCCTTTTCTTGTTTTAGCTGAACTTGTGCTTGCCAAGCAAAGTGCTTGGGGAATTTATTCTCTCTCACTCACGCTGTGAAAGAGAGACAGAAATATAGACAAAGATATTTAACATACTAATTTATTTATTAACACCTTTCCTCATATTCTTTTAATGATAGAATTGTACTGCTAAGAACTATATCTCATGGGGAATAAACTCAAATAAAAAAAAAGAAAGATAATTTAATCTTGGAAATGAGTCACTGTTGTACCTCTATAGAACAAAAATGACAGTACAGATTAAGGTCACAGGGGCAATACATTCAGTCTTATTTTAGAAGAGTTGCAGCTATTTCATATATGTAGATATTTTCTTTTCAAATCAGGGCTTGTAAGGAACTCATTTGTACAAGATACCTGTCAGTAGTATAATTAACAGCTATCCAGATAAAAATATAATAATAATCATAATAATAATAAACTCTGGAAAGCTTAAACAAATAATCAAGGTGATAATTGTATTTCTGCCACTTAAAATGAGATTGCATTTTACTTTTAAAATAATTTACATTTTGAAAGGATGTAAATGGTTTGTCTGGCTTAATTAATTCTAAATAGGATTTCTGTCTTTAGTCAGGGATAGCTGAGCTATCTATCTAATTTCTGCTTAATTTCTTTAATCAATACATTTTTGCACAAATGGATGCACATTCAGCACAAAATAATAGTTTCACTGAAAACAATAGCCCTAGAATAAAATCAGAATGCTTAGAACTAGGTCCAATCTTCAAGGATTTCAAATCATGTATCTAAATCCAGAATTACTTAGGTTAAAAATATCTGGACTTTCAGTGACACTAATTTCAGATCCTTTGGTTCCATTAAGACTAGCAAGGCTCTAGTTGTGCTTAGAACCCCCTCATTCATATGCACAATTCAGGCATTAGATATTGTGTTTGTCTACACTTGTGCTTTAATGTGCAGTAGACTATTTTACTGTGCATTAAAGCATCATGTAAAAAAATTGTGATGTGATGTTACTTCGCAGTAAAATAGTCTAGTGCTCAATAACATCACTAAAAATGTGTGCACAGGTGCTACTGAGCAATAGCACAATTTAATGCACATTAATTTAGTACCTCAGATTACAGGTATTCAATTTCATGTGCTTTAGAAAAGGCACATTAATGCATGTGTAAACGTGCCCAGTAGTGAGATGAATGCATGTAAGTTAGAAATCTTGGAATAACACATGTACTAAAGTATGCCTAGATAATATGGCTGTTCAAATACAGAACTGAATAGTGCATTAGCAATGTTACCAGACTGGAAAAGGGCACTTTATTTCCAAAATCTTGTCCAACATCTCTCCAAGCTATGCAGCTGGTCCAATAAAAAATATTAAACACTGTCCTTGCCTCTCTTATAAATGACCTCTTATAGAAGGTATTATAGTTAGGAATTATGTTAGGTATGGTCCTAATCTTGCAAACTCTTATGACATAGTCAGCCATATATACCTGATTTGATTTCAGTGGGACTACTCGTGTGTAAACTTGGATTCATGGATAAAGGTTTGCAGGGCCTATGTTTATATTATACTTGGCCTAGGGCACTGAAGGTCCTTTTCCATTATCCTAATTATCATTTTTTATTATTCAGTTCAGAGATGTGCTATTGTCTATTGGACAAATACTTGATCTTTTGCAACACTGAGATGGCTTTTAATACAAACAGCCCTATAAGCAATCCCTGCATAAACTAGCTGTATAGAAAACCAAGAAAGTCTCAAGATGATTGTATTTTGTATGAAAGGTGTAAAAGAGGTGACTTGCACAAGCTCTCAGCCACAGGGCTACAGGTCATATAAGGAAATTATGCACATTTAGGAAATGGATGTCTGGGAAACAGTCCTTACTGCTCTAAAAATACATGACTTCTTTGGTTGGGGTATACTGGATATGAGAATTACTGCCATCGTTCATGGTTTCCACAGGTATGAAATAAGATGGTGAGTTAGGAGCTTGCAAAGATCTATGATTTTACAGTGCTCAGTACTTAGTGTGATCTTAGAACAATGAATAAATGATAATGCATTCTTATTCAGCTTAAATAGCCCACTGCTGATGCCCTACCTGAGTGATCTTTAGGAAAGGAACAAACCCCCGCTTAGAACGTTGGGGAGATGCAGTAAATGCTTATCATTTCCCTTCTTGCACAGCACCTTGTTCACATCTGGCAGCAGAGCAGTGCCATGGACTCTGCCCCTGATATGGGTGAGCAGTTTGGCAGACGTGTTGATATTACATAGTCCACTCTGCACTTCAGTGCTCCCACTTTTGATTCTATCCAAAGCGTATATATGTTATATTACAGATATAGCTATATATGATATAACAAACCTTTTTTTTTTAAACAAAATTGCCAATGAGCAATCCAAAATTCACTGCCATTTCTCATCATTGGCAATCTCGATCTCTATTATGGTACATTGATGGGTTTTTAGGTGACTTAAGAATCCAATCCTGAGCCCAAGACTTCTGTGAGTGGGGCTGTAAAGCCAGCCAGGCATGAGTTCATCTCTGACATTGATTCCCACATTGAAACTGTTAATGAACTGACAGGGTGAGATGAACCCTGAATGGATGTTTGGTCTTAAGTTAATTTCTATTTTGGGACTGTTAATCAATTGATAGAGGGGGATGAACCTAGAATGAATGAAGGAGCTACTGTTGATATACCCTCTGTGATACAGACATCCGTCTGATCATGGTCTCCAGTGCATAGAGTGAGGGTGTCTCTAGGTAGTTTTCTATTTGTCATGCTATCTGAAGATGGTGATTGTAATAACAAGACTATGCTCAGAGCATTTATTCAGATGTAGGATACCACTGGAATTGTCTTTCCCAGCTCCTTCATTCACAATGGTGCCATTCCAGAATTCCAGATCAGGCCTGACTCTGACATTGAAGTCAGTGAAGAGAATGCTCTTGTCCTCCTTGGAAATATTAGTTAGAACATGTTCAAGGTTTTCTGTCATGACTATCTAAATGTTTACATACATTACACCTTTATGTTGCTGAAGTTAGACCCAACAAAGGATTGTTGTGCATTTACAAGTGATGCATAGTTGGCTGCTATGTATAAAACAAAATGAAAAATGAAATATTTACATTTGGTTTGAAGTTATATGAAGTGGCCATATTTAGTTGGATTTGGGGGTTTTGCAAGAAAGAGACATTATATTCTTTTGTTAGGATGAAAATATATTACCAGCAGCAGTTGAAATACTAGCTTCTAATTATGATAATTTTTAATTTTATAACTGGTCTTGCAAATTTATTTTGATTTTAATGACCAAAAATGCTGGCACGTATAATTATTTGTATTTTTATCACATGTCTGAGGTAAATGTATTCATGATTTTGATCTCTGTGGGCCTAAGAAACATCCCTCCATTTATTTGGGTTCTGTATATGTGAATTTGCTCTTATACAATGACTCTTTACACCCAACATTCATTATGTATGAGGTAAGTCTGTAGAGGAAGGGGTGGAGGAAGGGATGCAGCAGGGAGCAAAGTGGAGGGAACTGTCAGTGGGTGTGGGGCACGGGGAAGGGTGGCATGACTCTTGCTGCTACACACACCCAGAAAAGGCTGCGGACTGGGGGGCTGTACTGGACTCTTCCTGAGGAACACGTGCCTCCAGATCTGCACACGGGACAAGAGCAAGCTGCCACTGCGGGCTGGGGCTTGGGGCAGGCAGCAGCAGTGCTGGGAGGGCATGCTGTGGGTGGCGGGGGAGCAATAGTGAATTTTGGAGTGGCTGTAGCCCCCTCCCAGCACTGCCACTGCCTGCTTTGAGCACCAGTAAGAGCCCGGCCCTAGCCCACAGGAGCAGCCTGCTCTCATGCTGCATGCAGATCCAGAGACACGCACCCCCAGGGAAGAGCGCAGCACAGCCCCCCATCCTGAAGCCCTACTGGGGTGTATGTAGCAGCAAAAGCTAAATCCCTCTGCCCTGCACTAACTGACAGTTCCTTTCACTTTGCTCCCTGCTGCAGCTCTGGGAGCAGCAAATGCCACCTGCCTGAAGCCACTGGGTTTCACCGTGCCCCTCCCCCACAATCCTTTCTCTAGTTCCAGCCTCCCTCCCTCCCTCCCTTGCTGCCATGGGAACTATGCCTGTCTCAGCCTAAATATTTGCTCTCATGCCACCTTGGTGCATATGCCTGTTGTCAGATGGATCCCTGTGCGACTTCTGGAGATGTCTTCAGTCACCTCAGAGAAAGCCCCAAAACTCCCCTGCCATGACTTTGGATGGACTTTCAGTGGTGGGGCCTCCCGCTGAGGGTCCCTCAGGAGCTGTCATGCCTCCTGGTGGATATACGTGGGGCTCCACCTCCTCTACACCCTGTCCATATGCCAGCTTTCGAGACAAGCCTCTGAATCTCTATGAGGCTTGCCTTCTGTCAATGTCAATTCCTGATCTTTTTGCCCCCTTTCATGGTCAGTTTCTTTACTTTCTTCTGGTTGGGTGCTGAGGCTGCTGGATGCCAAACTCTTGAAGATGTCTCTCCAGCAGCTTGGTGATCTCTGTCTAGCTCAGTATGCCACTGTCACATTTAGATATTGCTCGAGTCTCACTGCTGAACTCTAATGGGAAATAAACAACAAAGCAAATTAATAAGAACCTACACTGAGGGAAAAGAAAACATTAAGAGAGAAAAGAAGGAACCTCTCAAATAAGAGGGAGGGAAACTTAAGAAAAAAAAGACTGAAGAAGGGAGGGGTCTTTGGGCTTAATCATCCCTTCTACCCTCCTAGCTCTAGCCTGTGCCCAGCGTTTCTTGGCACAGCTTTGGATTCTAGCCCAGCCGTGGTCCTCTGCGGCTCCTCCCCAAGCTGTCTCGGATCTCACACACTGGTGTCACCTGCATCCGGTGTGGGGAGCTTTTGCAGCCTCTGCTGCCACTGACACCTGCCTCAGTGCCGTGTCTCCTTATTCCTGCCAGTGCTGGGTGTAACCAGCTTTGGGGATCCCTGCAGCCTCCTCTGCTCTTTGTGTTCCCCCTTGCTCCTCCTTGGTGCTGGCTTTTATTTCTGCCGGGTGGTATTATTCCCTGACATCACCTGTGTGTGCCAGCTCCAGCTGCAGATAACTACGGCTAATAAACTGTACAGGTGTTTCACTTTGGCATGTTTCTACTTATGCTTGGCATTCTGAAATGGGTGAGTAAATCTTTTGGGGGAAGGGGGCTTCCTTTGGGGTTGGGTTACCTCTTTCCTGGGTTCCCGCATGGGTAGGGCTTCTTGCTCCCCCATGCTTGTAGCCCTGTGACAGGAACTTATATTTGTTACTTATAAACTATATTCTTTTTATGTGAATTTGAGTTATGAACAGTTTTCCAAGGACACACGTACCACATAAAGCAAGGGAAACCTGTACCTGATGTACTCTATTTTAACCTGTTACAGATACTTATAGTATTTATTTGCCAAGACATGTAATAGGGTCAATTTTCTAAACATCAAAAATATTGTTTTGTTACTGAAACATTTATTTTTTCATTTTCACTGTATCTGGAAAAGTAGAAATAATAAAGAGGCTGTCAATTGCACAGAAGTCTCTTCTGGACTAATAGAAAAGATACTGGTGTTAGTAACTCCATAATCCCCTTGGCTTCAGGGAAAGTATTATGGATTAATATGCAAATGATTAAATACAGAATCTGTCCATAGATCCAGATGGCCAGACTCTGCCTTCTTTTTTTACAGTACTCAACAGGTAGTCATTCCCACTGAAATCATTCTGAGTAAAGATGGGTGAATCTGCCTCTAAAGATATGGGTGACATTTGATGATAGACTCTGTCATCATTATGCTATGTAATGTCCTACTACATAAATGGTCTTTTTGACTCAAGAACAGATTCTGATGGATTCACTTATGTGATGCTGAGTAGTAGTAGTGTATCTACAAGAAGTCAACTGGGAAATCCTTAGAAGCAGGGGTAGCAGTGGACACAGTCTTTCTGGACTTTTGGAAGGCCTTTGACACTGTCTCTCATCCCATTCTCATTAAAAAACTGGGGGACTGTTGTGTTGACACCTACACAGTCAAATGGGTTGCCAACTGGCTGGAGGGCCGCACCCAGAGAGTGGTGGTGGATGGGTCATTTTCGTCCTGGAGGGATGTGGGCTGTGGGGTTCCACAGGGCTTGGTCCTCGGGCCCGCACTGTTCAACATCTTCATCAGTGACTTGGATGAGGGGGTAAAAAGCACCCTGTTCAAATTTACTGATGACACTAAGATGTGGGGGCATGTGGGCATGTTAGAAAGAAGGAATAGGCTACAATCAGACCTAGACAGGGGTGGGCAGATAAGAATAGAATGGGATTCAACACTGACAAGTGTAAGGTGATGCACCTGGGGAGGAAGAACCAGCACCATACCTACGGGCTAGGAACTCCCTTCTTGTCTGTGCAGAGGAAGAAAAGAATCTTGGAGTCATCATTGATGCCAAGATGAACATGCACCGGCAGTGTGGGGAAGCAGCCAGGAAGGCCAGCCACACCTTGTCATGCATCTACAGATGCATCTCTAGTGGGTCCAAGGAGGTGATACTCCCCCTCTATGTGGCACTGGTCAGGCCACGGCTAGAGTACTGCATCCAGTTCTGGGTGCCGCACTTCAGGAGGGATGTGGACAGCATGGAGAGGGTCCAAAGGAGGGCCACTCACATGATCAGGGGGCAGCAAGGCAGGCCCTACGAGGAGAGCCTATGGGACCTGAATCTGTTCAAGCTCCACAAGAGAAGGCTGAGGGAGGATCTAGTGGCCTGTTATAAACTAGTCAGAGGGGACCAGCAGGCATTGGTGGAGTCCCTGGTTCCCGAGCACTGCCAGGAGTGCCTAGAAATAATGGTCACAAGCTGGCAGAGGGTAGATTCAGATTAGACATCAGGAGGTGCTACTTCATGGTCAGGGCGGCTAGGATCTGGAACCAACTTCCAAGCGAAGCGGTGCTGGCTCCTACCCTGGGGGTCTTTAAGAGAAGGATAGACATCACCTTGCTGGGGTCGTTTGACCCCAGTACTCTTTCCTGCCATGGCAGGGGGTTGGACTTGATGATCTGCTCAGGTCCCTTCTGACCCTACTGACTATGAAACTATGAAACTATAGGATGCATGTCCTGGGTGGTGAATTAGAGGGGAGAAAGGAACAAGAATAACCACTACCCCCCCCACACCTGCCCCAGCAGTCCTGTGCACCACTGTCTCCCAAGGCATATAACTTCCCAGTTAGGCCTTTGTTGTGGAAATCAAATGGAAAAGAAGCAACTCAGCATGATTGAGATTGGCAGAAACTGGTAAAATATTAACAATTCTCATTGTGGGTAAGGCATAATGGAGTTTTAAATGAGAAATAAAATTACCAGTTTAGTGAGTGTGTGTAAGTATGTGTGTGTGTATGTAAACAGCTGGCAAGAATTAGAATGAATGATCTGGGGGGCTTGGAACTGTAGACAGTGTGGGCATTTGTTCTCATCAGTATACATGGCAGCATACACACCCATTAAAATGGAAAGATTTCAAAATGGCAGTTCATTAAATCATTCTGTGCATTATGTGCTGCCCTCTGCAGATGTACCACCTGACACAGACTTTTGAAAATAGAAGGAAAACAGGTGATAGCTTACCCTCTTCCAAATGTTTTTTTTTTTCTGATGCTTATATGTAGACTGGCTGTATCATATGAAATTGAAAAATCATATTTAGAAGTTTCAAAAAATAGTATTTCATAACTAACAAACAAAATAAAAAGACCCCCAAACTATTAGACAAATTCCAGCTTTTTACCCTAACATAACAAGGTTAAATCAAAAGGTGACATCATCTGTGAATAAGTCAGATAACGTACTCAGAACATCAATATGTTCTTAAGCAATCACCTATTTTAAGGTAGGATTAATTCATGATAATCATGAGAAAATCTCACAGAAGACCCTACAGGCACTATACTTCAATTCATAGAGTTGCAATAAAGTCATCCAGTGTAGGGGTTGTCCTTACTACTGCCTCCATATGGCTCAAGCATGTATCCTCCTCCCATCCAAATGTTCTAAAATATATGGAGAAATTTCCACAGATCTTGAGACATCAGGAATGTTGATATATGCACAGAGAAGATCAGCAGACTTATGCAAATTCCCCAGCTTTCCAACATCTTCTGGCAATATAACTCCCTTAGAAGATGTGAGTTCACTAATTTAGGAGTTTTGGTCATGCAAGGCCTTAGTTATACTAAGCTATAGTTAAGCTAAGGCACTGCAAAGGATCTTGGGAGCAGCAGGATTTACTGACCTTGGGGTGACCTAATGAAGGATGAAGTGAGCCAAAATACTGGAGATGCATGAACTTGGTAAGGGGGAGATGAAGTTGGCAAGGACTGATCTGCAGATGTCTGGACTTGGCAAAAAGCCAAGACAAAAAAAGAGTCATCTCAACAGAGAGAACTAAGATTTGGCACAGGGTGAGCTTTTGCCACCAAACACAAATTCAAATCATTCTTTTTGTGTTGCGCCCAAGCTCCTGGAGGCTGGTTGCAGGCAACTGCCTCTGAGCACCCTGACTCAAGCAGCCTGAACCCCAAGAATGAGAGCAGGCAGGGAGCTTGCTGAGAACACTCCCAAGCTCTTGAGTACCTCAGAATAACAACGGCCAAACACTCACACCTGGCCTAAGACCTCTCCTCAGGAGAGACTGATACCTCTTATCGTATCTCATCTCATCTCATATCTTATCATATTATCTCATAGTTTTGGAGGAAGTTAACATCACCAAAGCCAGCTACCCCCGGCCCTATTCTCCTGTCCTCTATGACCCATCCTCTAAATCTAGCTGTGTAAAGATATCACGCACAAGCACTTTTTCTTATGAAAAGGAAGGAAATCTTTGTCTATAGCTGTATGACCCTACATAATAAAATTTGTACTGAATCATTATGTTTTCCCCCCATGGAAGAGATGAAGATATGAGCTTTCATGTTAAGGATTATGAAACTCATGTCCTGAGTCAGGCCATTTAACTGAGTATCCTGTGGCTAGCAGTGGACACTTTAGAGGAACAGCAGAGCACATAGAAATAGGTCATATAGAGTACAGTGATGCCCTGCCATAGCTTCCCAGTTGCCAGCAGTAGAGTAAATTCCTAACTATTTAATTAATACTCTATTACGGACTTACTGTCCATATATTTATCTAATTCCTTTTTTGGCCTATTTGTACTATTGACCTCAACAATATCCTGTGCATTCAACATGTTAACTTTAATGTTTATGCTCAGAAATCCATATTCAGGTAATTGGCTTTCAAAGGTGCCAGGAGGTCTAATGAAATCAAGCAGTGTAATCTGAAATCAGACCTCTCTTTTAGGTGCCTCTTCTAGGTCCATAATGATAAACACCTGAATTTAAAAATTTGGCATATGATACTTATGGGAGTGATACTGGAGATGGAAACTGACTACAAGGAGAATTTCATGTATTTACAGCAAAGCAGCAAAAATTGTCAGTTATTTTCTGAAACAAAATTTTGATTGTCCTACTCAAACAACTAATTGTACAAGTAGTGAACCAACCTGATTGAAGTGAGCAGGATTTGGTTTCTGGTTTATGAAGGAAAATATATTGTTAATATGATTTAGTTTTTATATAAGATACATAAAGTGCTGTATAAAGGAAACTATTTTCAAAGGGGGAAACTGAGGCACAGAAAAGGGAAAGGAGTTGCTTATAGGCACCTAGGCAGGTGGGACACATATCCTAAGTCTCCTCAGTTTCAGTGGACAGCACTTACTCTTTGTTGCAGTTATACATGCTGAATCTTCATATTACTATTTCATATAGGCAAAAATTCCAAAAAGAAAAAAAAAGAAAATTTTTGCTACCAGAATAAAGATACAAGCACATCTCTCCTTTCCAAACATTCCAAATATTCATTTGCACCAAGATGGCTCTGAGAGACCACAAAAGAAAACTTGGCTTTTCACTGAAATTTCAAATTGTCAACACTTATTTGTATTGAAATCCCCCGCCCTGCCCCTCCCCCAGCTCTCAGGTAAGCACTAATAAAAAAGGAATAGGTGGCACAGATGACATTGTTATTGAAAGCTATGCTAACATACCTAGTTAAATGCATATACAACGTCTGAAGGAAAATTTATTTTGTTGTTCTCTTATTAGGATCTCAAAATTATAGTTAGTGTATGTAACATAACAAAGTGATTGCCAATTATAATGAAATAACTTATTTACAACAGTTACTTGAAACATTTCCTTTTTTTTTCAGATAAACCAGTAGGACTGTATGTTAGGTGTTAAAGTAATACTTGTCATTACCGTCTAACAGCAAGAAAAGTTAATCCTGGTTTCCAGTTGAACCACCAAAGGGAGTACAGACCTGGATCCATCTTTGTAGAGAATGATGTTACAGTAATATGGGCCCAAGACAAGGATTTGGACATAGCTGAAGACCTAGCTGAGCCTCAGTTAGAGCTAGGCTTTTAAGGTTTCAGTGAAGATCTTGTGAGGGAATATCTAGATCTCTAGAATATCTAAAGAGGCTGGATATATACAAGTTAGCAGAACCTGATGAACTACACCTGAGAGCGCTGAACAAACTGGCTGATATCATCGCACAACCAACAGCAAAACTATTTGAGAACTCATGGCACTTGGGAGAGGTCCCAGAAAACTGAAAGAGGGCCAATGTGGTGCCTATCTTCAAGAAAGGAAGGAGAGAGGATCCAGGGAATTATAGGCCCATCAGTCTGATCTCAATCCCTGGAAAAATCCTGGAAAAAATATCAAAGAATCTACTATTGATAAGCTAACAGAAGGCAGTATTCTAAATGATGACAGTCAACATGGCTTTTTTGCGGGCAGGTCATGCCAAGCAGGTAATTTGCCACATGGATAAGGGAGATGAGGCTGATGTCACATATTCGAATTTTAAAAAGGCCTTCAGCTTGGTCTCCCATGATATCCTCATGGTAAAATTGGGCAAGTAAGGCCTCAACAACTTAATGGTCTGGTGGCTAGGAAACTGGCTCCGAGGTCAGACCCAGAATGTGTTAATAGATGGAAGGAACTGAGTTGACATGGAGAAAGGTGACCAGTGGTGTCCCTCGGGGTTCAGTATTCAGACCAGTCCTTTTCTACATATTCATCAAGGACTTGTATATGTGTGTGAAAATCATACTGGCAAAGTTTGTGGATGACACCAAGTTATGGGGGAGTGCAATCATGCTGGAGGACAGGCTGAGGATACAGGCTGACCTGGACAGACTTGTAATATGGGCAGATCAAAACCTGATGTTGTTTAACACTGAGAAATGCAAAGTGCTCCACCTGGAGAGAAATAATCCACAACAAACTTACAGGCTTGGTGTTGCTACACTAGCTAGTACCACAAATGAAAGAGACCTAGGGGCCATGATTAGCCATAGAATAAACATGAGCTACCAATACGATGGTATAGTTGGTGGAGTGAACAATACATTGGCATGTATCAACTGATGCATCTCAAGCATCGTTAAGGATGTTATCCTCCCACTCTACTTAGCACTGGTGAAGCCACAACTGGAGTACTGTGTCCAATTCTGGGTGCCACACTTCAAAAAGGATGTGGAAAAGCTTGAAAGAGCCCAGAGGAGGGCCACACATATGATTAGAGGCCTGGAGAACAGGCTATACGATGAGAGGCTGAAGGACATAAAACTTCATCCTGGAGACGAGAAGATTTAGGAGGGACTTGGTTGCAACCTGTAAGTATATAAGGGGCAAAATTCAGGGGATGGGAGAGCATCTGTTCACCAAGGCACCTCAGGGGAAGACAAGGAATAATGGACATAAACTGCTAGAAGATTGCTTCAGATTGGATATCAGGAAAAACTTCTTTACAGCTCAAGTGTCCAGAGTCTGGACCAGACTGCCCCCGAAGGTGGTATAGTTACCTTCTCTGGAGAACTTTAAAGATGACTTGTTGCACACCTTGCTTGGGTTGTCTGACTGCAGCAGTCTTTGCTGCCTAAGAGCAGGGGGCCTGGACGTGCTGATCTCATGAGGTCCCTTCCAGCCCCTAACTTCTATGAATCTATGCATTTTACTAGTGTGTTTAGGTCACACAGCCTCATTAGAGTTTCAGTTTAACCCAGCATGCCCTCTGCTTTCCGCACAAATATCCCTAAATCCCATGTATGATCAACACCCATATTCTGCAGCAGCAGCAGCTGCTCCTCATATTTCCAATACACATTGGACTGAGGCATCTCTTTAGCTTATTGCAGTATGCAGCTTCAGTTAGTCCCACTGTTTCTAAGGTCAAGCCCAAGAAACAAGAAAAGTAGCATTGGCACAAGGTTTTGGTTCCCTACCTGTTGAATGGAAAGTGTAAATACACTAGTTTGTGCATAGACATGATCTGTGGCTCGACTGACAAATGAGGACCCACCCCAAAATACCTAAATCCTTGTGAAGATAATTGTGGGGAACAGTTGGCCACCCAGAAAATCTCTTAAGGAAGAAACCAGGAGAGAAAGGGGCCACTCTGTACAAGAAATTCTAACAATAAGAAGAGTTTTGGGCCTGATGAGGAGGTAAGTCAAAGCACATCTGTCTTATAATGACACCAGTACATCTCACCTGTTTAGATTTCAGTTGACCTCAGTTGTGTGGATAACTTTAAAAGTGTTGGGTATAAGTTGTAACATTGGCCCAGGGATTGCAGGACGGAGCAGCAGATGAATAAGCCAAAAAGGCTTTCTGAATAAACAAATTTTATCATTTTATAAGTTTAACTCCCTGGTCTTTTGAGAATAACACATCAGTTTCTTCCATAAAAAGTGTGATGTTGAAATCAGGTAAATGGCTGTCATACATTAGAATACCTGAGCAAATCTAAACCAGCAGGCTTGCCACAGCATACATTAATATTCCTTTTCTTCCATGATACAATGATAGGCAGAGCTCAGTGACAATAAATTCTTTTTATTCATCTCAACTATGTGAACTTTGATTCCTTGCATAATTGATTCTAGAGGGATTGTGGGAAGACCTGCACTGTACAGCAAAGGGTTACTTGCACTATTATCAAGAAACAGTGTGATAGCGTGCGAAGTGTTTGATTCTAGATGACTTTACAACTTGTTCATCGTTACTGCAAGAAATGCACATTTTTTCAGGGAAGTTATGCAATGAAGCCGGGGAACCAGTCATGAAAAGACAAGGCTTAAACTTGTATATTAAAAGTATCTTTTAAATTGAGAAAGCAAAACAAACAGTCATTGTGTTAGAGATTGGGATCTATGGCTCAGGAACTGTTAACACAGTATGAATTATGATTAACTCTTAGAATAGCAAAGCTCCCACAGAGCTTTTTGTTCTCAGAATTAATATTATTGCATCTCTCATACCATGTCACAAGGACAATTCCAATGTGTAGGTTCCTCACATCTGTGTGAGAAGACAAGTAGTGACTTGTTCTTTCTCACTTCAATATCATGCTTGAACTGTACTTTAAAAGTAACATGAAATATTAAAATGAAAAAAGTAACAGAATAGATTTTACTATCTCCCATTTCATTTTAAGCTCCTGGGCAAATTACATTAAGCCCAGTAGTGCACAAATTTAATGACAGCCTTTGTAAAATTTTCTTTTAAAACAAAATCTGAGGGAAACAAGCACATGAGAGATAAAGTTGAGGTTCTGAATTAATTTTCCTGGATGGGGTCTTGCAGATTTGATTCAAATTACCATGGGAAAAAATCACTAAAATGTGTGTTATCTACAAGGCTGACAAAGTATTCCTTGTAGATTGTATTTAGTTCAAATGTCCATGCTATTATTCTGAGAAAAATTGAATTATATCTTTAGGGTCAAACTATAGATCAATCCACAAGTAGATAGATCCAAAAATGGATACAGGAACATCATGAAAAAAAGCTTTCCCATCTATGCATTCCCAGTTATGAGATCAGTCATAGCTACAGCTATTATTGCAAAGCCAGTCATGGCTAGCCCATCTTGAAATCTGAATTGATTTCAGCGCACTTTGCAGCACCTCAAAGGCTTTTGAGGCACTGCAAAATGCACCCTGTGCATGTGATTTGGTTCTCTGTGCTGCACATCTCATCACCCCTACACTGGATGAGTCTATTACCTAATTAGTTAGCCCAAAATCCCAGCATAAAAAAAAAAATTGCCAAAAAATAAATGGTGCTAATGTGAAAGCAGCATGTGCTGCCTGATACTGGAGTCTGGACCACCAGAGCCACACTCCAGCTGCTGGCCAGGTTCTATGCACCTGGATTGCCACCACTGCAGCCCCAGGAAGCCCCTAAAACTCTGGGTGAGACTGCTGGGGCCAGCCCAGATGCTGGCCTCAGCCTCCCTTATCCCACATGGGACAATTTACCCTGCACCAAAGAATGTGTACAGGGGCATTCTCCGGGGACAAGAAGCAGCAGCACAAATATGTGCCATGGCTAGTTTTCCCAGGGAAATGCATGTGCATGCTTGTCTGGACACGCCCATTGTATACATTCCTCAGGGTGTCTCTGCTTCTCCTAAGGCAGTCCACCTTTCACAACGTCCTCCTGGGGCTGAGTCCATATGAAACTATCCGGTCTTTGTCAAACATGAGCATTATTTAAGATGTCGCTATAAATAATGTAATTTAATGGGAAAACAGTCCTTCTGCTTCAACAAAAAGGAATAGAAATATGTAATTTCTGAGTTCTGGTTTTGGCATTGTCTCCTTCCCTGGCTATGTGTAGGTTAGCTTCAGGATGGAACATCTGTTAAAACAAGAGAGAGACCCATTAGTGCCACAGAATAACCAACCAAAAACAGAGACTTCAACTTGACTCTCCCACTTCCCAGATGAATGCTCTAATCACTGGGCTATGAAACTAGTCTTCTCCTGCTTAGCTCAACGACTAATAGTAATTATACAAAGGGAAACAGCCTCAGTAGAAGAGCTTGAGAAAGCACATTAGAGCACATTTAGGGTAGGGATACACATGATGATGGCTAGGGACAGAATACACATGATGATGGCTAGGGACAGAAATTGCACATAAACTTGTATAAATGATCAGAAACCAGTTCAAATCTGTAACACAACAGCAGCTGAGTGCACTTTCAAGATGGCCAAAACTGGTTTAAGATAAATCTGGATGGATATAGTATCTGATTTATCTGATTTAGGTTAAATCAGTTTATTGAACTGCTGTCTTGGATCCCCTCCAGATTCTAGTTGACTCACAGTCCCCCAGGCATGAAAACTGCATGGCCCCAAAAGGTTGGGGAGGCACAGCAACTGCCTGCACATGGCAGTGACAGGGCCGTGACATTGGAGAATAGGCAGTTCCCGCAGGTAGCCACAGTGGTGTTGGTGGTGGGGGGGTGCCAAGTGCTAACCAGTGATCAGTGACCCCCCACAGATGCCGCTGGCGGGGGGGAGGGCAGCAAGCAGTGACCACCCGCAGGTGCTGCCAGCAGCATTAGTGGCAGCCAATTGCAGGGGGTGCACTACCAATCTCAGGGGGTACATGTGCACCTGCATGCACATCCTCCACATTGCCATTGCCCCCAGAATCTCAGGATGTTTTTTACTTCCCTTACCAGCTTAGACTAACTTGTAAGGATTGAATTGATTAAGTTTTTTGGCTGTCTATACATAGCCAAGTTATCCATTGTCAGAATGTGAGCGCTCTGATTCTCTAGAAAGTAGAATAAGAACAAATTTGGGGGGACTCAAGCATGAGGTAATGCTATTGCTGTTGGATGTGCAAATATGTTCTAGACACTCAAATCAGAGGTGGAGCAAGATGTGGGTCATAGTATCCTGGAGGCACCGTAGAATTTAACTGAATAATGTGATCAATTACACAACACATGTTGTGGAACAATCATTAAACTGATATGGGAACTAGAAAACCCAAGTTGTAAATTTGGCTCTGAAACAAACAGAACAGAGACTTGGATTCATGTTCATTTTCTCCTAACTTGTAACAACTAGGTTGCTCTGTGGGGAGTGGGGGGGTCATTTTTGTGAGGAATTTAAAGGTTTTGTTGCAATTCCAAATGAAAATAAATCACAAAACATAGGGACATTTCCTGAAACAAAGGTTTTGTTTTAGAACTAGCCCTAAAATAGGTTAGATATTAGGGAGGAAAAAAATTGAGGGTGCCTATACACGTGCAGAGAGGCTGCTCTGACATGCTGTAACTGCAAAGCCTTGGAGCAGATTCTATTAACTGAGTCCATTGAAGCATGACAATTTCTGCATTCCACCAGACTCCAGAATCACGTGTATCAGCATCCCTGCACTGAAAAATGGTGGTGGGGGCACTTTGACTAAAGCTCATTCAATAAGCTTTAGTCAAAGTGCCCTCACCACCATTTTTCAGCATGAGGACACAGATACACATGATGATCTGGGTGTTTCAATTAGAGTGGCTTTCAGAACTGCTCTAATTAAAGCTGCCTCCCCCATCCCCACTCTTGAGAATGTCTATACATGCCCCTCATTAGTATTTTCTGTATTAGCATAGAGACAAAATACTTAAAAAAAACAAAAAACAATGATCTGATTCCCTTTCAAGATGTAATCTAAGGTTGCCCAAGGGTGTTGTCATGTTTTTAAAGGCATCAAGTCCCTTTACGCTATTTAAAAAAAAAAAAAAGTCAGTATGGTGTTAAATATGGCCTATTTTTTTCAGATTAGAAAAGTTCAGGCTAGTGCCTCTATTTATACTGAGGATCAAAACAATGATTATATCAATGATTATATAACACTTTAAATATAAAGTCAATCACACAAGAATTGTGAGTATACAGCATGGGAGTGAGTTATCAACTTAGCAGGCACGTTTGTAGCATTTAAATGTGGAGGACCTATAAAGGCCCAAGTGTGATTTCTTGGGATGACTCCTGAAGCTCCGTAAGATCAATGTGCTGTTGCTTAAAGAAACCCACATAATTAACAATGAAAGATTCTCAAAAATGAAGATCCTGGGATTTCTGCTAGTTACAAGCCACCACCATCCCAAACATAAACTAACAAAATATGTGAAATGCAGCCTTAAAGATGTGACCACAACAAATCTGGAAAACAATACGCTTATAAATATCAGCATTAAAATCCAGAATGTATCTGTGATAAATATATATAAACCTCCAAATGCCTAATGAATTTCAACCATGCTGACTACTGTTAAACCACCCAAGGGGGTTTGCTGGTGATTTTAACAGCTAACACACAGCTTGGGGTTCCACAGCTGACAAAAACTGTGGAGAACAGGTCATTGACTGGGCAATGACAGAAAACCTGCTCCTTCTGTTTGATGTTAAAGATTTAAGCACCTTCCCCTGTGAACAATGGAGAAAGGATTCAAACCCTGATCTATGCTTTCTCATATGTGACAGCTCACGTGAACCTTTGTGTGCTTCAAGGACAGTATTAAACAATTTTCTGAACAGCCAGCATAGGCCAGTCCTGACACACATAGAGGCTGAAATTTCAATAATAATGCCCATTCCCATGCCATGATATAACTTCAGAAAGCCTAAATGGGAACCTTTTACTGAGGATATTGAGCACGCTGTTTTTCAGATTCCACCAAAACCAGAAAATGTTGCGCACTTTACCAAGCTTGTGCTCAAAGCAGCCCAATCACACATCCCCAGGGGCTACAGGTGGAATTCACTCCATGTTAAAGTGAACAAAGATGAAAAAGCTCTCTTGAACTTGCTAAATGACTTTATCCACTCAAGTTGTAAAGCTTGGAGCTGCCTGAAACATCCAGGAGTGACACCACCACCAACAAATTAAGACCATCAATATATCTTTAAATGTCATAATTTCAAAAATGCGGCTGGATGGAAAGGCCCCTATGGATCACAGGACTAGACAGTGAGTAAGGCCTCAACTCCATCAATCAATGACAGAAATCAGAGTCCTCTTAGGAAAGACGAAAGAGGCTTATAAATAATGGAAGCTTGGGGTGGGTTCCAAGGAGGACTATTTCATGATGGCCCCCATTTGCAGGGAACAGATAAGAAAGGCTAAAGCGACTAACAAACTTTGATTAGCAATGGGAATCAAGGACAAAAATAAGTCCTCTTTAGGTACACAGGGAACAGGAGGAAAACATATGGGGTATGAGGCCATTGTCCAACAACTCAGAAAAGCTGGTTACCAGCACCCAGGAGAAAGGTGAACTCCTAAATGACTACTTCACATCAGTTTTTCACTGGACCAAGGGAAAAACAATGCCAGGCAGAGTACAGAATGAGCATGGTAGAAATAATCACATTCCTACTATTACCGTAGAATTGGTGTATGGCCAATTAAAAAAAACTAGACATACACAAGTCAGTGGGACTGGATGATCTTCATCTGAAAGTGCTGAAGGAGCTGGCCGAAGTCATTGTGGAACCCCTGGTGAAACTCTTCCACATGTGTGGAGCTTTGGAGAAGTCTTTAAGGACTGGAAGAGGGCTAATATTGTGCCCATTTACAAAAAGGGCAGGAAGGAGGACCCGGGAAACTATAGGCCAATCAACCGAATTTCCATACTAGGGAGTTCATCAAGGAGTCTATCTATAAGTTCATTTATAAGCTTGCAGAAGGTAGGATTCTGAATGACAGTCAGCATGGCTTAATCACAGGCAGGTCTTGCATTACCAACCTAATCTGCTTCTATGACCAGGTAACTCACCACCTGGACATGAGAGAGCAGGTTATATTGCATACCTTGACTTCCAAAAGGCTTTTGATCTAGTATCGCATGATGTCCTCAGGAGAAAATTGGAGGAGTGTGGTCTTAACTCTGAGACAGTCAGGTGGGGGAGAAACTGGCTGCAGGACAGGACCCAGAGAGTCACAGTGAATGGATCTGTGTCATCCTGGCAAGCAGTTGACAGTGGTGTCCCGCAGGGGTCGATGTTTGGTTCAGTACTTTTCAACATCATCATTAATGATTTGGATTTGGAGTTTAAGAGCTCACTGGTCAAGTTCATGGATGACACCAAGTTATGGGGCAGTATGGTCACACTTGAAGACAGGCTACAGATACAGGCAGACCTAGACAGGCTAGCAAGATAGGCAGATTGGAAGTTGATGAAGTTCAACATCAAGAAATGTAAAGTGCTCCACCTTGGGATGAGCAACCCCCAACGCACCTACAGGCTTGGCATTACCAAACTGATTAGTACCATGAATGAGAGGGACCTGGGGGTAATAATAGATGAGAGTATGAATAGGAGCTGGCAGTGCAATGCTGTAGCCACTAGGGCAAATAATAGTCTGGCATGCACCAATCAATGCAACTCCAGCAAAACCAAGGAGGCAGTTCTTCCGCTCTACTCAGCACTAGTGAGACCGCAGCTGGAGTAGTGCATCCAGTTCTGGGCACCACACTTTAACAAGGACATGGACAAACTTAAGATAGTCCAAAGAAGAGCCAACCATATGATCCGTCTTACACAACAAGTCGTACAAGGAAAGGCTGAGGAATCAGAGACTCTTCAGCCTGAAGAAAAGAAGGCTGAGAGGTGACCTGGTAGGAGCTTACCTCTACACTGTAGGATTATATCAAGGGCTTGGTGAGTGACTATTCACCAGGGCACCTGTGGGGAAAACTAGGAGTAATGGCCACAAATTCCTGAAAGACTGATTCAGGCTCAACATTAGGAAAAACTTCTTCACAGTCAGGGTGTCCAGACTGTGGAGTAAGCTCCCTCCAGAGGTGGTGCAATCACCTACCCTGGAAAACTTCAAGACCAGACTAGACAGTCACTTTTCTGGGGCTACCTGACCCGCAGTTATCATTCCTGCTTGATGCAGGGGGCTAGATTGCAAGTACAAGTAACAAATTTACTCAGCATTAGTAACAGTGCTATAGCAGTCATGTAGATGCCTGATGCCAGCTGTCCAACAGGGGGTGGGAGATGGCTTCCTGGCCCTGGGAGCTGCCTGCAGCAGGGATAGCAACACTGTGTTGGGTTCCAGAGACCTTCAGGCCCTGTGTTGAGATTGAGAGGCCTTCAGGCCTGGCTTTGACCTTTGGGGTTAGCTAAAGTTGCATACTTAGCTTAAATTGTGGTTGAGGCATACACCCAGTGAAAGGAGCAGGTGGAAAAATATTGTCCCTGACTTAAAATCTATCAGGAAGTTGGCTTTCAGAATGATGTGTGAGAACCTGATTGGAGGACCCCTGCTCTACTCCCTGCTTTCCATGGCTGTAGCCTGGATCCCTACTACCTCCATTCCATCTTCCCCATGTCTCACTCTGGCACCCATGCCGTGCTTGCCATCACCAGTTTTATTCCAACAGAAGAGCCATAATGGATATTAGATGGGCCCCTTTGTATCAAACTTGTTTTTGACATTTTGACAAACTTGTTTTAAATGTCAGACTTGTTTTGACATTTAAAGGAGGAAAATAAATATGGAGAATGGATGAGAAAAGAAAGCAGAGAATGACAGACAGAAGGACAAAAAGGAAAAAAATAATCGAGATGAAGGTGTTGCCTGCACACTGCTTTACATTTCCATTCTGATAAGTTATACAGGCCAGTACCATAAGGAGAACAGCCAGATCTGGGTGGTCAATTATGGATTAAAGTTGCTGTATTCATGTACAATAGTGAGGTCCACAAGTGAACTAAGTCAGGAAAACAGGTTGGAAAGCAGGAGAGGCTACCAAAAGTGCAGTCATATGTAAGGAAGGGTCCTGTTGCCCAAACAGTTTCTGTTCCTCTGCCTGATCTTGTGGAAGATCTGGTGATAAAAGCCAGAGACTTAGATATCAGGGAATGGACAGTCTCGGACACTCCTGGAGACACTGCAGACCCCATCCAACTACTGGGAAAAGCGGCAGGCCCTATGTTCAAATTAAAGGCCTGACAAAATATATAATGGGGCAGATTTCTTACTGTTGCTCCTGTATTAGCTGTTACAGTTATTCTAACTGACGTCGGTCTTTTATTTACTTGATGGCCTTTCAGGTCTAAGTGTATTTCTTTTGCTTTGCAGGGAACAGATTGTTTATCTGAATGAGACACAGACTGCTAACATATACTTTTAGCAAAAGAGTACTTCTGTTACTAACAGTTTGGTGTCATTCATAGTAGATTCAACATCACTATGGCTACCTTATGTTAATCAAAATAGGGTTTTTTTTCTTCTTCTTTTAAAGCCCTAGTGGCATACTAATCATCCCTGATTAAGAAGAGCAAATCAGAACGTAACAACATTTGAACTAAAATTCTGCCTGCAACATTTGGAAAGTACAATAATTTTCTATATCAAGGTAAAACCAATCCTTCCAAAAGCTTAAAAGAGGTGGAAAAAAAAGAAGAGAGAAACCCAATAAGTTTTTTTTCAGGCCGTTCAGACCGGGAGTGAGAATCAGATCATACAGAAGAGGAACCTGAATTTGCATTTCCTGCATTCTCAGGGAATGCCCTAACTGTTGGGGCATTCTGAATTCTCTTTAGGCTCTTGCTTCATTTTAATCAGAAATTCTAGCCTGGTACTGAGGCATCTTTCTTGACAAAAGCTATCTTGAAACTGGAAAGTTCTTTTAAAATGTTATAATGTTGACTGATAATTTTCCAGCAAAAACATTTAACAGAAAAAGCCCTGCTCAGTTCTACTCCTCCTTACCTTGGTTGATCAAACTACATAATGCTGTTTGATGGATCTTTTCATTGGAGATTTAAATAAATTAACTTGCCTGACACCAAATAACCAGGGCTAATATGTTAGACTGTATTCCTTATTAGACAACACAATCTCCAAAAAGGTGCAGCAGGGAAGACGGATCAAAGCACAAATTGATTTACAGAGTCTAACACTACTAATGGGCTAAATACAAAAAAAAAGAAGGAAAACTTAAACAGACATCAAAGAACAACAACAGTGGAAATCACTCTAGCAAACCAAATTCAACTGTAAATCATGATGGATCCAATCCTGCTGTCATTGGAGTCAATAGCAGAACTTCCATCTGATTATTTGTATAAAGTATAATGTTATGGTCAATCTACAAGCTAGATACAAACTAAGTAAGGCCACAACTCTTGGCTTAAAAATTGGGAATTATTTCTTTATGTGTAGCACTAGCAATCAAAGCTACAGTCCTGACTCCAGAACAGACAGCTGAGTTATAAAGCTAAGAATGTTATCCTTGAGCCGACTCACCAAATAAGCCTAGGACTTCAGACAATGGCTTCAATAAGGCTATGTTCGTTACTAGAACGTGCATCTTGATAACTGCTAGGTATCCTTTTGTATATGTGTTTGGCAGATGTCCATCAAAAGCAGATTATATCTAGTGCACAAATAACATAACATACAAGGACTCTACCTGCACATGTGCATACTTTTGAACCCTTCTACCTAGAGCTGTATCTGGACCATTTCTTCTGTGTGCCCAAAGAACTCACTTTGCTTCAATGTGGGGGGGAGGAAAAAAGATAGTATTATGGTTCATTCCATTTTGAACCAGCCTGCAATGGATAGAGCAATCCAAGATAACCTGCTAATCTATGAGCAGAAAGAAAGACACCACGGACAGCCCAGCAATTATATCCTTTTGAAGTGGAGGGAGGCTTAACGTTCATGAATGTGTGCCACCTGTCCTGTTGTAACTCTTTGCTTTGCCATTTCTATCCTGTCTGGAAACAAATGAAGTTAAATCATAGAAACATCATCTGTTTCACTCAAAGGTAAGATGTTCCTATTTAACTTCCACTTCTCTTGGAATAGGAGTGGACTAATTAAAATTACAGCAGATTCAACTGAATCTTGGTAAAACTTTCTCCTTTTCCTAAATCTAAAATAGTTTGTCTTGTCATGGCATGCAATAACTTTCTTTTGGCCTCCACTTGAATATTTCAGCTTCATACAGTAACTAACAGTGATTAGCAGCATGCCTGTAAGTATTTATAGAATTCAGGCCACAATGGACATGAACAACTGGTGCTTCCCATGACTGGGGAGGGTACCAAGGCAGCAAGAAGGTACCACCCACAGCCACTGGCAGTGCTGTGCAGTGAGCAGGGACCACCTGCAGCCGCTGGTGGCCACGTTGTTGGCAAGGAGGGGGGTGTCAACCACCCAGAGAAGCTGGCAGTGGCTTCAGCAGCAGCCATTCTCAGCAGGGGTACATGCTCCCCTGTAACTCCCCCTATGCATCACCTATGATAATGGAAAAATGCTTTTATTTCCAACTGCTGAGTGTAAGTCACCCATTCTGCTTCAAAATAAGTGAATAAATTAATCTCAGACTGAAGTGGGCATAATTCAAGTTACTTCAATAGGCCTGGGTCCATTTATATCTGTGCTGCATTTATCTCACTCTGTGAAGAAGTGGTTCAGCAGAGCTTGGTGTAAATACCTTAACAACATCTTTGCAGATGAGAATGGTACCTTCTTTTATCACAGAGGGAATGAAAGACTTGAGAAAGTCTTACCTGATGTTAAAAAGCTCATTTAAAAAAATCAAACAATTTCTAGAATGACTAGTTGCATAAGGTTCAGAGTAACTAAATTAAAATTGAAGGAAAGAAAAAAAGAAAACATAAAAGAAAAAGAAAATATCAACCCTCTTCAAATCTATGTTCTCTGGGTTTATTTTAAGAACATTTTCTTTCTCAGCTTCCTCTTTCCTCATTCATTCTCCGTGATGCATATTGAAAGTGTGTGTCAGTTTCATATATTAGACTTGCCCAAGGAACTCATCAAATTCGAACGCCTGGATTAAAAAAATATTAAAAGTTTTTAATGATTTTTTGTTTCTGAAAGATTCTGCTAATGTCAGCAAACCAAATCTGCTCTAATTTTCATCAATGTGCCTCCTGGGTTACCTGAGGTTAAGAGAGTAACAGCAAGAGTGGAAGACAACACGTACAAGCTGTAGGATGGGGGAAAGGTAATGTAATGGGAAGTGGAAAGCAAATGGGGGTGGGTAAAGGATGGTGAAATGAAGGAAGTCAACTACTGAACGATAAAATAAAAAGTGTGTATATACATATATATAAAGAGGAAGTAAATTAAAGAAGGTCTCATTTTTTAATAATTGGTATTTAGGATTGGTGTGTGGGGGTCCTGATCATACTTCCCAGGGTGGCTGGAAGGTGGAAGCAGTGAAGGATGGCACTTCTGGGGGAGCTACTGCCTCTGCCCTTGGAAGGAAGTCCTAGGTTATGGGGACCTGTTTGGCCCCCTGACCCCCTTGTTCCCCCTCCCCCACCTCCTAGACCCCATCCCTGGACCCATCCATGCCCTGTGACCTAGCATGTGCTCTGCAGGCTGTTTGCATGGGGTTGCACCCCTGGGGGTGGGAGGGGGTGTTGGCTTGATGCCAGAACTGTCCTCTGGGCGGTAGAGTTCAGGGATAAATTTGTCCACACAGAACAGAAGGATGGGGGTCGGGATACTGCATCCTGGGATGTGGGAGAACTTCAACTTGGGAGACTCATTTGTGGGGAGTGGCTACACATTCATGGAAAATGAGCTGGGTAACATGGATCAGAGATAGGCCTGCCCAGAATGGCATAATTTTAAACTGCCTAAAGTGTGTTTAAAAATATATTTAGGTATTAATACACGGACAATCCAAAGGTTAAGAGCTCCAGGAGCAGCCTAAAAATAATATGTAACAAGGTCCTTAGGGAGTACTTTTTTTGCATTATAAACTCGATGTGCCAGGTACCAGGAGAAGGAAGACTGATCATCCCCTGGCACTCTTTTCTTTATCTGAGTCCCCAGACTAACAGAGAGACCTCTTCTAGAGATCCTAGAGTAGTACAGACAGTGATACAAAGCCAGCCAACTTCCTTTCATATGGGGTAAAGGAATCTTCTTTGTATGTGAATCTAATGGGCACAACTTAAGTCTAGTCTTCACACAATACAGAGATACGTTTTCATCTGTTGCTGAGGAAATCTAGCATTTTAATAACAAAGAATAAATCTTATAATAATTTAAATATGTTTTGATGCATAAGACCTTAGGCATAGTGTATAGTTGAAAGATCACAGTAATGCTTTACATGAAGTTTATACTGATTCTGTCAGACATTACGGACTAACAATTGGAGAGTGAATCTAACATAGCAGGAGTAACGGCATGATATAGCTGCATTTCATATACCAATACAGGGATGGAATAAAAGATACATAATTACACTGGATGTATTGAAAGGAATTTTTTTAATCTCTAATTAAAAGCTGTTCACAGGACCATAAATCTGTAAGAATTACTAAGTATGTCACAACACAAGGTGGCCTACCCCAGAACCTGTTTTACTGGAAACAAACAGCATAGAGTGGTCTCTGAAGCATTAGTCACAAAGGGAGCGTCAACTCAACTGAGAGCTTTGTACTATTTGTTTCCCCCAAGAGCATATGTGACCAAGAGTGGAAAAGAAACATATGTTAAAGCAGCCACCAATTGTTTGAAGACACACTACATGAGTGAATTAGCAGGCCAAACAATGGGGCTAATTGGTTCCTCAGGATGAAGATAGAATCTAGATAGAGAAACATTCAAAGAGGAGATACACTACAAGTCTATGAGAGCTCAGATGGAATACTCATACATTCCTCTCTACAGGGTACATCATCTATACAAGCAGATCTAGTCAAACAACTGCACAACAGTGACAGATGAAAGATAGAGTAGGAGGGGATCACGGGTGCTGTGTGATCACAAACCCATCTCTGTGCGGTTTCCTCATCTCACCAGCCATTTTTCTCACATCTTTTTGGAATCTCCAGAAAGAGGAAACTGAAAAAACCAGTTGCCAACTACTCTTTTACCTGCAGTATCTATTCAAAAGACAACATTAATCTATGTCTTATTATGTGCTGTCTTGGATGAAGGAGGATATAGACATCCTATGTCACATCAATATATATTGGTATTGTCTTATATCCATCACTGTGATTATTCTTGTACTCATGGGGCTGTTTTACATGTCTGTTTGCAAATATCTATATCTCTATCATTGTGGTGGCGAGCTGTTCTGAGTTCCATAGATATAGAAGCTATGTGGCTTATTTATCATCAAATATCATCAACTAAATTAATAAAGATTTGTTCCCCTCCCCTTCCTCTTTTGTAGTTCTTATGTGCATTCCCTCTTCCATAACCTTTCACAAAAAGTACATACTTTAAAAATATTACAATGAAAAAATATTTCTGCAATTACTCTGTGATAGGCTGTGCCTTTATAAATCATTTTCAGGTCCTCTAAATGCAAACCTTTCAAGTGGCTAGCTCATAGTCTCACTTTTGTTTTTTTGAGTGGGGATTATACAATCCAACTATTTTCTTATTAGGTTCCCATTGTTAGCAATGCCTCAACTGTAACCAGTATACATTTGCAAGCTCGTGATATTTGCAAGAACTCATCTTCAGAATTCCATAATAGCACATTAATAATATGGCAATGAAGCAGCAGTTCCTTCAATGCAAATTTTGGTTAATTTGGTCAAAGTGTATGCACTATTCAGGGAAATAGCATAGGCAGTAGGGCTGTGAGAAACAGCACTATTTCATTTTGACGTCCATTTTACCATTCTGATGGAACAGTGTTTTGTTTTGAGTTTTGTTTCAGTTTGAAAGCACTGTTCCTTTTTGTTTTGTCAAAACTGTTTCACTGTTTTGACGCTGTTTCGACATTTCACCCATAGGCTAGAATGGGGAAGCAAGAAACTGCCTACAGCTTTGTAATTTTTTTGGCAGATTTGGATGAAAACAGCAAGGATGGTAGCCCCTTTGGAGGGCATGAAGTTTGCCAGGTTTCAAGAGATAGGTACAGGGGGTTCTGGAAAACTGCACCTTGAAGTCTTAAAAGCAAAACTTGTGTCATTTGTAAGTGTGAAGACACAGTGGGGTGAAAACTACAGGCATGATAGCCCCTGCTGAGGCCATGAAGCATGCCAGGTTTCAAGGAAGTAGGTGCAAGGGTTTCTGGAAAACTCCACCTCTAGCTGCTGACAAGCAAAACTCGTGACATGGGTGACACTGTGTGTGTGTTAAGGCACACCCGCACTGGTGCTGGGGCCTCTACACAATATGGTAGTGTGCTCCAATGAGGCCTCCTCTTCCTCTACAGCCTCAGCCTGGTCCACCACTTTAAATGACAACAGGTAAAATAATAACTTAGTGAGCACTAGCACAGTAGCACCAGCAGCATCTCAGGCAGCCAAAGTGTGACAGATCCTTTCTCTCCTCTCCTGCAGGAGCTTCTTCTCCAGTGAGCACCCTTACTGTGTCCTTCCCCACTCTTTTCCCTCCCTCTTCTTACATTCTGTTTTCCTGCATGTTCTTGGAACAATTTTGTATCTTTTTCTGATCGGAGATTAAGGTTGGATGAAGCCAAATAGGAGGTACTCTTCAATTAACAAATTCCATGTTTCCTTTTCCTCAGCAAATCTGTGTTTTGCAATTCCTTCTTGGTCTCTTCAGCAATCCCTTTTGATCTAACTCCATAGCAACTAAACAAATGCAGAGGACTATGGGTAATTAGTCCCATAGAGGTTGTGGAATCTTTCTCCTTGGAAGTTTAAAAAAGCAGGTTAGAAAAATACTCTTGTCTGAATGGTTTAGACAGGGATGACTCTGGGCCTTGTTACATGGTAATTTTAGGTGGCTTCTGGAGCTCTTAACCCTTGGTTTGGATGCATGTTGAAACTTTTTAAGTGGCTCACATTTCAGCTTAAAGTTATGCCACTCAAAACACAATTACCTCTAGTCCACCTAATTTTGCTTCTGTTCCATTACGGTATGGCCACTCTACAGCTATTCCACCGAAGTTGAATTCCCAGGTTGCATGGCTTCTCCTGAGTCAGGGCAGGGTGACAAGGGCAGCACCACAGCCCTGGAGTGCCTGGAGGCTGTGGTGCCTCCTGGACTGCCTCACCGATCTGAATGCCTGGACAAGACTCCAGCCATGGTGCCAGTAGGGGGCAGCAGGCTAGCGATTACCTCTTCTGCTGGATCTGCTGTTGAACCTGTGACCTGCCCATTGCCTGGGCAGCTGGAGCTTGGTGGATGTTGACAGCTGCAGCCCGGCAGCTCAAGGCTGGTTTCTGTTGACCCTGCACTCCACCAGATTGCACAGGGTCTGGCTGCAGGCTCTCCCCACCTGGATCTCTAGGGAGTGGCTGTGATTGGCAGGTGCCTGAAGCCCCTGAACACCAGCCTCCCTGGAGGGCAGTACAGGGATAGGACTTCCCACCCCTGACAGGATTAGGAGGCAACTGTGAATGGCATAGCCTCCCTACCTGCTCCATTCAGCCCCAGCCTAGATGGGCAGCACTGAGCCCTTCTCTCCATGTCCAGAGCTGCCTACTGTTAAGTGGGTTTCAAGGGTGTTAGGCACCTGCCAACTGCACCCACTGCTGGATAAGCCAGGTGGGGAGAGCTGACGGCCAGACCCTGCACAACCTGGTAAAGCATGGGGTCAGTGGGAACCAGTCTCGCGCTGCCGCACTGAAGCCAAACTCCACCCTACTCCAGCCACTCAGACCCATAGGGCATGTATCTGGGCCCTGGGGACCTGATCCTTTTTTTTTTCTCTTCAGTTCCTGTGCTACTACAGGCTGACTGAGCACTGCCTGAGCTCTGTAAAGTCTGATAATTTTTGGAGCTCAGGTGGTGCCCAGCTGGCATCCCTGGCAGGGGTTCCAGAAAAAAAAGGATTAGGCTTATTGGAACTCAAGCAGCAAACTGATCTGGGTGGTGGTGAGAGTCCCTGTAGCTGCTAGGTGCTCCAAGGATGTAGCACTTGTCCTACCTAGCGGGACCAAGGAGCTGGTCCTGCCCCTAGCTCCTAGTCCTGCCCCTCCTTACCAAGCCTTTTGTGGCAAGTCACACCTGTGCAGGTGAAAGACAGCCAGAGAGGTTTTTTTGCCTTAAGGTGTGACTACTCCACAGAGCCAAACAACACTAAGCTGATTAAAATTTGTTTGGCTTACAGTATAAGATGTAACAAGACCCTTTGTTCTGACATGGGGTTTAGACTACGTAACATCCCAAGGAACCCTTGCAGCCCCATTTTTCTATGATTATGAATATAAAGTTTCTCACAAGTACTTTTATTTCTTCTTAGATAGCTCTTTTAGAATTTCCCAAACTCTTAGTCTATTCTTCCGGATGCTCAGGAGAAAAGGATAATTTCATCATATGTCCAAAAGGTTGACTGTTATATGTGGCCTCTGGCAGACTGAGGAGGGAATGATTACTTTAAATTATTTTTTTTAATACCAGTCAAGAAAAAATAACATATTGTTTAAAACCAAAGAGCTGTATCTCATGTGGTCTAATGTGGTAAATATTATAACGATAGAAATATAGGGAGTCACATACTGGCTCAGTCCTGAAGTCTTTCTAGTCTAGTATCCTATCCTTTTGCCAGTGGTTAGCATATGCTTCAGAGGAAAATATAAGAAGGTTGATACAGGACAGTTTGCTTATTTAACCCTCTTTATGTTTTATCCCGATTCCTAGTAATGAGAGAGTGAAGCTTTTTGCATAATAATTGACTTCTTGTTTCATAATTGTTTGTGATAACTGGATATTGCTATCCATGTAAATACCCTTTTTATATATCACTAAGTTTTTGGTTCCTCTAACATAGGTTCCACAGCATAATTCACATTATATGTAAAAATATTTCTTAGTATCAATTTTGAATTTCCACTTTTAGTTCTGAATATTACCCTACTCTTTAGTTATAAGACCCACAAAATCTGCTGGTCTCTTCTGGTGTGTAACATACCATTTAGTATGTTGCACAGTTTTATCATGTCCTTTTATCCATCTCCTTTTTAAAGTAAATTATGCCTTTGTTCATTCTCACTGCTTTTTTGAGCTGTCTCCTGTTCTACAATCTTCTTTTTGGGATGAGGTTTTCTGTACTGTATACAGCATTCCAAATGACACTGCATCATTGAATTGCATCAAGATATATTTGTATTCTCTATATTCACTATCTTGTTTCTCATTTGTTTTTGCTGTGGCTGCAGTGAGTGGAGCTCTCTGTTAAACTGTCTATAATTACAAGCAAGTCCCTTTCTTATGTTGAAGGCAATGATTGGTCTGAGGTCCCAAGTCACTTATTACTTCATAGGTTAATACTAACACCACTGAACTTCAAACAGAAATGAATAGCTAGGGAGTGTCCTGTTCTCCCCCACCCCCAACAGTTATTGCTTTAGGCCAGGTTCAAGGTTGCTTTTATAGCAAATGCATCATTTACTCACTTGACTAATATGCCTCCAGGCTCCTTTCTTTTGGACTGTGCACTGCTGGTTCTCAGTGCAATAATGGGTGTAGTAATAATGGACCCAGGTGCATGTTTTTCAGTGCTTTTCCACTTGCCTGTGCACTATGCTGTGCTTGGTATTTTCAAAACTATTAATGGGCTGGGAGACGTGCTTCTTACCAAATATTAATCCTGTCAGAATTTCAGTTAATTCTCCGAGGCATACCCATCCCAGCTGAGATGGTGGGGAATGGCTACCCAGGGGAGTGATGAGATCTAGGATGTAGACTAGGCAGAAGTGAGAGAAAAATCCCAGAAGCAGTCAAAGGTGGAATGAAGACATAAGCTGAACTTTATTGTTTTTCCTAGATTTCTCTGTTGATAAATCCCAACTCTAGATGGAGGGTTAGCATGGACATATTGAGCTATTTGAGCTTTCAGAATTAATTAGGGAACTTACAGGCCAGAGAGAGAATTTGTTTCACTCACTCCTATATCATTTTGAGTAAAAGCAGTATTTCAGCAAGAACTGATAGAGTATTTCAACAGAGTACAATATTTCAACAAAGAACTGATAAAGCTATGACTTACAACACGTACTCCTGTAATTTTCATTGAAGCAATGCCTAAGGACCATTGTACACAGCACTGTTCAACACATAACAAAGAGTCTAAGTGGTTGTCCACATGGACAAATACTAAATATGCTCACAGGGAAAGTAAAATTCATAGTCATTGAGCCTGACCTTTCCTCTTTGTAGGTTGACTACAGCAAAGGTGGCTACAATTATAGAAAAAGTTTGCTCCAACATATCAAGAAACTGTTGACCTTCATCTTGCCATACAAGGCTGATTTATTTATACAAACATTTTCCTACAGGAACAGACTCAAGAGGTGTTTTTTACTAAGCACATAATTAAGTTTTTGCTAATGTTCCTCACCTGACATTGTTTCAATTTGTGAATCACCTTACTAGTCAATGAATGTGTTTTATTTGTGTATATGAATATTGGGATGTCTTATATAAATATACATTTAAAAAGTGAAATTCACAGTATGCTTCACAGAATGTAAAGGGGGATATGTACCAATAGTGATAAAACTGCATGGGCTGCAGATTCATGTGTAGAAGAGCTGGGAGTATAAGCACCACATAGCAGACTCTTATTCATGTTTCTCCATTGAATTCTAAATAGATTACAAGCCATTTACATAATTATATTAGTCTGATAGCACAAGTAATTTTCTGCAGTATGATGATTTTTTCTGATTTTTAATATAGTGGCTTGCACAATAGCTTGTTTAAGGCTGTCTGAAACTGGTCACTGGAAAAATAGTCTTAAGTTGCCACTGAATTGAGTAGTATGTAGAATAGATTGCAAACAGAGCAGCATCTTGCAAGAACTCACCTTTCTAGATATAGAAGTATATTGCGTGAGATGGGGAATGAAGAGCTGAAGGTTAATATCATTTTTTACTTTTAAAAAGTGTATTTCTATAGCCATCTTCTTATTAAGCAAAGATGGGGAGAATGAGTCATGCATAATATCTGGTTTGGAGGATGGCACCTTTAATATTAGAGATGCCTTCTCCAATTTTTGCCCTGCAATCTTAGCACTAAACAAGAGTTTAGGTCTTAGTCTGCATCTAAACTAAACTTTTGGAGAACTAAAAATTACAGACATAACAAGGAAATTGCCATCAAATAATATAATATTATTTGTCCCACACTCCCACACACTATAGATAATTATATGAGTCACAGTACTTACCTGCTGACCTAGTTCTACATTTTAGAACTGTTTCTAGATTTGGTTTGCATAAATTAACTGATATCTGTTGCAGAATACTGCTTTGTCTGTGTCAATGCAATTATATATTTTCTGTGTATTTATAAGTCTTGTTATCATATAGCTGCATTATGATGTCTTCACTTTTTACCACTATAAAGATTGCTTTGTTAGTAATCTCTAAAATAGATACATGAGCTATTTTTTATTAGATTGTTTTTTTTTCATCAGGTGTAACAAGGCTGGCAGGTTCCCAGGGCAGTGGGATGCATGGGGGCAGTGTCAACTTCTTGCTGCCACCATGCTAATGATGCGGTCACGTGGCTGCAGTGGCACCTCTTAGTTTTTGCCCCCTCCCCACCCCCCATAAGTTGGCACCCAGGGAAACTGCCCAGGTTACCCCCCACCCCCCCACTGGTTGCAGGACTAATTTGTATCTTTTTTTTTAAACTTGGTTTATGTAATCATTCTTGTAGTAAACAATGTGACATTATGCTTTTAAAAAAGGCTAGCAGTTTTGGATACCCAACTTCAGGCCTCTGGTAGAAATCTAATTGTCAGGCAGACTTGAAAAGACCCTTCTGAAAGTCAGGTTTTTTAATGCTTCTTGGGTAAGTACCCCAAATCTCTCACCATTCCTTCTTCTATAGAAGAATCCAAAACGTTATTTTATTTTAAAAGTGGGAAAACTGAAGCAAAATGGATAGTGACTTGTTCAAGATGAGCTATCCAGCAGAGCTAGGAAAAGAAATTAGCTCTCTTGACTCCCAGGCCAGTGCACTATTTAACAGACCCGGGATGTCTGACTTCTAAATCCCTGGGGTCCACATACATGCCCTGGAGACCTCACTACCAGAGCCACATGGTGTGTCAGCACACTAGGCAGGCCATGCAGGTGTTCCCCACCGCCCCCACCCTCACCACTGCATTGGGTTCCCTAACCACTGCTTCTATTCAGGGATTAAAAATAAAGCCAAACCACATGCTACAAGAAATAAATATGTCTCCCAAAATATTTACAACATAGTAAAACTGAAACAGAGGTAGGTGAAGCCCTTGGTAAAACAAAATGTAACTTCCACAGTTATAATTCCAAAGTAACAAAACAAGTATGAATAATTTCTGAACTCCTAACTCTCATTCTTGTTTAATCCTCATGCCTGTAACCCTTCGGCTGGGCATTGTTCAGAAGCAAGAAGGGCCAGGTTCACATTTCAGGGTACCCCATAAATTATACCAGTGGCTCAAGCCTCCATCCAGAAATCTGGGAATACTAAATTTGCTGAGGTGTACTGTACAAACAATCCCCCTCCTCACAAACAGTGTAAACACAAACATCCAAATTTATCACAGAGAATAAAAACAAAACAAAAGATACAATTTTTAGACACTATTAAGTACAAAGCAAAGTCTATAGGTGGCACCCTCTTGGAGGAGGCAGTCTGGGACCTGAAGCTTCCCAGCAGGTAGTTCCAGGGGCCTGCAACCTTATACCTGTCCTTCAGCAATGGGCTGGAGAGGGGGTCTGCACTGGAGAGTCCTATGAGCTGCTCCTTTGGCTTCTCTGTGCCACAGGGAGCTGCTTGAGATCATTGGTCCTTCTGCATTACAAGGGGCTCCTGGAGAAGTGGTAGAGTGCCCATCTGCTCCCACCAAGAGGCTGAATTTCCCTTTTTGCTATCTGCAAATTCCTTCTCTCTTGGAGGAGAATTCACTTTTCAGCAGCTCCTTGCAGCTTCTACTCCTCCCTAAGCCAGCCTAGCTCACCTTACATCCCTCTGCATGACATCACCCTGTCTTTGTCCAGTCAGAGAGAGCCACACTCCACTCTTTCTCTTAACCAATCTGCCTGAAAAGTCTTTGCTCCCCCTGGCCAATCAGGCCAGAGGATTTTACATATTTTGCCCAGATACAAGGCCCCAGGTTCCACGTGGAGAGCACATGACCAGAACAACAGGGGCCATCTTGCCCACATAAAACAAACACACAAAATACAATACGCAACTAAAAGCACACACTTTGCCATACACAACCCAAATGTGTGTGGGTGTAACATATCTAACAAAGTTCTTTTTAGTTTACCTAAAAAGTGATAGAAATGGATCCTAATTTGTATTTTAATAATTGTGAAAGTTTTAATGGCAACGTGCTTCCATTTAGAACAAAAGGGGAGAATTGTTCTATTAAAATGTTAAATGGAACTTTAAGCTCCTTGATTTGTATCAGATGAGAAAAAGTCTGCATGTTGTAACACATGAGTTGATTGTAGTAACTCTATTAACGTCACAAAAATTAATCCAGATTTTTTCAATTGGTCACGAAGAACAGGACTGGAACATCAAGCGTGGCATAGGAACTTGATTCTCGACTGCTCTGTGTACTGTATATGCATTTAGACTTGTTCAAAGTGGTTGCAAAATACTTATGATAGTGTTTGTGAAACATATGTACCGTATTTTATTTCAGTGCAAAACTAATCTCTTTTGTTGTAAAAGCCTAGCCCCAAAATCTCCACTTTCATAAATACTTATATTACTGAAATTTAAGAAAGTATATTTTTTTCAGGAAATAATATGTTAAATAGTAGGTTAACATAACCCTCAGTCAAAACCCATGTTTATTATATTACACAGTAAATCTATTTTTATACTGCTTTTAATCTTAGTGGATGTTCTATTTTGCAGGTGGTAATTTCTTGCCAATGCTGAGTGACGAGCCCCATTTGTTATCAGAGGTGACTTGTTTCTTTTATTCTCTTGACAGGCAAAGAATTGTTTGGATTATGAATATCAGCTGGGTGCTGACAAGTGAAAGACACTGCCAACCTTCAGTGACTGACTAAAATAAAACAGAATTGACCTTGGAAGAAGAGGATATAAAAATAGAAAGTTCAATATATCTTACTACACGACAGTTAAAGATTGAATAAATCTTCCTCTTGACAGACACCTGTATGTAATCTGACTAAATAAAAGCTGTAAGAGTCCTACAAACATAGACATGTGCTTTAGGATCAGGTTTCTGTGTGACAAGAATCCCAGTTACAATAGACTACTCTAAACAAGGCTACATTTTAGGGAATTTACAACACTGTATTTGAAAGTATATACAACAGAAGTCACATTCATGACAGTCCACTTCATTAATCTCTCTGTGAACATAGATTTCATAGATTTCATAGATATTTGGGCTGGAAGGGACCCTGGAGGATCATCGAGTCCAGCCCCCCACTGCAGGGACAGGAAGTCAGAAGGAATCATAGGATCCCAGCAAGATAAGCATCCAAATGTGTTTTGAAGACATTCAAAGTGGGTGCTTGAACCACCTCCGGCAGCAGTCTGTTCCAAACTTTGGGGGCTCGGACAGTGAAGAAGTTCTTTCTTATGTCTAGCCTGAACCAGTCACAGTGGAGTTTGTGACCATTCGATCTTGTCATCCCTTGGAGGGCTCCAGTGAACAGTCATTCCCTCAGATCCTGATAAGCTTATAGGTGGCCACCAGATCACCCCTGAGCCTGCGCTTTTCCAGGCTGAATAGCCTCATTGCTCTCAGCCTTTCATCATAAGGCCTGTTTTCCTGCCCTCTGATCATGCGCGTGGCTCTCCTCTGCACCCTCTCAAGCTTCTCCACATCCCTTTTGAATTGCGGAGCCTAAAACTGGACACAGTTCTCCAGCTGTGGCCTCACCAAGGCCGAGTACAACAGGAGAATGACATCCTGAAATCTGCTTGAGAAGCATCTAAGGATGCAAGCCAACATTTTGCTTGCTTTACTAGCCGCAGCATCACACTGAAGGCTCGTGTTCATCTTGTGGTCTACCATGACCCCCAAGTCCCTTTCATCTGTAGAGCTAATAGCACTACCGAGCCTATATGCATGTGCAGGTTTTTCCTCCCAAGGTGGAGAACCTTGCATTTTTTGGTGTTGAACACCATCAGGTTCTCATCTGCCCATTTCATGAGTCTGCCCAGATCTGCCTGGATCACCCTCCTGTCCTCAGGTGTGGATGCTTTACCCCAGAGTTTGGTGTCATTGATGAACTTGGCCAGTCTGCTTATGACACCAATGTCCTCATCATTGATGTAGATGTTAAACAGCTTAGGCCCTAGGACAGAGCCTTGTGGGACCCCACTGGTCACAACATACCAAGACTATTGTCTCCTGTAAACCACCACCCTCTGGGTCCTACCGCAGGGCCAGTTCCCCAGCCAGTGGATCATGGTGACGTCAAGGCCACAGTTAGCCAGTTTAACCAAGAGGTGATTGTGGGATACCAGATGGAAGGCTTTTTTAAAGTCAAGGTATATGACGTCAATCTCTTCCCCTTTGTCCAGGTGATAAGTCACCTGGTCATAAAAGGAAATGAGATTGGTTAAGCAAGACCTACCCACAACAAACCCATGCTGGGTATCCCTCAGGATATTGCCTTCAGCTAGTCTGTTAAGGATGGCCTCCTTTATAGTCTTTTCCAAGACTTTCCCCAGGATAGAGGTCAGACTGACGGGCTTGTAGTTTGCCAGATCTACTTTCCTCCCTTTTTTGAAGATAGGCAAAACATTGGCCCTCTTCCAATCATTGGGCACTTCACCAGAGCACCAAGAACTCTTAAATATCTGTGCCAGGGGCTGAGCTATGATGCTCGCCAGCTTCCTGAGTACCCTTGGGTGTAAGCCATCAGGGCTGACTGACTTGAAGATATCGAGCCTGTTGAGGTGTTCCTTCACAAGGTCATCTTTGATGGAGGGCAAGGAATCTCCCTCACCCAAGCCTCCCTGAGCCATAGTAGGCAGGGCTGTCCCATGGGACTGATGAAAAACTGGTGCAAAGTACCCATTTAGCAAGTTTGCTTTTTCCTGGACGTCAGTTGTCAGTTGCTCCATCTGGTTTAGCAGGGGTCCAATGTTGCCCTTGCTTTTCCTCCAGCTCCTTACATATCTAAAAAAGGACTTTTTATTTTTCCTTGGTATTTGTAGCTAGCTGGAGTTCCATCGCAGCCTTGGCTTTCCTGATTTGCTCTCTACAAGTCTGGACTAATGCAGAGTATTCTTCCTTGGTGGTGGTTCCAGTCCTCCATCCTTTATAGGTCTTCCTTTTAAGATGCAGGAGGTCCGCCAGTTCCCTGGAGAGCCAAGGGGGCTGCTGTGCCCTTTTGCTGCCTTTCCTCTGAGATGGGATGGACTTTGCTTGTGTATCCAAGATTGCTCCCTTAAGAAGCATTCATGCATCCTGAAATCCCCTTTTCATTGGGTTGTGGCCTTCTAGGGCCTCTCTGACAAGCCTCCTTAGCTTGTCAAAGTCAGCTTGCCTGAAGTCGAGGACTTCTGTACAACTAACTGCCTTGCCAGCTGTACGGTAGATGGTGAAGGTGATCAGTTCATGATCACTGTCACCCAGCTTCCCTTCGATTGCTAGGTTGCCAATTAGGTCATTCCCGGTTGCCAGTACAAGGTCGAGCAGTGCTTTACCTCTTGTCGGCCTGTAGACTTCCTGCGTCAGATAGAGGTCATCCACACATGAGAGAAAGTTTTGCGACCCATCAGATTTGGCCGGGTGCTCCTCCCATGACATATCTGGGTAGTTAAAGTCTCCCATGGCAACCATGCACCGGGACTGTGCACCCTCAACCAGTTCCCTGGTCAAGGTCTTGACTCTGGGTAGGGGGTCTGTAGTAGACTCCCACCATAGTATCCCCAGCGCCATGTTCCCCACGGATTTTAACCCAGAGGGCCTCAAGTTGTCCACCATGGGTGCCAATGCCAGCTTGCAATGATGTGTAGCTTTTCTTGACATAGAGAGCTACGCCCCTGCTCCTTTTGTCCACTCTATCCCTCCTGTACAGGGTATAGTCATCTATACCTGTGGTCCAGTCATGGGTGGAGTCCCACCAGGTCTCTGTTATCCCAATGACACCATAGTTATTTCCATTTAGGAGGAGAACAAGTTCCTTCTGTTTATTCCCCAGGCTCCTGGCATTTGTGTATAGACATGCAAGTGTCCCCTTGGGGGCTCTTGCCTTGTCTACATTTTGTTCCAGGGCTGGGGCTGGGGTGGGATCCCTTATGTCCCTTAGCCTGCTGGCTTTGCAAGGGCCACTCGCTGGGCCAGCATTGGTAGTTGTCCCCCCCATCCCCTGGCAGGCTTATTTTAAAGCCCAGTGTAGCAGGTCAACTTGTCTAGCTGAGAAGACCCTTCTCCCCAACGGACAGAGGTGGAAGCCGTCCCTTCCCAACAGCTCACTGCCTCTCTCTCCAAAGAACAGACTGTGGTCTTGGAAGCCAAAACCTTCCCAATGACACTAGTGCTGCGGTCTTTGGTTGATTATGTGGATCCTCCTCTCCCTCCTCAGCCCATAGCCCGAGACTGGGAGGATTGAAGAAAACACCACCTGTGTCCCCAGACCCTTTAGCCCTGCACCCAAATCCCTGAAGCACCTCAAGACCTGGCTAGGAGCACTCCGAGATGTGCCATTGGTGCCCACATGGATGAGGAACATGAGATAGCAGTCTGTGGGCTGGGGAAGTTTAGGGATCTTCTCCGCAATGTCATGGATGCAGGCCCCCGGGAAGCAGCAAACTTCCCAGGCTAAGGGGTCGGGGCGGCAGATTGCCCCCTCAGTCCCCCTCAGGATGAAGTCTCCCATGACAAACATTTTGCATTTGGTCTTGGGGAGAACAGGGGCAGTAGCTACAGTGTCCTCTGTGTTGCCTGTGGGAGCTGGCAACTCAGCAGGCTCTGCTGGGGCTGCAAGAGGCTCATACCTGTTGTAAAGCTCCAGCAGGGCAGAGGCCTTGATGCGGTGGGCCCTTGACCACCTTGGCCCAACCCTGTGGCTGGACAGAAGTGGAGGTGTCCAAGTCCTCCCTTGTTCTGGAGGGAGACCATGGTCTACCCTCCAGCTCCTGGGGGAGAAGGGAATGACAGTAGGAGTTTATCTTCTGCTCACAGTCCCTGATGGCACACAGTCTCTGAACTGTGGCCTGGAGCTCCTCCAGCTGGTGTGCCAGATACCCCAGTAGGAAGCAGACCCCAGAAGGGGAGGTGGCCATGCTCCTGGGCCCCAGAGCCTGAAAAAGGGACAGGCAGCCCCTGCAGCTGAGAGCCAAAGGATCTGTCTGTGTGAAGCCTGGAACCATGGGCTCTGTCTGGGTGGTCATCTCTGAGGTGCCAGAGTCGGGGGCTGCATACCCTGAGGGGACCCTTAGGGTGCGGTGTATGCCCATCCATGTCATGCCGCTGGTGGGCTGGCTACGGCTGGGACTGCTTACTCTGGGGGGCTCACAGGCAGGGCCTTGGGCCCTCCTGCTTGCCCTCCTGCACAAACTCCCATGCTAACTCACACGCTGGGCTCAGGAGTGCACCTGTTTGCACAGCCTATTCACAAGGCTCTGGTCGCATAGCTCTCTGGCGGGCTAGGTGAAGTAGGAGCCAGGGGGGTGTGACTCTCCTTGGTCCATTTAGCCTGCTCCCAGCTGGCTGGATGCCTCCCTCCACAGGCCCCTACTTAGCTGCCAGCAGGCCGGGGCTTGTCAGGGGTCCTGGGGTGGCTGCTGGGGTCTCTGGGCTCACAGAGGCACAGCAGGCTTACACCTACATGTCTTGCATCAGATCCAGGATGCTAACGAGGCTTATGGCATTGCTGGGCCTTTTTTAAACTGTGCACATGTGCAGAAGGGGGGTCCCTCCCCTCCACCGAGGGAAGGAACAGGTAGGTGACTTCCCCCTGACCTGGTATGCTGGCCTGAAGGGGTGTCACATGGCTCCCTGGGGGGCTGGGCCAAGTAGGAACCAGAGGGTGTGACCCTCCTCAGTCCACTTACCCACTCCCAGCTGGCTAGATCCCTCCCTCCACGGGCCCCTGCTTGGCTGCCAGCAGGCCGGGGCTTGTCAGGGGTCCTGGGATCGCTACTGGGGTCCCTGGGCTCATGGGGGTGCAGCGGGCTTATGCCCACACGTCTTGAACCGGAGCCAGGACGCTAATGAGGCTTATGCCAGTGCCGGGCCAATGTGGCAGTTCAATGGGAAAGGCAGATTATATTCACATTTCTTTTGCTTGTTACAAACTATGCATTCTTCCAAATGCCAGGAGAGTTTGAAACATTAGGAAATTAGGGATGTGTGAAGCTTCAGTTGCTGATTTGATTTGGAGGTGGCCAAATCTCTGAATCCAAATAAAATCAGAAAACCAATAAAAAGGTCCGAATTGATCCGAAGCCTCTGAATTAATTCAGAAAAAGGTTCAGAGGAGATTCAGTGATTCAGGCAGTCCTTGCTTGCTGCTTCAGGGAGCTGGATCTGGACTACATGCCAGTAAATAGGCGGCAAGGGAGGGAGGGCTGGAGGAGGTGTTGGCTTAGAAACAGTATTTAAAGTCCTGTATTATGGGAAGTGGCTTATAGGTATAGATATATGCATTATAAGGGGTCAAGATGGGCAGCAAGAGTCTGCATCCTAACCAGATGTACTTTGACTCTGATGACAGCCCTAGGATTGGTAAATATAAAATTGTTTGATTGTTTGTATTGTTGCTATTTTGTTCTTACTCTGTATCAATAAATTCACCTATTAATGACTGGCAAGTTTTGTGGTCGGTTTGAAGGTTGTGCTCGCTTGAAACAAAGGTATAGGTGCTGCATCCAAATCCAGTGTCAACAGAGGGAGGAGGGGACCATCGGGGGCCCACACCAGGCCCCGTCACCTGCCTGCTCCCTCCACCCCCTGAGGTCCCTCTGACCCCTGCCTATTCTCCCAGCCCCGTCAATGATTGCTCCACTCGGCCCCAGTGACCCGGCACTTAATTAAAAAAAAAAGCCCCACACTCACCAACTGCTGACAGGTGGGGTGGGGGAATCCCCACTGCCTCCCACTGCCCTGCGCTGCATGGCGGGGGGGGCTCTGCCATGAGCTCCCATGCTCCACCCACTCTCCCAGCCCCATGAATGGCTGCCCCATCAATGCCTGGCCCCAGCATTCCTGTGCTTAAAAAAAAGAAACAAGCTCTGCACACCCCAGCTGCTGCAGCTGCCATCAGGACCTCTGCAGGCAAATGGCAGAGTGCCCCCCCATGCAGCATAGGGAAGTGGGGGGGGTAGCAGGTATTCCTTCCATGCCTGGCAGCATCTGGTGAGTATGGAGCTTTTTTTTTTTAAAGAGCTGGGACACCGGGGCTGGGCAGGGTGGGGCAGCCATTGATGGGGCTGGGAGAGGATGGAGGCTCAGGGCAGAGCTCCCCACACAGTGTGGGGCAGTATTGGGCAGCAGGAATTGCCCCCCCCTCACCTGGCAGGAGCCGCTGAGTGTGGGGATGGGCCTGTTCGATTTGGAGATTTGGCCATTTTGGTGGTGGCTAAAACTCCAAGTCAGATTTGGCTGAATTGATTCAGGGCAGTGATTTGAATCACCAGATCAAATCACTGTCCACCGAATAGGCCAATTCCAAATACAAAGCAAATACTAGCCACTTTGCACAAACCTATAGGAAATATACCTCCAGTATTTGAAAATGACAAATGCAGCACCTATTGCATATATCAGGGGGTGTCCATCAGGGATCCTCTGGGGGTACTTGGACTGGTCCTAGGGAATGCGCGCAGATGGGCAGGGGCAAAGTGCCGCCACCTCCTAAGAGCATGGATGGGGTGGGGCAAGGGCAGTGGTTCTCCTCTGCAAGGTGGGGAAGCTGGCATACGACAGCCACCACCACCACATACCAAGCCGGTGACCTTCCCCGCCCTACACAGGGGTGCCACTGCCCCTACCCCATCCTGGTGAGCTTCCCTGCTCCACTCCGGCCTTGCTCCTGGGAGGCAGTTGAGCCAATTCCGCACTGTCCACACCCAACCACTTGGCATCCGGCCATGCACTATCCCCCCTCCCGGCATCCAGCCATGCGGCTCCCTGCCTCTCCCACTCTATGTTCAGCTGCTGGGGCTACTTGGACTAAATGAGGTTGAAAACCTCTGGCACATGTCCTAGAATTTCAAGATGATGATGGTAAAATAAATAAATGGGGAAAAGCAAGTAAATCTTTAAAGTGTTGAAACATAATACTCTCCTATCCTATAGACATAGTGAAAAAATGGTCCCTTTCTGACCCAGTATTGTTTTCATAGGGAAGCAAGCTGAAACACCAGTCTGTCAAAGTTTAGGGTATGTGGGCCTGACTCTTCACACCTGTGTATCATTTGCCAGAAGAAAGTAAGTGCAAAGAGCAGATGAGGTGTTGCAGAATCAGAATGGTTCCACTGTATGTCTCCTTGACTATACAAAGGTATGGGTTAATAGAGGATCAGGCATAGTATTTGACAATTGATAACAGGCATTTCCCACATTCAGTATAACTGAAAAAACCCATCTTTACTTTTATTACAACTCTTGTAAAAAAAAATCTCACATATACCATCTGGAATTGGATGTATATACAAGAAAAAGATATTTTATTTCCCTGATATTAATCTGACTAGGTTTATGGTCAGCTTTGGCTTTGAGGTACATTTTTGTGACTTAGTGAAAAGTAACATTTTTAGTATAGCTGCTTCCCCAGTTATGCAGCATCTCAACACTTTCTCAGTGAGCTCACAGTATTTTGGAACACTAAATCTGCCAGAAAGCATCTAAATACAATGGATGGAATGTGACATATGAATTCAGATTGAATTCTGTACCTGCTGCAGATTGTGAACACTTTGTGGTAGTTTACAGAGCAGCTAAATGAAAGAGTGTGCTAGAAGTTCCTGGGATTTTTATTTATCTGTTTGTATTTTTGTTTGTTGACACATTTACATGACTGAGAAAATAGAATAAAGATATTATTCTGTATAGGTATGTCCTGTCTAGAAAATGACAGTATAAATTACCAAGATTGTCTTTTTTCAGTTTAACACACTCATATGCATAAAGGTTATTTTTTAAGATGAACTGTAATGAAATCAGGAGATTTAAATGGATTGACTCTAAATATGGTAGTCATTGGGCACATCTACATGTGCATTTGCACTGGGAGCAGTTTATTCTTGTGTAAACTACTTGGCCGCCTCCACACATGGTGTAGACATTTGGTTCCCCAGGGACAAGTAGCAGCAGTGCACCTTGCACTGTGGCTAGTTGTCCCTGGGGAATCTCTGTGCCATGCGCGCACTGGTCAGTGACAAGTTACCCTGGCAGCAGCAGGGAAGACTGGGGTCAGCACTGGGCTTGCCTCAGCAGCCTTACCTGGAGCCCTCAGGGCCTTCTGGGGCTGCAGCAGCAGTGATTCTGCTGCATAAAGCCTGGTTGGGAGCCACAGCATGGCTCTGGGTGGCCCAGCTCCACTTTTGAGTGCCACGTGCTGCCCATGTGTACATTGCTCTGTGTTTTTTATCTGAAGGTTTTTTTGAACCCTTAATATCCAGGGGTCAAAAACCTCCTCCACACTGCTCCCTTGCAGCATGGAAAACAACTGAACATACGGTATGTGGCGTCACAGATGTCCACCACTTAACCACATGACCTCCTAGCAGCAAACTGCCCTCTGTTCCTGCAGCTCTACAGCAGGCCCTAGCCAGCACCAGGGGGAGCCGGAGGGTCTGGAAGCAGCTGGCAGCCATCTTTAAAAGGCAGCCCCACTCCCTGCTCCCTGTCCAACTGCTCTTTTGGACAGGAGCTGCATGCACAATGCAAGGGTACCATGTAATAGCTCGTTTGCTGTAACCCCTTCCTCTCCATGCCATAGCTGCTCTAGTCCCTACCCCTGGCAGTGATGTCTAGCACCCCAGTTTCTGCTTTGCCACAGTTCTGGCCTTCCTGACTTCTTGTGGTGACCTCCATCTGGCCCAGGGCAATCTGCAACCTGCTGGCTCCTTCATGCATAGTGACCACCTGGATGACCTCACTGCACTATCCCAGTCCTACCACTGCCATGCAGCTGCTGTCCAGACCCTTGCTTCCTGGCTGGCCCACAGCAGGGGTGCTGCCAATGTGCTCCTGGACACTACCACCAGGGCCATCCATCCTCTTCTGGGCCTCCAGCTCTGCCACCTCTGCGCCCTCCCTGTGAGCCAGGACTAGTGGATAAACATTGTCCAGACCACCTAGGACAATAAGCAGTAGCTGGAGGCATTTTAGATGGCCTGGGACTTCCTGGAACAGCTTCACCTGCACCTGGAGTGCACACCTCCCTGCAGCACTCCCTCCCTGCAGACACCTGGCTAACCATAACACTGCTTAAGACAGCCATGCCCACCAGCTTCCACTACATTGGCCACCCCTTCAGCATGGGCAAAGCTACTGCTGTGGGGGTCACCCTGGAGGTTTCTAATCACCTCCAGAACATTCAGGAACATGTTGTACTCCACACACATGATCTTTGGTGGTGGGGGGGGAGGGGGAGTGCATCAGGGCCCTAGACAGGGCCCACATCCTCATCGCTTTCTCATCCCATGCTGACCACTCCACTACAGCTTGTGGGGTTTCCATTCCATCGTGCTCCAAGCCATCATCAACCACTGTGTCACCTTCACAATGTGCATGCTGGCTGGACAGACAGTGCCCATAATGTCTGTGTCTTTGGAACTCTGCCCTACCAACCCTGGTGAAGAGAAGGCACTTCATGCTAGGGGTGCTGAGTCTCCAGTTGGAAATGGTGGTGGTCCCAACCCTCCTCATAGGGGACCCAGCCTCTCCTGGCTCATGCTGCCCTGTGCTGGACAAAGCCATTCCCACCAGGCCCACTTCAACCAGTGTCTGGACCAAACCTGTGCCCTCATGGAGTGAGCATTCAGCTGGTACCTTTGGCTGGGATGTTGGCATTCCCTTTCCATGCGCCTCAAATTCACTGAGACCAACATCCCCCTGGTCATTGTTGCAGACTGTGTTAGAGACAGGTTACCCAGAAAGATGATGGAATCTTCATCCTTGGAGGTTTTTAAGACCCACCTAGGCAAAGGTTTGGCAAGGATGATCAAATTGGAGATGGTTCTGCTTTGAGCAGGAAGTTGAACTAGATGAGCTCCTGAGGTCCCTTCCAACCCTTATTTTCTATGTTTCTAATTCCTGGTCCTCTGTTTCGTAATGAGCCACATCCTTCACCCTTCATGCCTTCTGCTAGGTGACATCCTTAGCCCACCATGCCCATGAGTCTGCCAGCTACTCCAATGCTGTTACCAGCCACTACAGGAGGAGGTGCCTATCCTGTGCCCTCTTCTGGTTTGCCAGTGCATCTGCAGGGCCCCAGGAAGGGGCAGTGGTGACCCACGAGCTGCCATCACACCTGTCAGGTGCTGTCTCTCATCCATGTGCAGCTGGAGGATCTACAGAGCCATGAGAAAAAAAAGTTTTTTTGAGAGTTTGCAACATTTCTGAGATGCACTGCCTAGCTTCAAGTTGTGGGGGTCATGTGTGCATGGGTGGTCATTTACCATGGTAAGCTGGCTGGGCAGGCCCAGGCCCAAGTGGCTGCCATCCAAGCCCCTTGTTCCCACTTGATCCTCAGGGTTTGGCAGGATGCTGGGTACTGGTTGTGGTACAGCTGCCTCCTTTGCCCTGTTCCCAGGCTGGGAGAGACCTGGCTCCTGGCAGCACCTGCTTCTGCAGCTCCAGACCCCCTCTCACCCCTTCTCCTCTTGCAAGCTAGTTTGTCTCCTGTGCTGCCAAGCTCATGGTGCCTGGGCTCAGGGGCCACAGGGCACCCATATGATTGGGACACAGAGATGCTCGTGCTCCTGCCCTTCCACAAGGGGCCTCTCTGAGGAGTCACACTGGGGTCAGCCCCCTCTTTGTTAGTGCTGCACCTCAAGTGTGCCCCTGTTGTGAGTGTCCTGGGTGGACCATGATGAACTGTTTGTGTGTACCAAAGGGAGGGATGCCCACCCACTATGCTGTGCTGATACTTCTGCTGGAAATGGTGCCCTGGTTGCACCTGTGCACCTTGCATGGGATCCTGAGTGTTGTTGGTGTGGTGTGCAAGCCTGCACTGCCCCACAACCTCTGCCACTGCCTAAAGGGCTACCTATGGCTGTGCTATAGATCTCTTCCCCCTGTAGCTGAGAAGCACTGCCGGCATAAATGCATTTCTCAGCATGTGAGAGGTCCATGCCCTCCTAGCTGTGAGAGCACAGGTTGCTTAATAACATTTTGTGCTGGCTACCACCTCTGAGTGCTGTGTGTGTGTGTACTTGGGTGGGGAACCTGAGAGCCAGGGGAGCATGGGCAGGGCCCAGGGAAGGTCTCGGGGCAAGGGCAGAGAGGGCCCTCCCCACAGCGTGGGGAGGTTGGTGTGCCTGGCAGCTCAGATTGGTCTGTGCTGGTGGCTATGGTGTGTTGCTCCCACCAGTGTCCTGAGTCAGAAGGATGTGGTGTCCCATGCCCAGGCAGGGGCCTCCTCCTCCAAGAAGCTGGAGCTGCTGGTGACTTGGCCAGCTTGGCCTTGTAGGCAGGGCTGAGGCCATGGAGCTGGTAGGGTAGGCACTGTCTCAGGCTCCCAAAGCTGTTGGACTATGTTGGGAATAGGGAGCTCAGTGTGACGGGCTGCTGCTAGCCCAAGGGGCTCTCCCCCAGTGAAGCATCATTGAGGATGCCAGGCCATAGCAGAGGTTTGGGTAGGCCACCTGTGCTGTAGTACACAGCATGGCTGAAGCCAGGGTCCTGCATTATATAAATAGTATCCAGTTGCTGCAAAAATGGCATGGACTTGTGGGTAGTCCCTGACTGATGGTTGTGGTCACCAATGTTGACCCACTGTGTCCACAAGGCCTTGATCTTATGTGGCTCTAGTGCACTAACCAGTCATGCCCACGCTCCCACATATGGTCTGACAGCCCCTCATAAATGTAGGTTTTGGAGTGCCTGCCTTGTGCAAAATGGCTGAGCACATCAGCCTCACCCCCAGCACCATAAGGTTTGTAGTCCAGTCCAGGGACCAGTTAGGTAGCACGTGGTCTCGGGGAGAACCCAGCTTGGTTCCCATGATGACTTACTGGGCCTCTGTGCTGGCTCACTGGCCCTCCACATGGCTGTCCTGATGCTGTCAGGCCTGGGCAGCTGCACCCAGCACAGGGACACAGTGTTGGACTGGCAATCATTTGATGAAGTAGTGCCAGGCAGCAGCTGCAGAGTCTGCTCAGGATGCATTGTGTTGCCTGCAGCAAGGTGAAGCTTGCTCCAGTGGCCACAAGCTGGGTGCACCTGGGTCTGGGTGTTGCCAGGCCTGGCAGGTGCCTGAAGAACCTTGAAGGGCTGGACAGTGTGGCCCTGGCAGCTGTGTGGCACTTCAGTGCAAGAGAGCAGTGCCAGGGTGCAGGCAGGCTATCTCACCTGCCCGTTGGCCTCTGTGGGGGGGACACAGTGGCCAGATGTGGCCACAGGCTGCCTGCTTATGCCCCAGGGCTCCAGCCTACTGAGGGCCCTTAAGGGCCTGGGCCTGGCATAGAGCTGGCCAAATTCTGGGGCAAGAGAGGCTCCCAGGCCCACAGCTCTGGGGCTAAGCTGAGGCTTCTGCTTTAGTCACAGGGCAGACTGGGAGCCAATTTGCTCCTAATCAGCATATGTTACTGCACAGTAACTACTTGCAAGTAAAATTTTACTTGCAAGTAGAGAAGTTTACTTTGCAATTAGTGTGCACATATAGACATGAATGCTTACTGCATAGTCAACTGCTTTACCACGCAGTAACTTATCTCATGTAGATGTGTCCACTGCAAATCTTTTTGGCTTGGAATGTGCTAAAACATATGCTTTGAGAAAGCCATTTTCCCACTCAGCTCTCTCACGCAAATATGGATGTCCTATACCATGTCCTGGTAATTCATTTATAGGTTATGTCAACATTATTTCTACACAGGCTTTGGAAGGTAGGTTTTGGGTTTGGTTTTATTTTGTTTTTTGTGGTAAGGTACTGCAACAAGTCAATTGAATTTCATTTTCTCCCTCATAGTTCTGTGATTTTTAAAAAATATTTGAGACAATGTTTTATATATGCAACAAAGTACCCCAAGAAAACTGGCTCTGAGTGAGAAAGAAATGCAGTCTACATTTCCATTCAACTTCTGATGCTCCTCACTGTAACTCAGTGCCCATTTAGATAACATGTTACGTAGACATTTTTCTAGTATAGACTGAATCCACAAATTTATTTCACATAGACTACAACAACATCACCAACTGCAGCCACTTTCAATCCTTACAAGTGTGGATTATCTTGGTCAGGCAGGAGTTTTATTTAAAAGAAAAAGTCTTCACAAGAGTACAGGGCTCAGATCTTGCTCTCCTTTAAACTGATGGCAGTATTTTAATTACTTTCAGTGGATACAGGGTAATGTCTTATTTTGGTAACCAGCAAACATGTTTCTTGGACTTACATTTATGTTATAGTATGCTATAAAATTGATTTTAACTGAAAATGAAGTGCTGAGCAAACTATTCTAAACTAATGGGGCTGGGTGGAGGGATGCTGGAGGAGGGATTCAAGTTATCCCCCAGAAATAGTCACTAAAATTCTTTTTCAGAAGAATGTCTGATCCTGATCTAATTTATAGTGGTTTATTTTGGGGAACTCTTAAAATATGCAGAGGATCTAAGGATGTAGACAGGGACCTTATCCAAGACAGCTTATCAGACAGGAAAGAAATGGAATGGTAGACAGAGTAGAAGCAAATAGTCCAATCTAAGCGCTGTTAAAATATTTAGGTTCAGTCCAGAGTAAACTTAACATACCCTGGTACATCATACCATCACTCTATTTCTCATCTGTTAGTGTTCATTATTACTTTCATTGAAGAGGCAAGGATTTCATTGGTTGATATCTTTTATTGGACCAACTGAACAATTGGGACTTTATTCCAACTATGTAGATCTCTCAATAAATATATCACCTCAAGAAATCTAAGCCTTTCATACAATTCCTTTACCATCAAGGCTAGAATATCACTCTGACATTACCATATTGTTTTTATGGAGGTCTACGAGAGTATTGACCTAAGTCTAAACATCAGGAAAATTCAAGTCCTTTACCAACCTGTTCCAAATAAAGAAACAGCCTCTCCCCTCCCCTTCCTCCCCCCCATTCAAATCAACAGATAATTGCTGAATAATGTGGAGCACTTTGCCTTTCTTGGAAGCCATCTTTCATCAAAAACATAGACACGGAAATACAACACCACTTGAAATGTGCAAGCACAGCCTTTGGACATCTGAGTATGAGAGTCTTCTTAAATCATGACATCCTTCTGAAACAAAGCTCTTGGTTTACTGATCCATTGTCATCCCAACTCTGCTGTATGGCTTGGAAACTTGGACCACATACAGAAGACATCTCAAGAGCTTGGAAAAATACCACCAATGGTGCCTTCACAAGATCCTTCAGATTAACTGGGAGGATAGATGCACAAATATCAGTCTCCTAGCCAAAGTAAATTCCAACAGCATTGAGGCCATGATCATCCAAAACCAACTTCTCCGGACAGGTCATGTTGTTTGCATGCCTGACTCCCACTTTCCAAACAGAATCTTTTTTTCACAGCTGAAAGGTCAGTGAAGTAGCAGAGGGCAAAGAAAGCTCTTCAAAGACATCCTGAAGGCAAACATGAAGAGGTGTAATATCAACATTAACACTCGGGAGACCCTTGCTCAAGTCCTACCAAAATGGAGGAAGACTCTTTGGGAGGGACCTCAACACTTTGAAACAGATTGTCAACAGGCAGAAGAGGAAAAGAGGAACAGGTGAAAAGAACATCAGAACATCCAACACAGCAACATGGTGCCCAAACCTCCTGGAAAACCTGTCCTCATTGTGACAAGACATGTGGATCTAGAATTGGGCTATGGAGCTATGATTGCCTATCATTATTTTTATTGCCATCATCATCATTACCATCATTATGGAGCATAGGAAACCAATGGATTTCAGTGTTATACCTGATTTATATTAGCACAAAAATAGAATCAGGCCTATAAAGAGGATGTTTATAGTAATGCAATGTTTTTATTCATACAAATAGCTTATCAATAAAAAAAAAATTTCATACCTAACTAAAGGAGTGCACCTTCAGATTGTCCAAAAAGAGGTTTCTGAATTGACATGTAAATTCATTTGTTAGTGGTTTTCTAGATTTCTTCAAGTTTTCTGGAATGCTCACCACTTACTGCTTGGTAAGGTGACACAGCCAGTCAGCTATGTCTGCAAGTAACATTTACATGTAGCTTTTAAATATTAGAAAGCTATTCTTTATTCAGAAAGCTATTTAAACAAACTAAATCATAAAGCAAAACAGAGCATGAGAAACTACTGAAAGATGAGTCCAGCCATGACTTTAGCTTCCAAATTAATATTAAAAAAATTCTGATGGTTCACAAATGTACTGTAAGTAATAAAAAATAGTCATATAATTGTGTTGTGCTTATGGTAGTAGCATGATTTTATAATAATTCATTAGTCAATTCCTAAATCAGCACTGCATGATCATATAATTGTAAATTACTCTTGTTTACAGTGAAATTATGCTGCTTCAGTGAGTTATAAAAAACAAAACAACAACTTAAAAAGGCACAATATTTTCTAAAACAAGTATTGACCAGATTATGTCCCTTATGTGGGCTGATGAGAAAAGTCACTGAGAAATAATGGGAGACTGACCACTAACTTTGTTGTTGACAGAGAAACAGTGATCTCACTCCATTTGCTTACCCACCACATAACACCACGGTCCCATATACCGACATGTTCTCATTTTTTAAATTTATTAATAGTATCAACCACAACAAACTAAACCTACCTCTTGCTCCTGAGGTGGATATACAAATGCCAATATATAGAGATAGCTAAAGATGGAAAATCCTTACATTATTTTATAGATACTTTAAGATAGTAAGGTTCATTAATATAATGAACATCCCTTTGGTAGGTGGAATAAAATGTTTAGGAGGCATGGGGCTATAAAGAGACTAGTGGAACCAAAGAACAGCAAATAAAAAATAGTTCAACAACTGTCTAAAGGAAAAGTATATGTCAGTCCAAATTTGATCAGATTTACAGGCTCCTTGCTCTCCCCAATGCTGTTCTTGTTGCACTTAAATCTAATGAAACATATTATTTTAGGATGAATTTACACGTTACAGTTAGCAGGTTTAACTGTAAGGAATGTCAGTCTGTGTTAAGGTTAACATTTTTCCATGATTAAAATGAAACATCATTACATATATCTATATTAATACCCTCTTTAATATGCACTGCTCAGGCTTACCACTAGAGGGCTGGTAATCAGGGGTGTGTCTACAAGCTGCAAGTTTGTTCCATGCGTGCCCCATTCATTGCAGTATAAATGACTAAGGGGTCTACAAAACTTGAGGTGGCTCCTGACTGATTTTGTAGTCAGATGTCCTGGCTGGAAGCCATTTTCATGCATGAAGCACAGCAAGGCCCCCCTACATTGGTTGAGGGTCCCCAGTGCTCCCACCCTTGCTGCTGATTGGCCATGAGGGCTATCCATCACATGAGCCTTCTCTTCACTGCTGATTGGCCGTGAGAGCTGTCTGTCATGTAGTGCCACCCCTCAACACTGATATTCATGGTGAGTGGCAGGGGTCTATGACATAGAGCCCTTACAACCAATCAGTGGTGAAGGGCAGGGGTGGCAGCCATCTTTCTGGGGCAGCAGCCCCCCCCTCCCACCTTTCTGGCTGTAGTCACCATGAGGACTGCTGGGTCCTTATAGGGAACCAGTATTTTATTTTCAGTGATTTTTTTTTGTTTGTTTTTTAGGGACTCCACCCAAAGCATGGACCCCATGATTTTTCATGGAGCCCAGGCTTTTTCTCAGGGCTTGCCCAAAAACCACAATTTTCATGAAAATCACAAAATCATGATTTTGGTAGGTCCCTATAGATGAGGAAGGAAGGGGGAAATGAGCACCCTATGCTGCTTGGATTGCCCCCTGTACTCCAGGAATCATCAATTTATTGTCCTCTACTGGCTGCCAGATGGCTCCCCCATTGCATGATCAGCCCCTCTGCTCCTGGATTTCCCCCTGCCCCCCCAGTTGATTCTTCCTCTCCTGAATCTCCACCCTGTTGCCTTGATCAGCCATAGAGCAACAATGGGTCCCCATCCTTGCCTAGTCCTGGGCTCCTTGAAGGCTATGCTGCTCCTGCACACCCCTGCTGTGCCCCATAGCTTCCAGGCAACTCCTTGCTACCCAGCCCCCTTTCTACCTGGTACCCTTTTCAGTTGAAGGCCCCAGCAGAGGTTGGATCTGGTCATGCAGGGGAAGCACTCTGCAGTTTTCCTTGGACTAGGCAGGGAGGGGGAGATGCTTCATTGGTGCCTCCGCCTCTAATAAGGGCAGTAGAATAACAATCTGTGGTAGAGAATGTTGGAGGAAGAGGGCAAATGGGGGGATGACTGGGGTAATGATTGGGAAGCACAGAGGCAGTTCAGTGGTTGAAGAGGCAATTTAGGGGACAGAGGAGGTAGAAGCCTAGCAGTTCCCCACTCAGCCACTTCCCTCTCCCTCTTTCCCCCTTCACTCCTGTCTGCTATACCCTCTTTCCCATGTCCCCCTCCCCTAGGTTTCCTTGTCCCTGCCCTCCTTACCCTTAACTCTTTTCCTCCCTCCCCACTCACCTGCTGCCTATCTGTTCCAGCTATCAGTCCAAGGCTATAGAATCCTGGATGATAGCTAGCCAATCTGGGAGCAGTTCCTCTAGGTATACTGTAGGACTGCAAATTGGTGGTTTTGTCTCAGATGAAAGCATAGCTTGAAAGATAACCCTCTCCTGAAGTGGCATAATGCCTACAGCACTTGTTAATGAGCTTTAATTTGTGACCATTTAAGTTTTAAGTGCTCTTAACATGGTCAAATTTTAATGTGTAATCTCACTCTTAATGCACTAAACATAACATGTTCTTGATTATAAAACCCAGACTCACAGGAAGTGAACAACAGAAGCAGAACTACCACAACAAAATCATTTCAGAGAGGGTTGAAGCACATCTAATCAAATGTTGAACATCCATCACATCACTGAACAACCCAGTAAGTCCAATCACTCACTGTGTTTTCCATTAACCACTCAAAAGTGTTCAATACTGTTCAATATAGAATCCTTTGGATGCTACTGACAGATTTGGGAATTCCCAGTAATTTAACTGAACTCATCTAAATTTGTACTGTCAACAACAAACTACATGGCAAACAGCAGCAAACAACCACTAGAATTTTTATGTCGTGCAAGTTATAGAAAAGGGACACACTCTTTTCACAGGCCTTTTTTATATATTTGCAGAATTAATAATACAAGACAACCAATGTGGATTTGATAATGTGGAAGGAGTTGGATTTTCATTGTGAGACATATTTTAACTGACCTCAGGTAAGCCAAAGATATGTACTTCAATACAACTACTTATGCAATGCAGTGAAAGGTGAAATCAGTAAAAATAGTCTGTGAAGATCATGAACTATCCTTATATGTGCCAAAAAAGAAAAATGAATGCATATTAAAGTAACAAAGATAGGAGGCATGTAAGCATTACAATTAAGAGTCAAGTTGTAGAAGCAGTAAATTAATAGAAATATAGAAACAAACAAGTCAATTGTTCCGAAGAGGCTGGAAGAAGACAAAGGATGGCTAGCTTCTGTTTCATCCATGTCCTCTGTTAAAAAAGTTTGGAAAAAAACTGCAGCAACGTGCAATGTATTGAAGGTTTGACTGGCAAAAAGTTTTTTTTTCCCCCATAGTAACATATGTATGTAAATTGTGAGAATGAATTTTACCAACAGGAAATATTGAATACTTTGAGACATGCTGTTGGAAAAAACATTGATCTCTGTCAAAGCCCTGTACCATATATTTCAAATAGAGATTTAAAAGACACTAATGTGCTTTCAGGGAAATTTCTTCCTAGTGTCTATCAAATGGAATAGGAGTTTGCTTATGCACTCTAGTGCAAGAATTTACTGGAGTTCATCAGGATTTTTTTTCTCTTCTACCTTAAACATTTTCAGTCTGTGGATATTAATTTTAAATGGAAACCCATGACTCCTCAGTAAGACTATACTCTGATGTTGTCTGTCTTCCATGTGCAGGAGGCACATCACCAGGGTAGCATGGGGCTCAGAGCAGTGAGCAGCTCCTTCACATAGGACCACTGTAGCTTCTTCACACAGGACCACTGTTCCATGCCACCCTGCTTCTCCCCCCTGGGCCTTCTGCAGACTGGTGGGCACCACCTGGCATCCATATTCCCTCTAAGGAGCAGAAGGTCCACAGGCTGGAGCTGGGGGGCCAGAGGCTGGAGCCAGGAGCCAGGGGTTGGAGCTGGAGCCTGCCATGGGTTTCACTCCCCCATAACAGGGCCAGGGAGTGGAGCACTTCCTCAGAGCTGGCAGAGTCTATGCCAGCTGCCCACCCCTGCCTCCATCCCTGCCTAGCCTCACCTCAGGGAGGAGGCACTGCCTGCCCTGAGTGAGGCTCCACCAGCTCTGGGACACTGCTTTGCTGCCCTGCATAGCCTCCGGGGACATGTCCCACAGTGTCCTGGAGCCAGTGGAGCCTCACTTGGGGCAGGAAGTGACTCCTCCCCGAGGTGAGGCAAGGCAGAGATGGAGGCTGGGGCGGGCAGCTGGCACAGGCTCTGCTGGCTCCAGGGAAGTGCTCCACTCCCCAGCCCTGATGCAGGGGAGCAGAGGCAGCACCAGGCTCTGACTCCAGCCTCTCCTGGTGCGCAGCCTTGAAAAGGCTGTGCGCAGCTGCGCACATGTGCACCTTAGAGGGAAGCTTGCCTGGCATGGCAGGGAGCAGCTGAGCCACTGGGAGAAGCTGCTCACTGCTGTGAGTTCCACACTGCTCTGGTGATGTGCCTCCTACATGTGGGGTTACAGTGAGAGCAGCAGTGCAGGGTTGTGCCTCTCAAAGCAGTGGCATGCACAGGAGGGGTATCTCCAGGACAGCATGGAGCTTGTAGCATGTAGAAATCCCCATATATCCCCACTGCTCCCTGCTATGCTGGGTCATGCCTGCCAGGCTGTGGAGGCCCCAGGGGAGGGAAGCAGGGCAGGAGCCCTGCATACAGATTTGGGAAGTGCGAGTCCCCCCCTACCGCCTAGTAGTGCACATGGTGGCAGGGAGCTGCCCCACCTGAGCCCACAGCAGGAAGCAGGGAGGAGCAAGGGTAGGGAGCCGTGGACACAGGTCCATAGCCCTGGCAGCGGGGTATCTTTGTGAGTATTTTTCACATAGTTTTGTGAGGATTTAATGATATTTTTCTATTGCTCTCTCCATGTTTCTTAAGTCCTGGAATGCATCCATGTGACTCCTATATTATTTCTACTTCTGGTAACAAAGTGACATAATGGAGTGCATCTACTTTATTAACCAAGGTATTACTGTATTGTATATTTCTGTTACACTGGTGGATGTGAAGGGAGTGTAGGATGGTGGAGCTCCCAGCCAGCAATGCCCTGTTTAAACACCAAGGGCAAAAGAATTGGCAAGTATGACCAGCCCTTAAAAGGACAGGTCCCATTTTGGATGGTGACTACTGAAAACGATAAATCCTGCCTGCAGGAGGATTGCATGTAATGATGATGAACTGCCTCCTGTCACATGAATTAAACTTCCATCAAGTTGTGGCAGGTGAGAACAATAATGGGGTAACATCTATAGGACAATCCCAGTCAGGCTAGTACCCAGGCCTGGGCACCTACCCCTGATGCACCCATAGCCATAATAATATTTCAGCTTTTTTTAATCCTATTTCTTTAGCACAATAAAATGTAGTATTATTTATTATATCATATAAGTCAGTGTACACACATTCATATACTTTGGGAGAATTCTCCTAGGTTTGTTCTCCTCATAAATAAACTTACTCAGAGCTACATGTGCAGACATTCAAAAGCTAAGGCCCTAAAGAGCAAAGAGCCCGGGGGGTGGGGGGGAGAGAGGGAGGGCTGTGCACACAGCTCAGTGTGCTCTACAGACTCCCTTAGTCTGCCTGGCAACAGATGGCAGCAGTGCATAAAACAGCTGGGATTGACTGATCCAGATTGTCCCTGGTCAGCCTGTGTTTCCCTGAAGCAGAATGTGTGGATTGTGAAGAGACTGTATTCCACTCCTGGCTGCAGCAGCAGAGTCTAGTAAGCTACACACCATCTCCCTTGGGGGTGGGGAGGGGAGGGAGATCCTGGAGGATCATGTTCTCTTCTAAGAGGAGTCACAGCATGTACAGACATTCATTTTCCCAGAAGAAACTCTCCTTGGACTCCTGGGAGTGTTTTTACCCTTGTTGTTCCCAGGTTATATTCACCTGAAGTGACCATTTTTACTCTGAGACAAAATAGCCTGAACATTTGTACATGCATAGTTTTTCCTGGGAAAACAGCGACTCTCCTAAGGAAAGGTCATCACTAATTTGTTCCCAATGATTGTATGTATTTTTATTTTGTCTTCGTGTTGCCCATACAGTTTTGGTTTGTAAAGTAACTTATAATTTGCTACCAATGTACACTTAACTTGTATTTTGTTAACATAAACCTTTTAACATGCTACTATATATAAAACATCACATATTAGTGCCAGGTGTTTGGACTTTATTAACAGCATTCCATGGTCTCAAAAACATATATGTTAGCTGTGATTTCAACATTTTCCTGATTTTTTCCCCATCACCAGATCATGTACTATAAACATTGTCATCAGAAAAAAAAGAAAAGAGTAACTAAGTGAATATCCTGCTGTATTCATAGTGAATTGTATATATTTTCGTGCTAGTTCAAAAGTTTGGAAAATTATATTTAATTTTGTTCAGTTGTGAGAAATCCTGAAAACAGAGCATACTTGCCTCTATTTCAATCAAATATTCAGCATTTGGTTTTGCTCAAAGGAACATTTAAATAGCTTTAATTAATGAAAAAATGTGAACACAGACAAGCAAAACTAAGACTTTTTTGCCTACTGGCATAGCCTTATTGTAGGGAGGACAAACCATTTACAATATATTGATAAATTTCTAGATAAAGTCAATTTCTGCTGCTTTCCAACAAGATTCAGCAGAAAAGTGTAATTAATCTTTGTCTTTGCAATAGATTAATAAACTTATTCTTAGTCCTAAATCTGAGAAGACAACTACCCCTCATGGTTTAGGAGCAGAGGTTAATAAACATGATTAGTCTGCCTTCATGAAATGCTTAATGCTTCATTTTGGAAAGTCTGAGGTACTGAATCATCATGTGTAGTCACATTTAAAGTTCTTCTAAAAACAACAGCCACCCCTCCCAACTGGTTTTTCAGTTCATGACTGCTGAACTCCTGAAGCAAAATTGCCATTAAAATTGAGTTAGAATCTGCTATCAGGTTATATAAACTGCTCTTGGGTCTGGCTAACTTTAATCAAACAGACTTCATTTCCAGAAGGTGCCTAGTGTGCAATCCGTTATAATTAAAACGTATTTGGTTCCAAGAACAAACTTTGTGTTCTGTCTTTAGAAGCCAAAGGCATTTGATAGAGTTAATGAGGCTAATTAGATAAGGCACTTTTTTTTAGTGGGCATCCACTATTCACAATGGCTAGATATTTCATTTATTTTGTCACCCTAAGATCTATGAATTTGTGGTGCCTCCTTTCCAAATTAATTACAGGCTAAAGTATTTCAGTTACTTAATGTGGAGGTTTTGTGGGTCTTTTTTATTTGAAGTGAAAGTAAGGATAAAAGAACATTTCAGAGGCCTCTTTACTCAGATCCTAATGTTTTTGATATTAATGAAAATCTCCAAATACTGCTGTCAAGTACTCTGGTGAAAATACAAACAAGCAAAGAAGCAAGCAAACAAACAAACACAAAAACCTGAACAGAGCAGTAACAATAGTTATGGGTGAGAAGATATATTTTTCCTATCATGTATTTCTTAATTACAGGCTTAACTCTCAAAGATGTAGATTTAATCAGAACTCCTTCCCATCTTTTTTCCTTATTCAAGGTTTTTTCAATGTATAAGATCACTGTGTTGTCTAAATAGTATGTGTGTGGGATGTTTAAAGAAAGCATAAACCATCACCAAAATTGAATATAAACATCTGATTGTAATGCTCTATTGTATAATTTTGAAATACATTTAATAAATTCTTCTCTACATGGTGATGAGTCAGTATTCTAGGTGCCTATTCATAGATTTCATAGACATTAGGTCTGAAGGGACCTCTGAAGATCATCAAGTCCAGCCCCACACCCGAAGGGAAGGAAGTCAGCTGGAGTCATAGGATCCCAGTAAGATAAGCATCTGATTTACTCTTGAAGGTGTTCAATGTAGGTGCTTGAACCACCTCCGATGGCAGACTGTTCCAGACCTTGGGGGCTCGGACAGTAAAGAAATTCTTCCTTATGTCCAGCCTGAAATGGTCTTGCAGGAGTTTATGACCGTTCGACTTCATCATCCCTTGGGGCGCTCTGGTGAACAAATGTTCCTGGTGGTCACCCCTGATAAACTTGTAGGTGGTCATCAGATCACCCCTGAGCCTGTGGTTTTCCAGGCTAAAAAGCCCCATGGCTCTCAGCCTGTCCTCGTAAGGTCTGTTTTCCTGACCTCTGATCATGTGCATGGCTCTCCTCTGGACTCTCTCAAGCTTCTCCACATCCTTTTTGAATTGTGGAGCCCAAAACTGGATGAAGTACTCCAGCTGCGGCCTCAGCAAGGGGAGAATGACTTCCCAGGATTTGCTTGAGAAGCATCTATGGATGCAAGCCAGCATTTTGGTTGCAGCTGCAGCATAGCCCTCAGGCAGGCAGGAGCACAGCCTGGCAGTGTGGAGAACAGTCAGGTCTGGCTGGTAAATCTGTTGTGAGGGAAGAGGTGTGTGGAGGGGGAGATCGAGGCCCTCGCAGTGAGTGAGGGAGTGGGGCTGGGCCAGAGGAAGGTGCTGGGCTGGGGTGCAGGATGGAGTCATGAGTAGGTCATCTGGGGTGCATAGAGGGGGGCAGCTCCTGCCATTGTGCACACACCAGGAGGGCATGGGGGGCTGCTGTGCCCCTGGATCTGTGCAGGCTGCCACTGAGGGCTGGGGCCAGGGCCACACCATGCTTTTCCTGGCAGCAGCTGGGCTGGGCTGTGCTTGGGGTGGGTGGTGGTGGTGCTATGAGAGGGACCTATGAGGGGGCTATGGTGAATTTTGGGGTGGCTTTGGCTCTCCCCATAGCCCCCTTCCAGCTGCCGGCCCTGAGCACAGCTCAGCCTAGCCCCTGCTGGGAAGAGCCTGGTGCTTCCCCCAGCCCCAGCCTGCAGCCGCAGTCCACCCACACCCCATGCAGATCTGGGGGGCATGCAGTGGTGGAAGCCACCCCCTGTACCCCCAGATGACCCGGTTGTGGTTCCATCCCCTGCTCTGCTCTGACTGTGCAGCAGCTGCCCCTGGTGCACTCCTTCCCTCACCATGGGGGCCTCAATCTGCACCCCCCCATGCCCCTTTCCTTACAATAGACTTACCAGTGGGAGGCCACTCCATGCTGCCTGGCTGCATATCAGAATCAAATATATATTGGCTGACATGGCTCTTTAAAAATTGGCCATTGATATTGGCCCAAAAATTCTCTGTTGGTGCACCCGTAATAAAAAGGGCTGTATCTTACAAAGGAACCAGGATCCTAAAATTAGACCACCTAGACTTCAGGTCCCTAGAGTGGAACCCAGACCCATGTGTTAGGCACTTAGGCTAGGTACAAACATTCAAAAAGCCTGAGAAGGAATTGCTCAGACCTACATGGGTTTTTGTAAGTGCCTAGTTTAGGTCAGGAGTGAACAGAACAAAACTAAATTTTGCCCTTGGGAGGCGGGCAGAGGAATGCAGGCTGTCTGCACTGGTCAAGGCCAGCAGGTTAGGGGCACTCAAGCATGAATCTCTGGGCTTCCAGATTTTTTCCAAGTGCTTCTGAGAGCCCCCTCCCCCACCCCCATCAGCAGTCAGCATTGCTGACAGGCATCTCCAGCCTGATCTGCTGTCTGTTACTCCACCTGCTCATGGGGACATAAGGGACCCTGCCTGGGCTCCCCCACATCCACCCATGGGTCCCATGCCCCCCCACACCATGAGCCAACACAGCACCAGAAAGCTGGTCATGGCTGAGCACTTCCCCTCCCGCTCCCCTCTCAGCAGTCAGCCATGGTACTGACTTGGCTCTGTGAGAGCTGGGGGCAGGACTGGAGAAGCCAAGTGTGGGGTGGCTCCTCATGAGGCGCAGCTAGCAGGAGCCAACAAAGGTACCTGGGATGCAGGCATATAGTGACTTAACTGGATTTCCTAGCAGATCTCGTATTGACGTTCGATTCACTGATGTAAACTATATCACTTAAGGCTGATACTACAACTTAGACCAGGACACACCATTTTTACCCAGTCTGTGTGCTCTGAACTTCTGTTGTGTTATGGGTATAGACCAGTTTCTGAATATTTAAACCGGAAAAGGTGCCATGTCTACACCTAGCCCCACTTTCTCTATGCATTGCAAGTGGAGTCTTAAGCATCTAATGAATTCAAAACATCGGCATACTAAGTAGAGCATCTGTTCAAGCTAGCTAATTGGTAATACTGCAACCAGAGATCCAGGGGTGTTAGTCTCATGTCCTTTCCCTAGGCAACTAAGTCAGCACTTCAGTAAGATGCCTGTGTCCACTCAAGATCCACAGCCTTGGACTGTCTCTTGAATCTGTCATTCTACATGTAGTTGTCAGTTGCAAGCACCGAGAAATACTACCTACCCCTCAGAACACCCTATAGGCTGGCGGCTAGTGAACCCTCCAGGGAGGGCTCTAATTTCACTGTTCTAAAGCAGAGGGTGGAAGAGACCTTGGATTTCACGTGTCCTGAAGAGTGATCTAAACAGTGAATCAATGGATGAAAGTGATGGGCAAGAATTCTCCCTCCCTTTAAAGGGTTGTGACTACCACTTTATTCTATGTAAAGCTTAATAGCATGCGATGGGGGCTGTCAGAGGATGCCTAGCATATGGCTCCCCTCAGGGAAACAGGTAAAGTGCAGTTTGTTTAGATGTGAATTAGCAAGTACCTCAGCAATATGAAGATCAAGATGTTTCTAGGTATTTGCAGAATCAGAATTTTAAGTGCTCAGGGAAATTTAATGCCAACAAGTGAGATATTTACAAATAATACATGCTTGCAGGGTTAGGCAGTAGTTGAACAGGATTTCTCAGGATCACATTTTTAGACTGAAGCTCCTAAATGATACTTAAATCCCACTTTCATTTCATAAGTCTGTCTTTGCAATGGGCCTTGTATTTTAGTTGTAAATGGCTATGAAAAAGAACCCCCAAAAAACAAGGGTTTGATTTTTCAGTAAAGTGGCACAGGCATTACTGCTATAATAGTAACTAGGGTTCTGAGAAGTCAGAATAATTATTTTATAAAGATACTGACATTATTCCATTTTGTCTTTTGTGTGGAATCATTGGCACTTGCAATTATTGTCTATTCACTAATTACCTTGAATTGAATTTTGCAAGGTCTTTTCCAGTGTAAGGAGCTGAAGGGTATGAAATGAATTGCAGCCTATCTTACACAACATACAGTTTATTTTGTAGCCATTATGTGAACACTTGATTGTAAACAGTGCTTTGCTTTGGCTCTTTAATGGTTGTCATCATTTAGCTGTGATTATTCCTTCCTTTTCAGGCATTCTAAGTTTTATTTTCCTCTAAGTAGGCAATAGAAAATATAGTGTAGAGAGAGCCTATTCTTTAGTAAGTCTGTTAAGAAAATTTATTTACATAGAATTCCAGACTTGAAAGTCTACTGAGAGTTTGTCAACTGAGTGGAAGACCCAGAGGTGAGTTAACAAAAAACAAAACAAAAACAAAAAACCCACAGTCATCTTAAAAATGTGCCCAGAACAGATTATTGAGAAAAAATCTAAATACTGTGAGATTATTTCAGTGTAGATAGCTTATCCCCCAACAAACTCAAAGCACAGATCCATCTTTTTGTTACCTGAGGAAACAAGATGTTCTTTTTTACCTGTCTCTTAAGTTCATATTTGCACTCTGTACCAAAAACAGAAAGAAGTGGAGCAAATTCCAGAATTAAAACCTTTCTACACAAAATATCTCAAACCAATTTCCAGGCTCATTCTTCTGGACTAGGAGTACTGGCTTGACCCTGTGAGGTGCTGTGCCTTCCAGCTTTTACCTAGAAAGCCATTTAGGTATGTGCATAACATTGTGTCTGAGGCCCCTATACACATTACAGGTATTGCACCATTACCCGAAGACCAGCTACACATGCAAAGTAGGTATCACACAATAAAAAGCTCTAACCAGCCAAAAAGTTAGACATCAAAAACATGTACTAATTTTATAGCTGGTTGCTATCAAGATTTCATTTTCACATCTGGCAGGGACTCTCCTGTGGCTGGGAGTCCTGTCAGCTGATGGGGCTTCCAGCTGCACCGGTGCACCATACTCATAGTAACCGCACTAGCCCTAAGGATCCCAGCAGCCATGATCCCCAGGATCCTGGGGTTTCCCACACCCCTGAGCCCTAACGATTGTGGGAACCATACTCTCCCACCACCCTGGCCTTGGGGATCACAGCTCCCATTATCCCTAGGGATCAGGAGTGTGTGAAACCCCCAGGGCTAGAGGACTGTGGTGATCTTCTGGCCCAGGAGTTTCTCATACCCCTGGGGTTAGGGGGAGGCACCCTGAAGCAGTTCTCCATTCCCAGGGTTTTCCACATCCCTGGGGCAGGAAGATCACTGCAGCAGTGCTCCTCTAGCCCTGGGGGTGCATGGGGTGCCTTTGTGACTTGGACCCCCTCAGCTAAGGTGCACGGGGCTCCCAGCTATGAGAGTTTGTCAGTGCAGGGAGAGCCCAGGGTCAGACCTCCCATGACCAGCAATAAGGCATGACTATCTCTAATGCACAATCCCACAATTGTGCCTCCTGACACGCATGTGTACAATGGCAGGAGGTGTGACTGTGTGAATGGTGTATGAGATCGCATTGTTATTTAGTTTCATGTATAGAAGGGGCCAGAGTAGTTTTATTGACTTGAGCCAGAGGAGCTCATCTTCTGATCTTGGCAAGTAAGATGGTGCATAGGGAGAAAAACACTTTTACAAATACTGTTGCTAGAATTTTAATGAAATGCATTGTGGTAATTAAGTAGCATAAATGAAAAGGAGTCTAAGGATTTTCTAGCAATTTTCTTATTAAAAGTACTACAGTAATGTTAAAAAATTAAATATACCTGGGCTATTGCATTGTTGGGAGCATTATTACAGAATATTGCAGTGTTACATGAATATTGTTTATTTGGAAAAAAAAAAAAAAGGGAAACCACAACATTGCAGTGTTTGGGTCACAATATGCTCTGCAGAGGAAAATTTATCTTCCTAATGTGTTCTAATCCAAGTTTCCTCCAAGTTTCTGCTACCTTCTTTGCTACTTATTTTGAGACTCAGAAAAATCTCATAACCGAGGTAGCAACTGCTTCTCCCTGAGACCACATCTTTGGCCTGATACAAGGACCCTTCATGGCCTTAGGAAAGTCATTCCCTGTCTCAGTTTTCCTGGCTAAGAGATGAGGATAATAAAATTCTCTCTCATAGGGGAGATACAAATTGTAATCAGATAATTTCTGTTATGCATTTTGTGAGTCTTCTGCTAAGGGTCATTATTAGCCATTTGGTGTTTCATCTACCTGCCTATGAATCAATAATAACTCCAGCTTCTATCCACAGCCATATTCCTATCTTTGGCTCTGAAAAATCCAATTATAAACTCCCCGAGTTAGAGCCAATTGCTAGAATACCTCAAAGGCAAACTGAAGTAGGATGCCTATAGGAACAGCCTGAGCCACAAGGGGATACCCATCTACAAAAGGCTAGGATAGCCACCCCAATCAGAGACAGGGGCAGAGGACCTGGAAAGAGCTACTGGGGAGAGGCAGGTCCCAGCCCCCTGCCCCTCCCCTTTCTCCCCTCCACCGTCGGGGAGATAGCAGCTAGCTAACTTCCTGATATCAACAGATCAGGGCTGGGAGTTGGGACCCACCCCACCCCGAAGCTCTTCTCAAGCCCCATGCCTTAATCAGCCTATCAGGGCATGAGGCTGGGACCTTCCCCTGACCGTTCCCTGCTCCCACCCCACAGATGGGGTGGCGGCTAGAGAGCCTGTTCCCCACTCAGCTCCATGAGCTTGGAGCTGGATGGGGGAGAGGCTGGGGAACTTGTTCCCCTCTCAGCTCTGCAAACATGGAGCTGGGTGGGAAACAGTCTCAGGAACAAGCTTAGGAAAAAGCTAAGCAGCTGGTTCCCTACTCAGATCCACAAGTGTGGAGCTGGGTGGAGAACAAGCTGCAGATCTTGTTCCCTCATTCAGTTTTGTGAGTGTGGAACTAAGCAGGGGACAAACTCCCCAGCCTGTTTCCCACCCAGTTCTGTGCTCATGGAGCTGGGCAGGGAACAGATTTCCCAGCCCCTGCCAGCAGGGAGCTCCTACTGCCAGCTCTACATCATGGGGTTAGAGCTGGGATACTTTTATCTCCCAGTGCCAGCTCCGCAGTTGCAGGGCTGGCACTGGGAGATCCTTATCTCCCAGCACTAGCTCCCCAGTTGCAATGGTGGAGCAGGGGCTGCTTGATAAGGATCTTTCAAACCCTGCTTCTTGATCATGATCTCAGATCTGGGGGCTCTGAATTCCCTGCTGCTGAGGCAGGGGAGCATAGTCCCCACTCAGGCTCTGGTGGTGGAGCCTGCCCCAGCAGCAGGCAGATTGATGGGGCAGGGAGCAGTCTCCCATCCCTTGGTGGATGACCGATCAGGGATAGATTTGCTCCTGGTCAGGTGTCTACATGAGTGCTACTGCACTGTTACTAATTGAAAGTAAATTTGCTACTTGCATTTGCATGATTAGCAAGCATTACTGTGTAGTAAGCATGTGCACATGTAGACACACGTGCTTACTGCTCTTTGTGTCTATACGTGCACATGCTTACTGCTCTTTTAACCATGCTACTAAGCAATTAAGCATCTCATGTAGACATGCCCACTGAAGGTTAATATTATGAAGTCTCATCACAAAGCATGGCCATGAGAAATCCTACTTACTCATCTAATAGACTTACTGATAGTTCAGGGGCACCTCTCCTCCACCACTTGTCTTCAGCCCAGAAAAAAATGGCCCTCAGATTCAGCTCTGGCACATGGCTTCGTCACCCAGGTGCATAATATCAGCTTGTTTCTGTTGCTGTCATTGAGCCAGAAAGCTGTATATTTACATCACTTTGCCCAACAGGGAAGCATAGAATCATCTCTAGCTAGTTTGGTTAGGCTTCAGCTTAAAGATGTATTGTACAGAGAGTGCAGACTATCTACAAGGAAACAAAAATTTCCTTTGGTATGTAGGGCCCTGACCCTTGTGTTTCTGGATCTACATGAGGTTAAAGTGAGTGTAATTTAGAACCTCTAGAAAAACTCCCTAAGTCAACAAGGTATAACTCCAGGACAACCTCCTTCCTCATTACCCCCCAACATTGTATTTCATTACTAAAACAAAATCTACTAGCTATAATGTCAGGGTGGGACCCAACACATGACTGGGCAGTGAATATCAAAGGCTATAGTTTGTACAGGAGGGATAGGACATGGAGGAGAGGTTGGGGTGTGGTGCTTTATGTCAAGAAGAAATACAGATCCTCAACAAGTGGCCCTGGGTCAGAGGAATGGCACACTGAAGTGTTCTGGGTTAGAATACAAGGAAGTCAAGGGGAAAGGGACTTAACAGTGGAGTTATACTACAGACCACCCAACCAAGAAGAAGAGCTAGACCAAGAATTCTTAAGTCAGCTCATGGAGGTAGTTAGGTCAAAGGACGTGGTTACCATGGGTGACCTGAACTTTCCAGACATCTGCTGAGAAGAGCAGTCAGCCAGGTCTGACCGCTCATGTAGGTTCCTAGGTGAGATACATGACCTCCATCTAACTCAGGAGGTGCACTGCCCCACCAGGGGAGAGGCCTTGTTGGATCTGGTCCTGGCCATGGGCGACAGGTTTGTGGGTGCTCGACCACCTGGGGGACAGTGATCATCGCCTGCTGGAACTCACCATCCAGCACAAGGTGACAAAGGCCTGTAGCAAGGCAGCAGCCCTGGACTTCAGGAGGGCAGATTTCAATGAGGTAAGGAGAATAGTCGGGGAGGCATTGAGGTCCCAGAGGGGTGGGGAGTTGGGTGTCCAGGCAAAGTGGCTGTTCCTTAGGAACACAATCCTCCAAGCCCAAAGAGAGATAATCCCAATGCAGATCAAAAGGGCAAGGGGGCGCCAAAGCCCCCATGGCTCACCAAAAGCATACGGGAATGTCTCTTAGGTAAAATAGAGATATACACCTAATGGAAGGGAGGGGCCATCACCAGGGAGGACTATACTTTGGTTGCTTGGGGCTGTAGTGGGGGCGGTCAGGAAGGCCAAGGTGGAGATGGAACTGGGACTAGCTTCCCGGATCAAGGACAACAAGAAATCCTTTTTCAAATACATATGGGGTAAAAATAAAGTACCGGATAACATGGGGCCTCTGCAGGACATGCTAGGAAATCTCGTCATCACACCAGACAGCAAAGCTAACTTATTTAACATTTTCTTTGCCTCCATTTTTCTGAGCAGGGACTGGATCAGCCCCCCCTCTGAGCCCCCCTCAGGCCTTAGGGGAGGTGCACCCAGGCCTAGAGATAGTGAGGACCTAGTCAGGGAGCTTCTGGAGGGACTGTATGTATTTAAATCAGCGGGTCCTGATGATCTCCACCCCAGAGTGCTGACAGAATTAGCAGAGGTCATTGCAGGACCCCTGGCATGGCTTTACAAGCACTCATGGTGCTCTGGTGAGGTGCCAGAGGATTGGAAAAGGGCCAATGTGGTTCCCATTTTCAAAAAAGGGAGGAAGGAGGACCCAGGAAACTATAGGCAAGTCAGTCTTACCTCGGTCCTGGGTAAGCTTTTTGAGGAGTTACCCTGGCACATGTCTGTGAGGGGTAAGCAGGGGAGACTATGCTTAGGGGCAACCAACACAAGTTCATTAGAGGCAAGTCCTGTCAGACCAACCTGGCATCCTTCTATGACCAGATCACAAAATTCTGACACAGGTGTAGCAGTGGATGTAGTCTTTCTGACTTTGGGAAGGCTTTTGACGCTGTCTCTCAACCCATTATCATTAAAAAACTAGGGGATTGTGGCATTGACACCTACACAGTCAAATGGGTCACTAGTTGGCTGGAGGGCCACACCCAGAGAGTGGTAGTGGATGGGTCATTTTCTACTTGTAGGGATGTGGGCATTGAGGTGCCGCAGGTCTCTGTCCTCGGGCCCGCACTGTTCAACATCTTCATCAGCGACTTGGGTGGGGGTGTAAAAAGCACCCAGTTCAAATTTGCAGATGACACTAAGATGTAGGGAGACATGGACATGCTAGAAGGGAGTAATAGGCTGCAATTGGACCTAGACAGGTTACAGGGGTGGGAGGATGAGAACAGGATGGATTTCAACACTGACAAGTGCAAGGTACTGCACCTGGGGAGGAAGAACTAGCAGCATACCTACAGGCTGGGGAACTCCCTTCTCATCAGGTCAGAGGCAGAAAAGGATCTTGGAATCATTATTGATGCCAAAATGAACATGGGCCAACAGTATGGGGAAGCGGTCCATACCTTGTCATGCGTCCACAGATGTATCTTAAGCAGGTCCAAGGAGGTGATCCTCCCCCTCTATGTGATACTGCTCAGGCCACAGTTCGAATACTGCATCCAGTTCTGGGTACTGCATTTCAGGAGGGATGTGGACAACATGGAGAGGGTCAAGAGGAGGGCCACCCACCTGATCGGGAGTCAGCAGGGCAGGCCCTATGAGGAGAGGTTAAGGACCCTGAACCTGTTCAGCCTCCACAAGAGAAGGCTGAGGGAGGATCTAGTGGCCATTTACAAACTAGTCAGGGAGGACCAACAGGCATTGGGGGAGTTCCTGTTCCCCCACAAACACTACCAGGAGTGACAAGAAAAAATGGTCACAAGCTGGCAGAGGGTAGATTTAGGCTAGATATCATGAGGCGCTACTTCACTGTTAGGGTAGTTACGATCTGGAACCAATTTCTAAGAGAAGTGGTGCTGGCTCTTACCCTGGGGATCTTCAAGAGGTTGATGAACACCTTGCAGTGGTCATTTGACCCCAGTACTCTTTCCTGCCATGGCAGGGGGTCAGACTTGATGATCTGCTCAGGTCCCTTCCGACCCTTCCAACTATGAAACTATAGGGTGAGCTGCACAATCTGAAAAATAAGCATTTTCCAGGATATGGCATGTTATAAATAAAGTATTATTAATAATATGTTATAATTTTCACAATAAAATAATTTAAAAATTCCAAACAAAGGAACATAAAGCAAATATAAATGGGGTTATGGTTAAACATCAGTGTAATTAATGGAAATGAAATAGAATTAGCATTCCAATTTCTCCCCTACCAAGGGATAAGACAGTCCTATTCCTCTTAGTCTTTTAGCACTGGAATTTCTAGTTTACAAGTGCTAAGTAGCACTATAGCTGGAGAATTTGCTCTGTTAATCTGAAACTTACTCACTGGAGAAAAAAGGCAACAACATGATAAATAGTACATGAGTATTTATTAAATTCCTTCAGCAGTTGTACTAATTATGTTACTGATCCTGTAGGGCAGAGTGGCCAAACTGAAGCACAGATGCAAGAAGTGGTACTGGCAGCCTCTGTGTTTAACAGAGCAGATAGGGGAAGGGGCTGGTAGACTAGAAAAATCATAGAAAAATAGGGTTGGCAGGGACCTCAGGATGTCATCTAGTCCAACTCCCTGCTCAAAGTAGGACCACCCCCAATTAGATAATCCCAGCCAAGGCTTTGTCTAGGTGGGTCTTAAAAATCTCCAAGGATGGAGATTCCACAATTGTTTTGTGTATCTCATTCCAGTGCTTTACTACCCCCCTAGTGAAAAAGTTATTCATAATATTTAACCTAAACTTCCCTTGCTGCAGCTTGAGACCATGTCTCCTTGTTCTGTCATCTGCCACCACTGCGAATAGTCTAGCTCCATCCTCTTTGTAACCACCATTCAGATAGTTGAAAGCTGCTATTAAATCCCTTATCTTCTCCAGGCTAAATAAGCCCAGTTCCCTCAGCCTCTCCTTAGAAGTCATACACCTCAGTCCCCTAATTATTTTTTGTCACGCTTATCTGAACTCCCACCAATTTGGTCCACAACGTAGGGAGCCCAAAGCTGAACACAGTACTCCAGATATGATCTCACGAGTTCCAAATAAAGGGGAATAAGCACTTCCTCTGATCCTACTAATGCTCCTACTAATGCAACCCAGTATGCTGTTAGCCTTCTTAACAACAAGTGCACATTGTTGGTTCATATTCAGCTTATTGTCCACTGTAAACCCTAGATCCTTTTTTTGCAGAGCTGCTGCTTAGCCAATCAGTCCCCAGCCTGTACTGGTATATGAGATTGTTCCATCTAAAGTGCATGACTTTGCACTTGTTCTTTTTAAACTTCATATTTCTTTTGGTCTAAATCTCAAATTTGTCTAGGTCTCTCTCAATCCTAGCCATATCCTCCATCATATCCACCAGACTGGTGTAATCCAGAAATCTGCTGAGGGTGCACTCCATCCCATTTTCCATATCATTGATAAAGATATTGAACAAAACTGGTCCCAGGACCAACCCACTTGATACCAGCTCCAACTAGACATTGAGTCATTAACTACTACCCTTTGAACTTGATGCTCCAGCCAGTTTTCTGTCCATTTTACAGTACATTCACTCAATTTGATATAGGACAGGAAGCAAATCAGGCAGGGAGCACAGGGAAGGAAGCAGGAAATAGAGCAGTGGATTAGACATACAGCATTTGGCTCGGACCTGAAAGTAGAATAGCAAATTGGGCAGGGCTCAGTGATTAAACTGGCAATTGAGAAGGGTACAGGGCTCATTTATGTTATGCTTGCCAAAAGGATCAGAAAGTAGAGACATGCGCATATGTAATGTTACGTGCCATCAGCAGTGTAATTGATTTCACTGGGAATTCTTGTCATCCTTATGGATATGGAAATGAAGTTTTTGAAGTATGAAATCCATATATACTGCTACTGAAGTGCCATGATTTGATACCCATGCACTGTACTGCCTCCTTTTAGTAGCTCCTCCCTAGTCTTAAATAATTAGACATCTGCCTCCTACTTCATGTATATTTTTATTTAATACCTCAGTAGGGAAAGGAAGAAATTGCTTCTGCTTGCTTAATGCAGGGCTAAGTAAAAATAATGCAAATACAGAGCAATTATTTAGCTCCCTTAAGATTCAAGTGTACTTAGATTTCAGGCTGGAACACTAGGACTGCAAAATGATCTAATGTGGCAGTATGGTGGCTCAATTCAAACTCTAACTATGGAAATATAACAAGAAAAAGAGTTCATAACACATAAAAGTTTGACATAGAAATGACAAAATATGTATTTCAGTCCATTAAAGAACAAGTAATATTCTAAAATGTGTAGAATAATTGGGGAAATAGTATTAAAAGTATTATAGAAAGAAGAAACATTTAAAAGTGGCAAATACAGATGAATTTTGAATAGAATGCTATAAAATATAAAAGGAAAATATGATACTATGAAATAAAAACTGATGGCTTATAGAGATAATACAATTTTGGATATCAGTGATTTTAGAACTTTAGTCATTTATGGAGACAGGCAAGAATAAAATGGAAACACATGATAGACATAGTAAACCTCTTTTTTTAAAGACAATGTGCACCAGAGATCAGAAAAGAAATGAAAAAGTGAAAGAGGTCGCACCTTACTAATACTTAATGAAACAGATAAACTGAAAATAGTTGAACCACTAATTGTATTATGGTCCCTGGATTCACGTTTCACCAGATCACATAGAGTAAAGCATTAGTAAGTATCAAAATGAAAGTTTGACTTCAAGTAGGCCAAGTCTGAATACTTGAATTAGGAATAAGAGAATGAAATATAATAAGGCAGTTGGCAAATCAGCAACAAAATGTAAATGTGTGAAAGAAATTATAGTAGATGTGTATACTGAATAAGTTAATGTCATCTAAATATCAATTTAATGGAAATAAACATTCAACAAAATTAATAGCTAGATCTGCCTTTGAGAGCTATCACATGAAAAAGAAAATTGTGAATTACAGACCTTGAGAAAGAGATACAGAAATGCTAAAAAAGACAAAAAGGATATTAAAAATGCAGAGAGAAATGAAATAGATAGCTGAGAAGAATGATGAAAAATAGTAAAACAGATAAAAGGGATATTAGAGGGGAAAGAGAAAATTGAAATAGATATATGTATTAAGAGATGCTAACCACTTTTCTAAAAAGATTTTGAACACTGCAAAATAAGAGATCACTGAAGGATGAAGTTGAAAAATTTCAAGATGGAATAAGAAATGGGGTAAAAAGGAATAAGAAAAGAGCTAAGCCATTAAATTAACTTTTCTTCCATGTGTTGCACAGTATTTATGAGAGAACAATGAAATCTTGTCATTTGATATTATTTGGGTGTCCAGAATCTTGAAGGCTTTCAGAATCAATGAAGAAGAAGTATTATGTTTGGACAATCTACACCAGGTCTTGAGGACACAATAAAAATTATTCTAGAGTTACAAAAAGGATACAAAAGTTAAGCATGTATAAGATAAGGTTACTAATTAAAATATACAGCTTCCAAGATCTCATTGAAGGTTTGAGATGATGAAACTGGATTTGTAGCATCACAATGTATCGAATTATACAACTTCTGAGAGACTTATAAAATAATTCCTAGTTACAATCTATTTTTAAATTCACAAATTTTAATCACCACAATTTACTTACATTTTCATTAAATCTAAAAGAAATTCACTATTTACAGCTTTGGCTAATAGAGCACTGGTTTGGAAACCAAAATAAGATCTTTAAGTAACAATACAAATATGTGAAGATCAGAGAAGATAAAATCCCCCAAAATAAATACATTACTTTTATATTGGTACTCTAAGGCAATATAGGTGTTCTCTTAATCTAAATTATATCATCAAGAAGAGGGATAACTTTCTGACAAAACAGAGACCCTAGTGATTCTTTAAAAGAGGAAATAATTGATTCAGTTTGGACAGCTAAATATCTTTTATTAGGGCCATAATGTTTTATAAGCATTACACCCAGCTTGACTTAGCAGCAGCTCTTGTAGTAGAATCCACAGCCCTGAAGTAGGTCTTAGACTCCATAGACAATGGATGGGGAAAGTCAGGATCTCAGAATGGGATACACAAAACAACACAATGGGCACATCTACACATGCAGGTACTGTGCAGTAACCTAAATTACTGCACAGTACGGGTGTACATCTACATGTGCCCACCTATACTGTATAGTAATTATGGTGATTTATACTCAATTGGGTGTAAATTTGATACCTGCATGTTGCAGGTATCTAATTTAATCCCAATTAATTACTGTGCAGTTACACATATGTAAATGCCTTACTGTACAGTAACACTGTGTGTGGACTAACTTTAGTCCCAAGTCAGACCACACACATTGTAATGCTCTTTAATGCTTGCACATGTAGATGCTGGCTTATTTCTGCCTACTGCACAGTAACTTATTGCACAGTAAATGTAGTGTGATGTAAATTCACATGTAGACGCACCAACTGAGTTAGCACACAGGAGTCACCATAAATCAACATGCTAGGTCAGGAGCTATCTGTATTTGCCAAGAGAAGACACAGAAGAAAGGGAGTATGTTAAATCTCATCCCTGTACAGAGCTCTCATCACCTTCCTCTACTCAGGATTCTCTGAGCCTAGACACCTTACTTGAAGGCAAGTCTGAATTCCTTTCACTGCAGAACGGAGAAGTTTGTAATTCCATCACTGGCAATGGGTTGGGGCTGCACATGGGTGCATGTGCACCCCCTGAAAAGAACATCATCGATGCTGCCGGCGGTGCCGCCACTCTCCACCCACCCCTTGCTGCTGACACTGCCAGTGGTGTCTTCAGGTAGTTGCCGATCGCCAATGGGTGGTCACTGACCGACACTGCCAGAGCCTGTGGGTGGTCACTGACCACCGGTTGGCACTTGCCAGCCCCCTCCCCCCACCACTGACACCGCCACCATGCCCCCACTGCCACCTGCGGGTGGTCCCCGTACCCCGCCCAGCCCATGTTGTTCACACATTCCATTCTTTCACACATGAATTCCTTCAGACAGAAAAGGGAATTGATCACAGACACAGGTTTCTCTTATCCTGGGTGAACTTTCTAATGACTGAACTGTGACAAAATAATGGCATATTCTACAGGTGTGTTTTAAAAGAAAAGGCCTATGAAAAGCTCAATTTCCTAGGCAGGTTCGGAGCAGCATTACTGACCTAACCCTCATGTGATATAGGTAGAAGTATGCCTAATTTGTGGATTCTGATGGGTTTAGTTTTAAATTAAACATACAGCTGTTCAGTGGTGGCAGAGATGAGATGAGTATTTGACTGTCCAGAAGCAAGTCTTTAGGTACAAGGAGTATTTGAATGCTGAAAACTAAGGTGTCTAGGGAGTTTAGGTACTTTCAGGGTGAGGTGGTAGCTGACTTGGTGTTTTGAGGAGCACAGCTTGGCATACAGATGCCTAAAAGAGTTAAGCAGAACTTAGGCAACTAAACCTTTTTATGAAGCTAATTATTATGATGAAGTCAAGTTTGATAGGAGAGAACTTGCAGCACTTTGTAATACATTCACAGCCTCTTGATTCACAGTCTGCTCAGATTCATGGAGATAACAGGTTTTATGGTTATTACTTATAGATTTATCAAAATATTAAGTGAGTTATTCTCATTTATATTGCTAACATTATATATATATATAAAAAATCTGAATATCACACAAAAACTTGCAACTTGAAAATTATCCTTGAAAGGATTGCAAGAACAGTTTACCATAGGAAGGAAGATGAGTAACAGCTTGATGCTAATTGGAGTCACATGGATAAATAACAGTATATCAAACAAAATACTCCCTGCGTACACTGCATAGCAACATATTGTTTTTCTCCCAGATATAAATCTTAAATTTATGTCAAATTTTTCCTTTGCAGTTTGTGTTCAGAAACAGACTTCTGTTCCATCTCCCACAGCCCCAGTTCATTTAGAAAAAAAATAGAAAATGTAATTTAAAATATTGACAAAAATATTACTATGCTGGCCCTCAGTAAAATGCTGCCTTTTTAAGTCAGAAAGGATGGGCTTGTTCTCCTTCTATTTTGAAGAGGAAATTCATGGTGGAACGATGATGATGATAATGATGATGATGTTATCTTACCAAGTAGGTGCCGCAGGAGCCAGGTTTAAAGTGTGGAAGGGTGAACTTCTTGCTTGAGCAGCACGTGAAAAACCTTGTTTTGCAGCCTCAAGCATGGGGCGGCAGGTGCAGGCTTTGAAGTGCCCTGTGGGGACAAGCTCACCCTTGCAGCACTTGAGAGCCCTGAACTCTGACTGCAGTGGTGGGGCTTCCTGCAACAACAGGCTCATGCCTCCAAGACAGCAAAGGCACTGGCAGGCCCTCAGCACCATGGGCAAAGGTTCCACCCTTACCACAGCTGCTATGCCCTGCCCTTCATTCCTAAACATGGCCCCAGCTGAAGTTGGAGCCCACCTCCTTCTTGCATGTGAACACCCAACTCACCAGCATCCAGCTCCAACCCAGCAGGATCTGACCCAACCAGACTCACCTGACTAGCACTAGAACAGGATCTGTTGGCTAGCGCCAAAGGGGTAAAGATCCACTGGAGGCTGCTGGAGGAGAAATTTAAAAGTTTGAGAAGACAACAGACAAAACCTGAGGCTGCTGTCGCACAGCGTAACAACTGGGGAGGTTGTTCATGATGACACTCCCTAGAGTGTGCTGTGTTTTCAAAAAACTGTCAATAACATCTCAATAACATCCATTTATAAGCCTCTAGAGAAATGTTTTACCTTTGCAAGCCCAGGAAACCTAGACCATGAAAAATCATGTGTGATCATTGATGACTTTAATAGCCATACCATCACACTGGGTTTACAACGAAAACAATGAGAATGGCAACTCGGTTGAGATGTGGGCCAAGGCATACCACCTAAGCCTGATACATGACTCAAAGCTACCTGGCTCCTTGACTAACTCCTAATGAAGTTGAAGCTATAATCGAGACCGCACCTTTGTTGACAGTAACCTAGAAGTTAGGTGCAAAAAAGACATGTTGGAACCCACCCCCCCACACACAACACAGACCAATTGCTATCAATGTCATAGAAGTTATAACTCCAAATATGGTACCAATGCATAGTTGCTTTAATTTTAAGAAAGCAATTTGGATAGATTTTCCTGAAGACCTTTACTAGAAGTGACGCACGTCAAATCAGTCTTGGATAACTAAGATCTTTTTTGTGAATGTACTTCACAAAACCTCCAGGAAGCATATACCAGGGTTCACCCCATGCTAGCAGCCAAATAGAAAAAAAAATACCAGTAAATATTTCAAAAAAGATCCTCTCTCAGAAGATACTATTGTGGCAGGGACAGCCCTAACTAACAAGCTCGAAGAAGATAGGCAACAGAAATGGAAAGGATTAAAAACTGATTGGTATGACCCATACTAGTTGGAAAGCATGGTCAACCACCCATAAACTAAGTAACCCAAAGAAAGTTCAGCAATACTAAAACATCACAGCCAGTCACGTTGCTCACCAGCTTTTGCTCAATGGTAAAGCTCTGAATAAGCAGCCTAAAATGTGGATTAGATGGCAAACTGATCTAAAGGAAAATCATTCTAGTACACCAGACACAATGGATGAACATGGTACTAAAATAAGTCACTTGAAGAACAGTAAAGCAGCAAACACATGTAGAGAAGAACAGTAAAGCAGCAAACACATGTAGAGAAGATGAAAGAGAAAGTCAGTGCCTGCAACAATGTACTTCAAAAGTTGGTCACCTCAAAATGCAGAGCATACCCAGATATATTGCAAACTATTGTTATTGTGTTGTGTTACTCCATTACAGAGTAGGCATGTCCAGGATGGTAATGATCAGTTCATGTCAAGAGACTAGACCCTGTTCTAAATGGTAGTTGTTGTGAAATAACAGGATGTCTAAAGGCAACAAAGGATCATGGCAAATGGAAGACCCCAAGCACTCATTTTGTGGTCACGCAGAAGTAGCCAAATGGCTTAATGTGTGAAAGAGTTTTGTGACCAGTGTTGCAGCCTTGGGCATGATGGCTGAAAGGGTGCAACTGAGGTTATGGAAGGAAAGATTATGCAAAACCAGATGCTCTGAAATGGATCTGGAACCCCAGGAGGAGCTTCCTAGAGGATCTGATACAGACTGGTTAACCTGGTGATGCCCGAACCATCTGTGCATGTAAACAGAAAGATCAAAAACAAACATGGTCAAATGGAGCTACTCTAATTATACAGATACATGCAATTGTTGTGAAGTGCAGGCCATGCAGGACCTGCTCCTTTGTGAACTCATTCTTGAAGAGACCTGTAACAAAGGAGGACCTCACTGGAGTAACAGAAAGAGCAATTGCTTGTGCACAATTCTGGAAGCAAGGGCACAAGAAGAGAAGCTGGGGAAGGAGAGTGTTTGTGGGGAAGGTGTGTGTGTTCCCCTGAGCTAGCCAGCAGTCTTGACCTGTGCCCTTGGCCACTATCATCTGTCTCCAGGCAGAAAGGGGAGCTTGAATAACATGCTGGACTGTGCGCACTGCCCATCAGCAGCCTAGGCTGCCTGCAGACTCTCACCTACAACATTTGTACAGTGTTCTACCAGGAGGATTTTCAACTGCTCAAAAATTAAATTACTAAACTGCTATTGTTTTACATGAATGCTTGCATGCACCCATATATATCTCCAATTAAGTTGATAGGAACTGTAGGTATTTGTCTCAGGACATTATTTGGACCATTTTCTAACACCATGTCTAAAAGGACTGCACAAATACTATAAGTGATGCTTTCTAATCAAGTTAATGAAATATCATGATGCTAAGGAGTAGAACATATAGTTAGGCTAGTAATACTCAACAGCACTGAGTTGATAAAAGCACTGGAAAACAGGAAAAAGTTACAAAGGACAGAAATAGTCTGGTTGACAGCTTGACCATGCTGAAATTAAGGCATAACTCCAGTTGACTTCTTTGGGGCTAAGGTTTTACTCTCTGTCAGAGTAAACACATATGTTTTCCCTGATGACATTCTAATTGATTCCTTCTCCACTGCCAATTTTTTAAAAGCATGAACAATTATTCTTACTTCTTCAAAAGAGTAAAGGTCTGATGCAGCTCTCTTTGAAGTCAATACAAATAAAACTCCAGTTGATTTAAAATGTGATCAGAATTAATGTATAGGTTTCTTCATTTTCTACTATCAGAGCCTTTCCTCTAGCAGGTATTTATTGGTAATGCATTTATTGTACTCATATCTCACATACTGATACTGAAAAGTAATTGTCCTTAACAGATATCCTTCTTTAATTCCTCCTTCTTCTAATCTCATACCCCAGTCTTATTTGGATTTTCCCTATTTCATAGAATCATGGGCTAGAAGGGACCTGAAAGTTGTTTGGTCTAAGCTCTGCACAAATGAATCAGAGTATCATAGAGAAAGCAGGGCCTACAAAGGTGTTCTAGTCCAACTCCCTGCTGGAGGCTGAATCATCCCTATCCAAACTACCAAAACATGCTGACCTGCCACAGGTAAAGCAGGAGGACTACAGCAGCTAATCAATCTGACTGAAGATTGTATTATTCCTAAAGCATCCTAGACAAGTATGTTTCATATCAGCCTCTTCCTAAAAACCTCTGATGAAGGAGATGCCATAATTTCCTTGGGAAGCTTTTTCCATTATCTTTTTTCTTTGGACAGTAGGGAATTTTTCTGTTCCTGCTTTCACAGTTGTCAAGGACTTTACATCTCAGCAGCAATTTTAAATGTATATTAGGATATCCCAGGTGCATCCAGTTATAGTTGAAGTGTCCTGGAAGTAAATACCTGTATAGTGAGAAGCTTTAAAGGAATTAAAAAACTCTGTTGGCTACAAAGGACCAACTCACAGGCTCATAATAAATTCTAATTTATTGTACGGGATGTGAAGTTACCAGTAAAATCATAAATGCAAACTTTGAGTTATGTGGGGTACTGGTCACCTTAGTACACACACATGCTCACTCATTCAAACCCATGTCATTTAAAACCATGTAGTATAGTGTATAGTAGCTGTTGTGGTGATTGTGAAAGCACTGGTGTCAGTATATCTATCTATCCAAGGCCCTGGAGTCTGCTGTTGATGGTCAGCTTTCTTCAAGGTGATGTCTTCAAGAAGTGGGTCACCTGCTTGTCCTTCTGTCTTGGTAGGTTAAATGCCATATGAGAGGGCACCACTGAGGGTCACACTTCACTGCCTTTTATCCCTTTCTGGAAGACTTGTATAATCTCCCAGTGTCATCTTGGCTGCTCAGTCCACAGGGTGATGTCCCAAGTGGATCATGAGTAGTGCATGACACCTGTCAGTCCCAGTCACTGGGGGTTCTGCCCCATGTTGTAGTTTTGGGACTCCACTCTTGATTTGATTGACTCAATGGCTGTATCATCGTGGGTTACAGGAATAATCAATAGGATGGGTGCTCAGTCCCAAGAAACCAGTTCCGTGGCTTAATTAGCATAAAATGACTAGGTTATTATCAATTAACAGCCAGAGGTTGTTGCTTTGTTATTTAATTACCTACTTATCATCATACATACTCACATTTACTCAGGGGACAAGCCCAAAATAGCAGATTCTATCACTTTACGATTACAATTTCAATGCAGTTTTTAATAATTGTCCAGATTGTAACTTCATTCTACAGGGACTACATTCCTTAAGAGTTTAAAAGTATAAAATATAGAATACAAAATGCCATGGTAAAAATGAGACAGATGAAATATAAAAATACACTGTAAGAAATAGATAAAAATGCAGTGTGAGGTAGTGAGGATCATAGGCTACTGTGGACAGTAAGTGAGTTAGGTTAGCACCAGGATTTAGTCTTTGAAGTGGATATTACTACTAAGAGGTTGTAAATTTTAAGTGTTTTCTTCATGGCATAGAGCATTGTTCCATTTTGTGCATTTCTTTTTCCTTCCAAGTATTGACAGAGACCTAGCACATTCATTGCATGGGTGTGGCAAGGCTCAGAGCAAGCCAGAAAGCTGAAGTGACTTTCATCATTTCATAGTTTGTAGGGTCGGAAGGGACTTGAACAGATCATTGAGTCCAATCCCCTGCTATGGCAGGAAAGAGTACTGGGGTTAAACAACCCCAGCAAGGTGTTCATCTAGCCTTCTCTTAAAGACCTCCAAGGTAGGAGCCAGCACCACTTCTCTTGGAAGTTGGTTCCAGATCCTAGCCACCCTGACAGTGAAGTAGCGCCTCCTGATATCTAGCCTAAATCTACACTCTGCCAGCTTGTGACTGTTATTCCTGGTCACTCCTGGTAGTGCTTGGGGGAACAGGGACTCTCCCAATACCTGCTGGTCTCGTCTGACTAGTTTGTAACAGGCCACTAGATCCCCCCTCAGCCTTCTCTTCTGGAGGCTGAACAGATTCAGGTCCCATAGCCTTTCCTCATAGGACCTGCCCTGCTGCCCCCTGATCATGTGAATGTTCCTCCTCTGGACCCTCTCCATGTTGTCCACATTCCTCTTTCTATCAGAGTAACCTAGAAACTACATCTACATATCAATTAAGCTCAGTGTCACTAAAGAAAACAAAAGAACTAAAATATCCACTACCATAGGCAACTGTAAGGTAGATAAAGACCACACCTATTTTCTGCCTGGTTTCAGAACCATTTTCCATGTCATATATTAGTAATGTAATTTGATCAGTGGTACACCACTTTTTCCAAAAGTCACCTCGTTCTTTTTGGAGCTAGGGATTATGTTCCCTGTTCTATTCAGGACGATGTGCTTCATGAGTTTAGATGTATTGCAGAGTAATGATATGGGTCAAAAGCTTTTTGGATCCTCTGGTGGTTTATTTGGTTTCAAGATAGCAATGACATCATTTTTTGTCCAGATTTTTGGAAATCTGTTACTTTCTAGACATTTATATATGAATTTCTAAAGCCACCTTTTCATTCTGGTTCCAAGATTGGTAATGAGCTTTGAAAATACCTTATCTGGTCCAGCAGCCTTGCCGGTCTTCATGACTTCAATAACTGTGCCCAACTTGTTGTCAGAGATGAGGGTAGTTAAATTAATGTTGACATAAGATGATTTAAGTTGTTCAGGAGTAGGGTATCTAATAATTTCTGTGTGTTGCTTGCTTGGAGTACTGTGCTTGCTGTTGTTGCACAGTATTTTCATGATGGAGTTTGTTGACAGGGAAATGCTGTTTTATGGTGCCTTTGCCTGTAAGGTGATTAATGGTGCACCATGTTGTCTGTTTGTGTAGGTTACATCCAATCCTTCTATGGTAGTAAGTTGTGATCTGATGGCCACCTATAAGTTTATCAGGGGTGACCACTGGGATCTGGGGGAACGTTTGTTCCCCAGAGCGCCCCAAGGGATGATGAGGTTGAATGGTCACAAACTCCTGAAGGACTGTTTCAGGCTGGACATAAGGAAGAATTTCTTTACTGTTCGAGCCCCCAAGGTCTGGAACAGTCTGCCAGTGGAGGTGGTTCAAGCACCTACATTGAACACCTTCAAGAGTAAATTGGATGCTTATCTTGCTGAGATCCTATGACCCCATCTGTCTTCCTGCCCTTTGGGTAGGGGGCTGGACTTGATGATCACCCGAGGTCCCTTCCAGCCCTGAAGTCTATGAAATCTATGAAATTTCTCCTTTTCTATATTATTCAGTGTGGTAGCCAGCTCTTCTATAGTTCTTTTTACAGTTGCAGGGTCATTGCATTGCTTAATGATGTTAAAGATCTGTTTGCAATGCTTCAAGCATGGCATTGAGGGTGCAGACAAAGGTGACAATTTTCACTCAATTTGGCCAAAGAAAGCAGTTTATAGATGTGACTAAACAAGGGCAAAGCTGCAAACAGCTTCAAAAATGGCTAATTGGATGAAAATCTGATGCCTCATTGCATGAGGTATCAGATAAAGGTGCTTCAAAGGACATGTCTACATATGCAATTAGTCATAATTAAATTCACTGTGCATTATCTTAATGCACAGTAACTGATTTTAGCAGGTGTCTACATGTGCAGACAAGTGGCACTAAAGTTAGTTCCAGTTCCCTCCAGTCCTGCCATGTCCCTCTGTGGCCACTGGGGAGAGCTTCTGACTGCCTCAATCATGCTGCTGGCCTGCCATAGTCATCCCACCTCCCCTCATCAGGGACTGAGCCTACCTGCTACTCCCATGGCTCATGAGGCCCTACACTGGGAACCAGGAAACCTGCCAAGCCCATTTTAATCAGTGCCTCGTGTGAACCCACACCCTCATTAGCTGCATCTTTAGACACCTCAAGGGCTGTTGGTGGTCCCTCATGGTACACCTCAAGGTAGCCAAGAGAAACTTCCCCCAGGTCATCATAGCAGCATGTTTGCTGCACAGTGTTTGTAAGGCTCAGGGAGGCCTGGACAGAGAAGGTGTGCTGGGAAGAGGTGGTGTGGTAGCAGGAGCACAATCTGCAGTGGCAGCACCAGCAGCAATTCCCCTCTGACGAGGCCCCAGGTGAGCTGCACCACCTGAAGAGCTGCATCTTTTATAACTTGCATCTGTGGAGCTCCCAGGATATTGCTGTTTTCAGAATGGGAGAAGAGAAAGGGAATTTAGTTGGGGGGGGGCATCCCCTCCAGAGGGTGGGTTGCATGTATGGGATCCCCCCCTCCCAAGGTGAAAGGCTCCAATTTACCCACCCCACCCTTCACCATCAGGTGGGGAGCCCCAAAAATAAACTTCCCCAAATGCCTTTCCCTCATCCCATTCTGAAAACAGTGAGCACTGGCAAAGAGCTCTGGCCATTGCTATGGAAACTCCATTTTGTATTGCCTGAAGCTAGATTCCTCTCCCACCTTGGAACCAACTGTGAACTTCTGTTTGGCATAGGATAATGCTGTAACTCAGAACGCTTTGCAAAAATTATTTTGAGTTACAGTGGGGAGTTGCACTTCTGTTTGCACCCATAAAGACTTCTATAGCCTCTAGGTACATAGATTTTGGCTATTTCAATTAGGCAAGTTGAAAGTGTATTGTTGCCTTGATCATTGTTGGTTTCTGATGGAACCTCTGATTAGTTTGCTCTCTTGTTGGTCAGCCCTTGATATTTCTGCTAATGTGGCTTCTGAAATTGCCATTTTGGGGCTGGGCTGGATGTTGTGAGATGAAAAACTCATATTGTCAAAGCTAATAAGTGAGGGTCTGTGCTGAGATGGTGGAAATGTGTCAGGTCCTTTTCTCATCAATATTTTGCTCATTGTCCTTCCACCAGGCAAGATCTGAATTTTTCTGAATGTCCCACCATCCAGAGCAGAAGGTATGTGGCACCTTTGGGTCATACATGAGGGTTATATTCAGGCTTGCCCAGACAGAAAGATTGCCTCAATTTCTATTTATAGAGTATATAGTACTCTGATGCTGACAGTTGAAGTCACCTGCATATAAAGTCATCTGGTCATAAATAGGCACAGATGTGACTGACAATACAATAAAAGGTAGCTTGTATATGTTAATGATGACTTTTTGTCACTGACCTGAACAGCATTCCATTCTGTTATGCAAATAGGCATAAATACCAGCTTTAGGCTAGGTAAATAACATGGAGATAGACTTTTGCCTATTGCCTTAATCTTGTGTATTATCTTGATGCATTTTTTGTGTATGAGTTTTGCACTGTCTGAAGAAACTCCATTTTGTATTGCTCTGTAGCTTAACATAAATGCTCAGCTTTTCACTCCTTTATATGCGGCATGTGTGTGAGGGCATGGGCGAGAGTGTTTTTGTAGAAAAGGAAAATACCAGTTCACAAATGGCTGAAGAATGCAGACACATAAAAGACCAAAACAAGAAGAATCTGCCCCAGAACAGCAACAGGACAACATCAAATGACCTTCAAGGAGGAATACAGTGATAACACAGCAAAAGCCTAGAGGACTGAATGAATTGACAAGGCTATAAAAGATGGGGAAAGATGTGTCAATTTTGGGTCTTGATCTGCATATCATTCTGGCGCATCGGTTCACCCAACAAGATGGACTGACAGAAGCTTGGCTCCCACTAATGATCAACTTAGCTGGCCACCAAGTTGACTCAAGCACTGATGAGACTGGTAACATATACTAGTGAAGAACAAAAATTGAGGTATGAGCATGTGTGTGTACTAAGTGCTTAATCAATAAACACAGCATCTTGCCTTGTCCCCTCTTACAAAGGTCTCACTCTTTATTTTGAGCTAATTGGTTAACAATTCTGCTGCACTCTGGAAGGTGTTATGTTTCTTGGTAGCATATGGCAGGTCATTTCTGATGAAGGTAGCAAGGCCATGAATCCTTCAGGCTACAGAGTCTGCAAGTTTGTAGCCTTAGAGCTTCATCAGTGAACCCAGCTCTCTTTCCTGCCTAGGCAGGGGGTTGGACTCAATGATCTCTTGAGGTTCATTCTGGCCCTAGCGTCTATGAATCTTCCACAGCTATTCTATATGTGTTTCTTATAGAAGGATGGCATGTGGTTTAATTTCCCTGATGATGCATTCCAGCACTGACTGCTTGAGTAAGGTATAGCCTTCAACATTAAATTGAAAAACAGTTAAGCTTTCTGCTTGTAGGTAGGAGAGGTTGATCTGGCTCTTCCTGTAGTTAGCGTATCAAAATTGAAAAGTATCATGTATTGACATTTGAAAAATTGAATGTCTGATTGCCTTGGTAGTAAATTTTAGTTTCACTTTACAGCTACTCACAAGAGGCATCACAAAAAGGTTGTCACTATCACACCTAATAGGATTGTATAGAATTATTTGTATCTGCTTGACTATAGTTTTTCTGGGAGAGGAACAGGCCAAGAAAATGGTTAGGTGAGACGATGTCACAGAGTATGGAATCATTTTAGGGAACTCAAGTAAAATGTATGTAACAAACTGGGGTAAAGGTTGAAAGTTCAGTTTGAGTACTTTTGGTGGTTTGGTGATAAGCACGGCTAATTATAGATTAAGAAGAGCTTTTATAGGGAAGAAAAATAACCTTATAAATATTAATCAGAGTAACACCTATTAGGAATCGTTTTGCCTTTAAAACCCCCCACTTATTTAATATTTTTATGTACTTTACCTAAGCAATAGAGTATAAAACATGGGTTCACTTTGGGGTTTCCTCTTCAGTCTTGAAATATAGTTCTTGGTGAATTTCTCACTTGCAAGTGTACTTGGGAAAGAATATCTTAACGGACTGAAATCTTGGGGAGGCTTGTGTGTCCCAATGAGGCAGTTTTGCTTAGTTTTATACTCCTAGTAGGGTCACCCAGGGTGAACAGGCCTGAGGGGAGGTTCTAGACAAACCACAGTCCAACCTCCAAGTCCTCAATAGTAGATCAGGTGGAAGATGATATCAGCTGTAGGAACCAAAGAAGGCTGTAGCAAGTTGAAGGTCTCCTGTCATCTAGGGTTCTCTCTTGCCACTGAATTCAGATTTCCACCATGCCAAGATCATGTTGTTGCTGTTTCTGTGCATTGGCAGGCTCCTACTATAGGAGACACCACTCTCCTGTAGCAAGCTCCAAAATCCCTGTGACAATGACCAATCATGACGGAGACCAGACTAGTGAATCTGGGAGTCTCCAGCCATGAATCAGCATGCAGGCAGCAGCATCCTGATGGTTGCTTTGCACCTGGGTTGAGACAGGGGTACAGTTCAGCAGCTGGTACCATGACTGAGCATTTCTGTTCAGGATCCCCTCTGTTCAACCCACATGGGAAAAAGGCTGGAAAAGGTGCCCTAAAACCAGGCTCTTACCTGCTCCTGGCTGAATAACCATGTCCAGTGGGTTCACTGTCTGTGCTGTCAAAAACACCATAACATGACAATGTTTTTCACAACATGGCATGTTCACACCTTGATGGATAACCAAGATAATGAATGATCAGAAAGAAGAACTTCCAACATCTCCAGGGAACTAGTGAGATACAACATTGACATTGCAGCTCCGAGTGATACAAAATGACTAGATGAAGACCAGCTGTGGGAACAGGGTGGAGGCTACACCTTCTACTGGAAGGGGAAACCAGCCCATAACAGAGCCCTTTACAGAGTCAGTCCGTTAGGCATTACTTAACTTTTTATGATGCTTCATTTGAAGCGCAGCAACAATTACAGCACTGTCACCAGTGCATGTGCCCCAATGCTTGATGCTGATGATTAAGTCAAAGAAGAGTTATTGTTAACACATGATTAATGGGTGCATGTGAGTCATGCAAGCCATGCAAGGAATCAATGACTACCGGACAGATTGCTGTCTTATCAGATCTCTTTTGAACATCTGGCTCTCTGAAAAACTGAAGACAGCTGAAAGCAATGTAAAGGACACTCAACAACAAATCTCTTGAAGGCACAAAGGTTTCATAGACATTAGGGCTGGAAGGGGCCTCGGAAGATCATCAAGTCCAGGCCCCCGCCCAAAGAGCAGGAAGTCATAGGATCTCAGCATGATAATCATCCAATTTTCTCTTGAAGGTGTTCAATATAGGTGCTTGAACCAGCTCCAATGGCAGGCTGTTCCAGACCTTGGGGGCTCGAACAGTAAAGAAATTCTTCCTTATGTCCAGCCTGAAACGGTCTTGCAGGAGTTTATGACCATTCAACCTCATCATCCCTTGGGGCGCTCTGGTGAACAAACGTTCCCCCAGATACTGGTGGTCACCCCTTATAAACTTGTAGGTGGCCATCAGATCACCCTGAGCCTGTGCTTTTCCAGGTTAAAAACCCCCATGGCTCTCAGCCTGTCATCATAAGGTCTGTTTTCCTGACCTCTGATCATGCGCGTGTCTGTCCTCTGGACTCTCTCAAGCTTCTCCACATCCTTTTTGAATTGTGGAGGCCAAAACTGGATGCAGTACCCCAGCTGCGGCTTCACGAAGACCGAGTACGAGGGGAGAATGACGTCCTGGGATTTGCTTGAGAAGCATCTATGGATGCAAGCCAGAGTTTTGGTTGCTTTACTAGCCTCAGCATCACATTGCAGGCTCATGTTCATCTTGTGGTTAATGATGACTCCCAAGTCTCTTTCTTCCGTAGTGCTAGCCAGCGTAGCACTGCTGAGCCTATAAGGATGCTGCAGGTTTTTCCTTCCAAGGTGGAGAACCTTGCATTTTCGGCGTTAAACACCATCAGGTTCTCGTCTGCCCATTTGCTGAGCCTGTCCAGGTCAGCCTGGATCACCCGCCTGTCTTCTGGTGTGGATGCTTTGCCCCAAAGTTTGGTGTCATCGGCAAACTTGGCCAATCTGCTTCTGACTCCAATGTCCACATCATTAATGAAGATGTTGAACAGTATGGGTCCCAGGACATAGCCTTGAGGGACCCCACTGGTCACAGGGCACCACAATGAGTGACTGCCATCAATTACAACCCTCTGGGTCTGACCACGTAGCCAATTTCCCAGCCTATCCCTCAGGCCTGTATGGATATCCAACAGTGTCTTTACAAAAAACTCTGCTCTGTCCACAAATGAAGTTAACATTGGAGAAGTCTGGAAGGGATTTAATATGGCCATTCATATAGCTTGTGCTGAATCCACTGACTACACTACCTGTTAACATTAAAGCATTGGTCTCAATGAACAAGTCAAGATCCAGGCCCTCCTCAACTGGAAGAGAAGGGCTCATTTTGCTAGGCAAGAAAGCGCTTCATTTTACCAGAAGAAGGAGGTGTATCAGCTCCTCAAAGCCAAAGCTTAAAAGGAGGATATGGGAAGCCAAAAAATCAGTGATAGAAGGAGAAAGACAAGGAGATATAGCAATATTCTGACAAACATGACATTCATAGCTTTTCCCAAGCAATGAAAGCCATCTATGGCCCAGCTTCCCATCCCCCTTTTAAAGAAGTAATTGTTTTCATATATTGATAAGATTATTTTGCCTTGACATAAATCTGCATGTTTAATCATTTGCTCCATATGCTTTATCTGTAATGTTTAGTCCCTTATATGTTTTCTATATTTTGTTACTGAATTTTCTTTAAAATGTGGTTATTCTTATGTTATGAGAATTTTATTTTGGTTAGACTGGTCTTTCAGAAATTACTTGTTTGTCAGAATCTATTTCAGGGTTAACAAATCAGACTATGACATATATGTAATAAGAAATTATGTGTGGCTTCAAAGGAGCTTAGAAATTGCTATATAGTGAGAAATATGGAGAGAACAAATTAATTATGTTTAAAAGAAGAAGTAATCAAAACAGCCAAATGTATAGTTATTGTTAAGGCATTTTCATCTTTTTTCACTTTAGAGCAGATATAGCTTATACACCTACCTAGTTTGGACAAGGAAAGCTCATGTTTTCCTTAAGTTCTTTTACAGGAAGAAGAAAACCTTAGAAATCACGATAACAATGGTTTCTCTTTCTTTTACAAAACAGCTCAAACACCTTCTGCAATGTCTTTTGCCTGACTTCTGGATTCTAATAGACTATTTCACTTCACTAAAAACACATGTATAAGTTCTTACATGATCTCCTTCACCATAATAGTCTAATGTCCATGCCTGAAACTCCCCTTGTTTTTGAGAAACTATTGCATTCAGTCCATGCTACTTTTGCTTCTATATACAAATTTGCCTACATGAAAATAGTGATTTAGGCTCCAATCCATAAAAAAGAAAAGAAAAGAAAAGACAAGACTTAAAGATATCAACATGGAGCATTGCATTGGCTGTGTTTTAGGCTCATGGCAGTTGTAGTGGAATCCTCAAACACTGAAATAAGCATCAGGTTTATGTGTACAAGGCATGGGAGAGTTGCCATTTTATAATGTGGTCTGAAGAAAACAGCTAACTGTAGTCAAATTGGGAAGCACAAAGAGCAGAGAGGTAACAAAGTCCTGCTGTAGCCTATAGGCTATACTGGGATGGGAATCAAGTAACAAGTAAAAATGCAGTACCTGCAGCTAACACTGTGTTCTGCACTGTTCCCTGACCCCTCACTGATTCCTTCACCATTCCTTGGCTCAGCATAAAGCCAAGGAGCAGGACAGACCCAGTGGCAAGGGGATCAGTGGAGAACCAGGGAGCAGCAAGACTCATCATAAAGCCATGGAACAGTGAGCGACCCAGGGCAGAAACACCTGGTAGTGCACATTGGGAAGCAGAGGAAGCAGACATCATGGGCATCTTGGTAACTGAGGAAGCAGGCAGCAGGGGTGGAAAAGTTGGGGGATATACACCAGCGGGAAAGGTTCAGGGGGGCAAGGTGCATGGTGGGGGAAGCATGTAGTACAGGGGCAAGGTGTACGGGGGCAAGAGGCTGGGCTCAGGCAGCCTGCCCCCTCTTCCCACTGCTTGAATCCCTGCTGTAAAGTGGGGGTAGGGGGTGGGGTGAAGTGGCTGTTGTTGCATTTTTCTTCAGAGGACACTATTAGGCATACAATAGGCATTTTGAGGTTTTGCAACAAGATTAAGTCCCTCACAGCAGATGGATAGGGGAAGAGCAGTGAATTCCAATAAGCAAAATTCCAAGTTGTTCAGCCCTGTCAAAATTGAGACAGTACTAAGCACCTAAGCAGGACATTACAGAATGGCCATATTCAACTTACGCACATAAATTCCTCCAAAGTCCTCATGTAAAACCTTCATGGATCTGGCTCTTAATATTTTGTGTTCCAGGTTTTAATTAGAAAGGAGTAACTAGTCCGCCTTTTAGCAATAAGCCTCAGTTCTGTCTAGTATTTCCTAATCCCTCACCATTTTAAAACTTAATACCAAGACAAAGCCAATATATAAATAGCATGAAACAACTTACTTTTCTAAAGTAACAAAAAATAGTGTTCATAGTCATGTTAAATAGCAACTAATAAAAGGTCAGTCACTATTTTTGGAAGACTAGTTCTTTCTGGCTACAGTTTAAAGTACTCAAATATTTTCCATTAAGGCTACTAATGAAGTAATAAATGGAACACCATTAAAAAAGATATTTATAACTATTTCTGCCCTCTTTTTTAAATGCAGAGACTATTTATTTTTTTAATTCAATAGATCTGGTCAAAAAATTACAATTTTTTAAAGAAAAATTAAGTCCAAAACTTTTTTTTGAGAAAAATGCATTCCAGTTTTGATGAAAAATCTTTCCATAATTTTTTAATTTAATAAAACATATATCCATTAAAAAAAAATGTTAATAGAATGTTCTGGTTTAAAACAAAGGTACCGGTATAATATGGCTTTTTAAAAACTTTTGTAAATTATCATTGTGTACCATTAAAAACAAGGAAAATAAAACTGAAAAATCCCTTTCTACTCTTCTTCTCCCCCCACTCCAAAAATGTAATCACATTATCTCTTGTCTCATTAACGTATCTAAATTCTTACCAGTTTGGTAAATTTCTGATTTTCCTAATAATAGGGAACCACAAGGGATGAATTTGACTCACTGTCTGTACCGCTAAGTACTATAGACTTTCACAGTAAAGATATTTGTTCAGAAATCCCAAATCAAGCCGTTTTTAATGAAAAAGACATTGTGAAAATCAATTAGCCTCTCCAAATCTATTTGAATGCTTTCAAAGGAAATATCTGTCATTTGTATACAAGGTTGTCGTAAGTCCTCCCAGGAAAGCAGTTGAAGTGACAGTCATATCACAGTTGTCATCTAGAGATACAATTATATATAGAATATATTTAATGCCTCAGTGGGTAGCTCCACATAACAGATTAATTTTCCACAGAAATCTAAATTCATTCCTGGACTGTATATTTTTCTATCACATTAGATAATCAATCTGAGCAGAAATCCAATTTTAACTCAATCAACAATACTTTAAAGAAGGTTACATAAAATAACTTGCACAGCTTTTACTATGTCAACCAGTATGTGACTAGCCTGTTCATTTATTTTTTGTGAAAGCCAACTTTTTTCTAGCATAAATTCAAAACTTTAACTAACAGTCTTCACCTCAAACAGTTTTATGTTGCTTTGCTATTTCTCTCCAATTTAAATTTATTTTATTTATTATGGTATAATCATGCAGCCATTTTTCTTTTGTATAAACTGGAGTTCTGATTCTGAATCCCAAAATGAAAATTAGAAATAATATGCCATTTATATTCTGTGTTTTAAAACATCAAATGATAGAAATTACAGTTAAAATATTATTTGGCCATCTTCTCTATTTCCTATGCCCATTTAGGATTCTTTTCTATATTATACGTTTGTGTATTTTGTTCACACTAGTATGCAATTAACTCAAAAGTATTGGATTTCCACATTCTTCTTGGAGACTATTTTATAGAGATACATCACTGTAAAGACATTTTCCCTTTATTATTGAGCCTGAATTTCCTTTTTCTAACTTTTTAATAATAAACCCAACTATTTTGAATACTCTGCTTTCCATTTCTGGCTGAGATTCTACTATTTCTCTTCAATGTCCATTTGTCACTTATACCTGACACATGGAAGATATCGAATTTTAGCCAATTTTTTTAATGAAATCTTCATATTTTCCCAAGGAGAAAGCAACTGTGGCCACCTGAAACCTGAGATACTGTTTCTGCTTTGGTTCAAGTTAATTTGCATCGTAACAGAGCCTCACAGGATTGCTGAGAGACTCTTTACTAACTAAGAATGGTCTGCCCAGAGGAGCTTTCCATCTACTGTTTCCTCTGTGAAATCCATGGAAATATGAACTTTCATTTCTGCCCTGGAGAACTTTTACAACATTTTCTCTGATGCCTGATGAAGAGTGTTTGTGTCCAAAAACTTGCAATTAAAGAATATTTTGTGCAAAAAATTTTGTTGGTCTAATAAAATATATCACCTCTACCACGAGCCCTGATTGCTTTTTCCTCTAGACCAATACGGCTACAACCTGGATACCTGACAATTGTCACTTACGTGTTTTTTAGGCTGGGCTCTTGTCCATGAACCTCAATTGCCTGAATTTCGCTCATCGTTTTTAGAGAAAGAGCTGACTGGAACTCCAGGGCAAGATCTGATTGGTTCTGCTGCTGTCAAAATGGAACTTAAGTAGAATTTGTATGCCTAACCTCTAAAGAGCAGTCCGGATGGACCACATTTTATAAACAACAAAGCTCAGTAAATGAATATTTTCAGAATAGCACCTCTATTTTCCTTGGTTGTTACACTCAGGCTTCTGAGGATACTCAGAAGCAATCCAGTTTCAGAACATAGGCCTCTATGTCTTGCCTCTGTTCCCTTGTGATGCAGATTAGGTACCTTCCCAGAACCAACTTCCCAGAGCAACATATTAAGTGCAAGCACACCTAATTCACACAAATGGCACTGAGTTCATCTTAGAAGTTTCAGATCCCATAACGATAAAAATTATACTCCCCACTTTAGAAGATACAGGAATTAGGAGATGATCCCTCAGGAGTTGGACAGAGATAGACAAAGGTTCTGCAGACATTTTGTACTGCTTCACAGGTACCTAACAATGTTTTTTCCTTCACATTCATGTATGCCTGTATTTACTGAACCCAGTGAACACTACATGGTGGCAGAAAAAGTGGGGAATGAGAAAGAATTTGAAAGAATGAGAGTTCCAAATTGAAAAAGAAGTTGGAACCTGAAAGCAAGTGGAGCAACACAGCCATATAGAAAGACAATGGCTTCTGTAAGTGATGTACATGAACAGCTATAATTTAAACTAGGGGTTGTCAACTGGAAGTTTGCATACCCATAGGGGTACTTGGAAAGATCCTAGAGGGTACACACGTGTGGGTGGGGATGGAGAGCCTCCACTCACCACCCCATACTGCCGCCTGTCAGGAGCAGGGCTAGGGGGGAGGGCAGTGGCATCCCTCTGTGGGCTGCACAGGCACCACCCAGCTGGCTGGACAAGGCAGGGGGAGCTCAGAAGCACTGCTGCTGCTGCCATCATCCACCACCCCATGCCATCTTCCGACAGCCAGTTGCAAGTGTGGCTCCATGGGCTGCTGACGGGTGGTACGCAATTGGCAGGGTGCAAAACAAGTCATCAGCCTGCGGAGCTGCATGTGCATAGGCAGATTAATGCACAGGCTAGCTGGGCACACCTAGGAGCCCCTACCAATCTGGGGCCCCAGCTACTCATTTGCAGGGAAGCAAAAGCAAAGTTTTGAACTTGGCACGTTTTTGTCTTCCAGCAGGAAGGAAAAAAATGTCACTCAGTTTAAAACCCCACTTTCACATTTGTTCCCCTGCAGCCAGGAGTCGGCCCCCTCCTCAGTGGAGCTGCTGGGGGAGGGATAGAGCTGGGCTAGCTGGGAACGCTGTGCAGCACCTGAGCAGGCAAGCAGTGGTGCTGAGGTGGACCTTGGAGGGCTACAGCCTGCCATAATTCACCGTAGCCCCCTGTAGCCACCCTTCCCAGTGCTGTCACTCATCCACAGAGGTGTGGCACTCCCAGACTGACCCCGCTTGGCCCAGTGCATGTGTGCAGCCACATGGACATAACCAGGCAGCAGTGCCTGCACATCAGTGTAACAGGGCCGGGCAGGAGTGAGACAGAGCTTGGGCCAGCTTGTGGGGGGTGAGGGGGTGCCTCATAATGATCAAGAGTAGGGAAGGGGGGAGGCCCTATGCGGAAAAAGTGTGTAGCTGTGTGTGTGTGTGTGTGTGTGTGTGTGTGTGTGTGTCTACCTGCTTGTGTCTACCTGCTTGTGTAGCTGTGTGTGTGTGTGTGTGTGTGTATCTCTGTGTGCATGTGTTTGTGTGTGCACATCAGTGTGTCTGCATGCATCTCCCTGTGCGTGGGCATGTTTGCGTGTCCATCTCTGTATCTGTGTGCATGCATCTATTTGTGTGTGTGTGTATGTTTGTGTGCATGTGTGCATGCATGTGTGTCTGTGTTCATTGCAGACAGAGTGTGTTTGTGCCTGTGTGTCCGTGTGCAGAGAGTGAATGGGTAGAGTGCAAACTCATTTGTGTCTGTGTGTCTGCATGTCTGTGTGCACACGTGTGAGTGTGTTTGTGTGTCCAGGTGCAGAGAAAGAATGAGAATAGAGTGCATGCCCTGTACATGCCTGTGTGTGTATGTTTGGCCATAGTGGGAGCAGGGGGTGGGGGGCAGGGAGAAGAGGTGGGCATCTCCTCCCACCAGCCTAATAGGGTCCACCCCACCTCCTCCACTAGCACCCAGAGGGAAAGGGGCCCCTCCTCCCCCTGTAGACCAGCTCTCGGTGAGGCAGAGGGCCTCCAATTTTATGTTTGCCAAGGGCCCCAGTACACTTTAATCCACCTCTGTGCATATGCAACCAGCCGTGGGAAAGTGGCATGCAGCAGTGGTGTGGGGCAGTGGGTAGTGGTGGTAGTGGTGTGAGGTGGTGGATGGCGGGGGCAGCTGCCGTGTACAAGCCCCCCCCCGCTCCAGCTCTGCTGCCACCACCAGAAGGAGTACACTTTTAAAAAAAAGTTGAAAACCCCCGGTTTAAGTAAAAGGGCAGGGGCTGAGGTGGTGTGGATGCTAAGGTGCACCATTGACAGCCCAGAAGTTGCAAGTTTGAAACTATAGCAGAAGTGCTCAGGGTGTGGCCTGTCAGATTCCAATGAATCTGTGAATTCTGGGAAGTAATTTGTTACAAGGACACAAAAAAGGAAAGTAAGTAAAAGGACAATTAGTCATGGAAGTTTTGCAACCTCCACCTGTTCTTCTGCTGACAGGCAAGGTAGCAGAGACCTGTGGAGCATTAAGGCAAAGGCTTGGGTGGTATATAGCAGCCACATGAGAAGAGAAAAACGGTCAAGTCAACCATCTCCATACCTACCACTCCATATTCTTTTATAAGAATTATTGATGCCTAAACCCAGTAAAACTAGACCATCTTTTGAGGGCAATGTGCTTAAGTTATAGGCAGTTGAATAAATGAATATAGTTGCCACAGGGTGCATCTACATGTGCATTAATGCACCATAGCCTCTGTGCATTAAGTTTAGTACCTCTAATATGAGGTACTAACTAAATGTGCAGTAGCCAGTGCTACTGTGCAGTAGCAATGGCACATGGTCTTCTCGTGATGCCTGATGTGCAGTAGACTAATTCTACTGTGCATTAGCACATTAGCATGGCTTTGCTGTGATGCATTAATGCACAGTAGTATTAGTCTACTGCACATTAAGCATCTTGTGTAGATGTTCCCACTGTGATTAAACTGCATCTGGTCTTAGAAATTTACTTACAAGTCAATTTCTATGCACCTACAATTTAATTTAATCTATGTTGTTAAGTTTTATCTATTTAATAGAGTAGAATGCAAAATAACATCTTAGGTGCAGCCTCTCTGGTTCTGGCAATGGGAATTGATGTAAACTTCTTCCTTGATGTAACATCTCTGATTATGCAGCTTCTAGAAAAATGGTCTGAATTTCATTCCAATTTATATTTAAATTATTTGGTTATCATCACTATATTTTTTGCACTACTGCTTTTCAGATATGGCCATTACATATGTTTTGGAATATTTTTATCTTACCTAAATTAGATTGTTTGCCTGAGATGAATCTCACCTTGTTCCCTGCTGCAAAGATTTTTTTTTCATTTCTAGATGTCTATTTTTTTATTACATCCTTATTTACCTTGGGTTGTTTCTTCATTGCTAATTTACTACAGTATTTTTTACTACTTTAAATCAATAATAAAAATATTTAAAGCAGATGTAACAACAAACTCTTTGTAACATAATTGGATCCCTACCCCCCATTCAATACATTGTTATTTTTTATAATTTTGCTTTCACATACGTTTTAGTACACAGGAAAGTAATCTCACTAAATTCTCAGTTCTGCAAAACCTTCATATGAGTAGCCTTTACTTATGCAAATAGTCTCTTTCACTGCACAAGAGCTACTTATCAAAAAAGGCATGGTCTAAAAATGTAAATGAATTACTAAAGTTGTAATGCTGTGTTGGATGCCTGTTAACTACAATTATAATATCTCCTATGTGTTTGCCTTACCTACTTTTCAAGTGGCAGTTGAATTTTCACAAACAACTAAAGCAAGTTAATCTTTCTGGAAATACTTTAAAATATAATCATAAACACAATACCACTGACAGCATTTAATACAGTATACTTCTTTTAGTATAATTCCAAGAACAAATTAGGATCAGTATTTGGGCAACTAGTATTAACTGCTTTGTGTTTTGCCTGTGAAAGAGTTATATTTAACTTAATACCATGAGTCAGGACAACATTATATTGGCCATCACAATAAACTTAAAACATTTAATCCCCTGGGTTTCTGTAATAGCGTAATTTAGTTCTACCTACTTCCGAGAGGTCTCTTCTGCCATGTATGTCTTTCCTTCTTTTACTCTTGCCAAACGAGAGAGAAATATTTAAAATATAAAAATGAGCACACCGGACCTGATTTTCCACTCTCCACAAACACTGTATTTACTCAAATCTAAGATAATACTAAATATAAAATGACCTCCCACCCCATAATTAGATTCCATATGTAGAAAATGTATGAATCTGTTCTAATTTCCCAGGTATGGAATCTAAGTATTGGAGGTTTGCTTTGAATTTCTCCCCCTCCAGCTACTACACCAGGGGAAATATAGGGGTTCAGGTGGCCCTTTTCCCTCAGCCGTTCCTTCCCCGCCTTCTTTACTATCAGACCCTGTTCCTCCTGAACAGATGGAAATGAGGGGCATATTTGAAAACACTGACCATGAAATAAACATACCTTTGGTAATTTGCAAATATGTAAATTACTGCAGGTATATATAGACTTTGTAATTCCACAACTGATTTAACCTTTTTTGAAACTGCTGCTAGTCTTAGTGCAGGTACTCCATAAACACACAAACCATTCATGATATTAATCCAGAGCCAAAAGGCTCATAATTTACCATTTAGTTCTTTGGGCTGGGCCCCAACAGTCCAACAGCATTTCAAATTATGGTGACTGCATAGCTCAGCACTCCTCAGTATGTGTGTACTGCAGTTACCCTCACCACCACAAAGGATCAATTGCTAATTATCCCTCCACTCATGACTAGAAGTAGGTGGGAGCCTCCAAAAATGTATATGTGGATAAGGTCCAGGACAACCTAGACTGAAAGATGGGGTAATAGAGGATTTGAGGTAAATTGATTGGGGTCCTATTTAGTGATTTTTGCAAGATATTTGAGGCTGGTGAAGAGGTATGATTGGAAATGGGAAAGAAAGGCAAAGTTCAGCTATAAGACTGAAGAGGACAACAACATGTGGTGGCTCTCCATAACTTGAAAAAGAGGCAGTGCTGAGGGGGACAGAGCACAATGGGCACTACTATATATCTTATTCAGATGGGCTGCACTGACTTATCCTTATGTTAGTTTCCCTTTAGTGTCATAGCTTCTCAGCTGTCCTTGGCTAAGATCAAAAGCAGTGGTCAGGCGATGCCAGAAGCAGTGAGAAGATAGTGATGAAGCACCAGGATGGAGATGGAAGAGGAATTCTCAGAGCCTAGAACAGCACTGGTGGCAGTCTTGGAGATGAGAGTGACAGTTATGGAAAGGAAAGTGGACCAAGGTGAGAAGTGAATGGGAGAACAGTATGAAGATCCAGTTTGATTGAGGATGGATGAAGGTGAGGAAAAAGGGACAAAAGAAGATACAAAAGAAAGGTGTGGTAGGATTGGCAGTGTTGGAGGCAGCTTTATTGAAGAAAGCAATGAGGGAAGGGGTCTAGTCAGTAGGAAGAACAGGAGAAGAGGAGGAGGAGAGGTCAGGAGGGAGAAATGAGGAATGAAACAGTGATTGAAGGGAAGAGAGAGACTAGTAAAAGGAATAAATCAGAACTGCAAAAAGAAAGAAGATGGGAGAAAGTGAGAGATGAAGCAGCAGGTAATTTACATGTAAGAATAGAGCAGTATAACAGACGAGGGGGATCACAGAGAAATCAGACAATGATTAAATATGAATTTATAGAAAAATATTATTGTAACTTTTGGGTGTTAAAGCAGAACATTTGAATAGCCTGGTCACTTTTCCTGACTGGAAGTCTTGGAAAATATTTTACTGGAGCCTAAAAGATTATGAAGATTTTTGGACGTATGTGGCAATAGGTGAGAGCAGAACTTAAGGGCATAAGTTTATTGTGGGAGAAAAGGCAAGAGAAAAGATAGATCTTATTCAAATGATCACAGACATGTTTGAGATGGGAGAGAGAGAAAAATGGTTGGAGAATCATGTATACAAAGTTACATATGTATGTTCTATGTTGAGACGATATATGATAAATACAGTATAAGGATGAGCTCATGGAGAGCTCAAATGGTAATGAGGAGAGGTGAGTGGATTTCTGGGAGGATAATGCACTTACTGCCAATAATCCAATAGGGCCGCACCAAGGGTTTACAATGTATTTCAGACAGCCTAAAGTCTGTAGCAAGTGTGGGCAGAAAAGACACCTGGCCGCATACCGCTGGTATACATTATGCTACAGATGTGAAGGGGAAGGAGATAGGAGGGTGGTAGAATCCCAAGATATATTGAAGTGTGTCATTTGCAGGACAGAGGGACACTTACAGCCATGATGCCCATGGTTCTTCTTAAATATAGCTAGATTCTACAGAGGAGCAGCAGAAACAGGAAAGGGAAACTGGAGAAAAAGAAGATGTTGAGTTGGAATGCATGAAAGTGGAGGAGATGCCATAAGAAGGAAGAGCCACGGCAGAAGAGAGTGAAATTTCAGTAGTCAAAGCAGTGCAGCCAGTGGCAGAGGAGGGAAAAGAAGGAAAGATAAGTGGAACAACTAACTTTAAGACAGAGGAGATCAAAGGAAAGATGAGAGAATGATACAAGAAGGAGTGAGGATACAGCAGGAGAAAAGAGGAGAGAGACAAATTGGGAAAAGAAAGAAATCACATGCTATGATGCTTAGAAAGAAGGTGGACAAAGAGGGTGGGGAGGGAAATGGGTTAACAAAATGCTCATTGGAGCTAATATGATCTGTGTCTAATTGAGAGAGGAAGAGGGAGGAGATGAAACAGAAAGGTGCAGGAGAGGGGAAAGAGGAAACTTTCTTAAATGTTAAAACAACTGGCAAAGACTATGGAAATGTGAAGAGGGGAAAGATTAGACCCAATGGCATCGAGCAGCAGCCTAGACAACTCATGAAGTGGTACAGATGTGAAATTGAAATGGACAAACATGACTTTCTGTGTTGCATCTCTAAATGTCAGAAGTGTGTTATTGAGGATTATGCCAATACCGAGTAGGGTTAAAGACATAATATGTTTACAGGAATGTTGAATCCCATGGGAGAGGGATTACAAGTGTTTTGCAAAGATATGGGAATGGGGGTCATTGTGGTAGATGGGACTTGATACAAACAAAGCAGCTAGAGTTATGATATTGCTTAAGGGTGAGGATGTGGAAGTGAGGCAAGTGCAAGTGATTGTGGAAGGGAGACTGCAACAGATGTTGGTGGAGTCTGAGAAGAAAGTGTTAGAGATGTTTAATATATACTCACCGCCTGAAAGAGACAGAAGGATTGCTTTGATTAAATTAGAGGTGTATGTAGGTGGAAGAAGGTAGCAAATTCTGGTGGGGGATTTCAATTGCATTATTGAGGAGGAGGATATGAGAGGGGAGGGAGGGAAGGGAGAGCTAGATAGTGCACCAAAGTATTGATTAATATAATGCAAGAAGAAGGCTTAAAGGATGTACAGTGGAGTCGCATCATATGTGCATTTAATTTACCCAATTTCATCATACACGTATGCCCTGGAGTGCCAATTGTTTGGATTCAGCCTGCAGCTGCACCCCGCAGTGCTGTGCATGGGGCCAAGCAGCTACATTGGGAGCAGCCCTGCCGGGAAGCTGTGCATGATGGCCAGGTGGGAGTTTGGTGCAGGCTGCCCTGGGTGGGAAGGAGGGACTGTACCACTGGATGGAGGAGGGAGCGGACTGTACCACTGGGCAAGCCCAAGGATAATTTTGACTATACACAATTTTCGCCTTACGTGCTAACTTTAGAACCTAACCCCCATGTAAGATATGACTCCTTTGTATGGGTCAGTGAGAAGGTGATTATGAGCAGATATCCAGGTTTTCCACTTCCCATGGAAAAATGGACAAAACCATGGATTTCCCCTTTTTATTAGAGAAAATGCAGATTTCTCCTTTTAACAGAAAAACCCACAGATTCCTCACTTTTGAAAAGAGCTCTGCAGGCTGGTTGAGCTCCAGCTGGCCAAAGCTGTTTACAAACAGGGCGAGAAACCTCCAGTTCTGCCCAGAGGGGGAGGGATAGGTGAAAGGGGAAGGGCAGGGCCTGAGAGTCTCAGTCAGCCATGGCTTGGGGCTCAGCTCAACATCACTCTTCCCTCCCAGAGCCTGTGAGGGAAATGGGGCTTGCAGGGGTCTGGGGACCCCTCTGACAGGGCTGGAGGATTGTGGGTCATGGCTGGGGTACCAGCAGAGCTAGTGGGGAGACAGGAGCCAGCCCTGTCCCTGCCCAAGCAGGCAGCAGCAGTGGGGGAGCTGGCTACATGCTGCTTGGTTTCCAGCTGCCTGCTGTTGGGGGCAGGGAGCTGCAGACCTGGGTATGGTAGTCATGGGGGACCTTAACTACCCAGCAATCTGCTGGAAGGAGCAGTCAGCTAGATCTAACCACTCTTGCAGGTTCTTATCCTGTATTCAGGACCTCTACCTAACACAGGAGGTAAGGTGTCCCACCAGGGGCAATGCCTTGCTTGACTTGGTGTTGGCCACAGGGGATGACCTGGTGGGGGACCTGCAGATTCAAAGCAACTTAGGGGATGGCAATCACCAAATAATTAAATTCACTATCCAGTGAAGGGTGGGCATTATACTCAGAAGGGCATGGGTGCTGAACTATAAAAAAGTTGACTTTAATAGATTCAGGGGATTGGTTAGCAGGGTGCTAGGAGCTAAGAATGTAGATGCACTGAGATTCCAGGATAGGGCTCAGAGTGAGTCAATCTCATGGCAGATGAAAGGGTGCAAGAGGGCCAGGAAGCCCCTTTGGCTAACCAGGAGCATCCAAGGTACCTTAAGGGCAAAAAAAGAGGTGTACAGGAAATGGAAGCAGGGGGTAGCTTGTAAAGAAGAATATACTTCTTTGGCCTGCACCTGCAGGAAGTTGGTTAGGATAGGCCAAGGCGACTCTAGAGCTCAGGCTAGAATCAGGGATTGAGGACAATAAAAAGTCCTTCTTTAGGTACTTTGGGAGCAAAAAGAGGGTGCAGGGTAGCATAGGACCCATACAGGATGGGCAGGGGGGCTTAGTGATGGATAGCAGAGACAAGGCAGAGCTCTTCAATGAGTTTTTTGCCTTGTCTTCTTAACTGGGAATTTAGACAAACTCTCAACATACATCATGGACACCAACAAAGGGAACATCAGCCAACCAATGGTCAGTGCCAACATGGTAAAAAGACATTTGGAGGGACTGGACATATTCAAATCACCGGGACCAGAGGGACTTCACCCACAGGTAATGAAGGAATTAACGGGGGTCATAGCTAATCCACTCCCAAGGATATATGATTGTTCATGGTGCTCAGGTCAGGTTCCAGAGGATTGGAAGAGGGCTAACAACATCTCAATCTTTAAAAAGGGAAGGAAGGAGGACCTGGGGAACTATAGACCTATCTCTGGGAAAATCCCAGAAAAAATTATCAAGGAGCACATCTCTGGGAGCCCACTGACTGTGATGTGGAGGGGTAACCAACATGGGTTTTTAGCAGGCAAGTCCTCCCTGACTAACCTAGTTTCCTTTTACAACAAGGCCACCAATTATTTAGATGCAGGAGTCGAGGTGGATGTTATCTATCTGGACTTCAAGAAGGCCTTTGACAAAGTATCCCATACCATCCTTATAAATAAACTGAGGGGATTTTCCTTGGATGATTACACAGTAGACTGGGTAGCACATTGGTTCAAGGGCCACACTCAGAGGGTGATAGTGGATGTGTTGGTGTCAGCTTGGAAAGATGTAGGCATCTTTCCCTCAGGGCTCAGTTTTGGGGCCGGTTCTGTTCAACATCTTCATCAGGGATCTGGATGAGCGGGTGGGAAGCACCTTGTCCAAATACATGGATGACACAAAATTATGAGGTGCCGCTAACACCCTGGAGAGGAGGAATCAGTTCCAGGCTGATCTAGACAGGCTGGGGAAGTGGGCAGAGAGCAACAGGATGCAATTCAATAATAACAAGTGCAAGGTGCTGCATCTAGGGAGGAAGAACTGCCATCATACCTACAGGCTGGGGGGTGACCTTCTCAGCACCACTGAGGCAGAAAAAGATCTTGGAGTGACTGTTGACTCCAGGATGAACATGAGTCACCAATGTAATGAAGCAGTTGGCAGAGCCAATCACACCTTGTCATGCATCTGTAGGTGCTTCACAAACAGGTCCAGGGAAGTGATTCTCCCCCTCTATGCGGCACTGGTCAGACTACAGCTGGAGTACTGTGTCTAGTTCTGGATGCCGCAGTTCATGCAGGATACGGACAACCTGGAGAGGGTACAAAAAAGAGCCACTTACCTTAGAGGTCTGCAGGGAAGGCCCTATGAGGAAAGGCTAAGGAACCTTAACCTCTTCAGCCTCTCCAGGAGAAGGCTGAGAGGGGACCTTGTGGCGCCATACAAATTCATAAGGGGAGAGCAACGTGAAGTAGGTGATGATCTGTTTATCAGTGCACCCCCTGGAATGACAAGGAACAATGGCCATAAGCTACTAGAGAGAAGGTTTAGGCTGAAAATTAGGAGAAAGTTCTTCATGGTCAAGGTTGCCAGAATCTGGAATGGGATCCCAAGGGAGGTGGTACTTGCCCAATCCTTGGGGGTCTTCAACAGGAGACTGGACAGGCACCTGGCTGGGATCACATGACCCCAGGGTTGGTGACTCGTTTCTTGCCTGTCAGGAGCAGGTGGTCAGACTAGATGGTCCACTGAGGTCTCTTCCAACTCTATGAATCTATGAATCTAAGAGATTTTTTTCAGAAATATTGTCTGAAGACAAGAGAGGAATAGGGCAGAAGAGCTAAAAGAACTTCAGGCAAGAAAGCAGGAATTATTAAAGGAAGCAGTGGGCACATCTACACGTGCACCAGATTAAGCAGTAACCAACATTGTTCCACAGTCCTGATGCCACATGGGTTGTTTCCAATGCTATTGCACAGTAGCATCAGTGTCATGGTTTGGGCCTGCCAATGCTTTGCCACCATAGAAACAAGCGAGATGTGCCCAGTAAGAGAAGTATGAGTGAAAGAAGAAGTAGAGAACATAAAGCAATGGGCTAAAGAATAATTCAAAAGGAAAATGGATAAGAAAAACTCTTTGACCTAAGCACCTTGGGTGGAGAATGGGGAAGGATGGTGTAAGTATTTTTCAATGGAGTGGAGGAAAGGAAGGAAGGCACTCAAAGCAGAACTGCAGAAGGAATCCAAATAGAAGAGAGGGTGAAGACATAGGTGGAAGGAGAAAATTTGGGGTGGGGGGCACTGAGTGCACATGCACATGAGGGTGTGCCCCCCCAAGTTAAGTCTATGGTGGAAGGAATGGGGGATAGGGGTAGCTCAAGGCCCCTAGTGGTGAGAGAGGGAGCAGGGCAAAGGAAGGAACAGGGGCTGGGGTGAGTGAGGCCCCAGCCGAGCCAGGTAGTAGGACAAGTGGAGGCCCAGGGGGCACATGCCTCCCTGATCTGTGCACAGGGCGGAGGCGGCTTGCACTTCAGGCTACACTTTCCTCCCTGCTGCAGCTGCCCCACACACATGTGGCGTCATGTGGCTCTAATGGCAGCGAGGCTCAAAGTGCAGTACACAATGGCACCTGCCCCTGCCTTGTGTACATGTTGAGGGGCACATGCTCCACACCTCCATTTGCCTCACTCAGCCCAGCCCCTGCTCTTGCCTATGTGCTGCTCTCTCCCTTACCACTGGGGCCTTGATCTGAGCCCCTCCCCCACTCCAATGGTCCATTGGTGAGGGAGGGAGTGAGGCTGGGACTGGGGCTGGGGCTGGGGCAGGGGCAGGGGCAGGGGCAGGGGAAGGCCCTGTTCAGCCAGGGTGGAATGCAGGACACAGCTGTGAGCAACTTGTTTGAGGGTGGCCAGTGCAGGGAAGAGGTGGTGGCTCCCCTGGATCTACACGGGGTGAGGGTGGGCTACTGCTGAGGGCTGGGGCCAGGGTAGCACTGGGCTCTTCCCAACAGGTGGTTGGGCTGCACTGTGCTTGGGGCAGACAGCAGTTCTGGAAGAGTGGGGATTGGGAGGGATACAGAGAATTTTAGGGTGGCTGCTACCTGTGCATAATACCCCTCCCAGTGCTGCCATTGTCCGCCCCAAGCACAGCCTGGCCCATCTCCCTGCCGTGAAGAGCCCAGCACTACCCCAGCCCTGCCCCACACATAGATCTGGGGGTACACCTGGGGTGTGCGTAGCAGCAGGAGCTTCCACCCCCTGTTCCCATACTCGCCAGATGAGCCACTCCCATCTCTGTGCCATGCCCCTGCCCCAGCTCCACTCCTTTCCTCACTGTTGTGTGCATGCCCCTCCCCACCCCTGCTGCAACCGCCCATCTTCTGCAGTTGGGCTGCCTTGCAAACCCTACCTGATGCCCTGTTTTTTTGGGGGGGGCTAAGCCTTGATATCCCTGGCCTTCTGCCACCTATAGGCAAAGATGTTGGATGTGATGGCAGAGTTTTATAAAATGTTGTATAAGAGAAGAGGAGCGGATGGAGGAAAAATTAAGGTGTTCCTTGAGAGGATAAAGGAAGGAATAGAAGATGGAAACATGAATGATGTATGCCCCTAGCAGCTGGGGGGGCATAGCTGCACTGGCGGTGGCAGGAACATGGCGGTGGGAGCGCAGTGGTGGTAAGCATGGAGCTTTCACAGATGCCGCTGGTACTACTACTGGCGTGGGAGAGATGGGGGAGTGGTGAGTGGCGAGTGCCAACCAGGAGGCGGCGGTCACTCACAGGCACCACTGGCAGCATCAGTAGTGTCAGGAGTACCAGTGGCAATCACAGACTGCCTGCAGATGCTGTTGGTGGTGTCGATGGTGGGGTGGTGAGCGGTGACCACCCACAGACACCTTGTTGGTGGCACCTTTTTGTAGGGGGTGCACTGCCACACTCAGAGAGTATAAGCACACCCACGTGTACCCCCTATGCATTGCCGCTGGATGGAAAGAAACAAAAACTGGAGAACTTAAGTGTGAGAGAGGTAAAGAATTGCTTAAAAGCTTGAAAGAGAGGGAAGGTGCCAGGAATAGATGGACTTTTGGTGGAATTCTATGAAAAATGTTGGCAATGGCTGGGGACAGATACAATAGAGACATACTGGGAAATAATGGGGTGTGGGGAGATAGGGATGGACTTTGCAGAGTATGTGGTAATTTTGAAGGGGAAAGAAGACATATTAGACAACTAGAGGTTAATAACCCTTTTTAATGTAGACTACAAATTGATGGCAAAGATATTGGCTAAGAGAATGTGTGACTGTTTAGCAGATGTGATACAAGAAGAACAAATCTGTCATTCCTGGGAGAAGCATCCTAGGCTGATTGAGGAAAAAAAAATCTTGTATTGTATTTGAGTAAATATGGTATTAATCTGGAATAACTCCAGTACATGACACTAAATTAATCATAACTAATATGAGTACCACAAATACATTGTAGTATTCAGTATCAGGGTCATCTGAAAAAATAAAATCGTACCTATAGTAAAATTTATCTCTCAGAACCACGTAATCATTTCAGCATCTTTCTGGTATGCAGAATGTAACACCAGGAGAGGCTTTTATGACAATTTAGTCTTCATATCTGCTTAACACATGAACAGACCTTCACCCAGTGACTTCTGAATGTTGCTTAATCACCTGTGGTTAAAACATAACATCTTTTAGAAAGGAGATCTTGATTTAAAACATATTTCTGAACTTTATCTCCATTATTCCTACAGTGGAATGTGCCTTTTTTAAAGATAGTTTGAAGACTGGGTCACAAGGCTACAGTATCCCATGCTTATTAACTGCATTAATTTAGCAGGGTCCCTAATACTTGTGTCCAGAAATTTATCAGTATGAAATTGCTGTGACAGATAATAGTTTAATTGAAATGTAGTGTGATTTATTATGCATATAGAACAAGTAGAGAAAAAGGTTTTTTAAAAAACCCAACCCCCCATTATCCTATATACATATTAAATTCATTGTTTCACTTAGCCTTTTCTTGACAGCTTAGGTAACCTTCAAAGGTATATCCCCATTGTCATACATCCGACTATTGGCCAACATGATTGTCTACAGCTAGTAACATGATCTGGCTTGGAAGGGAGGAATTCTGAATTCTAACCAGAGCTCTTATTCCCAAAGCGGCAGAAGATTCCCCTGGGTATTGCCTTCCATTCATTTTTTTTTTAATGAGTATGTTACTAGCTAATGTTCAGATGGAGCAGTGGAGAACGGTATGTATAACAGATGACTTGCAGTGTGGTAGTAACAGTGCTGTTCAGGGAATAAGAAGGCATTCCTTGTTTAAACCCTTTCTGGGTGAATAGAACCCTGCAGCTTCCCATGTGACTGCCATCACCACTAAGCTATTGATGTAAAAGAGGGCCATACCTTTTCTTTCTGTTTCTTTTTTTTTGTTTCTGAGTCATAGGTTTAGGTCAACTTATGGGGATTGAAGGACACTAAACATTCACAAGGAGTGTATGTTCATAATCTAACTGCACATCCACAGTCTGCATGACTACATAGTTGTGCATAGTTATCTATATACATAAGCCTAGATGCCCAGGAACAGAATGTCAACCAACATGTAAGTGGCTTTTTTGAGACTTTGCTACACACAATATTTTATAGATGACTATAACTGGTCTCCTAGGTAACCAAAAAAGAATAGAATGCTATCTATAAGACCCATATTTTTTACACTTCTAATATTGGAATTAAAGTAGAAGGAAACTACTCGAGCCATGTGTACTGAATGTCAAAAAGAAAACAATTTTTAGATTTTGGAGTACTTAGTAGAAATGTTTGTCATCTGTCATGCAGCAGTTATTAAAAATAGACAAAATAGAATCATAGAAAATTAGGGTTGGAAGGGACCTCAGGAGCTCATCTGGTCAAAGCAGGACCATCCCCAGCTAGATCATCCCAGCCAGAGCTTTGCCTATCTGGGCCTTAAAAACCTCCAAGGATGGAGATTCCACAACCTCGCTGGGTAACCTGTTCCAGTGCTTTACTACCCTCCTAGTAAGAAAATTCTTCCCAATATCTTTCTAATATCTAACTTAAAATTTCCTTGCTGCAATTTGAGACCCCAGCTCCTAGTTCTGTCATCTGCCACCACTGAGAACGGTCCAGTTCTATTCTCTTTGGAAATGCCCTTCAGATATTTGAAGGCTGCTATTAGATCTTCTCTAAGTCTACTCTTCTCTAGATTTAATAAACCCATTTCCCTCAGCTTTTTCACATCAGTCATGTTCCCAAGACCCCTCACCATTTTTGTTGCCCTTTGCTTGACTGTCCCCAAGTCAAGTCTGTATTACAAGTGCCCTTACTGCTTACATGTGGAATTCTCATTTCAATATATGCAACGCATCATTTGCCTTCAGACAGTCACTTGCAGTTTAATAAGTTGGATTGTCCATCCACTGTCCCCAAAATTGACTTAAAGGATGATTGTTGCCTCAATGTACATCCTCTACAGTTTATTTTCTCCAGAGAGCTCTTGTTGAAAGTCATATTCCTTTTGACCTTACTTAAGGCTGCTGACAGAAGCCCCCTGTTGTTCAGTGGAAGAATCCTTGTCTACCACACAGCAGACCTGGCTTCAATTCCCAGACACTTATACAACTACAGCCATGAAGGCACTTAACGTATGGACTCGGTCTAGTCTTTGGATTCTGTCTCAGTGGCCTAAAGAGAGGATGGAAGATCTGGGCAGTCTCCAGTCCTTAAAAAATTCCTGCCCAGGCATCTGCATGAAAGGTCTGGGTGGCCTTCCTGTATATACCATGATCCAGGAGGATTGCTGGTTGCCACCACCAAATAATAAGGATGTAATCAAACTATTGTTTTCACCAATAGTTTTTGGTGGTGTGCTCCATAAAAGAGAATAAGCTAAAAGGAACAGAATTTTTAAAAAAATAGGAGGGGTGTTTTTCTCTGATACTAAAGCAAAAGTGGTTTAAATTGTTTCATGCCTGTATGATGTCTGTCTAAAAGTATGTTGTACTTCAGCTGAAGATCAATAATATTATTAAACTAAATTTGTCAAAATTTGTGAATATCTGATTGTTACTTCAGTCCTTTGAGGTGATTTGTGTGTTTCTGATGGTATCAAATGAAATCTGGATCAACACCTATGTTGACTATTACAATTTTAATTTATTAATAAATTCAAGCAAGGTAGTCAAGTGACAATGAACTCAATGAGTGCTCTTGAACTTCTTATCAGATGCAGAAAAAATGAGGCTAGGACATGCCCAATTGGCCAGTGATTCAGCGGAGGTGGCTACCCTTTTTTAGGTTAAGTAAACAGTCTCCAGAGATAATGACATTTTATAAACTGTGCAAGAACCCTTCGCAGATGGCTAAGGGATATATTTCTCATTAGGTCAAAAAGTAGGTAATCATATTATTTTTTGACTGGAAAGTCACTGAAGGTTACCATCTATCCAAAAAGGCAAAGTAGCCTAGAAAAGCAGAGTGGAGAATAATAAGAAATGTATTAGTAAATGAATCTACTAATATTCTTGTAATTTTGAGGGTTTGGTGCAATCATGTTTTATACTTGTCATTTCATTTTCTTTATATTTCCCTGAACGTAGGGGAGAGAAGATCTGATGGAAGAAGCATAAGAAAAAAATGCATTTCCCTAAGTTTTTATTTCTAATCAGCTGGAAAAACTTGTTTACATTGACTAGTTTATACCAGAAATTATTAATAATTTTGAACTTTTGTTAAAAGCTCAAGTTGTTGAATGGTTCTCTACAACATGATGATAATATGGAGTTTTCATTAGGTTTTACAGTAGATGACTCAGAATTAAATCAAGTAAAGATAGACTGACCCCCTACCATTCAAATTTGCCTCAAGTGTTGTTCAGGAACAGTAGGAGAAAAATCCATAGTGAACATTTGGTTTTGTGATGGTCTGTTACATTATTTCAGCTGAGAAACCGCTATAAGGAGAGATGGACTACCCTGCCAAAAACAAGATGAGAGCACTTAATGCTATCTGCAGGAGGCCAGAATAGAATTTAGATACTGTAAATTGGTCATATCACTTTGCATGTTTACACAATACAAAAGATGTGCTGCATTCCAGCTACTAAACCTGACACAAACTAAATGCCCCAAAGAGATTCTTTTTCCTACTGTGATTTATGAAGTTAGCCAAAGAGTAATTGGTGTGCACAATATAAATTAATAAATAAATAAAAGTCCCAATCATAATGCTAGTTTGTACCATTTCACAAAATGTTTTTGGTGTTCTTTAAAGATACCCGTTGCATTTCACAGAACTGTTTTTTGGATTACAGGTTGCCTACTGACAAAAGGTAGGTTGCCTACTGATAAAAGAGTCAAGAGATGGTTCCAGCCTAACCTTTCATTGTTTCCATCCAAAAGCATGAAACGAAATACTTATCCCAATGCCCATTTGATGATACATGATGGTTCACTATAGATTTTCATGTATGCCTCCCAGAGAGATTTAGGAGAGAAGAGAAAAATGGCATGCAGACTGGCAGCAGGTTTTCTTGGATTTACTAAACTCTCCCGATTTGCCTCCTGTCTGCACCCTGTCTGTATTTATAAATGGCTTGTTCTAACAAACATTCCATGATTGGTTTACTTAAATGTTGTTGTTTCACTGAGAATTGGGATCCAAATTGAACCATATTTTATAGTCTGAGAAGGCATCAGTTGTCATCGTTCCTATCCTTGTTGGGTGTCATTGATGTGTTGTCATTGTTGAAGTCTGGGAAACTGTGGTGCCAGCAAAAAATTAGCAGCAAAGAGATCCCAACACTAGTTTTGTCTTAAAGAATGAACACAGGATCAGTTCAGTGGCAAAGGCTCAGCCAGGTTTACTGTCTACCAGACATGTCCCTAACATACCTGTGATTTGAAAGACAAGGTGTTAACTTATATATATGCCTTGGACAAGGTATTGACACAATGCCATATAGGTTCATCTAGGCCAATACAAAGTTCCCATACTTTCTAGTTGTCCTTTTATACAGTGGTAAAAATAAATTACATATATTACATTCCACCAGTCTTTTGAATATCTTAAGTTGTCCTGTATCATGGGTTTGTTTCATAGCCTGATCTGGCTGTCCTTGTTCCAGCCTTATTCTGGTGCTGGACTATCCTACACCTTGCACTGCGATTTGCCATTACCAACTCCTGACAAAAGTGCATATCTGGCCCACATGCCACATTCTGTTGTAAAGAGTTCATGCATTGGTCAAGTTTGCTGGTCTGGCCTATCCTGGTCAATCCTTTGCCAAAGCCTTTGTGTGAACAGTATATATGGCTCAATCTTCTATAGATGGGATTTATATCCTTTTCAAAATTACAGTTTTTTGGAAGGAAGGATTTTCTTATCTCTTTCCTTTACCATTTTGGAATGTTGCTTGCCACTACCTTATTTGCTTTTCATTTTAGCCTATGGCCTTCACTGACAAAGCTGGTTTGTTTTTAAGAACCTATCTAAAAACTTAATACAAAAATATTTATTGTACCAAAACTACAACCAATAAATGTGGTTACATCAATCACTACTACTAACATTTTAAACTAACAGTATAATATATCATGTTTGGATTATCCATTTTAAGACCTTTTTTAATAATATGTCCTTTCAAGCAGTTTGCTCTGTTTAATTTGTTTTCACTACTTGTTTAACTGGACATCCTAATTATTTACTTTCTTTTGCTGATCCAGCTAAATGTAATATCTGCAAAGGTTCACTCTACGGACACTTAACATTGGCTTTGAGGCCTTCTGCTTTAGACATACTTCTGTAATTTAGACTAGTCCCACTGAAAGTGGCCAAGACTGGTAACCAAATCCTTTTGAAGGAAGTTTAATTACACCCATTTTACAACAGATGAGTAAGTAGAGTCATGGAAATCCAAAGTGACTCGCTTAAGGTAAAGAGTCAGAACAGAGAATAGAATTTAAGGGTCCAGACTCACAGGCAGTTAATAACTCTCTTCCAAAATACAAGTATACAAAAGTTCCTGTGCACAAAGCTAGCAGGAAAGAGACTTAATGCCTTTACAGTCACCCCAGCATTTTTTTAAAATAAGCAATTAAGTACTGATTGTACTGAGCTCCAGACTGGGTTTCTGCCTTGATCTGGCCAAAAGGACACCAAAGCTTCGGAGCCGCCTCCGAGATCCAGCCGTTGGGTATAATGGGGGAATCAATGAAATATCTATAACTGTTGTTTTTTGTCTGATTTGGATGAAACTTGCAGGAATGGTAGCCTCTGCTGAGAGCATAAAATATGGCAAGTTTCAAAAAGATCAGTGGAGGAATTTGGGGAGAAATGTTACCCAAATTCTTGAAAATCAAACTCATGTCATGGTTTTGTGTTACACCACAGGGGGGTGAAAACTGCAGGTGTGGTAGCTCCTGGTGAGGCCACAAAGCCTGCCAAGTGTCAAAAAGATAAGTGCAGGGGTTTGGGGGGAACTGTACCTGAAGCTGTGGACAAGCAAAACACTTGACATGGGTGACCCTGTGTGTATTAAGGCGCAGCAGGATGACAGCTGCAGGGATGGTGGCCCCTGCTGCGGCCACAATGCCTGCCAGCTGTTGAGGAGATCAGTGCAGGGCAGTTCTGGGGCCCTGCACTCCTGGCTGCTGATAGACAAAACTCGTGCCATGGGTGCTTATTGGACTGACTGTGTCCGTCTTGGGGCAGTTGATTGTCTGCTTTGATTCTTTCCTCTCCTTAATCTGGTTTTGTCAGTGCTAATTGATGGCAATTAACTGGCTACAGTAGCTAGGTCCTGGGTATTGAGGTGGTCCCTGAGTGAATCATGATTGATTGGTAGCTGGTAACACAGTAGGTTAGCAGCCAGGCCTGCAGTAGTGTTTTCCACGCCCCAGGAATTTGGGGTGCAGTTCCCCCTAGACCTCTGCACTTTTCTTGAAACTTGGCAGGCTTTGTGGCCTCAGCCTAGGCTACCACCCCTTCAGTTTTCATCCCCCGCTATGTTGTAATGCCTAGACATGACATAACATGAGTTTTGCTTTTAAGAATTTGGGGTGCAGTTCCCCCAGACCCCTGCACCAATTTTCTTGAAACTTAGCAGGCTTCATGCTCTCTGCAGAATCTACCACCTCCAAGAAATTTATCAAAATAGAACAAAAACAACAAAGTTATAGACATTTTATTGTTTCCCCATTATACCCTATGGCCGGATCTCTGAGGCAGCTCCGAAGTTCTTCAGGAAGCCTAACGAGGCCAGCATTTTGACCCAGACATGCTGCTTTGGAACCTGAAGCACCCAAAGCTTCTCCAGATCTGAAGCTCTGTCCAAAGCCTCGCACAGCCCTACTGAGTAGCCAACAGTGATGAAAGAAGAGGTTAGGGATTGTTTACAAAAGCTGGACATTTTACGGGGCTGGATGGGAAACAGCCATGGTGCTGAAGGAGTTGGCTGACAAGACTGCAGAGACACTGGTCATAAGCATTGAAACCTGATGGTGATTAGGAGAGGTTCTGGATGATTGGAAGAGGGCAAACATAGTGCCAGTGTTTAAGAAAGAGGAAAAAGGAGGATCAAGAGAGCTACAGACCAGTCAGCCCCCACTTTAGTCCCTGATTGGAGTTATGCAGCATATCCTTAAGAAGTCTATTTCTAAGCACTTGGAGGAGAAGAAGATGATTAGGAACAGTCAGCAAGGATGCACCAAGGGCAAGTCATGCTTGAACAATCCAATTGGCTTTTAGGACAAGGTGGCTGGCTCTGTGAATTTGGGGAGACCGGGGGATATGGTATACTTTGATTTTAGCAAGGGATTTGACATGATCTACCACAACATTCTCACAGGCAAGCTAAGGAAGTATGGGCTGGATAAATGGACTGTAAGGTGGATAGAAAACTGGGTGGATCATCAAGATTCAGAGGGTAATAATCAATGACTTGATGTTTAGTTGGTAGCTGTGATCAGGTGGAGTGCCCCAGGGGTCGGTCCTGGGGCTGGTTTTGTTTAATGTCTTCATCAACAGCCTGAAAGATGGCATAGAGTGCACCTTCAGCAAGTTTGCAGATGACACCAAGCTGGTGAGAGTAGTAGATATGCTTGAGGGTATGGCTAGGATTCAGCGTGACCTAGACAAATTGGAGGATTGAGCCAAAAGGAATCTCATGACATTCAACAATGACAAGTGCAAAGTCCTGCACTTAGGGCAAAACAATTCCATGCATCTGTATACTCTAGGGTCTGACTGGGCAGCAGCTCTGCAGAAAAAGACCTGGGGATTACAGTGGACAGAAAGATGAATATGAGCTAACATTGTGCCCTTGTTGCCAAGAAGGCTAAGGACATGCTGGACTGGACTGGCAGGTGTATTGCCTCCAGGTCAAGGGTAGTGATAATTTCCATCTATTCTGCAGTAAGACTACATCTGGAGTACTATGTTCAGTTTTGTGCTCCCCATTACAGAAAGGATGTGGACAAATTGGAGAGAGTCCAGGAGATGACAGTAAAAATCATGAGAGGGCTGGGATGCATGATTTTTGAGGACAGGCTGAGGGAACTGGGCTTGTTTAGTTTAGAGAAGAATAGGCTGAGAGGAGATTTAATAGCAGCCTTTAACTTCTTGAAGAAGGTGTTCAAGAAGTCATATTTTCTTGCCTTGGAACAGCACCAAGTGATTCAGACTGCAAGGTATCCCCCAAAACTTACCTGCCACACCTTGATAGAATTTATGACTGGGAGGATGTTCTGGCTGGCACATCCATATGATCTTGTCACAGATCTTCTGCAGGGTTTCAACCTCTCCTATACCCTGCCTCTTTCCTCTTAAATGGATGTTCTGTGAATGGAGAGTGGAGACAGTCTAGGCCAGGGGTTCCCTTTTGATACTGCAAACCCGCAAACTATCTTATTTACATATTTACATTTATTTTTTAATGGGTGGTGGGGTTGTGAGGATCAGATCAGGTTGGGGCAGCAGAGAACTCTGCAGGGGAGGGCACTGCACAGGTGGTGGCCCAATGGGACTCAGCTGTGGCTGCACAGGAAGGAGGGGCTCTGCTGCCTGTTCCTAGAAGCAAGCAGCAAAGCCACCTCCTTGCCCTCCACCCTGGGCATTTCCCCATCCGCATCCCCCTGCTCCCAGCCGCAGGTGGGGTTGTCTTGCCCAGCCCAGCCCAGCCCACCTGGTGCATGGGCAGCACCTCACTGGGAGTGGCTTTGGTGGCAGAAGTGGGACAGGGGGCACAGAGCTGTTTCCCTCCCGGGGCTGCCCTGCTGCCCAGCTTTAACTATGCATGTGACTGCCGATGGCGGAAACCATGGCCTGGCAGCCAACCTGCCACAGTCCAGTACTGGGCCATGGCCCAGTGGTTAGGAACACCTGGTCTAGGCCTCTCCCTCTCTCCAGTCCTTAGATTGTGGTAGCTAGTCCTGGTTCGTCTTCAGCTCTGTTGCTCCATGAAGATTCTCTTCAAATCAAAGATGTGTTACTTCTCCGAGACTCCTTGGGGTTCTTCCCTTTGTAGGTCCTGAGGCCTTCACCTCAGTCCTCTTCATTATACTCTGAGGGTTGTAGGTTTCTTCCCCACCTCCCTTTTTAATGCAAATCAAATTGATCAGCTAAGAGTTCTTTCCCTCCCTTCTTATTATTACTTTTCCTTAGTGCGGACTGATTTAAATCAAAGGTAGAGCTCCTAACTAGATCCTTTCTTACTAACTTAAATTGTTTCCTAACTCAAAATTAACTGGTACCTTTCTCAGGTCTCATCTCCCCATTTCTGGGTCTGTTCTGCCCTTGGCAGCATGGCTCTGCTTGGCTCTTCACTCACCAGCAAGGTTCTATTCACTATGCTGGCAGTCTCAGTCTTGGCTTGCGACAGCAATCAATCCTCTTTCATTTGCTCCCTTTCTCTCCCGGGGCGGGGTGGGATGGGGGGTAGCTGGCCCCAACGGCCTCCCACAGGGATTCTTCCCCTGCATGACAAGCCTAGGCTTCTGTCTTTCCCCTTTTTTCCTCTCTCAGGCAAAAGACTTGCTCTCTCTCCTCAGGCCTTTTTTCACTCTATGCAGCTCCTGAGGGTCCAGCATGTTGGGCTGCTTCTACAAGTTCCTCCCCCTCCCTGCTGATTCTGGTCAGGTTTCTTTCTGGGGGTGCCAAATGCTGGATTTCCCTTGGTGTCCTCTCTTTAAACTGCCCACCACATGCTGCAGGCCAATCAGGGCTGGTTCATGAGAACTTGGGTTCCTGTGCTTCTAGGATTGCCAGCAGCTGTGCTCTTTTTGATGCCTGAGCCATGCTGTGTGTCCAGACCCAGACATGTGAGTTCCCCTGCCCACCAAGCTGTTTCTGTGGGAGCATGGTAGAGGCTGGGAACCTGTCCCTGTCAGAAGGGGTATAGAATAGGATGAAGTGAGACTGTTCTCAGTGGTGGCAAATGATAGGAAAAGGAGCACCAGTCTCAAGTTGCAGTAAGGGAAGTTTAGGTTAAATATTAGGGCAAATTTTATCACTAGGAAGGTATTAAAACACTTGAACAAGTTACCCAGAGAGGTTGTGGAGATTTTTAAGACCTGGTTAAACAAAGCTTTGACTGGGATGACCTAACTGGGGATGGTCCTGCTTTAAGCAGGGGGTGAACTAGATGACCTCCTTAGGTACCTTCCAACCATAATTTTCTATGATACAATAATGGGGCCCTTGCTCCCTTACTAGAAGGGAAAGTGTATATAGGGGTGCCTGACCCCCCACCTTTTCTTCTGCTTCACTCTTTGCTGCCAGTTAACACCCCCCCTGCCGCCCCACTAGTGTACCTTTTCCTGGTTTCTGCTGTCCTTGGTTCTGTTCATTGCCCCCCCCCCAGCCTTGTCTCCCCCTGTTCTTTTACTTGCACCATCTTTCTGTCACTACAAGCAATCTACCTTTTCTGTTTTACTGTTACTTGGGGCACACCACCAAGGGGAAATATTAACTCTGTGTGGGACATTTCTTTGAGCCAGGACTGGTGCTTGGGTTTGGAGTTTTCATTTCCCCTGGAGGACTGGATTATGACCATAGGGGAGGAGAAGGCCACTTAAAGGGGTGACTGGGGGCACCCCAAACTTAAGACTCAGTTGAGAGGACAAAGGATAAAGAATACACTGAGGTCAGAGGTAAGAGGGACAAAGTTTGCCTAGGACTGTATGACAGGAGCATAACAAGAGAGACAGAACCTGTGGTCCTAGATGCCAGTGTTGGACTCCAAGAGGCCTGGAGCCTGAGGTTGCAAGGGTGTGGTCAAAACTAAGCCAGAAACTTGTGGCCCTGAACTGTGGGCTGCAAGCTAGAAAGTTCAGCTACAGTAAAAATGAGATAAGGCCAGGGGAGCCATGGACCAGAAAATGGTCCAGTTTTCCAAAGCTCTCTTTGCTCTCTGGGCAGCCTTCCTTACTTAGTTGTTACATCAAGACATGGTAGGTGAGAATACATAAAGGGGAGAGAACAGAGGATGATAGCAAGAGAAGGCCCCTAAAGCATGAGTGTCTTACATTTTCCCTGTCAGGACGTTAGATTCTGTTAGGCACAAGACACCTAAAAGTCAGGTACTGCAACATTCAACACCTACATTCACTTATGGATCTAGTCTTGTCTCACTTAGCTACAGCTGACAAACATTTCAAAAAATCAACTCTTAACAGGCTGGCCTAGCTTTTTCATTCTCTATTTATCCATTATGCCAATGGAACAAAACCACGTATGCTGCTCAGTGCATCTTTGGAAAAACAGAAACACTACTTAAAAAACCTGAGGTTGTTTTCATGTGACATTTTAAGTTTGTAGCCTATTGTACAAAGAACAGCAGTTTGGTTTAGTAGAAAGCACAAAGACTGCTTCAGCATAATTTCCTTATGCTTCCTTGCTTGATGATATTACTTCTGAAGACCTATAACCAGCTGTCTTCACACTCTTTGCTGCTGGAGGCTCTGTACACTCTTGGGAAATGGGATAAGGGATGGAATACAGAATTTCCCCTGCCAAGATGAGGGGAATCAATTTCATTTACCAAAAAATAAAACTGCCGGTGCAGGAAGTTTTTGCTTTATGACACTGGATTTTTAAAGACATTTTATGAAATCTTATATGGAAGCAGACGTAAACCTTTACTTTCTTAACACCTAGGGATACTATAGAAGGAACATTCAAGCATAAATTGATTCAGGGAGCAGATATATCCAGTAAATTTGATTTAATATAAAAATTATGCACCTGTTTATTTTTATCAAGTTTTGCTCTATGCATTCTGTAATGCAGAAGCCCTGTAGTAGTTTGAAATCATGTAATTTAAGACTATCAGAATTAATATATATTGCGGCCCCTTTTATACTTAAAGAGATTGTGGAACTTGCATCATTGGAAGTCTTTAAGAACAGCTTAGACATATGCTTAGCTGGGATGGTTTAGACATAGATGTTCCTGCCTTGAACAGGTGGTTGGATTAGATGATCTCCTCAGGACCCTTCTAGCTCTATTTTTCTACATTTTTATTATTCATATCTATAGGGGGACTAAGTTAAGATTGTTACTTGAGAAGTTCAGCCATATCCAATTTCCCTATCTTTCTACCTTTTTTTTTGTTGGTACATGGAACAACTCTTGGAAGATTATGTATAATTGAACCATGGGTTTTTTTTTGCATTCATAACCAAACTGTAGCTAATGGTAAGTTTTTAATCTAAGAACTTATTTCCATTTTCATTAAGGTGAGGTAATAAGTCCCAGTCCAAAAATTACGCCCAGGGGCAGCGTTTACATGCGTGCTCAGGACCACAGCAGTTACAGCCAGGGTGGAAAAGCCTCAGGCTCTAGGTGGTTGTGTCAGGTGGCAGAGGGGCTGGCTGGGGAACTAGGGTGCTGCAGTGCAAGGCTAAGCAGCAGGCAGTCCCCAAACTTTAGCACTCTTGTGCCCCAGCCAGCCTCTGTCACCAACTATATTCTGTCACCCCTGTACACATGCATTTCAGTGAAGTAAGTTACTTTGCCATAGGTAGTACTGTCCTCAACAGTACTATCTTATGGAAGAGTTAGTTAATTTACTGTGCCTTAGTATGGCCACACATGTAAATAGTGACGCTTTTCTGTGGAGCTAATTAGTCAACTTCTAGTAAAGGACACATGTAGATACACCCAGCATAGGATAAAGGTGAGCAAGAGGCATACAGGAATTTTTTCCATCCAAATGACTTCCTGAAGTCTGCAGAACAGATGTCAGGAGTCCCCAAACAGCCTTTGTAGCCCATTCACATTCTCACTTGTTCCAACTGGAAGAGGGCCAATGTTGCACCCATCTTCAAGAAAGGGAAGAGAGAAGACATGGGCAACTATAGGTCAATTAGCCTAACTTTTATCCCAGGGAAAAGCCTGAAAAAATTCACCAAGGAGTCTATGTGCAATACACTTGTATAAGGTAAGATTCTGAATGACAGCCAGCATGGCTTCATCATGGGCAAGTCTTGTTTTACCGATCTCATTTCCTTCTATGACCAGGCAACTCACCACCTGGATAAGAGAGAGGAGGTCAACATTGTATACCTAGAATTCCAAAAGGCCTTTGATCTGGTATCCCATAATGTTCTCATGGGAAAATTGGAAGATTGCAGGCTTAACTGCTAGACAGGTAGGTAGGTAGGAAGGTGGCTTTGGGGTAGGACCCAGACAGTTCTAATGAATGGATCGGTGTCATCCTGGCAAGAAGTGGCCAGTGGTGTCCCTCAGGGGTCTGTGCTTGGTCCAGTGCTTTTCAACATCTTTATCAATGATTTGGAAGTGGAAGTGAAGAGCTCACTGGCCAAGTTCATGGATGACACCAAGTTATGGGGGAGCGTGGTCACTCTGGATGATAGGCTGCACATACAGGCACACCTAAGCAGCTGGCATGTTGGGTGGATTGGAACCAGATGAAGTGCTCCATTGAGAAGTATAAAGTGTTTGTCCTCACTGAGGACAAACAATCCCCAACATACTTACAGGCTCAGTGGTGCCAATTTGACTGGCACCATGACTGAAAGGGACTTAGGGGTAATACTAGTCCACAGTATGAACATGAACCATCAGCACAATGCTGTAGCCAGCAGGGAAAACAATACTCTGGCATGCATCAACCAATGCATCTCAAGCAAAACCAAGGAAGTGATTCTTACACTTTATTTAGCATTGGTGAGACTGCAGCTGGAGTACTGCATCCAGTTCTGGGTGCCGAACTTCAGCAATGACATGGAAAATCTTGAGTGAGTTCAGAGAAGAGCCACCCATGTGATCAGAGACTTGCAAGGCAAGCCATATGAGAAAAGGCTGAGGGACTTGGGCCTCTTCAGCCTAAAAAAGAGAAGGCTAAGCGAGGACTTGGTAGCAGCTTACCACTACATCAGGGGAATACATCAAGGGCTCAGTGAGCAACTGTTCACCAAGGTACTCTTGGGGATCACCAGGAGTAATGGCCACAAACTCCTGGAAGGGCATTTCAGGCTTAACACTAGAAAAAAACTTCTTCACAGTTAGGATGTCCAGACTGTGGAATAAACTTCCTCCAGAGGTGGTGCAATCACTGTGACAGGGGGAATGCTCAGGACTGAGTCTTGAGTCGATCTGCCCACCTGTCTGTATGGGGCAGTCCACCCAGCCTCGTCTGTCATGACTTTGCTCTTCCCATAACTGGTGGAAAATGTAAGGGACTACCCATTACATGCCCCAATGGCAGCAGGTGCTATACACCACTCCATACTTCCCCTACAGGTGGAGAGTGAAACTGAGCCACAGGTGGCTTGCAGTGGGGGGGCACATGGCTCACAGATTGCATCCAGGATGACACTATACCCCCAGCCAAAAGCCGGACCAGCTTAGTCCTTTGTCAGGACTCTTTCACATGCACTTTCACACTGCCCTCCTCTTACTAGGGCATCTCACACTCCACCCCCTTTCACAGGGTCTCTTTCTTGCATCAACAACTTGTTCCACCCTGCTCCCTCTTGGGGCAGCTCCCATAGGCCTTGGGGATTTATCTGGATCATGCCTCAGGTGGTGATATGCAGTCTGTTGGGCCTCTCCCATGACCCTCACCTGGTTAGTGGCCAGCTGATTTACCACATGGAGTGCTAAAACCACACTAGCCTCTCACTGAGCTTCTTATATCCTACAACTTGTTCTTTACGGGATTGGCCCATTTGCACAGGCAGATTAAGGTGTAGTGGGGCCCTGGGCAACACAAAATTGGAGGCCCCTGCCACTATGGGACCCGAACTTCATGGCAGGAGAGGGGCCCCTTTCCCTCCTAACTGGCAGGGGAGGCTTGGTGGACCCCACCGGGATGAAGGGCACATGCCTACCTCTTCTCTCTGCTCCCTGGCCCCACTATGGCCAAATGTACACACTCACAGGGACACACAGACACAAGTATGCACACTCTACTCTCACTCTCGGTGCACAGACACAAACACATACACACACTTTCCCCTCACAGGACCTCCCTCCTCCCCCACTCTCAATAACATGAAGACAGCCCTCTGCCCCCCCACCCCCCGCTGCAAGCCACCTCTGGCTCAGTTTCACTCTCTGCCTACAGCTCAGTTTCACTCCTTGCCCAGCCCCCATTACACTTACTTGCAGGGAGCTGCTGCCTGGCTGTCCTGTGCAGCCACACAGATGCAGAGAGCCAGCGGAGCTGGGCTGGGCCAGGCCAGGAGCACTGCACTGTGTCTCTGCAGGTGGGCAGTGGTACTGGGAGGGGTGACTGTGGGGGTGCTAAGACGAATTTGGGGAGGCTATAGCCCCCATGGCCCTCCAAGAAATGCCTCCCACAAAGGCACAGCATAGTGCAGCACTGCTCTCCTGGCCTGGCTAGTCCAGCTTACCCCAACCAACATGAGCCCCCACCCCTGCCAGGTGGCGCATGGCTCTCCCACCCCATCTTAGCCCCCTCCCCCGGACATAGCACCACCTTGTCTGCCCCCTCTGCCCTGGGTGCAGCACAGCTCTCCTGGCTGGAACTCAGCCCTGCCCTGCCCCTCTCCCCAGCCCCATTGGTGGAGAAGCCCCACTTCCAGTTCCCAGGGAAGCAAATGTGGAAACCTCAGTTTTAAACTTGGTGCCAAAAATGTGCATGAAGTTTAAAAGTGTAGCTTTCACTTCCCTGCTGATGAGGATCCTGAGGCAGCTGCCTTGCCCCGTGCACAGGTTGGGGGGGAGCATGTGCCCTCTGGGCCTCCACTGGGGTGCGTGAAGTAGCAGGAGACCCCCCACATGCCTGGATGAGCCACCCATGTTCCAACTCCCCTGGGCCAACCCAGCCCGGCCAGGGCCCCACTCACCTGGTAGCGGACGGTGTGGAAGGGAATTGTCCTGCCCCAGCCCCAGTGGCAGGGGATATGGCTTAGCCCAGTTACATGCATCCCACCACTCCCAATCATGGAGCTTCTGATAGCTCAGCACTCCCAGACTGAAACTGACTGTCAAAGACACCCTGATTGACCAGTGGATTGCAATCAGCTGGTTGGTGACCGCTGTACTAAACCATTTCCCTACAGCAGAGATTAGAAACTTTTCAGGCAATGAATGATATACAGACTGGTGTGGCAGAAAAGGGTGGCTCTTGCATCTGTTGCAGGAATATGGGTGTGCCTATACATGGCCATATGGTGCCTTTGTTACTGCACCATCATTTAGAAGATAGTGCAGTAACAGCCTCTACTGCACCATGCCAGCTGCAGTTATTTTTGGCTGCTGTATTGTCATAGCAATATGCTATAATGTGGGAGCACATTGCTACAGTGACATAGCAGTGACATCATGGTTTTTGCCATCAGATGCTGTGGTGCCATAGCGCATTGGTACGGTGCTGTAGTGTCTTGTCTAGATGTACCTTATGAAACCTAATGCCTGGATAGTTCGAATAATTGTGAGTATTTAAGTGTCTTTTCTATTTTTGTGTGAGACCAGTTGCTTTATGGCCGTGTGTACACTGAAGTTTCATTTTCTGTGAAACTGTTGCATTGATACATTCAAAAGGATGAGGTGTCTCCAAACGCTTACTGAAAGGAAAAAAGAAAAAAAGAAAAAAAAGAAGGACGCAGGAAATGCCCTTTGGATGCCAAGCAGAAAACAATCTAATTAAGCTGTGTGCATTCTGCTGTGATGATGGAATAGATACATCAGCATAATTTAAGCTATTTTCTATTTATCAGCACTTCCAGTTATCATTTTGCTGAATGTACCCTGTTAATACAGCAGCACTTTTATGTGTGGCAGACTCAAGGTGTTCCCTTGTTGACAAATACTTCTCTTAGAGCTACAAATGAGATTAAGGTTTTAGCATTGTGAAATGAGACCCAATTTCCACTCCCCAGTGCTAAGGTTTAGTTTGCTTTCATACAAAAGTTTCATATTTTCTATACAGAATATCCTATTCTAGAGGTCCTGTATTCTTTGGTATGTTTGCATGCTAAGGAATACCTGAATATTGCTGTCCTAATGCTGTACCCTCCTACTACTACTCTACTGATGCATTTATTATTTTAATAGCTTCACACATTGCAAAATTGACTAAAAACTATGACTTTTCATGCTAATCAAAACATTATAACTGCTTTCTCAGCACTTAATAAATCACTTTATTGATAGTCAAAATGTTAATCCTTAGAGGCTTTCTTTATCTTAAAACACAGATTTCTGATTTCTACTTTCATTGCATTTGGTGCTAGAATATGGCCAGATCTGCGCAAGTGTGGAAAGGAACGTAAAAAAGGATCTTCTGCTGTTACATAACTGCAGAAGGGCCATGTAAATTCAATATTGTCTTAGAGCATATTCTTACACACCATAATCACTTGAAAACAGAGAAAGGTGAGGGTCAAAGTTGAGCCTCCCCATAGAGAAATCTGACTTCAAGTCATAAGTTTTAAGCTTCTCATATTGTCCCGTAATCCAGGTGTATGCTTTCCAGTACAAGCCATTACTCACAAGTCACAATCAGATCATAAAGCTTATTTTAAAGGATTCTTTCCTTTTTTGCAACTTCACAGATGGGCATTTTCATGCTTTATACTGATGCTCTTAAAATGATAATAGCAATTCACTTTTGGATTTTTTTATGGCTGTATCAAGTATTTTATTTTGCACAGCTAGGCACTGTGGGAGAACAGGAAAGAAACTTATATATATTGGAGATATCTTTTTAAAATGATCCTGCTTTTTTCTGCACTGGATTGGAATTGATGGAACATGTATTTGTTAAGCCATGTGTACTTTTGTTTTATATTAGAACCAAGAGCTCCTTTGGGAGGAACACTTCTGCTTAAATGCAGGTATCTGAGACTACTGTATATCTGCTGACATTTTCTAAGACCTGAAATCTTTCAGTTAGTGTAATCCTCTAACTTCAGAACACTATTGGATTGCTGTAGTCCTTTTAAAATAAACTTTTTGAAGCAAAAACAGAAGTTTACCCACTCTTGAGCAATTATTCCTCCAGGAACTGCATACACACTTGTTGTGTGTTTTACCTCAGTGGAGACTCATTTCTCCTGCCAGTTCATGGTGACAAGTGGTGCTGCATATAATACAATTTCATTTCAAACAAAATGAGGTAAACAGCTGACTGAACAGGCACTACTACACATCTTTATGCTTATAATTTTTGCAGCAACCACAGAAGTTACGGAAGCATGTAACAGAAGCTGTGGTGTTGCACTGCAAAATTCATTAAAGTAGCATACATCTGTTACCACACACAGGAAGATATCAAATCAGCCCTCTTTGCTGCTCTCTAAACAGATCACTGTGATTCTTGGTTGATCTATTAAAAGAAACATGAACAGAGAAGAACTTTTGGTGCTATGGTACTTTGATAAGCCAGTGTGTAAGGAAGGTGTGACATAGAAGGGGAGCTCCTTATATACTGTCACAAAAGTCTTGAAATCATGTTCAGGAGAGTCATTTTACTGTAATCTTATTTGTTAATCTGAAATTGACTAGAAGGATTCTAACTCAATATTTCCTACATTCATTACTGATCAAAACTCATAAAAAGCTAGAAAGAGTCTTTCTGGATAGCAGAAATTAAAAGTTGTTCTCAAAAATCATTAAACCCACATATTCATTTGCTAAATTCAGCTCATCTATGGAAGAGAAGGTGTTTGGAAAATGGAAAGCTATCTCATACACTACAATTTGTCTAATTTGTAGACGTGTCTAATTTGTAGACATGCTTTTCTGCAGTCCGTACTAAAATATGAAATAATGAGAAGAGTGATCATAAAAAAATGCTTAATTAATTATCAACTACCAATGCCCAAACTCCTATTTTGAAGATGTTAATTGCAAAACTGGTAAAGAGATCTCTCAAACAACACAATATTTTCCCCTAGACTCTTCACAGCCAGAATTCTTTAAACATTTAAAAACAGCAGTAGAAAAAATAAACAGGTCAATATAATTAATGTGGACTTTAACAAATCCATTATAAATTCTCTCACAACAGACTATTATGGTAAAAAAGTAGTCACGCAATGAGACCTCAAAACTGTCAAGGAGTATGGAGTGCTAAAGAACAATTAGCTAGAAGGAACATATGGTCATTTCTTGCTATGACAAGCAATAAAGAGTGTTCCAATGTAATTAACAACATGGAAAAGGTAGTGAGCAAAGAAGTAGCAAAACTTACAGATTGAAAGAATTTATTTAGTCAAAACTGTAAACTACTCAAAGAATTTCAGAGAAACCTAAAACAATTAGCTGGGCAGCAGAATGGCATAGGAAGTTGTGTGGTGACAAACTCATGACACTCAAGGACTTGGCTGAACTAACTGGAGAGCCATCAGCTCTTTGAGAACTCATGTAGTTGGGTGAGGTTCCAGGTGACTAAAAAAAGACAAATATAATGCCCATCTTTAAGAAAAGGAAGGAGGAGAATTCAGGGAACAAATATTGTCCCCTTTGTTAAGAAAGGGAAAAAGGAAGAACTGAGGAATTATAAATTGGTCAGTCTGACCATGATACGTAGAAAGATTATGGAGATGTCATCAAAGAACATATTTCAAAGCACCCAGAAGAAAACAAGATGATTGTGAAAAGCCAATAAGGATTCTTCAAGAGCAAGTCATGTTTGAATTGCCTACTTTCCTTTTACGCCAAGGTGATGCAAAACCTTACAAACTATAAAGGAGGTAAAGATTGGTATAACTTACTTGGAGATGTTGCAAAAACTCCAGCCTTGGAAATTTTCAAGATCGGGTTAGAGAAACACTTGTCTGGAAAGGTGTAGATATGGATGGTCCTGCCTTGAGTAGGGAGTTGGCCTAGGCAACCTTCTGAGGTCCTTTTGAGCCCTATTGTTCTATTAATCTATTGTAATGAAAATTGCAAAAAAATAACAGGACCTGTAAGGGATAGAATAGACAATAGTAAAACATTATTTCATTACATAAATTAAAAGGCCACTGTCTGATATTAAATAATGAATTCACTCCTGGTCACCATGGGTCAAATACATACAATTTTTGTAAGAGCCTCAACTTCAGCTTGTAATGCCAAACATGTTGGCAATTTACCCTAGGAGGGTGACCCAGATCTACAGGATTAATCATCTCAGAGCCTCATACAGCTAACAAAGACAGTTTACCACCATGGAAGGACTATCCAAATTGTCCAGGTACTAAGCAGGGAGGCACCCACAAGGAACCAACAGAAATGTTCTATTCAGAGGTGTAGCTGAACTCTGCTTCCTTCTCAGAATTTAGGCATATGACTAAAGGGAGACAGCTCCATGATCTAAAGTGCCTAGAAGGGTACACCTTTCATACCAGCAGCAGTATTCAGTTCACTGAAAATGCAGCACTTACAGCAGCTTGTACTCATGAATACAGTCAGTGGTTTGAGTGGTGATAATCTTTTGCTTAGTAGCCTAATAGTTGAAGTATTCACCCAGGAAGTTGCAGACCTTGACAGCCTCTGGGGCTAAAACCCAAATCTACCACCTCTCAGAAGAATGTCCTCATCACAAAACTATATTCTAGGCCGGATGAGTCTTAGGATCTCCTGGGTAAGCCGTAAGGCTGTCTGGGGCGGTGCCACCTGTTGAATCTGGGCTACCAGGCAGCCAAGAGTGTAAAAGCCATGGGTCCAGAGGAGGAGCCAAAAGAGGGATCATGACTGTCTAGTCAAGGAAGGCAGGAAGGAGAAATCCTGATCTGTGTTTGCTGCCTGGAAAGATAATGGATTTTTACATTAAACAGTTATTGGTTAAGAATAGAAATAACCTTGACAGCAGAGAACAGAAACTAAAATCCACTTAAATCCTGAGAACAGTATAGATCTGATCCATAATCTCGAAATAGATACAGCAGAAATTAAAAGGATTCAGAGATGGGAAACGTAAGTAAATAGAGGTGCAGAAAGAACTGTATAAATACAGAGGGAGAAGAGCATAAATGATTTATCTCATATACATAATTATATACACACAAATATGTACATATAAATTAGTATACTTATATATGATCTATATATACACACATGTACATGTATACATGTATATATATGCATATTTATACAGACATATGCATATATATACACACATACGCGCACACACACACACATACACACACACACACACACGCTAGATGCCTCATGCAGCATTGTTTGCATAAAAATCCAGTGAGCCAATTTCTGCTTGAGATCATATTTTATTGTATTTCAACAGCTTCACAACACTTCCACATACACAAAATCCTGAAACATATCGCACTTTCTTACTGTAAGAGTTTTACAACTCTTCCATATATACAACATTCCTGTTTTTGTTACTTAAGTCAGCAGTCACTGCAAATCAGATGTTTTCTGGGTGGGAGATTTTGGAAGCAGCCACATATAGTTGTCCATGGGTAAAGATAGGATGCTGAAGGAATAGTCCTACTCTTTTTAATGTTTGATCCGGGCTTTATTGATGGTCATCCTGAATGCCAGCTGCACAAGGAACTTTTGATGTGTCCACGTGAATGGAAATGTATCATCACACGGCTTCAGTGCTATCTGAGGAATTAGTACTGTTCTTTCTCATCCAAAAATTTTTGTCTCAAGTACTGCTGTTGATGACAGATTGCACCAATAACCATTGTTCCATTGCACAGACCATTCTTAGGGGCAAGGTTTCACAGAAGCATGATGAGTATCCCAGGCTTAAGGTGGAGCTGATGTGGAGGCAGGTACTCAATTGGCACAGCCATAACACTTCCATCTTCTGAAAGAACATCTGTGCTTGTACAAATCCATCCTTGGCCTGGAAATTTTGCCAAAATAGCATTGTTGATCTCCCATACAATGGAGTAATGTGGCACCAAAATAGCTCTTTCAGACGTCCATCCTGGATTTTGATAATTATCCAATAGATTTAGAAATGTCCATTCTATCATTTCTGAGCGATCCAGAGGCATGCAGAGATCAGGAAGCAGGGTAATGACTTCATCAATATTTGGAACTTGACCATTTCCCAGATCAAAAACCACTGAGCGTATGTCGCACTTTGTGCATCAAAACCTCCCTTATGTATTCACATGTTCTTACAAAGTTGGAAAATCTAAAGTGGTTCCACAACTCAGATCACATCAAGCATGCCTCTACTATTTGTGGCCATGAGACATTTTTCACAACAGGCAGGATTTGCCAAAAATCACCCCCCGACACTATTATCTTGCCACCAAAAGGTAAAGTGCTCTGCAGTAAATCTCGCAACATCCACTGGATGCAACAGCCAATGTAATCTTCTCTTCCGTGCACACTACTGAAAGAATCGTGTTGAAGCAGAATGTTTTTCCTGTACCACCAGGTGCATCAACCAACGCACAAAGTGGCTGTTGATTCTCCACTTCTTTCAAGACTGCATCCACCATTTGTCACTGAGCTAGAAGCATACGTGGCAGTGAATATTGAGAAATTTGGCATTGCTCCTACCAGATATAGTACAGCTCCTCTGCTAATGCATTTAACAGCCGTTGAGTGGGGATGTCTTCCAAAAATGAGCAAGGCATGAGAATATGTATGCCCCATGCAGTGTTGCCCCATGCAGCTTCTTCCCAGAGCAAGGCATGAGAATATGAATACATAAGGGTCTCTCACTCAACTCCCACTCCAAACAATTTCATTTATCACAGTGAGGCTTCATATGTACAAATGGAGATGGCATGCAGTACGCGTAATAATATAGATATAACACTACACATATATATATATACACATACATATGTGTAGACATATGTATGTAGATGTATGTGTATGTCTATATATATGTATGATTAGGGGGGCAGTGCATACACCTACACCTTAAATGCCTCTACACTAATGCTTGTAGCATGGGGAACAAACAGGAGGAACTTGCCCTCCTGCTAGCTAATACAAACCTGGACATAGAGGGGCTCACTGAAACGTGGTGGGATCCAACACACAACTGGGTAGTGAACATAAAGGGCTATAGACTGTACAGGAGGGATACAACAGGGAGGAAAGGCGGGGGTGTGGCGTTTTATGTCAAAGAACAATTCACAACCCCAATGAGCAGCACTGGGTCAGAGGAGAGGCAGACTGAAGTGCTCTGGGTAAAAATACAAGGGGGTCAGGGGGAAAGGAACTTAATGGTGGGGGTCTGCTACAGACCACCTAACCAGGGAGAAGAGCTAAACTGGGAATTCTCAGGTCAGTTCACAGAGGCAGTTAAGTCAAAGGATGTGGTCATCATGGGTGACCTAAACTATCTGGACATTTGCTAGGAAGAGCAGTCAGCCAGGTCTGACCACTCACATAGCAGTGTTATAGAACCTCCATCTAACCCAGGAGGTGCACAGTCCCACCAGGGGAAATGCATTGTTAGACCCGATCCTGGCCACAAGTGATGACCTGGTGAGGAGAATGCAGGTGCTCAATCACCAGGGCAATAGCAAACATCACCTATTGGAATTCACCATCTAGTGCAGGGTGGCAAAGCCCTGCAGCAAGACAGCATCCCTGGACTTCAGGAGGGTAGATTTCATTGAGTTAAGAAGACTAGTCAAGGAGGCACTGAGGTCCCAGAGGGGTGGGGTGTTGAGAGTCCAAGATGAGTGGTCGTTCGTGAAGGAGACAATCCTCCAAGCCCAAAGGGTGGCAATTCCAACATGGATCAAAGGGGGCAAAAGCAAAGCCCCCATGGCTCACCAAAAGGAACTTCTGAAAGCTAAAAAGGATGTGTACACCCAATGGGAGGAAGGGGCCATCACCCAGGATGACTCTGCCTCTGTTCTCGGGATTGTAGGGGGGCTGTTAGGAAGGCCAAGGTGGAGATGGAACTGGGACTAGCGACACAGATCAAGGACAACAAGAAATCCTTTTTTAAATATGTAGGGGGTAAAAAGCAGGTTCCGGGTAATGTGGGACGTCTGCAGGACATGTTAGGAAATCTGGTGGTCTCACCAGATGACAAAGCTAACCCATTTAACAATTTTTTTGCCTCCATTTTTCTGAGCAGGAGCCAGGTCATTCCTCCCACTGGGATCCCCGATGGTCCCAGGGAAGGCACAGCTAGGCCCAGGGTCAAAGAGGTCCTAGTCAGAAAACTTCTGGTGGGACTGGACATGATCAAATCAGCAGGTCCTGATGATCTCCACCCCAGAATGCTGAGGAAATTAGCAGAGGTCATTGCGGGACCCCCGCACAGCTTTATGAGTACTCATGGTGCTCTGGCAAGCTGCTAGAGGACTGGAAAAGGGCCAATGTGGTCCCCATTTTCAAAAAAGGGAGGAAGGAGGACCCAGGAAATTATAGGCCTATAGTCTTACCTTGGTCTTGGGGAAGCTCTTTGAGAAAATTATCTAGGTGCACATCTGCTAGGGGCAAGCAGGGAAGTGTATGCTTAGGGGCAACCAACGTGGGTTCATTAGAGGCAGGTCCTGTCAGACCAACCTGGGGTCCTTCTATGACTAGGTCACAAAATCCTTGGATGCAGGTGCCACGGTGGAAGTAGTCTTTTTGGGCTTCAGGAAGGCCTTCAACAGCATCTTTCACCCCATTTTCATTAAAAAATCAGGAGATTGTGATGTCAATGTCTTCACAGTCAGATGAGCCACCAATTGGCTGGAGGGCCACATCCAGAGAATGGTGGTGGAAAAGTCATTTTCGACCTGGAGGGATGTGGACAGTGCGTTCCCTGGGCTCAGTCTGTGCCCTCACTGTTCAATGTCTTCATCAGCAACTTGGACAAGGCAGTGAAAAGCACCTTGTTCAAATTCGCAGATGATACCAAGATGTGGGGAAAGTGGGCATGCTAGAAGGGAGGGACAGGCTGAAATTGAATCTGGACAGGGGTGGGCAGATGACAATAAGATGGGATTTAATACTGACAAGTGCAGGGTACTGCACCGGGGGAGGAAGAACCAGCAGCATACCTTCAGGGTGGGGAACTCCCTTCTCATCAGCACAGAGGCAGAAAAGGGTCTTGGAGTCATTATAGATTCCAAGATGGATATGGGCCACCAATGTGGGGACGCAGTCAGGAAGGCTAACCCCACCTTGTTATGCATTCACAGATGCATCACGAGCAGGTCCAAGGAGGTGATCCTCCCCCACTATATGACATTGGTCAGGCCGCATTTGGAGTATTTTGTCCAGTTTTGAGTGCTGCACTTCACGAGGGATGTGGACAACATGGAGAGGGTCCAGGGGAGGGCCACTCACATGATCAGGGGACAGCAGGGCAGGCCCTATGAGGAGAGGCTACGGGACCTGAACCTGTTCAGCCTCCACAACAGAAGGCTGAGGGGGGATCTGGTGGCTGCCTATAAACTGGCCAAGGGAGACCAGCAGGATATGGGAGAGTCCCTGTTCTCCTAAGCACTACTGGGAGTAACAAGGAATAATGGCCATAACTTGACTGACAGTAGATTCAGGCTAGATATTAGGAGACACTACTTCACAGTCTGGGCAGCTAGGAGCTGGAACCAATTTCCAGGGAAGTAGTGCTCACTTCTATGTTAGAGGTCTTTAAAAAGAGCCTAGATAATCACCTTGCTGTGGTCATTTGACCCCAGTATTCTTTCCTGCCCATGGCAGGGGGTTGGACTTGATCTGCTCAGGTTCTTCCCAACCCTACCAACTATGAAACTATATTTCCCCTCCTCTGCTCCAAGGCGGACACAGTCAGTAGCACAAGCACCCATGTCATGAGTTTTGCCTGTCAGCAGCTAAGTCTGCAGGGCCCCCAAACCCCCCTGCACCTATCTTCTTGACAGCTGACAGGATTCATGGCTGCAGCAGGGCCTAGCAGGCCTGCAGTTTTCACCCTCCTCTGCTCCAAGACATACACAGTTCCACAAGCATCCATGACACGAGTGTTGCCTGTCAGCAGCTAGAGGTGCAGGACCCCAGAAACCAGAAACCCCTGCACTGATCTCCTTGACACATGGCAGGCTTTGTGGCCTCAGCAGGGGCTGGCAGGCCTTCATGTTTCACCCTGCTGTGCCTTAACACACATAGTGTCACCACCCATGTCATAAGTTTTGCTTGTCCACAGCTTGAGGTACAGTTTCAATCAAACCCCTGCACCTATCTCCTTCAAACTTGGCAGGCTTTGTGCCCTCTTCAGGAGCTAGCATGCTTGCAGTTTTGACCTCACGGTAGTTTAATACATACATGTGACACAAGTTTTGCTTTCAGGATTTTGTGGTGCAGTTTCCCTGAACCCCCTATACCTATCTCCTTGAAACTTAGCAGACTTTGTGCACTCTGCAGGAGCTAGCATTCCTGCATGTTTCATCCAAATCAGGCCAGAAATGACAAAGTTATAGGCTGTTTCAACCTTCCCAATTATAGCTTATGAGTGAAATGTCAAAACAGTGAAAAATTTTGACTTGCCTCATTTTGTTTTGAGGCTTTGACTATATCTTTTCCATTTTCATTTTGTTTTGTTTCAACCTTGAATAGTGTCGAAAAAAAACTGGAGGCAAAATTTCGCACAGCCCTAGTATGTATGTATGTATGTGTTTATGCCTGTGTGTATACACACATATACATATGTGTATCTCTGTTATGCATTTATGATTCAATTATTCCATACATTAGGTGTACCTCTAACTTGCCTTCTGGCTAGCGTAACTTAATCATGGTGTAACTGGGGGATGCTATTGTCATTCTTAGCCATTTTCAAGGGGCCTAGGCCAACCTACAAGAGTGTGGCTAAGAAGAAAAACCCGAAGCCTGTTTTTGAGTGATCATAGGGTGAACATTTGCAGATGTGAAACCAGCTTGGTAAACAAAGGGTGCATCTACACGAGACACTTTACTGCATAGTGGAGCTAATTACTGCACAGTAAGCATCTGTGTCTACATGTACACATGCTTACTGTGCAGTAATTGGCTCTAATTGTAAATTTGCTAACTGCAAATTCTTGTAGCAAATTTAGTCATGATTAGTAACTGCACAGTAGTGCACAGTAGATGCCTGACCAGGAGCGAATGTGCAGGCTGCAGGGGGTGGGAGATTGATCCCTGTCTCCAGGAGCTGCCTGCTGCCAGGGTGGGCTCATTCATTGGAGCCTGGATGGGTACAATGTCCCCCTGCCCCAGCAGCAGGGAGTTTTCAGACCTCATTCTATATTTGGGGAGGTGGGGCTGAGAGATCCTTATCTCCCAGCACCAGCTCCATGGTGGTGGAGGTAGCACTGAGATGTCTTTATGTCCCAGCTGGAGTCTTAGGGTCATGGAGCTGGGGCTGGGAGATGAGGAATTCCCCACCCCAGTCCTGCAATTGCAGGGATGGGGCTGGGAGCTCCCTGCTGCCAGGGCAGGGGGACATTTTCTCTGCTGGCTCCAGTGGCAAAGCCCAGCCTGGCAGCAGAAAGCTCCCGGGGGCAGAGAGCAACTTCCCAGGCCCCGCCAGGAGAAAGATGTCTTCTGGCACCTTGGCTAGCTCCCAGGGGTAGTCTAGAGCTCCCCCTGGCTGCTGCAGGTGCCAGTTGCAGAGCTGCAGGGAGAGGGAGCAATCTGCTGCTAGGAGCCAGCAATGAGACATAATTAAAACACACTACAAGCCCTGAAAAGACATATAAAGGAAGACCATACATTAAATAATCCAAATAAAGGATGTTATAGCTTTAGGTTATCATAACTGATGTAAGCAAATGTATTAGATGTTGGTTTGCAATAATAGATATGTTTTTGTTAAAATGTTTAGATAAATTGTAAAATAAACAATGCAGTTTTGCTTATTAAAGACCATAAATTTTGGAGAAGAGAAAAACAGGATGGCAAGCAATATTCTGTAGTGATGAAGGAATGAGATAAGAAAACCTCTTTTCAGGAGTGCAATTTTCACACACAAAAAAAATCCCAATGAATTGATATCTTTGGCCACGTGTGGATGAAATGAGGGGCATGTGTGCACAACACTTAAAGTGGGCTAAATGCTTTTGCACTGCTTTAATGGTGTTGGTGTTTGTACACATAAGCAGGTTATTGTGCATTAATTCCAGCCACTGTAGGAAATTCAGTAACATAATGTGCCTTAAATGACTTGGGGCACAACAAGCAAAAATTCCTTCCAGGAGTTTTAGTTTGCTGTCCCTACAGCTGGGGAGCAAAGCACTGGGCTCTGTGCCACTCTACAGCTCTACAAGAAGCACTGCAGGCAGCCTTGCAGCAGCCCAGGAAAGCAGGCTCCACCCAAGAAAAGCAGCAAGCCTGATCTCCACCCCGCCCCCCGCCCCCAGAGTCTGCCTGCCTGCCTGAGCTGCACAGGGGCTGGGTGCTTTCCTCTGTAACTTCAGTGCCCCCTGGAACCACTTAAGTTGGCTGCCTGTGGCGGGGGGTGCTGTCTGGAGGTAGTGGAGTAGGGGTGGGCACTGCTGCCATGGAGGGAAGCACCAGCTCCCTCCCACAGCCCAGGAACCACTCCACCCACTAGCAGCTTGCCTCCCCTCCCCACTGGAAAGACGGGTAAATCAGTGGGGTGTGTGCACAACACAAGGGATTAAAGAGCCCTAAATTGAAGCAGTGGTTTTTAAAACCCACTGCTTCAATTTAGGGTCACTGTTTTGTCTACACACGCCCTTTCATGATTACAGCAAAACTGATTCTGTTCAGTATCAGACGTTTCAGTGAAACAAAAAATGTAAACAAAACCAGTCATAGATAATTTATTAGAAGATTATAACCAGCCATATATAAATATGGGGTATAAGAAGGAAAGAAATGTAGTGGACTCAGCAAACTCAAGAAGACTTGCTGCCAATATACATGCCAGCCTGCTCCCACCTCTCAAATGTCTCCAGCTGGTCTAGATGAAAATCTATGTTGTGATGTGGGACATGCATCTATTTTTATGTTTTCAGATGCAGGCAAATGAAGGTCAAGCTATAGACCTGTTTCTGCCTCTTTTAGCCATAGTCAACCTGCAAGGTTACCTGTAATTGAGGTAATAGGGCAATAGGGCAACCCCCCTGAGAGCCAGCGTAAGGAGGGGTGACATGATGCATATTTATGATTGTGAATTAGAAGTCAACACATCCTCTTTGCTCCAGACACCCAGCCATGTCCCATGCTCCGATTAATTACCCCGCTCTGGCCATATGCATGTCTGTACACATGTAACAAACATGTTAAACATGTTTTACATATGCATGTGTAAACAATGCATACACTTTATACATAAAAAAGTTTGGGGCAGTTTAAACAGAATACAAGTGGCTGTGATGGGAGAATAGAAACTAATGAATAGCATATGGAAGGTAAAGTTAACTCTTACTAGAGAAACATTAGACGATATATATAATGAGAACAAGCAATGAACAAGAACAATTAAATAAGATTAATTGCTTACCCTTCTCACAGGATGAAATGCAATGGGATTGATTCTGTCATTTATGAACATTTCTATCAGTACTATTCCATTTGCATCAGAGAAGCCTCTCCTGATTTACATCAGCATGAATAAATTAAAGCAACTGCATTCTTTCAAACACTTATTTGATGTACACAGCTCATTTTGAGAATCATTCTGAATCTGTCAACAGGATTTTTTTCTTCTGTCTCACACATTTAAGTACTGCCTCTTCCCTATTTTTGTAACTCTTCCATATTGTACTTAAATGGTAGCAAAGTGTAATATATTAAATATCAAATCTATTAAATATGACCCTCCCAGAGAGTTATGGGATGCATGTGCATATTTATGCTTATGGACAGATCTAGAATTTTGAAAAGGGGGGTGAATATGGTGAGATGCATCATTGCATGTTAGAAAACACATTTTTCTCTAGTCAAAAATGAACTAGAAATTTTACTAACACACTAGGGGCCTAGGGCTGTATTATTCAGTTTAAAATTGGAACAAAAAATAATATAACTTGATTGGCATAAGTTTTTTTTAAAAATTGCAGGACTGTGAAATAGGAACTTCATCACTAGGAGCAGCTAGCAGACAGCAGTATTTCAGAACAAAGGCTAGTTTGATTGGTGGATGTAGCCTCCCATAACGCTCACCAGTGCACCTCATTCATATAGGTTTTTCTGGTTTTGCCATCACTTGAGGAAAGGAAAGCTTGTTACTGGGTTAGATTCTGGAAGGTCCGCGGGGGTTCTCACCTGCCACGTCTTGCTGAAATAAATTCGTTTAATGGGGAGGAAGATGCTATGTCCTGCCTTTCTTGGTACCTTCCTTCAATCTTTCTGTCCATTTTCCTGCTTGGGGCTCCGCCTTCCCTACACCTCACCAAATACCAACCAAAGGTGTTATTTCCCATTTTTTAGGTCTGATCAGGTATAGGCTCTGATATTTTGACTTTTTGAATTATGCTGATCAGATTTGGATATTGTCTTGTCCAGGTTTCTCAGGCTGTCCTTGGTTTTGCCCAAACTCTTTCCCAACCTCAGATTACCTTGCTTCCCAGCATTTCTCGCCCTCTTTCAGGTCTGTATTTGCCGTGGTTCAGTTGTTCCATCTCTCCTTTTCTCCTTAGGTTTCTTTTGGGTCCACTCCTGACCAGAGATATCTGGAGTCCGTGGTGTTGCTTCAGGTAAGTCACTTATACTTCTATGGCTCAGCTTATCTTTGAAGGCCCCTTCCTGGGGCAGCCACCACTTCCCCTCAGTGGGGTTCTGTTCTGCTCTGGCCCCACCAGGGAACCCACCTCCAGTCCCTCATGCCGGGTCTTTTATCTCAGATTCAAGTATCTAGCCAAGGAATCAGCACTGGTATGCCAGCATAAAGTATGCCCATGCTAGCACAGCAGCCAGTCCTGTCTCCTCTTGGATCCATTATTCCTTTTCCCTTAGGGCAGTGTTTTTTCCTGCTGCTGTTTCACTTTCACTGCTCTCCTAGCTCAGCGTGACATTCTGCTGACCCCACTCCTCACTTGCTCATGGTAAATCTTCTCTCATGGCTCCATGCCTGCCACAGTGGAACATCAAGACCATTAAAAAGAAGAGCGTGTCATTGATAACTGTGAAATTAAGTGTTTAAAAAACATAAGGTAGATTATAAGAAGCCATGCATTCCTTCAGTGCTATCTAACTAGAAATGCTGCTGATACTGTCTGGCAGCTGGTTTTAAACTTTGGGTGGAGCAGGAACTAAATGGAGGTACAAGTACCCCAGTGCACCCCATCTGGATTTGCCCCTGCTTACACTTTTTTTTGGGAACTTGACAACATCACTCCTTGGCCACATCTACATGAGACACTGACTATGCAGTTATTATTGCACAGTCATTTTATACTTATATAAACAAGTACTAAATGACTACACAGTAACCAGAGATTCTGTGCAGTAGCATCATTGGACAGTTTTTAGGTGATGATGACTGTGCAATAGCTTGTTCCTACTATGCAGTAACTTCCTATTACACTTTGTGCTATGTGACACTACTGTAGAGTAGTAATGAGATACAGCATAATCAGAGTCTTGTGTATATGCACCTCTTGGGTATTTACCCTCCACCCCCATTATTTTTTAACCTTTGTGTACATTTTAATATATAACATTTGCCCATAAATTTTCAATGTTAGAAAGCAAAAAGTCGGGAACAACATCCCTTGCAGAGCAGGAACAATATCCCTTGAAGAGCAGGGAGCATCTTTAAGGAGTCCAATAATTTATGGCAATGCAAGGTTCCAGCAGGTCATAGAGGTAATAAGTGAGACAAAGGAATTTGGATCTAGATCTGACCACTTTGGTCCAGATTCTATTCTGCTTATTCATTTAACTAGACTTAGGTACCTAAGTGCAATTCTTTTCCACCCTGTTCAAGTCCCTGAATCCATTAATAGATCTCATTTTGTAACACACCATCACTTTCCCCTTAAAACTCTGTCATAAGAAAAGCAGAGAGGAGGAGGTGGAGAAGGACCAACTTAATTTTTGCATTAACTATTTTTCAGGGACTTAAGCAGGCTTGTTTGCCTTAGTCCACATAAATTAGTAATATGATTAATAATAGGTGGGATAAAACTGTATCCTTTGTAAACAGTGAAGGAAAACTGATTTTTTTAAAGCCTACAAATATAAAATTCCTGAAAAGTCATGCTTCTTAGAACAGTACTGCCCAGTTTGTATTAGACAGTACCTAAATGAGTTTCCTAGTTTCTGAAAGAGACTGCTAGGGCTGTCATTCAATGTACCACTGATATCAGAAACAGCAGAAATTTCCTGTCATGCTTCCCTGTCTTTTGACAGCTCTGTAGAATAACTGCCTTCCAATTCTGTTGCTGTTACTGCTGCAGTAATCAGTTCTAGCTGCTTCCTTCTTCTCATGTAGTTCTGCCAGTTATCTGGTAAGTTGTATCAGGAAAACCCATGCATCAGCCCTATTAACTAGGTCTTCCTCAACAAAGACAAGTCATACCTAAACAACCTGCAGGATATTCTGGCTAAAGGCAAGCGCCTTAAGGTGGTCTTCTTTCACACTAGTTATGGGACTTACATTATCAAAGTAATTAATGAATGATGCTTTGGCATAATCCAATGGCTCTTTCCTACCATTCATCCTTTGATTACTGGAACCATCCAGAGAGAGATCGGTTCTGTGAGATACATGTTTGCATCATGAGCATCAGTAGACATTTCAAACTCTTCACCAAAGGAACAAACCAACTACAGATAGTCCATGCTAATTAAAATTTTATTTCTTAACATTTATGGTGAGAATACCAAGGACTATCTCATGAAATACCTTAATACCCAATATTTTTAAATAATAAAAACATCAGTTCTGCCTCTCCATTGTCTTTCACCATTGCTGTTTTCTGTGCTTTGTTCAACCAGTACTTGAATCTTCTCCACAGCTGCTGTGATCATCTCTTAAAGGCTGCAAAATGAATAATAAAGAATAAAAACAAAAATTATGTGAGTCACTTCAAATATAGTGAACTGAAGAATACTAGGTGCATCTACACATGAAATTAATGCAGTGTATATTGTGCCAGAGTTTATTGTTCCAAGGTCCCACATTTGCATGTGTGCCCAGGACCACAGAACGTTGAGCCAGGCTGGAACAACCCTGGCTGGCATGGGGCCCCGGGGGCCTGTCTGCCAGCTCCAACACAGTTCAAAGTGCTGTGAAGGGGCTGTCTGGGGAATAAGGGTGCTCCAGTGTGGGGCTAGCCATCAGGCAGCCCCCACACTGAATAGCATTGTGCCCCAGCCAGCCCCATCAGTGCCCACACGTGCATTGCTTTGCACTAGAGGATGTTGACAAAGGATAGTACTTGTAAATACAGCATGTATTAGTTTACTGTGGCCTAATCAGGCTGTACAAGTAGACTCTGAGACTTTACTGTGGAGCTAATTAGTCAACCAAAGTAAACATCTAGTGTAGATGCGCTCACTCAGTGCAAAGTGGTTTGAGGAGACAAGTTTGTGATGCATAGGGGGTGCATGTGCACCTCCTGAGAGCACCAGTGCACCCTCTGATCAGCCATGCTCACTGCTTAGGCAACAGGTGTGGGGGTAGGCGGGAGCACCAATGCCCTCACCCCATGGCACTCCCAGAAGCAGCCACAGCCACTTCCAGAAGTGGCTGCAGTGATCGGCTGTCTCGTGATCAGTTCCTTCCCTTGGTCAGTGAGATTGGCGGAGGGGTACCCCCTCAATCAGCAAGACTAAGGTGGCACCAGCTGCCCATGCAGGATACTACAGCTTCCCCTACTAATATTCTCTTGTAGGTTTTTAGTAATAATTTACTCTTAGAAATGTATTTTTATCCTTCCTGTTGCTGAGTGGAAAAATCCACTAAACTTGCAGGGGTAACCCATGAATTCAGGAGCCAAAAATTGACCAACTATCATAAAGTGCTGTCAGAGACCAAGTTAAAAAAATGGAAAGGGAGGGGGAGAATATGGTTTTTCTAAAAGTATTTTAGTTATATTCTCAGTGTATCTATACCTATATTTGCTGATTTGCCCATTACAATTCAGTCAGTCTTGCTAACTGAAAATGCAAGTTATTTAGTACACAAGAAATGACAGTGTCTTTACTAATTCAGAGTCAGATTTTCAAAGAGACTAAGTATTGTCCTGACTTTTTTCCCCACTAAAACAAAAGATATGACAACAGTAGGCACTCCGAATTCACCATTGAACTGTCACTGTTTGCATGGTGAAAATAGCCTTACACCTTTTAGACTAACTAAATCAGAGATGCATAAGATTTCATAAGTAGAAGCTTACTTCATTAGATGGTGAGAAGAAAGTGCAGAAAGCAGAACTTCTAAACAGACAGCAGCATCTTCTGCCTGACTTCATACAATCAAGGTTAGCCACCTTTCTGTGAAAATAGCCTTGTCTTTTAGAAAGAAATGTGCTAGGCTTTAACACCTGACCCACTTCTTGGAGAATCAAAATTGAATCACAACTTTTATTCTCTGGATTAGAGAATAGAATAGCAAAGTGAAAGATTAAAATGTTTTTAAAGTCAGACTGTTCATAGAACAGTGCATGCAGTATGTGCTGCAGAACCATGGACAGCAATATGGGCACTATTATAATATGCTTGATGGGGTTCTCTTTTAAAGCAGATAAGCAACACTCGAGGTTGCATGATTTTGATGTTATAGAAGAACATATTTTAAATAGGCTAGATGATCAAATATCACCAGAAGTACCCCCAGTATCAGAATATGTGACAGAAAATGAAGAAATACTAAATTATTTTCCTACTTCACTGCTTGTTTCCACCCACATTCCCTGGGCTTCTCGCTAGTATTTTTTCAAATGGAATAGAAGAATAAAAAAGAAAAATACAGTGCAAAAGATTAACACTGGCAGAAGAATAGAGATGCAAGACTGGTTCCTGGCAGTACCTCTAAAATTCAACCCACATTTCTTTAGTATATTTATTTTAGTGTGATAAATTACATTCCTCCCTCTTTTACTGTGTTTCTTTTCTTTCAAATGTGCTAACACACAAGTATTCCAAAAAAATTTAATTACATTTTGGCATCCTTTCAAACAAACTACATTCGCCATAGGCTTTTGGATGCTACCCATATGACAAAATGTGGCAGTCTACAAAGATTCCCAGTCCCTTGATGTTTATAGAATTTAATAGTTTCATTTTAAAAGCCATTTTTGCAGACTCAGAGGCTACCATAAGATATACAGGCATTTAGTTTTCGTCTCAGCACTTTACAGTCAGATATGTGACTTAGGATGCTCTTTGGAGGGATAAGACTTTTATCCTACCATTTATATTTTTAGTAATATCTGTCCTATATTGTAGGGATGTCAAATGTATGGAGCCATACCATCTTGCCTGCAGTGCTGCCTTTGGGTTTTATACTGGCCTCACATGCTACATGCCTTATGTGCCATTGCCCTGTGCATGGTGCACATGGTGCCCAGGGTTGGAACTAGCAGACACACCATATGTGCATGTGGCCAGTCCAGGATTTGTGGTGCCTATGGAAAAAGTGCCATATGCCTCCTCCAACCCATGGAGCTGGATGAGTTTGATACCCCTTCTCTATGACATTAAAAGTCAATTCAATTTCTTACTTAGAAACAATGCCTGAATTCACATCATATTTGAATATTATTATCCCATAAATTAATTAGCTGTTTTTATCCCATTCTACATTTGAATCTGGACTCATTTATCCTGGAGACTAGGGTGTGGGTTCATATATGAATGAACTAAGGGCACGAAATTTTAGTGAGAGCCTTTTTCCTTTCTGAAAAAAACATTAACTAGAGATGACGCATGACCCCTTATCCTTTTTTGTGATGTAAGCCTAACATAAAGGGGTATTACAAAAGTTGCCATTGTTTTTCAAAGACTTTCACAGAACAGAACAGAATGAATAGGATGCATAAGTTGTCAATATAATATTTTTCTCTAAAATGCTAGTAAGCTCACAAAGACCATCAATCTATTCAAGATCTCAGTTGAATCTAAACCAAAACTAAAAAATAGTATCTCCAGTTACTTTCAATTTAGGATCCAACTGTAACACAAAACTCTTGGGCAGGTTTGGAACCAGGTCTCAGAATTTGCAGGGAAGTTTGAATCCAAACTTTCGATTATAGACTATATCTAATAGCAATTGTTCAGGACTTTTATAAAACCTGTTAGATGCTTTTCATGTTATTGAGGTCTCTGAGATTCTATGAATTGTAGACAATAGCTTGTGTGAAGAAATTAATTATTTCTATTAAGTACTCATTAATACACTGCAACCATGTTTTCACAGGCTGCAGCCTATTCTGACATTTTTAGAAGCAATGGGTCTGAAAGCACAAATAAAAAGATTTAATAACTGCAAATCCAAATGGACACATGGACTTGATTTATCATTTTAGCATGTGTAGTGACTTTTGCTCTCTCTTAACAAAGATATTCTAAAAATGGCACATAAGTGGTTTGCAGCCTTTTTAGAATTAAGGGGCACTTTTACATGTGTTCTGGGGGTAGAGGGTGGTGCTTTATTTAGAGTGGCTCCAAGAACATTATACTACATGAGGTATCAGTGTTCCCACACTTCAAAATGGCAGTGGGGGCACTTGAACCAAATCTTGTCAAACAAGCACCCCCGCCACCATTTTGAAGCTTGGGAATGTTGATACATGAGATGCAGAGGCTGGCTGGAATGTGGTAATTACCAGGCTCCAGTAGTCTCAATCAACTGAGTCTGCTCTGATGCACTGTAATTACCACACATCAGCCTTTGCACTTGGGTATAGGCACCCAAAGTTCTCAGCTTTTCTAGACTCAGACACCCTTTGTTGGATTCAAGGCACCCCTCAGAAAATGCCAGCTCTTAATTGTCACTCATTTTTTACTTCAGAAAAGTAGTAGAGTAGTTCCTTACTTTTGCAAAGAACTCAGAAAGACCACTACAAGTCAGAACTTTTTTTTGCCACTATGAATTCCTGTTTGATATCTCTGGGTTTATCTTGTGACTCAAGTCAGCATACCCAATAGTACTAACATTGTGTGGCAGTACCCTTGAAAGGATCTCAAGGCAACACCCTGTTTGAGAATCATTGTGGTACACTTTTATTATTTCATGATTGGTATTAGATCCGGCTAAAAAATAAAGGTGAAACAAATTTTTATTTATGATATGAATATGATCATTTAGATTTCAAACTTTGAAGAATTTGTTCCAGGTATATAAAAAAAAATTATTAACAACAACAGAATCCTATAGACTCTCAGAATATAATTACAGCCCAGTGACAGTATGTCCTAGTGGGCTATTTCAAAGAACATCCTACCCATCCACCATTCCTGCATGCATGCTTTAAACCCAGAAGTATGCTGGGAAAGCCACTCTAGCTTTGTCCTCAGTGACCATTTTCAAGCATGCCAGAAGCTGAGAACTCAAGAGCAGCTGAAGATGGTTCCCCTGGAGTGGCCTCACTGGAGAATTTCTGATTTTGGAGCATGTCAGTTCCAGCAGGTTGGCTGCCCAACCAAGACATGTACTCAAATGTTTTCTTTTGAAACAAAATCAGATGATTATCTTGGACAATTCTTTCTGACCATGTAAACATGAACTCATTGGTGGTCATATAGACTTTGGTCTTCTGTCCCAGAAACAGAAGAAACTCTGATTCCTACATTGCTTTAAACTAAACACCCACTTGTGACGAAGATAAAATTAGAACCAAAGTTTCTTTGAAGTAAACTCCAAATACTGATGAATCCCTAAATATTAACACAAGTCAAAATTGTGTTTGCTATTGGAGGAAAAAAGACAAGTCTGTTGAACACAATAATCTACAGATTTGTCTTAGGTACACATGTAGAACCTCTTACCTCAATGGAGGAGAAGCAGAAAACTGAGTTTTATGTGGCTTCTCCATTTCTCAATCAAATATTTAACAACGATTGCATCCCACTTCAAAAGAGCCTGCAATGTCTCTGATCCTTTCCCTCAGCCTCTCTCTTTCGCTTTCTCTCTGACACCCACCCACCCACACACATGCATGCACATACAGGCACACCTGGGCAAATGTCTCTTCCCCAAGAAACTTCTGGTTTCTCAGATAGTTTTGGATTCTTTGGGATGAGAGTATCCAAGCTTAAAATATTACTTTGAATTACTTATGCTAAGTAATTTAATGGGTTTCTTTCATGATGGAAGTTCATTATTGAGTAACCAAACCTCAGAAATCATGGATGTAGATGTATTACAATATACTATTTATCAAATAATAGTCTTAACAAACCGCAAAGCACTAGTGTTTGTTTTTGGAGGACATTTTTCTTGCACTTTCTGCCTTGGAGAAGGCTGCTAATGCTAACTTTTTTTTTCTTTGCTCACTAGCCTATTGCAACACTGACAAGTGAATGAGTCTAATAACAAAAGCAAGAAGAAATAAGAACAATACTGAAGACCTAAGGATGATAAATGCCCCTCATTTTTGTTCCCAAGAACCCTTTAGATCAGAAGCAGATGAACGTGACTGCTTCTTGCCAACCACATATGCAAATCATAGCTGATCAATTAATGAATGGTGCTATTTTCCACAGCTGTGAGATTGTGATTACAAAAGAGATCGAAGCATAGAATTGACTGAGGAAAGACCACCTTGCCAACTTGACAGGGTCACAAGAACACCAAGGAAGTCATTTATTATTGCTATTCATTAAAGAAAGGTTATAGTCATCTTTCTAATTACTTTTCTTACTTATAACTGCTAACTAACTTTTTCACAGATTGCTTGTCACTTGCACTGACCTCTGTATAAAATCGATACATATTTGCATTTTTGGTGCTCATTACAGTCAGTGAAAGATGACACAGTCTGGAAATAAAGCATGCCTTTCTTTATAGTGTTAGGCAAGAAACTAAAAATATTAATGATAACGGGCTATATTCTTTCTGTCTTTACTTCGTCACCCAATTCGCATGCTCCAGGAATACTCACAAATTGTGACTGGGTATGCTTACCATAGCACAGCCATAAGATTTGCCAGACGAAAGCTAAATTAATATAGAATGCTAGTCCAGCTCGGTAGACCTGACTTACTTTTGTACTGTTTTTGTCATTTAAAATGCTTAAGTAATAAAAAATGAGAATAATTTCACAAGCAATTATTTTCTGATTGCTGTTTCTTCTCCTTTTGGTTTGCATTAAGAATTTGAATATAATTAATAACTTTCCAGATACGTTTTCTATAAAGAAATGGTTAAACCCACACAGTTTGGATCCAATCCAGATTCTCAAGTAATGTCTCAAAATCCAAGCAGGTTCAATTCAGAGTTTCACTTTGTGCTCATTGTTAACAGAAGGGATATTTACAAAGATCAGAACCAAATCCAGGTTGTGGTTTGAATACTATCGTTGTCCAGGTTTAAATCCAGTGTTTTTCTGATGCTTCATAATCCTATATACTTTCCACCATTCATGATTCCCAGTCTGGACTCCTAAAGCCACACAGATTGCTGCTCTAGCAGCACTTGAGGGACTTAGAGTTGTCTTACTCTAGTAAACAAACAATATTGGCTGTGGTCCTCTCCCATGATAAGAGAAACGCTTAGCATTCTAGATAAAACAGCTTTCTGAATTCCAAATCAATACAAACCAAGAGGAGAGAGAGAGAAAGTTAAACCTTGAGTTGTTCAAGGTGATCTATAGATTACTGTCTTTGCAAAGGAGTTGACATGTAAGGAAGGCAAGAGTTCTGTAAAGGGAATTTCTGCAAGTATATTGTTTTAATGCTTTCCTTATTTTTTAAGCGTGCAGCTCTAGAAAGCTTTTAAAATTGATATAATCTTGTAGAATTTAGACTTAGTATACTACACTTCGGCTGCATCTACATGAAATGCTGACTGCTCAGTTCTTACTGTGTAGGAAATGACTGTGGATGGAGTAACCCGTGTTACTGCATAGCTGGACTGACCAACAGCTTTTTTGTGATGCTAACTGCACAGTAGCCCGAGACTATTGTGCAGGAGTGTCGTATCATGGTTTCTCCCATGTGACACTACTGTGCAGTAATCTTAGGTTACTATGCAGTCAGCATCTCATGTATGTGGCCTTTGATTATGAAAATGTTAATCCAAGCAAGTACTTTGTAAAGAAAGATGTGTTTGGCATAATTTAGACTGAAACAAAATGCTTCCATTTTGAACATCAGAATTAAGAGAAATCAAATGAGGTTTTAGCTAACTAATCTGCAGATTTGCAACTATATAAAAACAGTAAAGGCAGCAATAAATAATGTGCATACTTTGAAAGTATTCTTTTGATTCTTATGATATTGTTGTTACTGTTGTATCAGGAGGTCTTAGCTGTCAGGTTATATTACCTCTGTAACATATAAAACATATAAGAATAACTATTTTTAATTCCCCCCTCACCACCAAAAGTTATGTTTTAAGACAGCTTCTGGCATAAAAATGAGAATTTTACATGCCTGCTCTGCCAGATAAGGTGCATATATATGTACTGAAATTCCTGTATCCTAGAAGTATATCATAGAGAACAGCTTATGCTTTCAAAGCCAACACTTAGGTGGCATTTTAAAGATATTTTTTACTACAACTTTCAAATGAGTTATCCTCTTAACTGACCAAAATCATCACCCTGACAAAGCAATGAAGTAGTCTCATGGGCTTAACATTCTATGCTTTGGTATATCGATATAAACATAGGATAACTCCATTGACTTTAATATTAAGTGTAAAACATACTCCTTGGATATGACTGTGACTGAAGTTAGCCTAGACTTAGAAACCAATGGACTTAGCCTGGATACTGGTGTAGAAGTATGCAAAATCTAACCTCTCCATAGTAGGTCTGGATGTTACTGCATGGGCTGCTTAGTAATTGATTAGTAAAAATAAAATTAGGAAAACTTTGTTATCCCATTCACTGGATATAATTTCAAGCCCTAAATAATTATTGAAGCACTTTCCTTCATGAGAAGAACAAAGAAATGAACTGCACTAAATTTGTGTGTAGTATGTTAAGAAAAAAACCCCAAACCATCAACGTATTTCTAATGATTTGTATTCACAATACAAGCTGAAGCTTCCCCTCACTACAATCCATCATATTTCTAATTTTACAAAGGCACAGATGGCTGTCCACTCTAGTGGTCCTAGAATTAGTGAGTTTAACATGGAATGGAATGATTGATTAAAAATTGTAATCACACATTACTGCTTGTAATTGTGATTAATATGAGTTTACTGTTTCTGACAATAATGACTTTTCTTCCCCTTTTTTTAACAGAGGGGATAGCAAGAAAGTGGATTAGAGATTTAAATATTCAACAAAGACTTTAGGGCCAAATGAGCAATTAATATTAATTGTAAAATAAGAAAAATGCAGTTATTAATGTTCATTTTAGGATGGTTGGGGAGGGAGTACTATTATCCTGCTGATAAAAGTGTGGCTGCTTTTCCACTGCTGGCAGTAGCTTCTTGTGGTAAACTGACAGCTAATAATTTGCTATCTTTTGTACTGTTTTAAAATTATTTTTATACTTACACAGTTCAGCGGAGCCTAGTAACAGAATTTTTTTAAAGGATCCCCCCCGCCGCCCCCAGACTTGAAATGAAAAAATTAGAGCATCTGAAGCAAGAATTAAGGGAATAATTTCTGGTAATGTCCTAAACACTACACACAAATACAAGTTAGGGTTAACTGAGCTTTGGATCTGGTATATATTTTTCATTTACAGAATCTGATTAAAGGCATCTGCAATATAACCCAGGGCTTATACCTGTCGTTTCTCTTATTGGCCAAGCTTGCAAGGACCCATAGTTAAACTGAAACTATTTCTTTGTCTCCTTGGATGCCATGCAAAAACTTTTAAATGTCACATATGATCATTTCCACTGTTTAGGAGAATGTTATAAGTATCAGTGGGCAGTACCATATTGTTTTTGGGGAAAACTGAAAATTTAGGGAAGGTGGGAAAAAAAAGTTATGCTAAGGTTTGTGGAAGAGAGGGCATCAGGTAGGTGAGGGAAATAGAAGGGCAAACTTTCATTCTTAGTCCCTGGCACATGCCATAAGCTTAGCCTGAAGAAATATGTAATCCTCTGATTTTGTAAAAGGCTAAAATTAGAAAAAGGAGAGATTGCCAGAAGGCGGCAAAGGAATCCAGGAGAGGTGATTGAACCATAAGGAAGCCATTAAGAGTTCAAGACAAAAATATCTGGATGTGAACAAAGGATTTGAAACACAGAGGAAGACCAGCCTGGCTAAGTAGCAAACTCTTCCATGAATTGAAACTCAAAAAGGAACCCTGCAAAAAAATGGAAACTTGGCCATAGTACCAGGGAAAAGTATAAGGGTATCACATGGATATACAGGGAGAAATTCAGGAAGTTCAAGGTGTGACTTCAGATGCAACTAGCAATGGACCTAGAAGGCAATAAAAAAGCATTCTACAATTGTGTAAGAAGAAGGCTGAATAAAACATAAATTTCTTACCAGAATCAGAAAGTGATCTAATCATGGATGATGCAAAGAAGAATGGAGAAGTTGATACCTTTTCCATTTCAGTCATCACAGATAAGGTCAGATACCAGCACAGGTGGTAGCAAGGATAGGGAAGAATATAGTCAGACTAAAATAGTGGAAAAATAGCAATTACTTCGAGAATCTAGAGGATTCCAAGTCAGCAGGTCTGGAAGGGATGAAATCTAGACTCTCTATTGGGTAGGATTAGGCTTAAGAAGCCACGTCCGCATGTGTGTGGACATTTGTTTCCCATTGAAAAAGAAGCAATGGCACATCTTGTGCCATTGCTGCTTGTTCACAGGAACACCCATGCCACATATACTGTGGCATGAGGCAGTTTATCCAGGGTGGGGTAGGGGAGGCTGTTGCCAGCAATTGTGCTCACCCCAGCAGGCTTACCTGGTGTTCTGGCAGCTGGGGAAGCTGGAGCCACAGTGCTACTGCAGCTGGGAGCCTGCTGGCAGCCAAGTATGGCTCTGGACAGCCAGGCTCTGGTTTTGGGTGGTGTGCAATGCTGCCATGTGCACTGCCCTGCATTTTTTTCAAGTGAGTTTTTTGGAACCCAGGATTCCTGAGGTCAACACTCCCACCATCCCCCCCCTCCCCGTGCTGCAAGGTAGTACCATGGAGGATGCCTGAATGTGCAATGAGTGGTGCTGCCAATGGGTCTTCAGTGCTACATACCACACAGCCATGCTTATCTGCCTGTGCCCAGAGAGCATTGGCAACATGTAGGGGGTGCACGTGGGTGCATGTGTACTTCCTGAGCATGGCAGTGCACCCCCTGTGAAAAGGTACTGCTGACAGTGTTAGTGGCACTTGTGGGTGGTTGCCACTAACCAACCCCGCCCCCTCAGGTGGTCTGTGATCTCCACTGGTTGCCACCGACACTGCCAGCAGTATCTGCAGGTGGTCACCAACCACTGGTCAGCACTCACCAAACCCCACCCCCTGTTGCTGACAGCAGTGTGACTGCCTGTGGCACCTCCCCACCTGCCTCTGCCATGATCCTGCTGCCAACAGCATCACTGCTGCCTGCAGGAGCTCAGTGTCCCCCCAGCCTCTGGGACACATGGCATTCATGCCAGAGAAAACTTGACAACCTGGAGAAGTGGTCCAATATTAATCAAACAAAATTTGGTAAATCCAAGTGCAAAGCTCTACACTTAGGACAGAATGACTGCATGCACATATTCAGAGAAGGAAATGACTGGCTATGTTGCAGTACTGCAGAAAAGGACTTAAGGGGTTATAGTAGACCAGAACCCAACAATGAATCAGCAGTGGGTTCTTTCTGAAAACAAACAAAGCAAAAACTAGGATGTCTTAATAAGATCATTACTTGCAAGTCAAAAGAAATTATTATTTTGCTCTTTTTGGCACCGGTGACACCTCACATGGAGTACCATGTTCAATTTTCAGTATTGCACTTCAAGGAAGGCATAGATAAATTAAGAAGATAAATCAAGCACCAAGCACAGAGCATCAGAAATGATAGGAGGCCCAGGGAAAATGACTTACAAAGAAAGAGTGAAAGATCATAGATGATTTAATCTGAAGAAGAGAATACTGTGGCAGGAATTTGATAACAGTCTTCAAATACCTGAAAGGTGGTTATAGAGAGAATAGTGATAGACTGTTCTCCGTTGCCACAAGGAACAGGACAAGGGAATTCTTTAAACTTTACAAAGAAAAATTTAGGCTGGATGTTAGGAAGAAACTTCTCACTATGAGCATGGCTAAGCATTGTAACAAGCTACTACATAAATTGTGGAACCTCCATTCTTGGAAGTTTAAGAGCAGGATAAACAAAATGGAATGGTTAAAAAGGATGATCTCACCTTGAACAGAGGATTTGGCTACATGACATCCTGAGGTCCTTTCCAGCTCTATTTTTCTATTATTTTAATTTAGGACACTCACTTGGGTCTTGGGTGACGTGAATTTAACTATTTTCTCTATATATGTTACCCCCATGTCCACAGATAAGTAAGCTGTGCATATGGGCCTAAAGAGACCAATTTTTATGCATACCTACTGGATTGTGGTCCTCAAGGGACTCAAGTACAAGTGTGACTATTTTGCAGACCCCAATGGCATTCAGCAGGATATATATCCAAGATATTCAACTCAGCTGAAATGGCAGTGCCTCTGAGCATGCACACTGGCTGAACTTTACTGGTATGTAACCTTACTGGTAAAAAGTTTTATGTAAAGCAACTGTCAACCTTAAGCTTACACTTACCCAGGAGTAAGAGCATTCACATGGAATTCACATAGAAACATATCAGAAAGCAACCAATGTGTAATTAGCATTCTGTGATTTGTTTATTTGCCCAAAACCTAAATGTTTGCAGGAAGGAAAGACACATAAGCATTTGTTTTAAACAAGAAACTGAAGCACACAAAGACCATCAAGGCTGAAGCAGAGAAAGATTGGTTTGAGATGAGGATAAATGTGTAAAATATTGAGACAGGCAAGATTTCTTGTGGGTGATATCTTTTACTGGACCAACTGCATAGTCCACATAGACATAGGCAAGTTTTCCAGCATAACTGTATACTTCCTCAAGCCTCTGGGAGGTAAACAGATAGAGCAAAGAGAAGTAGCAGATGGAGCAAAAGCTTGTGTAAAATGTTGTTCAGGAGGGTCATTATCATTTGTGAAGTGCAGAGGTTTGCAAGTATCAGGTAGATTATAATGGACCATGAAGTCAAATATTGTGAAACACTAAGGAAGTATAGAACAGGAACAACATAAATACCTTACATAAATAAGTGTTGTCAATAGTAGGTACAGTACACTATGTATTTCATCACTGATTGATCTCAGTAGGTCTATTCTCCTAAGTGGTTTTAATAATTTGTGAGGAGCAGTTTGCCATATTTCTTCTGAAAATCTCTGTGTTCATGTTCTCTAGACAACTATTATAAGACTAAAAGTAAGCAGTTCAAAAAAGAAAAAGAATTAAAAGCAATCCCAAACCATGAGGATAGCATATTTAAGTTCTCGAAGCAACACATCTAAGTACATTGCTCCAAAAAATATTCCAGTCAAGAATTCCAGTCAAAGAAAATTCCAGTCAAGGTTTAGAGGGGAAGTTTGGGAAGATTTACAATTGTTATTGATCTGAACTGGTCAATAAAATATGAAGTTGACACCAAATATATTGTTAATAAAGTTGTCAGAAGAAACTAAATAAATATTCACTAATAGTATAAGTAAGTAGAACCTGACTGAATTCAATGGCTTTGCATCCATTTTTACCTGGATAGAACTCAGCTATAATTTTTGCTATTTTGGTTTTATTTCATTCAATGTCACTGTCTTTTTTCCCCAAGGATTTCAACCATTCAGCTTCTTTACTGTCTTTAGTTTGTAGATTTTGCTTCTCGGTTAAATAATGTCTTTTAAAATGTTTATATTCTATGGTTCTTCACTGAAATATTTCCATCTTTTATGTTTTCTTCATCTCGGTGTGTTTTGACATATATTGTGGACATCTCTACAGGATAAGAAGCCCAGGTGGTAAAAACACATAAGAGAGGAGGAAGAATGCAGAAAGTCATCAAAGAAAAGAAAAACAGGTTTGCTGATTCATTTCCTGTCCTGGGCAGTTTCTGGCAACACAGCTTATATGGAGACTAAGGCAGAACCTAGAGGTGGGTTCTGTGGCACTGTTACTACTGCTTCTACATGGCTCAATTAGTCACAAGTGCAGAGGAGCTTAATATCTTTCTCTCCTCATTTTTATACTTTGAGGAATTTATATAATGTTGTTTCAGCTTCTCTGTTTCAATGTGCCTGCATCTGCTCCTGAGACATCTATTTTTCTTCTCCCCTTTAACCTTCTCTCCTGTTCAGAGTTTTAGGAATCTGTTTTTATTTTTCCCCACAACTCTTTCCTGTTTCTTTCTTTTTCTCTCATTCCTTTTTTCCCTTATCCTCAGAATACGATGACAACTTGCTGCATCAGAAAATCACATCAACTTCAACAGTTCTCCACAAAAAGATTAAACTGTAATGCAAAACTGAGAACAAAAGAACTTAATCTCACTTATTTTTCACGTGCTTGAGGAGGTATCATGGTATGTGGGAAGACAAGAAATAAATGAAAAACTTGACAGGCGATAGGGAGAATGCTTACCAACAGTGTGTGTCAAAATTGACAAAATTCCTTCAAAGTTTTGGGGGAAAATGATTTTTTCCTGGTAAGGTGTCTGATATTTCCATCTGCTCTCATGTTCGCTTCACAATTAAGCACTGTATAAAGCAGATCACAGAAAAACCTACTATCCGTAATACACCTGACTACCAACAGTTTCCAGAAACCCACTTTCGCTATGTAGTCCAAGCAGTACAAGGGGATCAAACTTTATCTGTTCTTCATACAAGGTCCCATTATCTTGAATCCCCATTTACAATAAAACATTTTTAGTTTCAATGACTATTCTCTTTCTCTCCTACAGGATGAAAATAAAACTGTTTTATCTCTTACAAGAAAGGTGTGTGATACCAGAATGCAAAATTACAAAAAAATGGGTTTGATCCCTATGTAATTCATCATAAAATAACTCTTCTCTGTCACTCTTTGCTGTGTCCAGTGCCACCTTAGTCAGGGAGGGCATATGCACCTACTATGACCAGTCACTGACTGGGGGGATGGTCCCTTCTCAGCCAATCTCACTGACCGGGGGAGGGGAGGGCGGTCCCTGTGTGTCTGATCCCGCCGACCGGGGAGGCAGGCCTCTGTGGCTAATCACTGCAGCCAATCACTGCGACTGCTTCCAGAAGTGGCTGCAGCCCCCATGCCCATCCCCTAAGTGGACAGCTTGGCCAGTCAGGGAGTGCACAGTGCTCTCAGGGGGTGCACGTGCCCCTCATGCACCCCCTACGCATTGCCACTGTCCAGCTCTAATATATGTAGTGAATAGATAATTCAGCTGCTACCATCCTCCTGTATGTTCCCAAAGTATATGTAGAGCTCAGCATGTAGGTGGTGACTGCAAGTAGTCTGGGTTTCATAATGTTTTGGTATCAGATACAATTAAAGATGACACCAGCAGGTTAACATGCAATTACTGCAACTGCTAAATCTATAGGAGAAATTTGGTGAACTAGCTTTCTTATTAATGCAGCTGCTGATAATGTGCATTCTTACCATGCAGTGTATGGCTTTTGGTAACCATTTGTTAACTTGAAAATTTATAATGGATTAAATTAAATCTAAAATGATACTGTACCTGAAATGAATGTTGTGAACATTAAATCCATAAACATAATGTTCAAGATGATGCTTGTCCTAAAAAATGTGTGCCTTCTTTCTTTTGTTTCAAAGCAGGTAATAAACAAGGCTGAGGATGAAGGAAAGTATCAAGATTTGGAGTATATTTTAATGCTCATATTAATTCCTATAGATAATAAGTGTGCATTATATTTAGAATTGAGGTAAATTGTTACAGATAAGAAGCATTTTCCCCCAAAATTGTTCCCTTTTTTAACCAGCTGAAGTGGAGAAAACCATGGTCTGCAACAGTGAATTGCAGTGCACATCATTAACAAGATTTATTGGTCCTGAAAATTTCAGGATCTCTTGATACAAATTCTTTAAGCTCTATTTACTGATATCTTACATATTAATTGACTATCTTCCTGTGCGGCAGCACTTTCATAACAAATTATACCTGATGAACATTCAAACAACTTTTTACATAACCACTTTCTTTTGAATGTCATACAACAACAAAAAATGTTTTTTAAAAAAAGTGGCCTTACAGATTCAAGTCTTCTTGGACTTTGTTTCAGACTCTCAGATAGGTAGCAGCTAAGGCTCAGCCCATTGTACACAGCTCCCAAGTGAAGTCTTTATTTCCTTACACTGAGCTTTCATTTTCTTCAAAACCCTCTCCCATGCCTTTACACCACAACTGTGTTTCCAGTTCTGACTTCAGGTGAGATTACAGTTAGCACCCCTAAAACATGTAACACCTGCATCTCTCAAATATCAGCTGCTGTCCTTCAGTACAGGTGATGGAATCTGCCTATTTAGGTTTCAAGTAGGGCAACAAGTGAGTCATTGCATAATACACCCATATTTTCCCAAACATGTAATGAAACTTCAGGTTTAAGTGCAAGGAAAATTCAGGTTTAAGTATATTATATCTTACATATGTAACAGACATTGAAGGGTTATTTATCTGACCAGATGGTGTCCCATGATGAGGCTTGTCTCTTCAGAGACACTGTACTGGGGCAAAGGAAATTTGTCCCAACAGGTACCCTGTACTCAGGACAAATGAAGGTGTCCCAGATGAGGATATCTTGATAAAGGGAAGGAATGGAATATCCCTAGCCAGAGGGATTTGAAATCAGAGAGGGACAGTTAGGGAGAGCCTGCAAAATTCCCAGCCTCTGGTTTATCTGGAAGGGTTTCTTTAAAAGTAATGACTTTTCCCCACCCAGGGGGGAAGAGAGGAGGAGAGAAGGGCATGTGCTGTGGGGAGAGAGCTGTGTGGGCCCAGCTGCAATGACTTACCATCCCCATCCCCACCCCCCCCAGGAGCCCACAGGAACCGTGTTGAGCTGCCAACAAGTCAGTGGGATACTCACAGCCCTACAACTCAGGCATGGGCTTCAAAGGGAGTGCACTGATCCCGTCAGGCAGCTGCCTGAGGAGTATGTGAGTTTGCTTGTGGAGATGCAAGACCCCAGGTTAGTGTGTGTGTGTAATTCAAGGGAGGGGTGTGCAGCTGTGGAAGCCCAGCTTAGTGCATACCAGTGATCAAGCAAGGAGAGATGAGACTCAGGAAACTAGCCCCAGTTTATCAGTGTGTGTGACCTAAAGGGAGAGGTGCAGGCTGTGAGATCCCAATCCAACACACCCGTGTGTTCATGCATGAAGAAGTGTATCTGCTTTAGCCTGCAGCCAAAGCTGCATGACCTAATGTGAAGGGGCTATGGGCCATGGCAGTGTACAATGTGTGCTGCAGGAACCCAGACATGGGAGCAACTGCCAGCAGTGTGGTGATGCCTGAGCCATTGTGGGTGAAACACAGCCACTAAGAACCCACCACGGTGCTGGTGGGAGGATCTGGAGACTACTTTTTTTTAAAATACTGAGCAATTTACTTATTAGTGTTTCAACATGTAATTATTGTTTATGCTTCTCCTTTAACTAGGGATGCATTGATAGAGGTTTTGGGGGCCAATACTGATAGCCGATTTTTAAGGAGTTATATTGGCCAATACCAGTCTGATTTCTGATACAGCATGGAGAGCTGCATGCAGCTGGCAAGTCTGTTGTGGGGGAAAGGGTGTAGGGGGGAAGATGAAGATGAAGAAAGAAGTGTGGCTAGGGCTGGGGCAGGGACTGCCCAGCCAGGGTGGGGCAGGGCAGGAGCCAGACATATGGTGGATGGGTATGGAGGTTGCTCCCACTGCTGCTTGTACCCTGGGAGTGCATGGGGTGGGGTGTCCCCAGATCTGTGTGGGCCATTGGCAGGGCAGCTTTCACTGCAAGCTGGGTCTGGGGCTGTTCAGAGCTCTTCCCAGCAGTGCCTGGGCTGGGCTAAACTCAGGGTGAAAGGCAGCAGTGCTGGGACGGGCTATGGGGAAGGCTGCAACCACCTCAAATTTTGCCATAGCACCCTGTAACAGAAGGCCTTCTCAGGGTTGATTTCCCCATGGCCCGCCCACCTGTTTCTGGGCTAACCACCTGCCTTCTTTCCTGCCATGCCTTGATGATAATTATTAATTGTTGTAAATTAAGTAGGATGCCATTCATGTCTTGCCCCTATGCCAGGGGGCACCATCTGCAGCTCCGTATCTCCTCTACACTGCAGCCCATGCCTCACAGATGGCACCCTCTATTGTCAACATCACCAGCCCCAGAATCCTACTCTGGGCCCCAGAATCCTACTATTTGAGCCCCACTTGGATCCCTCCACTCAGGCAGCTTACTTCACCTTCATTCTAGGCTGCATAGCTCCCTGAGCTTCTTTCGCTGTATTTGTGTGGTCCCCCTGAGACCTTTGGCTAGACTGGCCCTGGCCCCACCTCCAGGCCAGTCAGAACCCCAAGCCATCAGCTCTGGGTGTCTCTCATGGCCCTTTGACCCTTCTAGTCCTGGCCCCAGCATTGACCAGTCACGGGATGTCAAGATAGGTTTCTGAGTCTATGGCCCCACTCTCTTGCTGGGGTCCATCTTCTGTACTCTACAAAGGTCCAGTTGTGGGAGCTGGTGTTAAAGCATCCCAACCCACCTTTCACTGGCTTGGTAACTAACTGGTTTGGCATTTCCTGGGGACTCCCACACCACTGAGAGTCCCACCAGGCCACCCACTCCTGGCAGCATGCAGTTTTAGGTCATGCCCAGGACAAGGAGCTTCCTGACCATCCCCTACAGCTCCTCCTTTATCTCTAGAGTGTTCCATGAAGCATCACAGCCAGGTGATGTTGCTGCACCTCCAGCCAGCAGTAAACATTCCCTGCTTATACAGGCAGTCCTGACTCTAAAATGGCTGTCTTAATCAGGCACCTGCTGGCTGCTTGGCTTCAGTCCTTAACACAAGGCTCAAACAGTGCCTTGCCACACACCCTCATACCAGGATTCCAACACTCAGATGTGCCAGGGTTACACATACATTTTGGCACAACCAATTGTAGTGAAATCTCATGCTCAACAGTCAATCACCTTTTGTCTTCATTGCATCATTCAGCTTGCATTGTTGTGAAGGGTTAGCGAAAATCTTGAATTACACAAACATTAATGGGGGTAGTCCTACAAATAGTGAATTACTTTTGGCACCCATGACCCACTTCATATTTGCAAAAACCCACAGTAATTATCTCCACTTTTTCCAAGTAGCAACGTTTAATTTACCGTGAATATAACAATTACCAACATTCCTGAGCAAAGAGAGGCAGTTAGTTGTATTACTCTGAATTCAGGCAAAAGCCAGGGTAGACATGCATCATAGAGATTAACTGCTCCATCTCCTTTTCTTTAAACTTTAAAAAAGGATAATCTTTACTGACTACTTCGTAAAAAAAATTGTTCATTTCTGAATATCAACAAAGAGACAGAACACAAGAACCAAGGAAGAGCATCAAGGGAAATTTTGTTTTCTTTATGACCAGCAGGCAATATGTTAGGTGTGAAAATTAATGCCTCAAAAAGGACTGCTTACTTTCCAGAGGAAACTGTGGACATTATATAATATATATATGTGATGGATCACATCATAATGAGGCATAAAGGTGCTGCCTAATATATATATATGTATAAAGAAAAACAAAGACTATGGTGTGAAATCTCATGATCAACTGGATTTTGTCACTTAGAGTTAGGAGTGGGAACACAGAATATCACAGTCCTGGTGTAGACAGTGGAGTCCTGGGGTGTTTACACATGCATGGGATGACTAGAAGTTGGAACTCTCTGGAACATTTAAACTTCTAACCTCAAAGGGCATGTCCAGATGAGTGGGCACATGCCTGTTGCCTCATCTCAAATCCCTTTGAGGTGGGGCAAGAGGCATGTGCAGGAATAAAAAAATGTTCTCCACACTGCAAACTTGCAGTGCAGGGAGAAAATTAGACCCCTGGATATCCAGGGTCAAACAAAACCAGGTCACGGCGCAATCCCAATCCATGCCCTGAAGCTACTGGAGGCTCAGTCCTCCAGAGATGCTCTGGCAGAGTGCTGGAGGCTGGAGATGAGCAGGAGAACAAGTAGGAAACTGGAGAGAATAGGAGAATGAACAGGAAACTCATTCCCCCCACCCCATTCATTCCCCCCCATTCATTGGTTCCCTCTGCTCCCCATTCATTCCCCCATCCACTGTTCATTCCCCCTGTTCATTCCCCTGCCCCCCCATTTATTTCCCCACTCCTCACTTACTCCCCCTGCCCACTGTTCATTCCCCCCTCCTGTTCATTCCCCCCACCCTCTGCAGGCAGGGTATTCCATGTGATGTGGGGGGTCTCTGCCCTATGGGGGGCAGGGGACTATTGGTGATGTGTAGGGGGTGCATGTGCACCCCCTGAGCATGGCGGTGCATACCCTCATAAAAGGTGCTGCTGACGTTGTCAGTGGTGCCTGTAGGCAGTTGTTGCTTGCCACCCCCTGCTGCCAGTGGTGTCTGTGAGCAGTCAGCAATTGCCGCTGGCCACCACTGTCACTACTGATGGTATCTGTGGGTGCTCGCCACTTACCATCCCTCCCCCCACCACTGATAGTGCCAGTGGCATCTGTGGGAGCTCCCCACTTACCCCTGCCACCATGCTCCTACTGCCACCAGAGCTGCTGTTCCCTATTAGCCACTGGGAGCATGCGGCATTCATGCAGAGGACCCACCCCTCCTAAGCAGCCACCACACCCACAGTCCCCCCATACCTACCCACACAGTGACTCACATTCCCCCACATCCCTCCACACCCACCCACATTCCCCCACTCCCTTTTGCAACCACATTCCCCTGTAAACCCCACATCCCCCCATCACACACCCACCATGTGATAAGTAAACCCAAAGCAAACATTATAACATAGATATTTAAGATTTATTTATTATGATGCTAGAGACACTAATAGGCTTCCACATTTCTTTAAAATTGTAAATATAACAATAAAACATTGCTCACCTGATCAGTCCCTTTTCTCTTTTGTTCTAACTGTGGAAGAATGTGGATTTTGGGGTATTTTAAAAACTGAATTTGGGATGCTGCCTCAGCAGTCTAGCTGACACAAGAGACTTGTGTCGTCAGATACCAATTGCCTGGGTCCCAGAAGCTCTTGAGGTCAAGTAACCCTGAGCTGCTGGCCAGGGCAGCTTTTTATACTGCTGGAGACAGCAAAAGTGCTGGCCCTGAGCTCTAGCTTCCTGTGGCTGCAGATTTGGGAGGAGCCAGGGAGGGTTATTTTGCCCCAAGTGGCACAATTTGCTTCACAACAAAGTGCATGTCTGAGCACGTGCGCTGAGGCAAAAAGCCCTGGCTCAAATTTGTACTGCTTCTATTTGAGCTGCTGCAAGCTCACGTGCTTGCACGTCTGGACATGCCCAATGATGTCATGACCCACTTTTAACAGCTGAGCATGCACAGGAACTTGTCTATTTTGGACAAGTTACCACGTTTGTTTGGTAACCAAGGGAACATGACAGTTAGGAGCATTATGCAAATGAGTCACTATGGGTTGTTGTGATAATTTGATTTGTATGGTCCTTACTGTGGTTGACTATTAAAGAGTAATGATTGGATCGCCACATGATCAACAGGTGGCACGATTTAGGTCCTATAAAGCCTGTCCAGTATAGGACTTGGCATGACTTTTAAGGGTTGTCATTGTACAGCAGTTTTTACAGTCATTGGAGATGGAGCTCATTGGGGATTGAAGGGCCAGCTGAGACTTGCTTGGTCCCATGCCCTCTCACTCTTTGCTTGGTGTGAGAGTCCATTAAGTGTACAGTTGCTGTTGTGTTTGATTGTTTGTATCCCAGAGTTTGCCGTTGAGTGAGTGAAAACAGGGTTTGTTGTGACAGTGCTTGGGAAGCAATGATGGAGGGTTCGTATCACCTGGGCACTTGCTGGCCACTCACCTGTTACTTCATAGTTTCATAGTTTCATAGTAGCTAGAGTCGGAAGGGACCTAGGTAGATCATCTAGTCCGACCCCCTGCCTTAGCAGGAAAGAGCACCGGGGTCAGATGACCCCGGCAAGGTGCTCATCTAACTTCCTTTTAAAAATCCCCAGGCTAGGAGCCTGCACCACTTCCCCTGGAAGCTGGTTCCAGGCCCTAGCCGCCCTGACTGTGAAGTAGCGCCTCCTAATATCTAATCTAAACTTACCCTCCGCCAGTTTGTGACCGTTATTCCTGGTCACTCCTGGCAGCGCACGGGGGAACAGGGACTCCCCCAATACGTGCTGATCCCCCCTGACCAGTTTGTAGCAGGCCACAAGGTCCCCCCTTAACCTTCTCTTGTGGAGGCTAAACAGGTTCAGGTCCCGTAGCCTCTCCTCATAAGGCCTACCCTGCTGACCCCTGATCATACGAGTGGCCCTCCTCTGAACTCTTTCCATATTGTCCACGTCCCTCTTGAAGTGTGGCGCCCAGAACTGGACGCAGTACTCCAGCTGCGGCCTGACCAGTGCCGCATAGAGGGGGAGGATCACCTCCCTGGACCTGCTCGAGATGCATCTGTGGATGCATGACAGGGTACGGTTGGCCTTCTTGACTGCCTCCCCACACTGCCGGCCCATGTTCATCGTGGAGTCAATGACGACTCCAAGATCCTTTTCCGTCTCCGTGCTGGCAAGAGGGGAGTTCCCCAACCTGTAAGTGTGGTGCCGGTTCTTCCTCCCCATGTGCAACACCTTGCACTTATCAGTGTTAAACCCCATCCTATTCTCATCCGCCCACCGTTGCAACCTGTCAAGGTCAGCTTGTAGCCTATTGCACCCTTCTAGTGCACCCACATCCCCCCACATCTTAGTGTCATCAGCAAACTTGAACAGGGTGCTTTCTACCCCGTCATCCAAGTCACTGATGAAGATGTTGAACAGTGCGGGCCCGAGGACTGAGCCCTGCGGAACCCCACTGCCCACATCCTTCCAGGTCGAGAAGAACCCATCCACTACCACCCTCTGGGTGCGGCCCTCCAACCAGTTGGCGACCCATTTGACCGTGTGGGCATCGACACCACAGTCTCCCAGCTTTTTGGTGAGGACAGGGTGAGAGACAGTGTCAAAAGCCTTCCGGAAGTCCAAAAAGACTACATCCACAGCAACCCCTGCGTCTAATGATTTGGTGACCTGATCGTAAAAGGCCACCAGGTTGGTCTGACAAGACCTGCCACTGATGAACCCATGTTGGTTGCCCCTGAGCATGCATTCCCCCGCAAGGCCCTCCTGGATGTGTGCCAGGATAATTTTTTCAAAGAGCTTACCCGGGATTGAGGTCAGACTAACTGGCCTGTAATTTCCCGGGTCCTCTTTTTTTCCCTTTTTGAAGATAGGGACCACATTGGCCCTCTTCCAGTCCTCCGGCACCTCACCAGAGCACCACGAGTGCTCATAGAGCCGCGCCAGGGGTCCCGCAATGACCTCGACCAGTTCCTGCAGAACCCTAGGGTGAAGATCGTCCGGACCAGCGGACTTGAACACGTCCAGCCTCTCCAGAAGTACCCTAACTAACTCCTCGCTAACCCCTGGCCCAGGCGTGTCTCTCTCGGGGCCCGAGGGGGGCCCAGCAGGGAGGTGGCTGAACTGGTCCCTACTTAGGAAGACAGAGGCAAAGAAATCGTTAAATATGTTAGCTTTGTCATCTGGCGTGATGACTAAGTTGCCCATCGTGTCCTGCAGGGGCCCCACATTACCCGGGACCCTCTTTTTACCCCCTATGTATTTGAAGAAGGACTTCTTATTGTCCTTAATCCGGGAAGCTATTCCTATCTCCAACTCTGCCTTGGCCCTCCTGACTGCCACCCTACATCCTTGGGCGACTGTAACATAGTCCTTCTTGGTGATGACCCCATCTCTCCATTGGGTATATGCCTCCCTTTTAGCAAGGAGACATTCCCGGATGCTCTTAGTGAGCCATGGGGGTTTATGTGCCCTCCTGCTCCCTTTGACCCTTGTTGGGATTACCTCCCTTTGGGCATGGAGGTTGTGCAAAGTATCACCTACCATATGCTGAGGTGCTTATTACCCACCTGCGTGCGAGAGAACAGCATAGAAATCCTCAGAGATGTGAAGCTGTAGAGCAGGCCTTCCCTGCCTGCCAGCTCCCTAGGATGATATAGTATGCCACCGACAGTGGAAAAACTGGTGTTGGGTTCTTTAAGTGCATACTGTCTGCATAGTTTTTATAATACTGTAAGGTTTTGTGTTTGTTGTTATGTGCTTTGTTGTTATCATAATATACACTTTGTTAACTTTACATTTATGTGTATGAAGTTTTCATTGATAGTGGTTACACCTCTGGTCAGGGCCGGGCAGTAGGCCAGTTTCCAGAGGGATTTAACTCCTTGGTTGCCCTTGAATCTATAAGGGTAGTTGGTTGGATATAGAGGCTTAACAACCCTTTGTGTGCATTTGAGAATGTGGGTGGGTGCCTGAAGTGGTCCATGGGTTCTCAGTTTTATTGTTGTATGTCTGCCAACTCTCCTGCTCGTCACTTGTACTATGATTCAAAGAACAAGTCTTAAGTCATAGAACCAACTCTTAGCTTCTGCCCATTTTATAAGTGTGATATATGTGCCCCTCCTACCCAAACCCCATCCCCATCTGGAATCCCTGCTGTCTAGACATAAAACATATTCTGTCTGGTGAGCAACAGAGGGCACAACTATACATTCATTAATATGCTGTAGTTACTGCACATTAAGTTTAGTACTTGTATAACCAAGTACTAAATCAATGTGCAGTAACTGGCATTACTGCACTATAGTGCCAGCACATGGCTTTTTAGTGATGCTAACTGCACAGTAGCCTAATACTACTGCACATCAACATATTATTAGAATGGTTTTTGCCTTGCACGCTAATGTGAAATAGAATTAGGCACACCCAGTGTGTAGTTAACAGAACTCAGCCCTTCTTTCTGCCCTGAATACCAGCCAGGGCCCTGAGATTAAGTCTCCTGCAGGTTTCAATCCAACAGACCTTTATTATTTTTTTCCTTCTCTGTCTCCTGTGGTATAAACAAACATTGCTAAATGAAGCAGATAAGCTGTTCTGGGATGTATCCTGGTCAGGTGATCCACTTCACTGGGAAAAATACACATCTGTATTTTCCTGCCTATTGATTTTTCAGGACAATGAGCAACATGTTCCCTGCTTCCAGAGTAAGGTTACTAGGGCTGTGAGAGGCTTTGGACTGTACTTTGGATCTGGAGAAGCTTTGAACACTTCAGTGTCTGAAGCAGCATGTCCGGATTGAAGCACTGGCTTCTTTAGGCTTTCCAAAGCAGTTCAGAGCTTCTTAATCACTTCAGAAATGCTTTGGTGCTGCCTCAGATCCATAGGGTATAATAGGGAATCAATGAAATATCTATAACATCATCCTTTTTTGTCTGATTTGGCTGAAGCTTGCAGGGGTGGTAGCCTCCATTGAGTGCATGAAGCCAAGTTTCAAGAAGATAGGTGCAGGGGTTTGGGGGGAACTGCACCCCAAATTCTTGAAAGCAAGGGGAGGTAACTGGCCTAGCATTTCCTGAGGGCTCTTGTGGCAGATGTCCTACTCTCAGAGCCCCTCCGGAAGTGTGGCTCCACCCTCCTGCAATGGGTCAACAACCTGCTTACTCACCTTCCACACCTTGATCTTACTTTTGATTAATAGATGATTAGAATCAACGGTAGGCTGCCCATTTTTATGCGCCCCAATGACAGGGGGCACTGCCTGCGGCTCCTTTTCCTCCCCTACATCGCTGCCCAAGCCTCGAAGATGGTGCTGGTGTGATCTGACTGGGGCCCTGTTATTATGTCTCGGCCCTTTGTTTGCTCTCAGGGCTCCTCACCACCCATCCTCATTCTCAGGGCTTCTTGCTGCCCCTCCTCACTCCTGGGGCTCCTCGCTGCCCCTCCTCACTCTTGGGGCTGGGGACCATGCACCCCAAACAATGCTGCACCCTCTCCAGTGCCAGAAACCTCCATGCTACTGTGGAGTCCCTATGAGGCCTCCTCCAACCTTTATAGCCTTACCCGGTCCTCCGGTTAAACAGTAAACACAAAACACAAAGCCCCAGGGCTATAACATAAAGGTAAACTGTTCTGGTCAAAAATACAAATCCATACCTACCAGAGAGACAGAGAGAGAGGGAGAGAGCGCATCAACCCCCGCCCCCCCCGCAGGAACCAGGGGATGTTCCGACCGTCAGAATTCTCCCCTGGCTGAGTTCCTCCTCCCTCGGCCGCCGGAGGGGAATTGCCCTCCTGGCCCTCTGCCTGGGCTTAAGAACGGCTAAACTCTGCCTTTTCCTGTCTCTGGGTTTCCCTGGTTGCTGGGGCAATCAGCACCTGTGCAGTCCTGGTGACTGGCAGCTGAGCTTCCCCCTTCTCGCCACTGGGGTCTCTCTTGAGCTGTTTCTGCTCTCAGTCGCAGGGCACCTACAAGCTCTGTGACAGCTGCAATGTCACTGGGAGCCCCACCAGACCACTCTTCCCTGGTAGGGTGCAGTTTTATATCTTACCTAGGACAAGGGGTCACCTCCTCCCCATAGCCCCTGCCCTTACCTCCTGACTATGGCCAAAACAGCCTCAATGTTTCCTCCTCCTTTTCTGCAGCAAACTGCAGCCCAGCTTATATCCCTGGGCCAAAAAGGCTGCCGTCATCAGGCACCTGGCTGCTGCCTGTTTGCTGCTTTTAAAGTGGAAGTCACCTTGGTGCCCAGCCACATGGTCGGTTCATGCTACCTCTGTGGTTGTTTTGCTGGTGCCAATCAAAGGCAACACATGGAGAGGACATATGCCCCCTCCCTACCCAATTGCTGTGCCAATGGTGGGGTGCAGGACTGCAGTCTGGCCAGAGTCAACTCTCAGCAGCAGCAGAGACAGTGTCAGCAGTGTGGAGTTGTGCCCGCAACTGTTAACACTTATGTGCTGTCTATGCTGCCAAAGTTACCTTGTTAGCAAGACGAGCGTGCCCATCTGCATTTGTTGAAAGGGGATGTTTAAAATGTTAGGGTCTGAAACCAAGAAATGCAGGATTACCAGCAGTGGGGTCCCTTCAGTATTAACAGCAACTGCAATTTCATGTTCTATAGAAAGTTTCTAGGCCTTTCAATTCAAATTCAAATTAGTGACCCACTAGTATCATTATTTTTCCTATTTTCCTCCTGTTTTTTGAAGTAAATCCCAGACTATTTTGAGCTACAGCGATATGGATGAGTCTAAACCTGTGAGTAGAGTTTCATAGTTTCATAGTTTCTAGGGTCAGAAGGGACCTGAGTAGATCATTTAGTCTGACCCCCTGCCATGGCAGGAAGGAGTACTGGGCTCAAACGAGTTGTTTGATTTTTTTTTAAATGAACAAGTATTTGTGAAATGCAAAGAATATTCTCATAACAAAGCTATCAACAACAATTTTTAAAGGGCAGAAAATTGTATTTCTTCCTACTGAAAAGAAGGGGAAATTAAAAAAGAAGGTTAAAGGAAGCAATAAAGAAAAAATAAAAGTATATATGAAAAGTAAAAATGATTGAGGACTCGAGGAACATGACATACATTGGTAATTATTATCATAATTTGCAAACAAAGTTATTACCCGTTGCAAGTCAAAGCCATTTTATGAAGAGCCCAGGGAACACATGAAAATTCATTAAACTAAATTTTGTTATAATCAAATATTCTATCTAATATTAATTTTGGAATTATATTAACTGTAGAGATTTAGGGGTTTGAAATGAAGTGTTCTAGACAAAGGTCAACCACAGTGCCAAACAAAATACAAAACATGGCCTACTTGTCAGAGAAAGCATCCAAAGAATTAAAGAAGGTGATAGTTTAGAAGTGTATGCAATGTCAAAATTGAACTGAAAGGCTTAGGCTTGCCATCGCTTACAGATCAGAAAAGATCATGAGAGTTTATACAGATATCCTGAGGAAGGCAAAATGTGATTATATGACTGTCCTTGTTAAATCAGTTGGGTAGTATGTCCCGGACAAACAAACCAAAAAATATTTATGGACAAAATAATCTCTCAAGGTCTTTCGATCTCTAGAGTAAATCTATTTATTTATTTTGAAATTTTAAGCCATAAGGTGGTCCTATCAAAATAAACTTCTGCTTACTTTTTAGCTTGCCATAATTGACCACTATGCTCATCAGCTGACAAATGAATTCTTTACACCACATTCTGAGCTCCAGTATTATCAAATGAACTGTTCAAGTTGTGTTTACACATACAGTTTACATTATGAAATCCTGCCCTTTTGGTCTCTTTGTAACTTATAATAAAATTTTCTGAATAAGTTCAGAAACTGTGGTTTGAATCAGTGAGTCCCTTGAACATTTCCCTTCAAATACCTAGCTAGTGTCTTAAAAAGAAGGAAGTTTTAACACAACTATCTTTTGCCCTTTTTGACATTGCAAAATGTCTAAGACACTGAAGTTTTCTAAAGTACTAAATTAGGGAATTCATAGAAAATGTGAAAGGAATGCATTCCTTCCTATGCCCATTCTCCCTCCCCACCCAATACTGCAATTATGGTGTTTTCTAGTTTCTGTAGCTTCAGTGATGTTTTCAGAAACATATATACAGCTGGTCTTCTTATTACTTCCATCTTCTCCTTTGCTTCTGTCCTAATCCCATTATTCATGTTTTTATGTTTAATATTTGGTAATCCTTTCCTATCAAATGCCTTGTGTTTTCTTGGTATAGCAGTGTATAATTCTTAGAACTGTTCCTTTAGTTGATTCTGCTTTTGCTATCAATTTCTTGAAAATCATTGTGTTAAGAGAAAATAGAGTTGCAAACAATATAAAATCTTTTGTATTTTAATCTCTGCCATGGCAATAAAATATAATTGATTCTTGCACTAATTTGTTTCTTCCTCAATAAATGAAAATAACATATTTCATAAATACAATATTTTTCTTGTTATTGAATACTTTATATACTTGACATAAACTACTTCTGAGGCATGAAAATATCAGAAAACTATAAACTTGTATTTTCTAATATTCATATGAATAATGTTTAATCAAATCAAAGGGAAGATATATGAAAGAAAGATGCTATTAATAAGAAATGAAACATATCTGTAACAAAAAGAAGCATTAATCAATAATTGAAAATATCCAGAAATCGGTGATTTGAAGATTTTTCTTCTATTCTTTCTTCAATTTAGCTTCTATTGCATTTTTGTTGCCATGCCTGGAAACTGAATTTCACAGAATGATGTTTCAGCTGAGAATATGCTAATTGGTTGTCACCAGTAGGGTTCCCGTAACAAAAACATTTCAAGGAAGCATTTCTGGGAATTGAGTCACACTATATCTATCTGCAGGTATCTTCCAGGTTACTATTAGAAATAGATGTTTTACTTGCTTTCTTATTTTTTTTTCACTAGTGGACATTTACTGTTTATTACGTTATATTTTCAGTTAATATTTCTGCATTCAGAAGAGCATATTTGAAGTCATTTCCAGACACATTTATTACTATTATTATACTGGTAGGATCCTGAATAAAATCCTTATTTAAAGGCATTGAATGAAACAGAGAGATCAAATAGTTTTCCTTAAGGATAGACAGTATTAAGGATAATATGGACCCAAGGCAAAAAAAGGCTATTTTGAAATAAACAGGATGCACAGTAGCATCATAAAATACAACTGTGTCCATTAACAGTTAGCAGATATTTTAACTACAGCCCTGTTTATATCACCCAAATACTGAAAAGATTCTTCTTGAAGTCAGTAGGACGTGTGTGTACATGTGAAACTCTAATTGAGCTATGGGTATCTCTGAATGTTTAACATAATAGTTCAAAATTGTATCATTGAACTGGTACTAAATATTTGCCTTTCTCGGTCTTGGGAGACTCCCCATATCCTGTATCAGACTGCACTAAAATTAGTCACTGAGCCAGAGGATTTTCCGGCCTGTGGCAGGAAGCCACGTTTTTTTTCTCCCCAAAATCTCTGTGCTGTGACAATTTGATTAGGATGGGCCCCGCAGAGGAGACACACCTTTACCCTACCTCTTTAGGTAACTTGAGCTGGCTACATTCCTGAGGGAGGGGGGAAACCTGCTCCCTCGGCCAACGTGACTGGTATCAGCTACTTGGGTGAGGGGCTTCTACCTGATGGGCTACAGTCTGTCTGGCAACTAATGATGTATTTCAAATTGATTGGCTGACAGTCAACAGGTGCTGGCCTCCATTGGACCAGGTGAATGAGGTCACAGGGGCTATATAAGTTAAGACTGCCCAGGAGGAGGGGGCAGCAGCCATGTGGGGGACTCAGACTTGGAGAGGAGCTTTACCATCTGAAACTGGCTCTCTCCCCCATAACTCATGAGCTAGGAACAGCCTGCCTTCAGAGGGAATCTCCAACAGCCTCTGGATGAAGCTTGTGAGCAAGCTACTCGAGATCTGGTAAGATATCTAGCTGGCAGTAACTCAGATGCGTGATGAAAAGGCTACCTCAGCCAGACTGTTTTGCTCTATGGGATTTCTGTGATATTGCTCTATCTTGTACCTGATTTTCACTCTGCCCCTGCAATCAATAAAGTTCTCCTTTATGACTGGTGTAGGAGATTTATTGAGGGGTGGGTCTAAATTATGCCTAAGAGGCCCCTTAGGTCTGCGGACTAAGGGAGACTTTCCTTTTTGGCCCCTGACTTAGGGAGGTGCCCCAAGTGCTGGTACCGGGTCGAGTACCCGTAGGACTATTAGGCCTGTGTTTCCCCAAGGACACTGGGCCGAGACAGTCCCTTCTCAGGGTGGTGGCAGCTTACATTACCCCCAGGCTAGCGAGTGTGCTCCAGGAAGGGAGTCAGCCGGACGCGAGGCACCCATAGGGAGGCACTCGAAGCCTGGAAGGTGGCCGGACGCAGGGAGGTGGGTGGCTCAACACAGAAGCGCCCCCTATTGGCCTGCCACAGGTCCCAACACTGGCTCTGAGTTATCAGGAACTAACAGTGAAGCCATGAATGCCTGTCAGAATTGCAGCTTCTTCATGCAGTATCTGCTCATGAGAACAGAGTAGAAAAAAAGACAAAATGCCATAAGAAAAAAAAGTAAATTAGTATGCTTGACTGGCCTCTAAGTTTTCCTTTCTTGTCAATACAGACTACTCATTCTGAGCATAACAACAAACAGCATATTAGAGTAGCTGCTGCTTGTCTCCTTTTAGTTAAGGGTCTGTCAATATTTTCCTGACATACTGCACTCCTGGTTTGGTGGGTTTGCAACTAAGCTGAAGAGAATGCATTCTTTTTTAATTTTTCTGAAGGATTTTGAGAAGGAAAATGCATGTGGAATATGCATGTGACACACTGATACTACAAATGAAGTGAAAACTCTGTGGAGTCTAATAACAATAGCCATTGTACAATCATTATAATGACTGTGAACTTCATGCTGATAGAAGCACCTTCTATTGTTACTACTCTGATTCTGTGGTTAGATTTTCAAAACAATATTTTTATTTATGCAATGTATAACAGGAATGAGACAACATACTCGGTGAAATTGTGGTTCAACTTGAAGATCAGAGAAAGATTCAAAGAGACATCCAAACTTATTGAAATGTCTGTAAGTCTACATGCATGATTCACAGCATTTCATGCTCTAGCCATAAACATAATAATTATTAAAAACAAACATACAAGTATATATATTAAACTCACATTACATTTACCTTGGCATATGATTCATATATAATATTTTCTCACCCTTACGTCATACACATATTTACTTAGGATAATTTTCAATTCAGTACTGGGTATATGTTCACATGCACTGGACTGCACAGTTGTTACTTAAGCAAGTACTAAATGACTGTGCAGTAACTGGCATTACTGCATGGTCCTTCACCACATGGTTATTTTTAGCTGCTACTGTGCAGTAGCATTGCCATCATAGTTCATTCCTGGCAATGCTACACTGCTGTAGAAATGAGCTACAGAGACATAGTATCTTGTGTAGACATCCCCAGTAAGTCTCAAAAGCTATGATTATTTAAGTTAAAGGAGCCATAAGGTATGTCTTTTCTCTAAGAAAGTCTCAAACATATGCCTATGTCTCAAACATATGCCTATGTCTCAAACATATGTATCATGAGGTATTTAACTATCTAAACCCTTTCACCCCCTTTAAAACTAACTTCACAAAAGGAAAAAAATGGAATATATAATTCACAACGTTTAATTTCAACTGATAGAATTTATACATTTAGTAAAAATGAGGTTGGGAGGGAAGAAGTTGCTACTTTATTGGGCACTTATACACATGACATACCTCTGCTCTGAGGTGTGCTAATTAGTTAAAGCACCCCCACTGCCATTTTGAAGCATGGGATGCTGAATACACATGATGCTGCAGGCACATTAATTAAAGCAGCTCTGAGAGCCACTACCCCCCCCCCCCACCCACCCTGGAGCATGTTTTAACTAAGGGCTGAGGATATGTGTCCAGGAAGTCAGAGACCTGAACTATACACCACCTTGCCCTGAGGGGATTAAAGCTGGATCTTTCTGACTTCCCAGCCCAATGTAATTCACATCACAGGTCAGTCAGTTCCACAGTGCTTTCCAATGCTATTTCTGAATTTGAACTACTGCCACCTGAGGAAGTGAACTAACTTCAATTGGGAATGGGTTAGCCCAATCTGTTGAATGCCTGTATACAAGGGCTGTTCAAAAAGTATCAAGTCTGATGCTATAGGAAACAAAATATTTAATTTACAGGGATTTTGGCGTAATCACCTTTGAAGTGTGCTCCTTTTGCAGCCACATACTTCTCCCTACTTTTCTACCACTGTTGGAAGCCCCTCTGATAAAGAATTTGTGGAATCACTAAAAGCTGCTCAGTCACATTTTGTTTTCCAGTTTCCACATCACAAAATCTTCTTCCTTTCAAAGTTTTCTTTAGTTGAGGGAAGACAAAAAAAGTTTCATGAGGCCATATCAGGTGAATATGGAGGCTGTGGCACTTGTGGGATATGGTGTTTGGCTAAAATTTAGCTAAAAATAGCTTCACAAGCTGTGCTGAGTGGGCAGGCGCATTGTCATCGTGAAGCATCCAAGAGTTGGACATCCACTTTTCTGGTCATTTTTCTGGTCATTTCATTCCCAAATTGCCAGTTAGAATTGAATGACATGAACCAACGGAAATTCTAACTTCTTCTGCTATGTCTTGAACAGTCAATCGCCTATCATTTTGAACCAAACTGCGAACCACTGTCACATTTTCAGCATTTAGTGATGTTGAAGGGCATCTGGAACACTCATCATTTTCAACCAATTATCATCCTTCTTTAAACTGATGATACCATTCAAAAACTCTTGCACAGCTCATAGTGTCATCCCCAAATGCTATTTTAAGTAATTCAAATGTTTCACTTGACATTTTCCCAATTTTCATGCAAAAAGTAATGCACATGCATTGTTCTGGATACTCTGACATAACAAAAAAGATACAAATGATTTTTCTTCAACCACTGGCCACAGAAAACTGGGGAAACACCATGAGCTGCAAACCTGTCCAGAGGAGTCCCAACATAGCCAGACATGGTCAGCAAAGCCATGCCCCTCACTCAGTACATTGTACCACAAATACACAGTCAGTCTCAATTTTGAACAGACCTTGTATGTTAGGCGTGCACCCCCAGGCCTGGCAAAGCCCAGCAGTTTGACCCAGTCCTGGGGTTGGACCTACCCCCAGCCTAAATACTGACCCGACTTTTTTTAGCACTAGAACTTCTACATCCCTCAATGAACAACATTCCCCCCTCCACCCTGTGGACCCATCAAACTTCCCTCCCATTCCACCAGTCCTTTCCCACACCCTGAGTTACTTACTCCAGTTTCCCCGCACAGCTTCTGGGACCAGTTAATGCCTGTACACACTGCTCCTGGCCTACATTCATGCAGTTTAAAGTGAGCCATGTGAATGTAGACTGGGTGCAGTAAACAAGTGTAAGCACACTAAGAAACTTGGGTGTCACCAGGACAAAACTGTGAGATTTGGAAACATTGTGCCAATACCTTTTGATCAGTGAAGGTAATGTTGTCCAGCATTTAATATTATCTGGTCTCTCTGATTTACACTATGTGATATAAACATGATTTTTACATAATAGCTGTCATTCAAATAAATCATGTTTCAAAGAGTCATAGATTATATATTGTAATAATTAAACTTCTTTGTAGCATAGGCCACATCCCTGAATTGATCCATGTTTGAAGTAAAGAACATTCTGTTATGGAGAATACACTATAAAGCTTGGTAAGCTGTCACAATGGTAAATTGCTCACACTATTATAAGTCAATCATATTTTTATTTTGAATTTGATTAGCTTTAAATTTCAGCAATTGTTTCTCTTTGCACTATTGTCTGCTGAGTCAAATAACTATCTGCTATAAAATTTCTTTTCCCAAAAATGAAGTTATCCCTTCCAATGTGTAACCTTCCAGCAGTGCGTTTTGGGATACGTTCATATTTTTTTGTTTAGGCCTAGACATTTCATTTTTTTCCATTCTATTTCAGGGGGGTTTGTTGACAAATAACTAAAAAGGAGTAGAAATGACTGAAGCCAGAGTGGGTTCAGTAGTGACATCTCTACCTCATCAAAATAGAAAAATGCATTGGACTGCACATAACAACATATAATATTTATATAATACCAGAGGGGCTGACTGCAGAGTAGCAACAGACATATGGCCAAATTCATCTCAGGTGTAACTTCATTGTGTACAGTAAACATAGCTTTCTTTCCTAGAAAGGGGCATTGAAAATATAAATATCTCATCTTTTCACACTTAATCTTTCATTCAAGCATTTACTTTCATCCCAATAACTAATTCTGGTGGAAAGGTCTCTCTCCCTATATCTATATATGTATATATCTATATATGTATATAGATAGGTAAGAAAGTAACTTCATGCTCATTCATTATTTAAATATATGTCTACCTAAAGGATTTTGTACATCCACCTCTCACCTCTCCTTTTAGAATTAATGCAATTTGTTTTTCTGCTTCTTTTGGGGGATAAAATGTTTGATTGGGCCAGAGACTGGTTTTGATTGTTTAGATTTAATTAATCTGTGTTTGATTTTAAATGATCTGTTCTGATTGTTTATGATATCTGTTTGGAAGTTTCTAAATATAACTGTGGTTTGGGTTGTTGTTTAATTTATTTGTAGTTTCATTCTATTCATTGTGATGCTGCAGTCTCAGCACATCAAGTAGCACCATAAGACATGTATAATGGTACAAAGGAATTAGCCCTACATAGAAGAAATGCACATAGAAATATTATGACAGCACTAACCTCACCTTTAGGTGAGGTGGGTGTAGAATGAAGGCAATTTGCAGGCAGGCTGAGGAAACAAAAAAGTAAAAGGGAACATGGCCTGGCAGATTTGTACTCTTGCTTTATTCTTCATAGAGAACCAATCAGACACACTGAACCTGCAATGAAATTTAGGGCAACTTTCATACTTTCTTAGCTTGTTAGGGGCCAAACTGCACTCAACAGCCATTGACTAGCTATACTAGCTATTGTGTATGCCAGCAGATCCTAGATGAGCCTGGCTCTTCATTCTCCTCCTCTGTCATCTGCTTGGGAATAGACAGAAGCAGAAGCTCCCATGTTTTGAGAAATGCCACCTTCTTTTTTCAAAAACACTAAAATTCAGTTTCAAGATGCAAGATGTTTTTTGATTTATATGATCCAGCAAAATTACCATAAATGCAACCTTTTAGACAGATTTTAAAAATTCTCTGAATGCATAGTTCAAGCCTGTAACTGCAAGAAAAAGTCTCAATTTATTAGGATAGCTTGCTTATTAAAACAAAAGCAAAACAAATAAAAAATGAAAATTAAAAAAATATGTTTGAAAGAAAGGGAAGAAAGTGAAAAAATAAACATGTAGGTTAAATTGGAGATTTCTATGGATATTGTGAGCAATATGTATTCATCAAATGTCTAATTGTTTCTGTAATGTTAGATACATTACAAAATTTATTTTAATAGAATAAACTTTATAAAATGAGCAAAACTTTATAAAATGTGCAATAACAGTGTTGCCTACCACTCCATTTTATCATTAGTCTCATACTAGTTTGTTGTAGAGCTTCCATTATTATTTGACTGGGGAGAATCTCAGTTTTAAAAAAAATATTTTTTTATGTTGGCATGGAAATGTTAAGTACATCCTAAAGGTTCAAAAGCCAGAAGGCAAATAAAAAAATATTTCCTCCTCCAAAAAATAATCTCACATAGCATCCTTTATTGGTGTCTAATTTGTGGCTTTTGAACACTTCAAATTGTCATCACTACTGGAACAGAGAATATTTTTCCAGGGAACACTTTTTTCTTTTATAAGATAAATGTCATGTCAAGGGTGAAACACAAGGCTCAACCAGAAACTCCCAATGTTGATCTGTCTCAAAATGGGCTTTTTGGATGGCAGTGGATACGATATATTGTATTTTTTCACATACAGCGCATGCCCAAATAAAGCACATAGCTTGTTTTTGGAAGGGAGAATATAGGAAAAGAGATTTTTCCAGAGTCATGGCTGATGGTGTAACATAAAAAAAGTCTTCCAAGAATTGAAGCATCAGGAACTGGTCCAGTATCCTGCAATGCCACACTTCCTGGACACTCTATGTTTCCAGGAGCACATACTCTATAACACACTCTAACAAGTCAGGCCTTAGGGGCAGCCACATCACCCCCTAGTACCTGCATGGATCCTGCCTTACTCACCACCTCTGAACTTTCAGGCCAGGCACAGAAATTACACATAACTGGTATAAGTGATCAGAACCCAATCTAAAACTGTGACAGAACAGAATTTCAGTGCAAATAGACCAGTTTCAAATGGCCAAACCTGGTTTAATATAGACCTGGATGGATGTAGTATCAGACTTAAACAGTTTAAATGATCTATCGAACTTTTGTCCCAGACCCTTTCCCCGTTACCTCACAGTCTCCTGACATCACAGGATGCTATGCAGCCCCCTTGCTAGCAGCCTGCTGCTTGTCAGTAAGGCCCTAAGGGACCACGACCCAAGGGGGAGGAGAGTTCAGGATGAGTGGTTGCTCCTCAAGGGAGTGATCCTGGATGCACAAGCCAAGTCTATGCTGTCTCAGAAGAAAGGCAGCAAAAGGGCACAGAAGCTCCCTTGGCTCTGCAGGGAACTAGCAGACCTCCTGTGTCTAAAAAGAAAGGTCTATAAAGGATGGAGGACTGGATCCACCTCCAAGGAAGAAAATTCTGCACTAGTCTGGACCTGCAGGGAGCAAAACAGGAAAGCCAAGGCTGTGACTGAACTCCAACTAGCTGCAAGTATCAAAGACAATAAAAAGTACTTTTGTAGATATGTGGGGAGCTGGAGGAAAAGCAAGGGTAACTTTGGACTCCTGCTAAACCAGATGGGACAACTGACAACCGATGCCCAGGAAAAAGCCAGCTTGCTAAATGGGTACTTTGTGTCAGTCTTTCACCAGTCCCACAGGATGCCCCTGCCCATTAGGGGGTGGGAAGGCCTGGGTAAGGAAGATTCCTTATCCTCCATCAATGCTGACCTTGTGAAGGAACACCTTGAGAGGCTGGATACCTCCAAGTCAGACAGCCCTAACAGTTTACACCCCAGGATACTCAAGGAGCTGGCAAGCATCATAGCCCAGCCCCTAGCATGGATCTTTGAGAACTCCTGGCACTCTGGCGAAGTGCCCAAAGATTGGAAGAAGGCCAATATGTTGCTTATCTTCAAGAAAGGAAGGAAAGTGGATCAATGAACCTGATGGTGTTTAACACCAAAGAATGCAAGTTTATCCTCTTTGGGAAGAAAAAGCCTGCAGCATGATTATAGGCTTGGCAGTGCTATGCTGGCTAGCACAATGGATGAAAGGGACTTGGGGGTCATGACTGACCACAAGATGAACATGAGCCTTCAGTGGGATGCTACAACTAGTAAAGTGAGCAAAACACTGGCTTGCATTCATAGATGCTTCTCAAGCAAATCCCAGGATGTCATTCTCCCATTGTACTTGGCCTTGGTTAGACTGCAGCTGGAGTTCTGTGTCCAGTTTTGGGCTCCACAATTCAAAAAGGATGTGGAGAAGATTGAGTGAGTCCAGAGGAGAGCCATGAACATGATAATAGGTTAGGAAAACAGACCTTATGATGAGAGGCTGAGAGCCATAGGACACTTCATCCTGGAAAAGCGCAGGCTCCAGGGTGATCTGATGGCTACCTATAATTTTATAAGGGGTACTCAGCAGGATCTGGGGGAACATCTGTTCACCAGAGCACCACAAGGGATGACAAGGTCAAACAGTCACAAACTCCTCCAGTACTGTTTCAGGTTGTTCATAAAGAAGAACTTCTTTATAGTCTGAGCCCCCCAGGCCTGGAATAGACTGCCATCAGAGGTGGTTCAAGCATCCACTTTGAACACCTTCAAGAGAAATTTGGATGTTTATCTTGCTGGGATTCTATGACCCTTCTGACTTCCTGCCCCTGGGGCAGGGGGCTGGACTTGAAGATCTTGCAAGCTCCCTTCCAACCCTAATGTCTATGTCTATGAACGTGATTCACACTTCACTACTCTAGCTCAATGCCTATCTGGCCCTGCCCCTGGGTTATCACACAGATGAGGCAGCAATGTCTCTGCGTCTGCTCCCCAGCTTGCATCCTGCCTGTAGCTGTCAGCCTTACATGGCAGCAGGCAGGGGAGGCAGAGGAACAGAGCCCCCCAGCCCTGGCCAGGGGTCCCCTGAGCCCTGGTCTGCACTACTATAGGAGCAGAGGGGGATTCTCTCCCAATCCCCTCTCCTGTACAGTCAGGCTTAGCCCCACCCACACAGGTAAGAAGGGGGAGCAGTCCTCCAGACTTATGCTGCCCCCTCACTGTTTCAGGCATCTGTCCAGATGGGAGGAGCCCCATACACAAGGTAGTTTCCCTTATATTGGCTGGTGGTTCCCCAAGCTCTGGTCTACTCTGATTTAGGAGCAGAGAGGGGGAATTCACCCCCATTGCCCTCCCCTGAACAATCATGTGGCAGCTCAGCCCTGCCTTACAGGTGGGAGAAGGGGAGCAGCTCCCCCTCTCCACCCTTGAGCTGGACTTTTGTGCACATGAATGGATTCACATGATTCATTGGGTTTCCTCTGCCTAGCCTGGGGTCCTATGAGCCCTGGTGTGTCTTGCCACAGGAGCAGAGGGATCTATTCCCTTGCACTGTTTGGCCATAGCTCAACCCTGCCCCTGCAGATGGGAGGTGGGGAGCAGGCCCCTAATCTGGGGCTGGTTCGGCCCAGCATCTGCCCACGTGGTGGGAAACCTACACTTAGGGGTTTTGGCCCACTCCAGCCTGGATCCCTTGAGCCCTGGTCTGCCCTGCTGTTGGAGCACAGGGGGATTCTTCTCCCATACTCTCCCACACATGGTTTGGTTGCAGTTAAGTCCCTGCCCACATCCCACTGCGCACACCTAAGAATGCCCACTGTGGGTCTCTTCAGGTGACCCACAGTGAAGAGTGGGGATGGCTGCTCTCACAGCACTAGGACTGCACAGATCTTTTGCCCAGATGTGGCTCCTGGCTCTGGCAGCTGGCTTTTCAGGGAAGGCAGGGGGCTCACCCACATCCCCAGGCCATACCCTTGCACCTCATCATGAAGTATCCACGCCCCTCTCCCCCAAGTATACACACACCAGACATGCAGCCTGTACTATGCTCTGGTACAGGCCCACAGAACTAGGTCTGGATCTCTCAAACCCATCCAGGGAACTTAATGGTCCTGTGAAATTCTGGAACAAATAGGATCATCCACAAAGTATCTGTAAAATATTTCTACCATTAATTTGTGTTAATGCCTAAAATTTTATCTATAGCGCATGATGTTCAATAATGTAATGAAAATGAGTGGAAAATAAAGACGCCTGATCCAGACGGAACTACTGAATTCACAGCAGAAGTGGGGTGCACTGTGGCTCCTTTAATCTTGCAGGTTTCCCTGCATCCCTGTTAACTTGTGGAAAGTCCCCACTTGCAGGTCCAGCTCAGCGGGGGGCAAAAACTGTGGTTTTAAATATGGCACCATTTTTGCCTCCCAATGCTGATTACCTGAGGGGTCCTACTCTTTGCTGCTGACTGGCAGGGAGGCATAATGTTTAAAACCACAGTTTTAGATTTCCTGCTCGTCAGGAGGGAGAGGCAGCCACAGAGCGGGAGTGAGTGGGGGTGGGTGGTCAGAGGGACAACTGGTGAGATGTGACCGGGGACCATGCAAAATTAAAGGAGCTACTACACACTCTACATCTGCTGTGAATTCAGTAGATCCCTACTGATTCATAATGAATTGGTTCTGGGAGAGAGAGGGAATGAGATCCATTGTGGGTATGGACAGAGCAGCTGAGATTAGGCTGCAGCACACAGAGCATTCAATTAGCTAATGGTATGGGAAGGAACACCCTCAACCCCCGACTTCCACTTGGAACCCTGCCCCATGCAGAGCTGGAGACTTGAAGGAGAGACCCAGAGTGAGTGCCCTCCCTGGTAAACAGCACTGGCTTTCATGTCCCAGACTGCCCATACCCTGCTATGACATCCCACTGCACACACCTAAGAATGCAGACCCAGGAGTTGCAGCATGTTCTGCTTGTCACCCTGCTTGACTTTTGCTGAAGCCTGAAGGACATCATGCAGGTGCCCTGAGGTACTGCACTTACCCAGGATAAATGTTACTCTTATTCAACCTGGAAGGCACCCCAAAAAAATTGGTTGGAAGGTTGCAATGTTTCCAAAAAAGTGAAGGGAGGTCAAGAAAATGAATGTCATACAGACAAATAACCCCAAGGCATAAATCAAGAGGCAAGAGCTAAGATAAGTCCTGCAAACACACCAGTGACAAGAGACCTTCTATCAAAGGAACTTTGGAGCAGAGGGTTATATGCATGATCTGAGATTCTTCCCATATAACTTGAAAAAGGACCCTGTAAAGGGTTCTGGAAATAGAACCTCAGTCTCCCACTCTTGGACAACCCATAGTACCCTAAGTGCTATGCCCTTTGGCCAAAAGGTAGTAGGACCCATCATCCTTCAGCATTTACTAGCCAGTCTTCCTCCAAGCAAACTTTGGAAGGGGCTTCAGGTGGTCATCTAGTACAAGCCCTTGCTCAGCAGGACTATCCCCAACTAAATCATGCCAGCAAGGGCTTTGTCATGACTTAAGAACCTCCAAAAATGGAAATGCCATGCCTGTCTAGGCAACCTACTCCAGTACTTCACCATCATCCTAGTGAGAAAGTTTTCCTAATATCCAACTTAAATATCCCTTGCTGCAATTTGAGATCATTGCTTCTTGTTCTGTCATCTATCACCACTATGAACATTCTAGCTTAGGTCGACCATCTTTGGAACCCCCCTTTAGGTAGTTAAAAGCTTCTACCAAATCCCCTCTCAGTCTTCTGTTCTGCAGACTAAACAAACCCAGTTTCTTCAGCCTCACTTCATAAGTCATGTGCCCCAGCCTCCAAATCATTTTTGTTGCTTTCTGCTGGACTTTTTGCAACTTGTCCACAACCTTTCTATAGTGGAGGGCCCAAAATTGGACAAAGTACTTCAGATGTGTCCTCACCTGTGAGAATAGAGTGGAATAGCAGGATCCCCGCAGAGCATATACACATATAATGGACCACTTTGGGGTAAGATAGAGAATTCTAACAATGCAGCTGGAAATAATATCTAAAGTTCCTGATAGTGATTTTTCCCCCTCATATCTGTATGTTTATATTCAAAAGTATCACTTATATGCCTTCCAGCACAATATCATTTGGCTGCTACAGTAAAATTTTCAGAAGTATTTATGTGACTTAGGAGTACAGCTATTAGAAACATTCTGATAAAATAATACTGTGGTGGGAAAAGCTGAATACTGAAAAATTGAATATTTTGTCATTGTCGTTTCAACTTTCATTAAACTAGAAGCTATCCTGGTAGACATCTCAGGAGCTTTTAGATATCTTTCCAGCCACACAGACTGTCCTAAGACAAGGGACCCTAGGAGTTCCTGTGTCAGGAACCCAGGGATTCCCCAGTATATAAATAGCCTAAGAACTTGGGACTCCAAGGATCTCAGGCTCTGAGTTATTCATGATGTTAGGTCACCCTAGGCCTGGAAAATATACATGGTCTCATAGGTTCTGGGCTTCTAGCCACACAATCATGAGACTTAAGGTCCTTGGATGAGCAACCATGGTCCATCACTTCTATGTAGCTTCAACAGAGTGACACAAGCTAGAGACCCTAGGGATTTAAGATTCTCAGGCCAACCAACTCCTCAGGCTGTGGGAGTGGAAGCCCATAGAACTAGGTGACCAAGAACTGTGAAAGCCCCAGGTTCAGAGCAATCTGAGTGTTTGGGATGATGTGGAGAAATGGACTTTTAGAACCCTGACAACATTTTTTTTTAATTTCCAAAGTCTGGAGTCCTGTGGAGCATATTTCATTTTGAAGAACTCTGTATTGGTATTTCTAAAACTACATTTTTTTTTCTGAATCTCTGAAATTTTCAAGAGGCAAAATAAAATATTACAAGAAATGGCTTGTTCAGTTTGGGAGCAAGTCTTTGTTTCCTGACCTTGAGACAGTGGGACTTTGGTACCAAAATACCTTAGTGGTTCTGGGACTTTACCTAGAACTAATGGGAAATAAATGGGAATTTATCATCTAACCAATTTAGGTGTTTTGAAAACCCACTCTTTAGGAATGCAGGCAGAGCAACCTATGTAGGAAAAGACAGGCATAGTTAGCCAATAGTCTACTGGCAAAACAGGAATTTCTCAGAAGATGGGAGACCTGATTTCTAGGTCCTCTTCAGTCTGAGGGATCTTAGAATCTGCATCCCATTTCCCAAGAACCTGCCATACTCACCAAACTATGACCTTTCCTGGTAAGGGAAACCCCAGTCCCTCCTCTTGAAGCTGGACTATTGTTTGCGAGTCACAAGGCCAGAAGAAAAACAAGAAAGAAGGAAACTGATTGGCAGTGAGCACAGCTCTCCAGGAATGAGAGCAGCCTAGATTTTGAGTCCAGCACCTGGGATTGCTTATGTATTCTTCATTAACCAGTTTATGCATTACATTAAATGTACAAATGGGGCAGGGAGCAAAACCTAAGATTTCCTTTGTCCAAGGGAGTTCTTTCTTTCCTCACTAGATTGAAATCAGGTTCCCTTTTGCTTGTTCTCCTTATGGTTTCATGAAATATGAATCGGTCTTTAAATTAAAGTGAAGACTCCAGAGAATAATTAAGAGAGAACCTCAGCCACAACCTCTTAGTTAGACCTTTACATCCCAACGGGATGTGCACTACACTTTGGAAGCATTTTGGGAATTAGTTAATGTTTGTAGCACTGAAGATAACTTCAGTGGTATAAAAAGCTCTAGGTTATAATTACTTTGATTATACCTCATAAAGTATGTTTTAATTGCCTAGAAGATCACATTACTCTAGTGAGAGTACTTGTTTCTCTATTTCTACCAGTAATGCCTTAGATCTTCATATTCTGATTCCAATCTTATTGTGTGAAATTAAGACTAAAGTGTTTTAAAATCTGTTCTATGTTATTTTATCCACCTTTCTTTTCATTTTATACTTTGTTTTTCAAATGCCGTTACAATTAGATTTTAGCATTTCTTTACCTCTTTAACATAAAGTCTCCTGTAGGCGAAATATCTATACCAATCTAAACCATTCTATGCACCTATAATTAGTGAATTTAACTCAGAATTAATTGGTAATACTTAAGCTTTTACTATTTCTGTTAAATAAACCTCTTCTTGTCTAGCCATTGCTAGCCTCCTCATCCCAAACCTATGTCTTTCCCTGTTCCTCCAGTCCCTGTGTCTTTCCCCAGTCTACTCCCTTCCACCTACTCTTCCTAACTTTGTATTTGAATTAGGCATCCTTCTTCTGTATGGTCCCAGGGAAGGGTTCAGGGATAACAATACACAAACAGATTACCTTTTCTAAGTTCAGGTACTTAAGACCAAAGCCATCATGGGCCACAATAACCAAGAGATCCATTTTCAAGGAAAATCCTACGCTGTTCAAAATCATAAAATGCTCACACTAAATGAAATGTAAAGGCAAGGTCCTATTTCACTTTTTAGGCACCTAACTGTTCTGCTCTTTCATTCTTCCTAAAAACAAATTAACACAAAAGGTTCTCTTGCTGCTTTTTGTGACATACGGCTGAGATGGCAAAGTGTTACAAAATTAGATATGCTACTCGATTTTCAGGGACTCAGGAAATATGCAATGCAAAATCACACTTAGGGGCCAAGTGAATAGGATCTACTCACATGTTTCTCCTAAGCATGTATGAACTATGATTTTTCACATGAATATAACCTGGTAAAACTTGGACAGTTTTTTACAGAGATTCAAAAAAGATGCAAACCTAGAATGTGCCTTTTTCAAACTTTGTGAAAACCTGTAATTCTTTGCCTTGTCAAATTTCACGTAATTGCTCCAAACTATAATGATGTTAGATCTTTTTAAAGAAACAGTTTGCAGAATTTTTAAACATGAATAAAACAATATACTTTTACACATCCTTATTCTTGGAAATGAATGAATCATTTAGGTTAAATAATCATCATCACCACCACCACGCTAAGGTAGGTACTTGGCATGGGAAATATTATTATAAACTGCTAAAATTTGGTGCTGTTACAAAAAACTGAAAACAGGTTTTGGAATGGGAAGAGTAGGACAATCTTAATAACAGATGGTGCTATCAAACCTCATGTAAAATAACCTGTAACCAACCTTTGAATTCTTCATTCCCCAACAGTCCTATGTTAAATGCAAAAAAATTAAATCAGTAAATAGAGTGTGTCAGCTTGTTCCTTTGGTAAAAAGTATCATATTAATTATAGAGAAAATGTGAATCAGATTCACATTTTATTATCTACATAGACCAATGGTTTACATTATGTTAATAAACTGAAACAAATCTTTTAATTTTAGGTCAAATTGCCAGCAGCTGAGGTCAAGATCCATAGCTGAAAGATAAATGTGTTTCTGTAGTTCATTTCCCTTTGCAAATTCTAAACAAATGTTTTACATTTATCTTTACATAATCCATCTTTGCACTGCCTAACCAACAATTACTGAATCTAGACATATCCTATATTGTCTCACAGATGCAAGGTTTCTGTTTTATTTTTTTAAATGTGAATGAGTGTTGTCTGGGTTAATGGAATTATTACTCCTGGATTAGTGTTTTTCCCGTTTAAATGATTGGATTTTAACTGCAGGTTTGTAATATGTTACTGTTGTACAGTGAATTGATTTTTATAGAACAGTTTCATTCCCTTGAAAAATGTCTAGCCTTTTAATGAATGTGAATTACAGTACAATTAGATTCAATTTTCAAATAATCCATTTTAACTGTGCAGCATTAGTATGTCACTATTGGTTACAGAACATTTTAAGAAGCAGTTTTAATTATTTGGGGGAAATATTTTACATGCCAGTGAACCTATCTTGCAATTAAGAGTAATATCCATATTTAAATAATGTTGTAATTGCATTGTATATAATTTAAATTTTACTGAAGTAAATTACTTCTCTGACCCTTGCAGTCCTTCAGTAGTTCTACCATAAAATGCTATTGTTATGACTGTATATAACTGATGCATTTTCTGTGGTTCCACCTGCAGCATCGATTTCCTGCTTCCATCACATTTTTAACCATCTCTGGTTCAACTTCCTACCCCCAATAAATAATGAATTGGCCACTGCCGGAAGCAGGACAGTAGATTAGCATTGTGACTGTACATTAAAAGATTTGGGGACATAATAAATGCATCTCTTCCCTATGGCTTCTTGTGTACTTTATTTTTTTTACACAGTAATTACATGAGACCAGTTGCGTGAAAATATTTTCTTTCTTTGAATACATAAAATTAGAAATGAACTGTGCCTAGGGGCTCAGCTCTACTTCTAATCCAGTTTCTGCTCCTGGATTACAATGGCAACCATTTAACAAAATGCAGCAGAAACCAAGGGCTTGATCCTTTTCTCTGGCAGCAAACAAATTGGGTGAGAAGGACTGACAGACTGCTCTGGATGAGGTTGATGTGGTATGTTCTGGTACTGTTTCCAGAGCTACTGAAGAAGTGACATTTTAATTTTTCCCCTTCCAAAACTGGGATTATTTCTTCTTGCTCAGAGCACAGGAGGCCTCAAAAAATGTGTATGCTCTCAGAGAAACTGAAATTCAGCAAGTCAGCAATTCATTGCTGACCAGTGCTGAGCAATTTTCTGTTATCAGATTAATCCAGAATAGTTTTACCAGTCAGTTTTCTTCAGTAGGATATGAGTCTTATCACATTTTCTCTTCTTTGATGGAACAAAGGTTTTTTTGATTCTATAAAGTATAAATGGTTTAAGACAAACAACAGAATCATCATCATCATCATCATCTAATTTTTATTCAGATAAACACAAAACCATGATATGGTGCAAAGTGAAAAATCTTGCAGTTAACAGTATAGATCTATATCTATCTATTAAAAGCAGGAAAGCTGTGAAGATCAGAGAATCATAAAAAAATAGGTCTGGAAGGGACTTCAGAAGAACATTGCTTAAGGCAGAATAATTCTGTTAGACTGACTCCATGCGATGCCCAATGACTAGGGAGACAACGGATCAATGCCAGCATGCATCACCTGCACACATTGCTCATCAACAGCTTTATTCAAAATGGAGACAGCTTCAGACAAAGCTCCAACAAACAGCTGCCATGAAGGTTATTTTTTTCCATATTTATACACCTTGGTTTATGCTCATTAACATTGACCCCACCTTTGCCCCTCCTTTGTTTCACCCTTAGTTCTTCTGATTTTAAGCTCCACCTCTGTTTACTGTTTGTTTAATTAACATGGAATTGCCTATGTGTTTCACTTATTTACATGTATTTTTGCTATGAGTGCATGCCTAAGTCCCTGACCCCTGCTTCTTTTGGTCACTTGGGTGGACTTTAACCAAAGTCCAGAAGCTTCTGGAGGCCTCTTTACCAATCACCATTCACCTTTTCACATATGCTTATCTCGGTTTCTGTTACCACTTACATATTGTCTTTCACATTCCAGTCTGTTTTTCAATCCCATGTTGTACCATCTCCATATTCCTAAGACTTCACCTCATTTATAGCACCCAGATTTACAGACACACTTGAAAATGGTTGACACAGTTAAGATGGCTACTTAGCAGAAGTGAATGGCTGGCTTAGCATAAACATTCATAAGCAAAATCTGCTTTATCTTCTAACAATAGCGGGTGGTTTGCATCCTGTTTCTTTTACACAATAAGCTATATATCTTTCAACACCACTATATTGTTAGGAAAATGCTTGCTTAAGTGTCTTGCAATGTTGCTTTTAGCATACTATTCTGCCTTGTGGTTAGGAGCTTGCTAGGCCACAGGTTACAGCCTTTTATTCAGCTGCAAATCCAGTGCTCCCTAAGATCCAAATACTGTCACCCTAACAAATGCCTGTCTGAATCACTGCAGACAAGATGATGTCAGCATGACCAGTGACCACATGACCAATAACTATTTTCATGGGAGATGTGTGTCAAGTCTTCAAAGGCTGATTTTCCAGCCATGGCCTTTGCTTAACCTCTCAGTATTTACTTTTTCACTAGGTCCTTTCTAACATGACTGGATGTAGATAAAGAATTATAAAAGTGGGAAAATTATGCTTATGTAAATATTCAGAGCAGATATGGGGAGGAGGGGGGATATTGTGATTATTGTTGTTCGGGGGTAGGGTGGGAGGGTTGCAACCCTGTTGGCAAGGGGCATAAATTTTCCTTCCCCTCCAGGTTAGATTTAAGGTGATTTATTTATTTATTTAGTGTATGTGGTATCAGCATTTTGTTTCAGTCATCTTAGAGAATAACCTTATAACAAGGAATATAAGATGGCCAAGTTAAATATATACATATATTAAAGAATAACCTTATAGCATCATACTCTGATAACAAGTAATAACCTACTTGCAAAACTTGCAGGCTCCACTTGGGATGACAATGCCTTCATGTTTCATTTATCTGCCCTTGCGCTGTGTTATTCAGTTGCAGATTACTGTGCCCCTATATGGGGTAGTAAACTAGTGGACAGTAAGCTAGCAGACACCCAACTGCATGCTATAATGGATCAGGCACATTGTGCCCCACTCCACTCTAATGGTTACCAGTCCTCTTAACAATTCTCTCCCTCATCTCCACCGCATAAATGCTGAAGTAAATTTACTAGCTAGACTCCATGATAATCCTACACTGCCAGTGCATTGGGACATATTCCACCCACCAATATCCCTGCTCCTCTCAAGTATTGATGATGCATAGTGGTGCACATGAACCCCCTGAGCTTAGCGGTGCACCCTCTGCAAAAAAACACCACCAACACTGCTGACGGTGCCTGTGGGTGGTTCCCGCTCACTGCTTCCTCCTCCCTTCACTGTTGACACTGCCAGCAGCATCTACAGGTGGTCCCTGATCACTGTGGGCCACTACTGATGCTGCTAATGGCACTAGTGGGTGGTTGCTGACCTCTTGTCAGTGGTCACCACCCCCACCATCACCAATATGCTGCAGCTGTCTGGGGAGTGCACTGCTTGCTGCTGCCATGCTGCTACCACCAACAGTGCTGCCACTGCCTGTGGGAGCTCACTGTACCCCCCTCCCAGCCTCTGGGGGCATGTGGCATTCATGCTCTCCAGTATGGATTTTCTTTACTTATTTGATGGCACAAAGAATAGTCAGCAAAAGCACCAGTCACCATATCTTTGACCATACAGTCAGTCAACCAGCACTTAACTGGCCATGCCCTTATTGGGCATTTCTCAACCATTTTTTTTAATTTGACAGGGTCACTGAGCCTCAAACCTATGCCAATGGGGCCTTCACAATGACAACAAATGCCTCATGGACAAGTTAAAACCATGTCTCACATTGTTGACTCATATCCATTTACTTTGCTACATGGTGGCCTTCAAGCTTTTCACATTAAGGTGAGTAAATGGCTGCCAATGGAACCCACAAGAATAGAATTTTCAGAAGCCGCATGTGTGATAGTTATATAATATTGCTGGTATGACATCTTTATTCCAAAGCAAGGTTTATGTTTTCTGCTGGAGTTCATACACATACCTGGATGCAGAATACTAAAGAAACAAAATAGTTAAAATAACAATATCTTCTATTAATGTGTATCATGACATGAAGCAACATCATCCCCTAATAGACAAAAGGCAAAATTGTTTTGAAAATTTACCCCACTGTTTCATCTCCTATTTCTTCCTCCCCATCCCTAATTCCCCATATATTGAGAGATAGGGTTCTATTTTACATAAAATGCTATGAATTTCTGTGTTTTAATATTAGAGATGTCAACCCAGTTCTCTCTCCATTGATTAGGAAATAGAAAGAATCTAATGGATTCAGTAACAGCCATCTTTTCTGGAAATTTTTTATACTGCATTCTTTGCAAGGCAGTTATAGAGGGTCCTTCAAAGGTCAAAAGAGTCTATTCCGATGGGTAGAGTAGACTTTCTTCTTTTATAGAGAGTACAGAGCAGGCCTAGCAAACCTGTTATCTCTGGAGAACTGCTCTTTACTTCTCTCTTGCACACTTCAATCTTTGCTGAAAGCTGAAAAAAAATGCAAAGATATTTTTTTAAAAGTTGAAACACATTTTGTGGGTGTCAAAAGTCATTTTCCATTCTTTGTGGCATCCAGATAGATATCCTTTAACGACAAATTTTGTCAGCTGTTTGTACTGAACCTTACCTGGCTCCTGAAAGAAAAAAGAAAAGTGCTGCAGAAAAATTGCAGTGGCTGAGTCTTTGTTAAGTGCCTTTTTATGACCTTAAAAAAATACTTTCACATGCCTGTTGCTATTGTTTTAATATTCCCATATTGTTATTTTTATTTTTTATCTGCCTCATATACTTGTGATCCTAGTTAATAGGACTTACACATTTTTGTATTAGAAAGCTGTATGTTAATTAAGGTAGGCTTGTTAATTTTTTTTTTTTTTTTTTGGTGCATAAACACCTTGGATCAATTAATTGTGTTCCTTATCAGCAATTAACTTCATCTTTCTGTGAATCATAAGCACTTTTCACTTTACTGCTTTCCATGTTTGGATTCATGTTTGCTTCTTTGCAAAAAAAAAAAAAGCAGTTGGTATTCAGGGATAATATGAACAAGGGAGACTATAAAGTTCATTGTCATAGTTCAGAAAAGGCTCATAGACAACGACCCTATACTCTGTCTTTACAACTCATGGTTGATGAATTCTGTTACTGTATTGAATACAAAACTGAAGAGAATGTATACTTTTTAGTTGAGTTATTCTGGGGCATAAAACAATAAAAGCAGAGTATGCCTGGATGATGAAAGCAATAAAAGCAAAGTAAGATAATTGTAGTGGTAATGGGCTAAATCTTAAATAAACATGCTGGACATTAAAGCTATATGTTATAAAACTATTAAAGTAACTGGCATAAAGGATAACAAAAAGTCCTTTTGCAGATGCATAGGGAGCAAGAAAAAATCTGGCTCTACTATGGGCCTCCTACTGCATACTCAGGGGTAGCCCACAGTCAATGCCTGTGAAAAAGCAGAACTCCTAAATACTAGGGTTGTGCAAAGCTTTGATTACATTCAATTTGGAGGAGATTTGGCCCAATTTGGAAATCTCCAAATCCAAATTGAATTGGGAAGCCAATTAAAAGGTACAAATTGATTTGAAGCATCTGAATTGAAAAGACTTGGAGATTCAGGCAGTCTCCAGTCACCACCACAGGGAACTGGACCCAGGTTTATGCCCGTAAGCGGGAGGGGGAGGCTAGAGGAGGGGACCATGGGGGGACCCTTGCCAGGACCCATCTCCTGCCTGCTCCCCCAGCTCCTCTGAGTGCCCCACAACCCCTGTCCACTCTCCCAGCCCTGTCAATGGCTGAACCACCCAGCCCCAAAATCCCACCACAAAAACAAAAAGTCCCACACTCATTGGCTGCTGCAGCAGCCATTGGGTCCTCTGGAAGCTCGTGGCAGAGCCCCCCCCATGCAGCACAGGGCAGTGGGGAGCAATGGGGATTGCCCCTTCTCCACCTGGCAGGAGCCAGTGAGTGCAGGGCTTTTTTTTTTTAAGTGACAGGATCCTGGGGCCAGGTGGGTGCTGAGAGTGTGAAGGAGCTTGCTGAGGTAATTGCTAACACCCTGGCAAAGTTCTTTCAGAATTCATGGTGCACAGGGGAAATCCCTGAGGACTGGAAGAGGGGAGTAGTATATACGGTACACCTCTTGTCAAACTGACAAGCCCCACCCACTGACAGGTGGCCTGCCCCTTCACCCCTGCCTATGGCCCTGCCCTAGCTCTGCCCCAACCCCGCCCTAGACACATTCCCTGTCTGCTATGTTGGCCACCATCTTGCGGCTGGAACTCCTTCCCCTAACCCCTGACCTTTGCCACTGGAAACTCCACCCCTGAATTCCCTGGCAGCTATGTTGGTGGCCACCTTGCCTGCCATGTTGCATCGCAGAACACCCTGTCCCCATCACATGGCCTATGACCTCACCAGGGCCAACCCCCTGGCAGCCATGTTGGTGGCCATCTTGGCCGCCATGTTGCATCCCAGAACACCTTGTCCCCAACACATGGCCTGTGACATCAGAACGGTTGCTCCTTAATCAGGAAACTCCTTCACCTGAGATCGCCACTGAGCCAATAGGGGGGTAAGTATAGCAGTGGGGAGTGGGACCTAGACTGTCAGTCCCTGGCCTGCCTCTTGTCTAAAGCCTGCTGGGAAAACCCTCCAAACCAGGCCGCATGTTTTCTGAGACCATGCTAATACAGGCAGAAGCAAATATGGATTCTTACACTTTGGAAGCCTCAGGCACTCTTCAGACCTCTCACAACAACACTCTGGGTGAGATCTCAGTGGTTGAGACAGATTCCTGGACTCCCAAAACAGATTTGGGGACCATGGCAGACCCCCAACAGACTGCATCAAAACCAGAGGCAGAGAGCCTGGGAGTGGCAGACAACCTAAACCCCAAAGACTCTGCTGAGGTAACTAGCCTAGAATTATTTTGGAGGGGGCGGCTTTCTATGGTAACAGGGTAGGCCTGTGTTCACTCCTTTGTCTCTTTGCAGGTAGGTGATGCCCTGATGGAGAACTTTCAAAATGTATGCGTTGGTAGACCTATGAGAATAAAGGTCTTGTGTGTGAACTGGTTTTGTTCATGTCTAAAACACAGGGGTTCAAGACAAGACTGAAGATGCATGTATCAGTTTTGTTTGAGTCCCCAGAGCCCTGTGGAGCAGAGGTATGAGGTTACAAAGCATCCCACCTGTTCAGAGAAGGGTTTTCTGTGCATCTAAAAGATAATAGTTCAAGACATTGCTGAATAACCCTGTATGTGCTGTTTTTCACTAATAAATCTTGTTTTGTCACTATTTAAATGTATCATCTGGCCTTTAAATCCTCCATAATTGTGTTGGTGAGGTGGGTACTATGGTTACCGGTCATGTCTACAGGGGGGGTCTTTGTTAAAGTAAACTTATTATATGCCTGGGGCAGCGGGTACTTTTGGTGAGGTGAACTCACAAAAGTCAGAGTAAGAATTTAAAAAGAAGCCAGGTAACTGCCTGGCTTTCAGATCAGGATGCTTACACCCTACACAAACCAGCAAGAAGACATTTTAAAGAAATAAGGCTGTTGTTTTAGATGTGGATGCACAATGGCAGGCAGATCTGGTGGATATGCAACAGTTCTCCAAACACAACAGTGGCTTTAAGTACATCTTAACAGTGATAGACATATTATCCAAACATGCCTGGGCTTGAGTCTAAAAGACAAAATCGGCGAGTGAAATATCCAAGGCCTTTAAAAGCATTTTCTCAAAGGGTTGCATGCCTGAGAAGCTACAGACTGACTGGGGCAAAGAATTTTTTAAATAAGCCTTTAAGAAAACTGCTAAAAGATAATAATGTCCACCATTTTGTTAGAAATAATGAAACGAAAGCAACAGTTGTAGAAAGGTTTAATAGAACGTTAAAATCAAAGATGTGGAGGTATTTTACAGCCCACAACACCTTTCACTACATTGATGTGTTATCAGAGTTTCTTAAGAGCTACAACCACAACTTTCACAGAACTATCTGGGCCAGGCTTTTTGATGTGAACTCCTCACCGTGTGTGGAAAACAGTGTATGGAGACTATTTTAAAACAAAAACAGCAACATCCCTGTTCAGAAAAGAAGACTACATGAGGGTGTCTAGAATCAAAGGGAGATTTGGAAAAGGTTATGAACAAACATTTACCTATGAAATTTTCATAGTGGATGAAGTCATTAAGTGAGTGCAGACCTCCCTCTACCACCTAAAAGATTACAAAGATGAGCCAATCAAGGGTTCTTTTTAGAAAGTGAACCCAAAACAGGACAACATTTACAGGATTGAAAAAGTCCTAACAGAGAAAGGTAAGGGGAGAAAGAAACAGTTACTTGTAAAATGGTGGCCAACTAAATTTAATAGCTGGGTAGAAGCCTCCCTAACCTGTAACATTTAGAATAAAAGACAAGGCATTACTGCTGCTGAAAGAGCAAGATGAGCAACAGTGGTTTTTACATCACTTACCCAGTAATACCTGCACCAAGTTTTTCCTGCAGAACACCAGCTCGAACTTTACCATACAGCTGCTTAAACCTCTGGATCTTTTGGGGAAATGGGAGGTAAGGTTAGCAGAAATACAATACCCGCACAGCTGGAACAACATCAACGAAGACACCACTTTTGAAATCTCTTCTGAAGCTAAAAAATGGGGATATGTCCTGCGCCAGGGATATTATTCATCCATGACAGAGTTGTAGGATCTTATGAATGATATCATTGCCAGTCACCCTACCCCACCAGAATGAATTATGTTCTATGATCAGGTGAGCATAAAAATAAAAACCAGCGATAACTCTTATGCTTTTTCTACTGGTGGTGAACGAGCCTATATTTTGGGGTTACTACCTGGGTCCACTGTTAAAAAAAAAACCCTTTACATCTGATATTACCAGAGGATTCAATTCATTGTATCTCTACATGGACATTGTTGAACATCAGCTTGTTGGGGACTTTTCGCTTCCCTTGCTACGCTGTATACCTACCCATGGAAAAAACAACGAGTTTATCACTATCACATATGACAAGCCACATTATGTCCCTGTGAGTCAGCACCACCTTGACACAATCAGCACTGAAATAAAGACAGATCAGAATAGACAAATATCATTTTGTTTTGGCAAGGTTATCGTTAAGCTCTACCTGCATCCCCAAAGGACTTTTGTATTTTCAAATAAGAAAAAGCACAATGGTGGTGGCAAAAAATTATGGGGATCCAGCCTTGTACAGAAATTATTACAAAGCTCAAGTTGGGTATGTTCTCCCTGCTTATCAGGGGATGCCCGTGATGTATGGGGCTGGTGTGGGGGGCATATTCTGCAGTCTATGTAGAAAAGCCATGCCTCTTTTGATAAGGGTCCTGGAGATTATTAAACCCCACATTAAGAACGCCACTCAAAACATAGCCCAGGATGTGATTGGTCACATCTCCCAAGCTGTTCTGGATAAGGTGGGCTGGTCAACAAATTAGGGTGGGTCTGGTTTTATGTATATTAAAAAAGGGAGTCTTAAAAGAAAGAGAGCTGCACACGTCCCCTGTGTACAGGCCTGCCCCAACCCCTTAAAAGAAAAAAGCTAAGGTGCCAGGTCAGACAGAAACAAAGGACCAAGAAGCAGCTGTCTGGGAGGAAGAAGGGGTGCTCTCCTGGAAGAAAAAGAAATATATTTTAACTGTCATGGCTTTTGTTCATGTCGGAGCTGAAGAGTGTACCAAATCTGAGCTGGATTTGTTTCAAATAGCCCCCACACATACCAGCATTGAGAAAAGTCTGTACATTGAGACCCCCCACTGTCTGCTATTACAGAGTCTGCCCCGCTTGACTTTTTGATTGCTGGGAATGGTGAAGATTATATGGATTTGAATAACACATTGCTGTACCTTTGGTGCAAGATTGTAAAAGGTGATGGAACCAATCATGATGATGGGACTGCAGTAGGGCTAGTGAATTTCCTCTTAGCCTCTATTTTCAGCCAGCTGGATGTCACACTGGGAGATCATCTCATAAGTCAGAGCAACAACTGTTACCCTTACAGAGCCTTCATTGAATTGGAGCTCAACTACAGTGATGACACACTCGCCACACTGTTTTTGGCTGGTCTGTTTTACAAAGACACTCCTGGACAACATTAAGTGGTCACCCTGGATGGTGATAACCACAGGTGTAGGAGACAGGCAAACCTGACTGCTGGGAGCAGAAAGGTAGAGCTGCTAGGCCACCTCCACAGCAATTTGTTTTTTCAAGAAAAAACTTTTGTTGAATGGCGTGGATGTGAAAATTAAACTGACTCGCAGTAAAGACACCTTCTGGTTTGATGGGTGCCCCGGTGGTTGGACAGTGTAAACTACAAATCATGTATGCCTCACTGTTTGTGAAGAAAGTGAAGGGGGCTCTGGGTGTCTGGTTGGGTCACACAGAGGCCTTACTTACAGCCAATGCTAAATACCCCATAGGCCATGCAGGTCTGAAAGTGTTTAGCATCCCCGCTGGCAGCTGGGTCAGTAATCAGGAGAATCCGTTTCTGGGACAGTTGCCCAAGCTTGTTGTTATTGGGTTTGTGGATAATGATGCCTTTAGCAGGAACTATTCTAAGAACCACTTCAACTTTAAACATTACAATATTAATTTTGTTGCCCTGTATGTTGATGGAGAACAAATCCAAGCAAAACCACTACCACCTGATTTTGAGAATGGTAACTGTGTGAGATAATATGTACAGCTGGTACAGACTGCTTGTAAGCATATGAAAGGCCATTCCCTATTGATCAACCATGAAGAGTTTGCCCGGGGTACACCTTGTTTGCCTTTGACCTGTCTCCTGACCAGGCATGTGCTGACGGTTATTCCTTGATTAAAACCAGGAACCTGAGAGCAGAATATGCTTTGCAGGGGCTTGGCCCATCACTGTCACCATGATCGTGTATGGGATCTTTGACAATGTTATAGAGATAAACCAGAGGAGAAATGTGTTGTTTGACTACATGTGAAGATGGACAGTGAACAGCTCTCCAGAGTTTTATCTGCAGACCCTTACACCAAAAAGACTTTTTAGATGTGTTCCCCTGTGACTGGCTCCCTAAGGCTCAGCTGTCTCAAAGACCCCTGAGCCTGGTGGTTAATATGCACCCTCATAACCAGCCTGGAGAACACTGGCTGGCTGTTTACCTGGTGGCTAGGAACCACGGAGAGTTTTTTGATTCATACGGTCACCCCCCAAGCAGCGTTCTGTTTCCTCAAAGTATTATGTGCTTTTTAAATAAAAATGCTACCAGCAATGCTTTTCAGATAAAACAGTTACAAGACCCCACCTCTTTTGCCTGTGGATACCACTGTGTGTTTTTCCTGCACCACCGGAACAAGAGGTTGTCATCTGAACACATTGTAAAATTGTATTCTGATAATTTAGTACAAAATGACCGCATGGTGATGAAGTTTGTAAATAGTAAATACAGGTCTTTCCACGTGTCTGGACCTGCTCAAAACCTGTTTCAACATGCCCAGCCATGTGTCTCTCTCAGTGACTTCCACAACAATGTTATTTAAATAAAGAACCCTCCCCCTCCCCCGGTGGTTTTTTTTTAAAAAAAAGAAAAAATGTGTATGTATTTTTCTTTTACACCATATCACATTAAAAAACACATTGTAGACAAAATTTGAAGCAGTGTAAAATAGTTTATTGCAAGTGTAAAATTTTACATGATAATCCACCTGCTTTTAGAGTCAACCTTTTGCTTCTTTGGTGATGGTGTTTCTTGGCCTGCAGCAGAGATTTTCAGGTGTTCCAACTGAGCCTGATTTGCAGTATTGCCCATAAGAAGATGGTACGTTCAGCTCTGCCAGGGCTTTCATAAAGATGTCCCAGCCTTTAGGTGGCTGTTTACCAGAACCGGGGTGAGTCTGGAGGGCCTCCTGGACTAAGTCAAACATGTTAGAACCCCTGACGAGCGCTCCTTTGTATACAAAACCCCCTTGATCATCCCAAGAAGTAATACATTTGTGCTGACTCCGTTTGCTGAGCAACACTTTAGCATTTTTCGTGTATCGTATGGGCACGTTATCCAACACTTCCTGAACAGTGGAGTCAGGATTTGTTGGTGTATCCAGGGGTTTTGCCATTTCTAAGGGGTTCTGTTCTGGCATAAACTGGGTTAATTTCCCTTTATCCAGATCATCTTGCTTCACGTGCACCAGGTATTTTTGAAGCACAGCGGCATACAGTTTAGCTTTATCATATTCTGTTAAACCTGGCCTTTGGAGAATGTCCCTCATTTCAGCATCCAATAAATGGGTTGCCTCAGTTCTGATATTTTCCCGAGGTGGTGGGGGAGCCCTTACTTGCTCCAGCTGGTGGCTGGGCACCAGGTACATTTTTTCCGCATACACCATCACCGATTAGTCAGAAGTCCCGTGATCAGAGTGATGGCAAAACTTAACAGGGGGCCGATAAGTCCCCCAGACTCTTTCACCAGCTGTTTCTTTTTCTGAGAGAGAGAGTCTTTTGTTACTTAGCTTTTTTATGATTCTGCATCTCTTTTTCAGTACATGGATTTGGTGGGGTGTCAAAGGGATGTTTCCTTTTAGGGTGTTCAGAGCAATTTCTGAAATGGCGGCTACTAAATCCTCAGAGGCCGAGCAGAGTATAGCTTTCCTCCGTTGGAGGGAGGATTGAACAAGCAGTTTTAAGGCAGCCAAATTTCTCTTCATGCAGTTAGACATGTTCCCTTCTGCAGGCTCAGGAGCTAAAAAAGACCCTGCTGCTACATCATCTCTTTTTATTTCCACCCACCACTTTTTTCAAAGTGTAAACCGCTGGGTGGCCACGAGGGAAAAGCTCGGTTCTTAATCTAAAAGCCTCGGGGATAGAAGTGTTTAAGTCTACCACCAGATACCCATAAGGTTTTTTAGTGGCATACTCAAAAGCTTCTAGAAAGAATTGGGTCTTGCCTGGGTACATCTGTCTTGCCAGAGATACCACCTGCAGCTTATCCCTGGGGTTTTTTAAACAGAACTATGTATTTTGTGTTGAGAGTGATGGGGCGGCTCCTTTTCCCTTGGCAGAAAGCTTTCTGAACTATACACATGATGCTAAGGCTCTTGTGATGTACATACTTGGTAAAAGCTTTCTCCGTTTCACCACTCTCGCAAGCAGAGTCCATCCAATCATCCACCACAACCATATTTACTTTAGTCGGGGAAAACAAGCAATCGTCATTAAGACTCTGCAGCACCCCCTCCACACATTTGATAAAAGGGTATTTACAAAGTAATTCTTTATACAAAGGTTGCCAACAGCTATAACACCACATGATATTCTCAGGCATGGGAGAGAACAAACAATCAGCATTATCTAGCAGGTTTTTTATAAAGTAACTTTTGCAGCAGTTGCTAGGCCCTGCAAGAATCACAGAAAAGGGGTGCTTCCAATGCATATCCATGTTCAAAAACCATGGGGGTGAGACTTGAAGTTTTCTGTGAAGACCCTTTTATCATAAACAACATTCTGTGTTTTCTTAATAGTCTTGGTTTCGATCATCCAGTGTTGTTTATTCCTGACAACAGAGTTCAGTTTTACTGCAATGGTTTTAGGGATGTCTCTGACAGGGTTTGCCCTGTAATCAAGAACCAGGCCTTTCAAGTTCTCAAAATTGACTTTTTCACAGTTGGCCACATTCAGGGTAATCCCCTTGACTTTTAAGCAGACCTTTCCTCTGGACAGCTTGTACCTGTAGGTTTTGGGGCCTGCTGACACAAACTCTGTGATATGCTCATCTGGTGGAATCTCACTTGTGAGGTCGCCTAAATAATTGCTGAGTGGGGGGTTCTGGTCTCCCTCATGGCTTACGAAAATCACAGAGTCTGTATCGTGGTATAAACACCTTGGCTTGCAGGCTAACAACTCATACAGCTTTAAACATGCGTATGCTGTAGTGAAGCACGCTATGAAGATGTTAGTGTTGCCTGACAATGTGTAACATTCATTGGCATGCTTCCAAGACATGCAGGCCATCTCATCGCTGATAAAGTCACAGAAGGAAATGTAATAGGCATGGGAAAAGAGGTAGCCAAAGAGATCTTCAGGATCTCTCACTATACTGGCATTTGGAAGATTTGTTCTCTGGCCCAATTTACCCCACAAAGAATTTAGAAATAATTTTGCAATTTGCCGTTTTGCAGGGTTTGGTTTAATATGCTCAGGTCGCAAACGTACACCTTCTTTTTGCAAGAAATTGGCCACATATTGTTTGCCGGTACACCAGGTGGGATATCCTGAGGCTTCCTGCTTCTGCCAGAGGCAGAGGGCTATGTATTTTTCAAAAAGTGTGTTACTCATCTCCAGAAGACCTCCTAGATTTTAGCTACTTTGTACCATTTTGTGATACCTTTGTTCAATTCAGGTGTGCACCAAGTGCCCAGGAGGGCCCTTTCCTCATCCATGTGAGTACATGTTGACTAGTCTGTTTCTGCGCAGGTGCGGCACAGTGGGAACGGGAGTTTTCCATTCACCCTGACAGGTAACACTGGGAAAAAGAGCCAGCATGGCAGGTACAATTTCACCTTGGCCAACCCAAAATAGCTTGATAGGGGTCCGAAATTGTTGTGAATGATTTCAGGGTGCTCGATAGGGTATTCCTTTGTTTTGTTGATGAAGGGGTAGAGACTGGTAAAATCATAATAGTGAATTTGCTCACCCGAGTTAGCTTTGTAATATAACCAGAAGGCATTAGTCCTCCCTGCAAAGAAAGCATCCCTAGGTGTCAGAGGAGAAGGCAACTGGGCTCTGCTTAAGAAATCAGAGAGCTCCCCATCTGATTGTAACAAAATCCTCCACTTGTGCTCCCAAATGGTCCTGATGGTAAACCCCACTTTCTTAAGGTAATTGGCCTTGTGCTGCATCTGATAATTCAGAAACCCATAAGTTTTCCCTGTCAAAGGGTTCCACTCATTTTCATTGTAGCAGGTGACACAGCCATGGAAATAATAACCATTAAATACAAAGGCTGTGGGTTTCCCATCAATGATAGCATAGCCATCTAAAAAATAGCCCCCTACCTGAAATTCCCCACCCTATAAGGCATGCTGAATTTGAATATTTTCTTTTTCAGGGAGATACATGAGCCACTGGATGGCGGGGATCAAAAATCTCTTTGTCTGTCTGGGGTAGTTGTCTGGGGGAAGTAGTGCAATGGTCTGGTCTTTCAAAAACATAAATCTGTACATGGCCATGAACACAGAAGCCAGTGTGATATATTGAAAAGGGTCTATGCAGAGATTTACACGTTTTAGTTTACCCTCCTTTTTCACCATCTCTACCCGCCAAGTTATTTTCATGATCTCATTCCTATAGAGGCGACAGGCCTCCTTCAAAATTTTTACATCCCTCCTGACAGTAATAAGCCAGCTATTTTTGTATATCAAAGGTCTTATCATGGTAGTCCCGGTACCAATATAAAAATTGCTCTCTCTTGCTAGGCATCATGCTATCAACCCCATAGTACTGTGCTTCAGGGAGAGGCCCCACATAATTCTGATTTTCCCGCATGTTAAAAAAAATCTGGGAAATGACCTTTGCATTTTTCAAAACCCATGGCCTGGGGGAGTTTGCTAAGTTTCATAGGCAGAAAGTTTAAAGAATCTATGAAACAGATATCCAGGCTGGTGACTTCTATGCACATGAGTTTACCTCCCTGGGTGATGAGATTCACAGCCATTTTTTTCTTTTAATAGCTGGCTAACAATGCTGTCCTAGCCCTTGGCATTGTGAGCTATGAATGTGTAACCCTGATACTTTTTATCAGTAAAGACCTTAATAAAGTCTGAGAGGCATTCTTCACCCTTAAATTCCCAAGTCTGCTCTGTCTCTTGAGTCTTACCCTCCCAGAGGGTTTCTAAAGCTAACTCCATTGTAAAAATGTAATTTGGTACGTGCATCCCAGTCTCCTACATTTAAAATAATAAAAAATGTAACCCTCCCCTATTTCAGGTTTAGTAATCCAGGGCATAAAGCACTGGTGCTTGTCTACATCCTTGATCTGCCCATAGCACTGTTTGCATTGCCTCCCCTTACATTCGTGGTTTTTGTCCACATAAGATTTACATTCATAGCACAATGCTTTAGACAAACTGTGAAACATTTTCTCAGATGCAAGAACTCCATGTCTCTCTAAACACCCTGAGGACTGACAGAACAGTTTACAGTTAGGACACTTCTGTGCCTCACCGACATTGTCTGCGCAGTCTGGGGTCAGACAGAAGTGGCACCAGAACCTGTATGCTTGGCTATGGCTGTACAATGCCTGACAAAGATGACAATAATTTTTTGCCCCCAAAACTTTTTTCACATCCAGAACTCCATAATAATGCTAGTCATGCAACGTAAGGAAACAGGTGTTTGGGTACAGGGGTGTGCTGTGTGTTTTTAAGAAACTCCACCGCATTTTCTCCTTATGCATAACTATATAGATGTTAATCTTTATGAGATCTTCAAACAATGCTACGTCCTTCAACATAACCTGCTTTTGTGCTGACCACTCCAACTTCTTTTACAGTTGGCTTGAACCATGTAGCAGCTCTGCATCAGTGGCTCCTCTAAGAGTGGTCAGAGCAAGCAGACTACCAGCAAAACAGAGCTTAGTATCAAAGGTGTTAAGATCAGTTAAATACCCTCTCTTTTTGGCAATAATTTAGGAATAGAGGATAGAACTTAACACTCTCCGGGCACCTCATCAGGTAGCACAGAGTCAGAGGAGGGGCACTCTGAAGTGCTCTGGGTTAGAAGACAAGGCAGTTGAGGGGAAAGAGACTTAAGGGTGGGGTTCTACTACAGACCACTCAACCAGGGGGAAGAGCTAGACCAGGAATTCTTAAGTCAGCTCACAGAGGTAGTTAGGTCAAAGGATGTGGTCATCATGGGTGACCTGAACTTTCTAGACATCTGCTGGGAAGAGCAGTCACCCCGGTTTGACTGCTCATGTAGGTTCCTAGCCCAAATGCAGGACCTCCATCTAACCCAGGAGGTGCACAGCCCCACCAGGGGAGATGCCTTGTTGGACCTGGTGCTGGCAACGGGTGACAACCTGGTGAGGGGGCTGCAGGTACTCGACCACCTGGGCAACAGTGATCATCGCCTGCTGGAATTCACCATCCAGCACAAGGTGGCAAAGGCCTGCAGCAAGGCAGCAGCCCTAGATTTCAGGAGGGCGGACTTCAGTGAGCTTAGGAGAATAGTCAGGGAGGCACTGAGTTCCCAGAGGGGAGGGGAGCCAGGTGTCCAAGAAGAGTGTTCGCTCCTTAAGGAGACGATCCTCCAAGCCCAAAGGGAGGTAATCCCTACATGGATCAAAGGGAGCAGGAGGGCACAAAAGCCCCCATGGCTCACCAAAAGCATCTGAGAATGTCTCCTAGCTAAAAGGGAGGTGTAATGGAGGGACCATCACCAGGGAGGACTATACTGAGGTTGCTCGGGGTTACAGGGAGACCGTAAGGAATGCTAAGGCAGGGATGGAACTGCGACTAGTTACCCGAATCAAGGACAACAAGAAGTCCTTTTTTAAATACAGAGGGAGCAGCACCCTGTCTTGTTCTGCCCCCTCTGAAGTTTTTCTGGTGTAAAGTTGGCCTGTTTCTGCTGTAATGAAGACCCCCCCCCGAAACAGTAAGTAAAAGATACTATAATTAATAGAGAAGATATCTATATAGAAAGAAGTAAATGAAGCATTAACAAAAAAAGTAAAACATATGAGTATGTACCTAGATCGTGTCCGGGAACAGTTCCAGAATACTGAGAAAAGGGGTGTTTTCTGCCCTTCTCAGGGTTATATCCTGATGACTTCTAATTTTAATATATATGAGGCTTCTCTCATGGATTGGCAGGTCATCGTCAAGGACTGCCCAGGATATTGCATGCTGGCTTTTAATTTGTCCCTGTAGATACCCTTGTGGTGGAGGACGGCCCTGGTTTTTGCATTTTTAATATGTATGAGGCTCCTCTCATTGATTTGCAGGTCAGCATCAAGAATTGCTCAGGATAATGCATACTGGTCTTTAATTCATCCCTGTAGACAACAGTTGTGGTGGAGGATGGCCCTGGTTTTTGCATTCTGCCCTTTGATTTGTTCCTGTAGGATCATTGTGATGGATCTGATACCTATTCAATTTTGGGTGGTACACACCCTGCCAGTCCCCATCTTAGGTATCAAAGCAACTAATAAAATCGAAACCCTTGAATTTTGGGTGCACACACCCAGCCAGTCTTTTTTGTAAGGTTCTTAGGTGTGAAGACAAAACTTTGTTGCAGCCATCAAGTTACAACTCTCCTCTATGGATCCATAGATTTTTCTTTAGGCCTGTTCCAACATGTCCTTAGCTGTGACCCCTTATAACCAACAACCCTCTATACCCTCCCTTAAAGAATGACATCTGTAAGAATGTGTTTCTAATAATTTTATTTTCATCAGCCTCTGTACAAAATTTACACCTTTTGCTAGTTTTGTACTATATCCTGGCTACATTGTTCTCTGGAGCAGGAATTTATAATTTCTTATTCCAATTAAACATTGAATGTATGGTACCAGAGGTTTATCCTCCTCATGAATAACACCATGTAAAGCAGCATGTGGGTCTCCAGCCAGATGAATATGGTTTATAATTGCCACGCCCTCAGCTAAATGTTTCTGAGTAAGGTATAGACAATCCATAGAGTACCCTAATGCCATCACAGCATTTAGAATCCTCTCCAGACACAGTTCAATACAAAGTTCCCAAATTGTCTGGTTTACATCCTCATCTGTCCTGTCCATACATTTGTGGCTTCCTTGACCTGGTACATTTAGGAGGCAACTCCTGCAGGCTTCAAAAAGTCTCTCTCAAACAATATTTTAGTATGCCATAACAGCAAACACATACAAGAGATTTCATGAGCCTTCTATGACTCTGCAGTGAGACAGGTCCAGTTTGTTCAATTCCTAGTTGTCTTCTAAAGGCCACAGCACCCTCTTCTTCTGAAGCACCAGGACTCTGATTGCCACAAAAGCAGCTTCTCTTTCCAAGTACCAAGGTTATAGAGCTGCTGCTGCATTGTCTTTCTGGTGTCATGAGAAAGGCTTCATCAAGCTGAACAGGAATTTTAAAGGAAAAACTCTGGTTACCCTCCGTTTAAGGAGCCGATAGTCAATTCCTGCCCCACTTCCTGCTACCAATACCTTCCTAAAGATCCCCCTGCCACACACACACACACACACACACCAGCTCCGCTCCAAGTTCAAAACACTCACCAGTGGCTCTGCCCCTCCCCCCAGAGACTTCTTCTTCTCCCTCTGCATCCAAAATGAGACACCCCTCTTCTCCAGAATCATCAGCATCTGCTCTGGGCCCTTGGCCACCAAATATGTCAGGAAAAGTTTGGGTTAGGGGGCTACTCTACTTAATCTCCCCCTCTTCAGAACTGTAGCTATGGTAGCATTTTCTTGGCAGACATCTATCCGGGCTTTGTGGTAAAGCAGGAAGAAAGGGCCTTACTGGTGTGGTGTAAGAATCTATACTTGCCCCCTGTGAAGAGACAAAAGAGTTAACACAGGCCCAACCCATTACCACAGAAAGCCGCCCCCTCCAAAATAATTCTAGGCTAGTTACCTCAGCAGAGTCTTTGGGGTTTAGGTTGTCTGCCACTCCCAGGCTCTCTGCCTCTGGCTCTGATGCAGTCTGTTGGGGGTCTGCCACGGTCCCCGGATCTGTTTTGGGAGTCCAGGAATCTGTCTCAACCACTGAGATCTCACCCAGAGTGTTGTTGAGAGAGGTCTGAACAGTGCCTGAGGCTTCCAAAGTGTAAAAATCCATATCTGCTTCTGCCTGCATTAGTGTGGTCTCAGAAAATACACAACCTGGTTTGGAGGGTTTTCCCAGCAGGATTTAAACAAGAGGCAGGCCAGGGACTGAGAGCCTAAGTCCCACCACCCACCCCTATACTTGCCCCCCTATTGGCTCAGCGGCATTCTCAGGTGGAGGAGTGATCAAGGGTCAGGGGTCAAGGGGGTGGGGCACCTATCTGTGGGCAGGGCTTGTCAGTTTGAGAAGAGGTGTACTTTATATACTAATGAGGGGCAACAATTGTGCCCATGTTCAAGAATGAAAAGAGGGAGGGCCCAGGTATTTGTAGGCCAATCAGCCTAACTTCTATCCCAGGGAAAATCCTGGGAAAGCTCATTCAATAATCTATGTATGATATGCTCATGGAAGGTAAGTGTAGCAGGGGACTAAGGTGCCTGCTACTCTTGGGAGCAATGAGTAAGAGACCCAGGTGCTGGTTGCTAGGGCAACCAGAGGGAGCCAGTGACCCATGCCTGTCAGCGTTCAGGTGACCAGAAGGGGCAGTGCCTGGCTCCCATTTAAATCGCAGGGCTGAGGCCAGGGGAGAGTTCCCTGCCAGCAGCCATAGAGATAGGAACTCTGGCAGGTGAGATTAGAGTAGCATAAAAGGATGCCAAGGGCGCCCCACATAAGGTGTGGATGACTAGGAAGATGGCACCAGGGAGGGAGACCCGTTATAGTAAGATTCTGAATGACAGACAGCATGGCTTTGTCACAGGTAGGTCTTGTCTTACTAATGTCATCTTCTATGACCAGGTCTCCTGCTACCTGGACATGGGAGACAAGATAAACATTATATACCTAGACTTCCAAAAGGCTTTTGATCTAGTATCCCATGATATTCTTGTGGGAGAACTGGAAGATTGTGGGCTCAGCTGCTTGACAGTTCAGTGGGTGGGAAACTGGCTACAGGGTAGGACCCAGAGTGTTCTCATGAATAGATCTGTGTCATCCTGCTGTGAAGTGGCCTGCAGTGTCCCTCAGGGGTCCATTCCTGGACTGATTCTTTTCAACACCTTTATCAATGATTTGGATAGGGGAGTGAAAAGCTCGCTGGTCAAGTTCACGGATGACACCAAGTTATGGGGCAGTGTGGCTATGCCAGAAGATAGGTTGCAGATAAAGCCAGACCTGAACAGGCTCAAGAGTTAGGCAGACTGGAACTAGATTAGGTTTGACACTTCCAAGTGCAAGGTGTTCCTTTTGGGGGCAAACAACCCTCAACATATATACAGGCACTGGTGAGGCCTTAGCTGACATACTGTGTCCAGTTTTGGACACCACACTTCAAAAAGGATGTGGATAAGCTTGAGGGAGTACAAAGAAAGGCCTCCCATATGGTCAGGGGCATGGAGGATAGGCTTTACAAGGAGAGACTCCAGGAAGTGGGCCTGTTCAGCCTGAGCAAGAAACGGCTAAGAGGTGATTTCATAGCCCCTTACAAGTACATAAGAGGTCAGCACCAGGATCTAGGGGAGCAACTCTTCTGGAAGGCACCCTAAGGGAGGATGGGGACAAATGGTCATAAGCTAATAGAGGGCAAATTCTGGCTAGAGATACAAAAAAACTTCTTCTCTGTAAGGGTCACCAGAATCTGGAATGCACTCCTGGTAGAGGTGGTGCAATCACCCTCCTTGGATGTGTTCAAGAGGAGGCTGGACAGGCACCTTGTTGAGCTCATCTGAGTGCAATAAATTCCTGCCCATGGCAGGGAAACAGACTTGATGATCTTACAGATCCCTTCCAGATCTTTGTTTCTATGATTCTATGAGTCCTAGAAAGTTTGGGAAGCAAAATGTACAATGGTAAATAGTACTGAATTGCCAGGGCATTAGCACACTTGTTTCATCCATCATCACCATGAGCAGTTACAGTAGGTGAAAGTGACATCAACCAGAGGTAAACATCTCACTGGCTTTTGTAGAAGTTTCCAATGCAATCCAATGAAGGACACTATAGGAAGCTAATATCACACTGAGGAAATTGTTGGATCTTGGAGCCAACTTGCCACAACGACATTTTCGCTTCCTTTGCTACTTCTCATAATTTGCAAGTCCCTCACAATTCTCCCCCGTCAGCATACCAAAAATTTTTCCAGTGCCAAAAATAGGTTGCACATTTATTTTGTATTTTTACTACTTGAAGAGTTACAATATGAAACTGGTACTGAAACTTTTGCATCCATATTACTAGTACGCTAGTGTTATAGATGCAAACAGGGTCACAAAGAGAAATAATGTAAATGGTCACTAAGGGCATCGATACATGTGCTCTGGGGTGGGAGTGGGCATTTTAAGTAGAGTGGCTTTGAGAGCCACTCTAATTAAAGTGCTCAAAGTGTCATATGTATTCATGTGCTAATTGGCACATGCCAGAGCAGAACTCTGTCATGTGTATAGGTGCCCTAAGTAAATTGTCACTAATTATACATTACACTTAGACCATAATAAGGGCACTTAACACACGAGCATCTACACATTCAAGCTCATTAACTCATGCCAAGTAACTTCTGAGTGTATTACAGTTATGCCACTTCAGGCATGGGTTAACTGTAGGCCATGCTACCTACGTCGTGTTAGAGTAACTTCAGTCTGCTCAATGAAGATTAAAGGAGAAATTTGCACTCTTCTAGCATCCCAGGATTCTCCACTGCTCCCAACTCCCCTGCCTTCCATCCAAACCTCTCCCCCGCCCCTCCTCAACCACAGCAGAGATAGAGTCCAGGTAGCCTGGCTCCTAGCCATGCCTCTTCTTGCCGGCCTTTAGTGGCAAGTCAGAGCTGTGTAGACAAGAAATGGTACTAGCCTGTAATGTGTGACTATGTACAGCACATTGTAACTTTAAAACCACTTAACATTCAGATTTAGCATGTTTTAAGTATAACAGTAACTTCACCCTAACTGCAATATGAACATCTGAAAAGCTAATCAATGTTTCTAATTCTACTGAGCACTGCTTCAGAGCCCAATGGACTGATATGTGGTGGCAACATGGCATTGTGATGCATGATGCAGAATGATTGATGAGCATGCTTTTAGCTATTTGAAAAGACTCTGAAGGTGTCTTGAAACTGTTGTCACATCTGCTGTATGGAGCTAAGAGAAACTTTTAACATTTGCTGGGTGATAGGGAAGATAGAAAAACTATTTTGAAGATTATAAGAAACTGATTACAAAGGCAAAGATAACTCGAGACAAACATGATGCTATTTATCTGAGGGAAGCCTTGAGAGACCATTACATTGTTATGTGGTGCAATTTACCTATATTTGCTCTTAAGGGGAGTGTACCTATGTAAGGTGCTTATGGGACATCATGTGCTTTTTCTTGAATTTGTTTTACTGATATAGTATATGCAATCTCCAAGTACAGATAATGCCAAACTGTGTTTAGGCTTATATTTACATGCATTGTGGAATTTGATATACATATATTTCTAATATGCAATAGTAGGCCACAATTGCAAAAAAGTGATAATATCATTTAGGTGTTACTCCTTAAACAAAGGGTTTTAAATGATTAAGGGTCTTTGAGACAACACATATGGGGAAAGTCTGAAAAAAACAGGCTTATTAGTCTGGATAAGAGAAGACTGAGGGGAGGTTTGAGAGAGTTTATTGTTTCTGGACACCATGTTTCAACATGTGCTTGGGACCGCAGGACATTGAGCTGAGTCAGAACAACCCCAGCTGGCAGGCTTTAATCACCAGGAGGTAGATCCTGCAACCTTATGCCCCAGCCACCCCATCAGCATCTACACATACATTGCTGTGGAGTAGAAACTCTGCCGTAAGATAGTACTTTTATTTGCAAGTAATAACCTATGGTGTGGTTAATTACTTACTCCATCCTAATAGCATTATGTGTGTAGACACTGATATTTTACCGCAGGGCTAATTAGGCAACTCCACATTAAATTTATCATGTAGATGAGCCCCTTGTGAGGTTTCTTCCTGCCCTAATTTCCTATGATCCTATGAAATCCTGAGAGAAGTAATCACTAAGAATTAGTATCCAGTATGGACATGGCTAATGGCCAATAATGAATTTACATCTTAAAAGGAAAAGCCCAAAATAATGACTTCTGGCTATTTGGGGTATTCAAGGAAGGACATTTCTTGCAGTGGGATATCAAGTGAGAGAGGGTATCCTTAGGATAAGTCTGAAAGAATGAAAATACTCCTCATGTCAGAACTAGAAAAGTAAAGGCTTCTCATCTGGTAAAAATACACGCTTGGGAGGCAGGAAGTTATATGTTTAGCATGGGTTCCTGAAGAATCCAATGACTGCTGTATGGACAGCTTTGCTGCAGAAGCAAGTATTTGTCTTTAGTTTTCCTGGGCATAGGGAATGACTTTAGGCCCTCAGCCAATGAACTGAGTAGTTTGGCTTACAGGAGAACTTGCAGTAAGGTCAGAGACAGCAGCTACTTTCCAACCTCTTGAGCTGAGAAGCTGCACTCTTAGAGTTCAGGGCTAAGATGAAGGAATAAGGTAAACTTATGTTTGTTTACCCTTATTTGTATGCATTTCAGCATATAGTTACTGCACACCTCTTTTATAGGAGGATCTAAAATTTTTGAGCTCATACCTGGACAAGGGTGATTCTTCTAGCTGGCAGAATCCTTTCTGGTAAGAACTGGCATGACCCAGGTGGTGCTGGAAAAGTTGAGGTGCTGTTGGTCAGAGAAGTGGTCAAGGAGAGGATGGAAGAGGAGTTTGGGGCTGAAGGGCACCCCTGAAGGTGTGAGAACACCTTGGACATGTGCCTTGCAGGTGCATCTGACGAAATCTGGGGGCAGGGAGTGTCACAAACTATGTTTGCTTTTAAGGGGTGGAGAAGAGGGAATAATCATAGGCCTGTGAGTGTTAGGGGCCATGCCATTTTAATGTTCAGACTAGAATTCATAATTTCATAATAAAGTTTCATTTGAGGTAACAAAATACTGGTATAGTATTTAAATCCTGTGAGACTAGACAGATCAAGCAAACCCACAAGCAGCCAACCAGACACAACAGAAAATGTGAACAAACAATGTAAACAGTGTTATCATTAGAATATGAAAAGTCCTCAGGAGAAGAATGTGTAAGTAGTTGTCAGAACATTGTCTTTAGTCTACTGGATATGAAGCTTACTAGACTCGCTTTCTCTTTCTGTTGTACCCATCTTGAGTGGTATGCTTGAGGATGATAGTAGAGATGTGAGGTAACACGGCATAAGACTGCCTAGAAATGATATTGTCCTTGAGGTTAAATAGAACAGAAGAGATACGATCCATTATTTTCTGTAGTATCTCATTATTCTGCCTCAATAGATTCATTATGTCCTCAGGTATCCATGTGCACATCTTCAGTCTATTAATATATTTTCTATCCACTCTTGGCTTTGGAATACACTTATTCAACTTCTACTCTGCCACATTTGTGTGTTTCAGTATCCTTCTTGCTCGTCTTGTTGGCATACTCAACAGCATCAACCTAGGCTGTTATTGTTAAAAATCTCTCTCACAAAGCCACACAAAATGAGGATGCTGATAGATTTATGGTGCCACTACAGAAGGAGAGATACCTCTAAGGTCTCCCCAGTGTGTTTTGTTATGAAGTTGTAACTGGCAGAGTTTCTGTGATCGGACTGTTTGCAAGGGGGCTTGCTGTGGGAAGGGCTGGATGCTTCTGCAAGTGAGTTGAGTGAGGCCATAAAACTTTCATGCTTCTTTGAAAGAAAGGGAAGAAACCAGGTAGAGGGCATGGTAAGGTACTGCAGCAAGAGCCACAAAGTAAAACTCCAAAAAAAAATTACAGGTTGCTGCAGTGTTGCCTGATATCTTGCTGCTGTCTGTAATGAAGGGCCAAAGTATTAGGAACAGATCTGACACAGTCTGTGGTAGAAAGCCTCTTGGGGGGCCTGTACATGAGTACGGAGTAGACTCAATAATCAACTGAGTGAGCAGACTCACTTACTACACTGCAGCAGCCTTGTGTGTCTAGTGTATCAGCATCCTCACGCTTAAAAATGGCAGTGCAGGCTCTTGAACTAAAGCTTGTTTAATGAACTTTAGATTAAACACCCCCACTGGCATTTTTAAGCTCAATGTGCTGGTACATCACACAGCAGCACTTTAACTATAGCAGCTCTCAGAGCCGCTCTAAGTAAAGCACTACCTGCCACCCCTACCTCTGGAGCATGTGTAAAAGTACCCTTGGTTTCTGCACACTGGTTTTCTGATTCCTGATTGTAGTTATGGCTTCTTTCTTGTCTTCAGCTTTGGATTTTCCTGTGAATCTTACTTCCTGATTCATGGCTCTGTTCTCAGGCTTTGCCCTGTGGATTGTGCCTCAGACTTGGTAACTTGGCATCTGTTTCCCAGACCCTGAACCTGGCCTCTGTTATGGACTTTCCTTCTGGATTTGATAGTGTAGGTCCTAAACACTTACCCAGCTGCTGATCTGGTCCCTGCCTTCCCTCAGTGGCCTATGCCCTGGTCCCTTTCACAGAGAAAACTAATGCCATAAGCATCCACAGACTATCAGGGCCATGCAGTAGCCATCTTTTTAATAGAGAGGGGGCTTATAAAAATGCTCATAGAGAATCCTAGGATGATAGAAGAAACAAAGCCAATACAACCATGAGTCAAGGAAAAGAGAAAAAAAATAAAGAGAAGGGAATTCCTGCTAAAACAACCTTGAGACTGCCCTGGAGGAACTTGTGCAGCAGGTGAACAAGATTCTCCAAAAGCATGTGTAGGATCAACAAGCAGCAGAAAATATCCTTGTTAAACAACCTGACTGCCACATAACATCCTGGATATGGAGAAACTGTTTTACTTCCTTGTCTCCCAATTAACTGCCATTCTTTTCTTCTTTTGCAGGTCATGTGAACCTAGTACTTGGACCTGGGTGCTTGTGGTTACATGAAACTTATAGGTCTTCAAACTGCTTACATGCCAAGGAAGAAGGGAAAAAAAAGAAAGCAGCTAACATGCTACCTGCCTCTGGTAGGGAATCCAGGCCTGCTTAGGGAAACTACATTGTACCATTTCTGGTGTGGGTGCCAGACCATGGATTAGCCTAGAAGTGCTGCTGTACCAGTGAAAGGGAGAAAGGCACTAAAAGGAAGGGGCTTTGATCACTAAACCTTTACTGTTACCTTTTCCATCAGGGATCTGCATTAAAAGAGATCTTTTAACTAGAGATGCACCAATACATAGGTCCTATATCAAATCAGCACCAATATAAGAAAAATGGACATTATCGACAATTGGCTTTTTTGGCTGATGTGGCCAATAATGTCACCAATAAATGCCTCCGTGCATGCACGCAGTCAGAAGCACAGAAGGGGAAGAGGTGTAGGGGGACAGAATGAGGCCTCCATAGTGAGAGAGGGAGTGGAACAGGGGTAAGTGCTGCCCAGATAGGGTGGGCCACAGGATGGAGTTGTGAGCAGCTTGTCCAGGGGATGCGGGGTGGGGGCAGCTGTCACTGCTGCATACACTGCCAGGGGAGTCATGGTGGGGCATGTTGTTATTTGCCCACTAGTTTGGGGTGTGCTCATTTATTAGGGCTAGGGTCTTGGTAATTCTATCAATGTGCTGCTTGTGTTACTTGTGTTTTTATACAGAGCAGTGTCTCCCTTCTGCAAGCCTTCATCCCCAGTGGCACTATCTTGTAGGACTCAGTTCAGTGGGGCTGGGTTCCTCCAGTCCCCAAATCAGTCATATGCACAAACACACACAAATTAACGTGACACTCCTGACCTGGCTGGGTTGATCAGCATGAACAGGCTCATATGCCAAGAATCAGTTCATCAAAGTAACAACAACTACAGTCAGACACAAGCACACAGTTAAACAGAATCTCTCTGAATCCAGCTGGGTGGCCAGCTGACACCCTCATAGGCCAGCATTCAGTTCATTAGGACAGGTCAGAGCCAAACTGGGTCAGTCAGCCTGTACAAGCTGATCCCCTTATGTGTTTCAAACTCAGCACGTCCCAATCTTTAGCCTCTTGATGAGCAGGCCCCACAGTATTTTTGGGCTTCACAGGGATCTTTTTAGCTTAGGTAAAAGAAGCATTGCTGCAGAGCAAGTGGGGAAGGAGAAGTAGAGAAGGAAAAATATACCCAGTTACCACCAGTTTGACTATAAAAGTTATTTATTGCTAACTATATGAAATATACAACAGGACTAGCAGTAATAGACATGCAAAGGAAAAAACAAACACAATCACAGTATACCCTGGTTTCACTAAAGTATTTGGGGAAACTTAGCTGAAGCTTAATTAATACAGTTCAGGTTCAGAAATCTGTGCTTAGAGAGAAAAGAGAAAGAGCTAGGATCTCACCAGTCCAAGGTACTCGGGTTGCACAGCTGACAGGTTAAAGTTCTCAGCACGGTCCTTGAATGGAGATGATCTGCCTCCTTCAGCCTCTCCAGAAGAAAGTGGGTGGTGTCAGCACACACACTGCTGCTTCTTTTACAGATTTTTATATCCTCGGTTCAGCTTCTTTCAAGCATTCTCAATAGTGAGAATCAAATTGTCTTCTCTATTGACAAGGGGTTACCTGGTTGGAACATCTCAGAAACTGATTGATACTCAGGAAACACATACTTAGGAGCCAGCTTGACATTCCTATGGATAGCAGATATACTGATGGGATATCTCCTGGTTTCTTCAGAAACAGTAGATAGCTTGCAGCATCAGGGTTTTGGATTTTTACTTGCTGTGAACAAGCCTCAGCTTACCATGATTTTTCCAGATCTTACTATAGTCTTTTAACAGACTTCAGGCACTTATTAGAGTGTTCATAACCTTTTGTGGAGAGGACTTCCACCAGTTGTCCCAGGAAAAGTATGACAACACTTGTGGTCAGGGCTCCAACAGGCTGGACGTTGTGATGAACCCTTTACCATTGCTCAAATGTTGCCCATACCCCTGACTCGATGTCTTGCCTCAGCATTCCTTAGCCCAGCAACCGAGTTTTAGCCAATTAAGTTTAAATAGGCCTCCCATAATGGAACTGGGGAATGTACGGCCCGAGATGCCTATTAAACTTTATTTCTGCTTAGAGGTCTGTGTGTGTGTGTTGGGGGGAAAGTTCTTTGTAAATCCAGATTAGAACTGGTCTGATAAATGCTGAGCTGGGCGTGTGGGTTAATTAGCATTCGGAGCACAGATTCCCCATCATGCAGTGCTCCCCTGCTTCTCTGATCCCAGAATTCACTGCAGTCTCTGCTTCAGGTTTTCCATTCTCCATCTCTCATGTAAATGAATGTTCATCTGGTTCCATCTCGGATGCAAATGAGACCTAGGGCAGTTGTTTCACTCTTGTCACCCTTATCTGGAGGGTTTTAGGCATGTCTCTCACTGCATCTTAATCAGTTGCAGTTTAGGTGGCGGGGGGATTCTTTGTGAATCAGACAGGCTGTGCCCTGTGTCAGGTTTCCCCAAGATCATGGAGCTGAGAGGTAACAGTGTGCCCCCTGGATCTGCACACAGGATGAAGGTAGGCTGCTGCTGCAGGCTGGGGCTGGGACTGCACCGGGCTCTTCCTGACGGGGTGATAGGAGGGGTTGGGTTGGCTTGCACTTGAGGAGGGCAGCAGAAATTCTGGGAGGGGGCTACAGCAAATTTTGAGATGGCTGCAGCACCCCCACCATAGCCCCCCTCCCAGCACCACTGCCACCTGCCCTGAGCACAGCCCCAGCCCACAGCAGCAGCTTGCCCTTACCGCAAGTGCAGATTCAGGGACACACTCCCTCCATGCCCTTCCAGGGTGCACATAGTGGCGGGAGCTACCCCTGCCCCCAAACCAGATGAGCCACTTGTAGCTCTGTTCCATGCCCCACCACTCCCTGGCTGGGCAGCGTCTGCCCCTGCCCCAGCCTCACTCTCACTGCAGGGGCCTCAATCTGCCCCCTTTCCCTCATATCCCCCTGCCACTTCGCCCACAACAGACTTACCAGTCAGATGCTACTCTCCAGGCTGCCAGGCTACATATCAGCAATCAGATCAGTATCAGCTAATATGACTCCTTAAAAATCATATCACTCCTAAAAAAATCTCTATTGGTGCACCCATACTTTTAACTTAGCATTTCTTTCTTCCATGTATTTGGGAAAGGGCCCACTTTTATGACTGGGATGAAGGCTACTGGCAGAGAAGAAAAATATGTGGTGAGTGGGAGAGATGAACTGTACTTACTAGATCGATTTTTACCTTTTTTCACTTTGATTGTTGGAATTATCTGTGACTTGACCAGCTTTGGGTTTGGAAAAGCAGCAGGCTGTCTAGTGAGGGAATCAGTATTTCCATTCTCCTCACTGGAGGATTCTTTGGCTTCCTCCCCCTTCTTTAGTTTCCTCCTACTCTTCCTCCCTCCTTGGGGACACAGGAAGTGTCCATGGTCATAAATGGAGTGGTAGATGAAACTATAATGGGAATCTGTAAATTATGTGAATCTAGAAGAGCGCAATTTTGACCTGGTTAGAAATTTTGTATTCTAATTGGGAGGAGGGGTTCAATCTCTTACAAAACAGGGGGGACAAAGGACTCATAGGGTGAAACAGAAGTACAAAATTATGACCAGCATCGTTGGAACAAACATTGCAGCACTTTTGGAGGACAATTACAGCTGACAGAAAAAAAATGGTGTATCCACATGAGCTTCATGTCTATGACTATGTGGCAAGCAAGACCTTATATTGCTTGGGCAGGCAATCAATCTGGTGATTTATCACTTGTTAACATTTTTAATAATATATCTATTCAGTGACTAGACTAATACTGTCTTTTTTTTTTGCAGCCCAATAATAATAGTAATGTAAATTACCATACTAGATATATCTATATCCAACCCCTGCCCCCACCAAAAAAAACCCCAAACCAAACCAGAACTTCCATCAAATAATTGACTTCTTTGTTAGTTAGAGTATTTGTGACATATTGGACATGTCTACATATTCAGTAAATGCGCCTGAATTGTCTGCATGCTACTGAACATGTGCTGGGCCGTATTTGGGATCCTAGGGGCCTCCTCGGGCAGCAGCAGTGGTGGTGTAGGGGTGGAAAACCTGGCTGGCAGCTGAAGCATGGCTTTGCATGGCTCTGGCCAGCCAGGCTCTGGTTTCTGGCTCTGCATGCTGAAGCCACATGCACCACCCCACTTTTTTTCTGCCACAGGTTTGTTAGATACTGGGATTCCCTGCGATCTAGTTTTGCTGCTATGCTGCAAGAATGTAATGTGGCAAATGGGTTCACAAGGACCATGTGCATTTTGCAGCACCTTAAAAAGCTTTGAAACACCACAAACTGCACATTCCTGCTCATGGGGATGTGGCCATTTAGTATGGAGTAGCTAATACTACTCACTAGCTATGCAAACTTTGCCATTTAACAAGCCACTTAACAAGCTCCATTGAACCATAAAGGAGAGTGAGAACCCTCAGAATTCTACTTAGTTGTGTTCTGGCCTGGGCCTGCAGGGCTGGTCTGCTACCATCACCTCCAGTGGCAGCTACTCCTCCTGCTTGGGATGATCAGGCAGGGGGAAGCTGCAGCCAGGCATCTCCTGCGTGCATGTGGCTCTGACTCCAGATCTTGAACAGCTTCCACCAGCTTTCCCCACTAAACAGGTGGCTACTCATCTCTCCAGGTGGGCAGAGCAGGTAAAAGGCAGCCTGGATCTGAAGCTGGAGACCCACACATTGAGGCAAAAGTTGCCTGGCTTAAGGTCACCCTCAACTCAGAGTGGCTCAGCAAGAGCAGGAGCAGGAGCCGGAGCCACTAATAGAGGTCAGAGGAGCAGAGCAGTGTCTGGCTGGCTGCAGCCAAACCAGGAACAGCCCTGACCAAGCTGCATGCTGGCTGGGGTCAGGGCTAGGGCGGGGGCCGGGGCCAGGCTGGTGGGCATGGGTGGGAGTATGGCATGAGCTTCCCAGGTGGGAGCAAGTGGAGCTTGGCCCCATTCAGACTGCACCATCTGGATGAGGTCTGCTGCATGCCCCTGCCCCCCTCCCTTCACTCCTGGCTGGCTCTGCAGACCTAGCACCCAGGCAGACTCTCCCCACATGTCCCACCTCCACATGCCCTCATATATACCTCCTCACCCCACAACCCTGTACAGGGCAGGAGCATTCAGGGAGCAGACTGTAGTTTGGCCCAGGCCCCAGCCTTGAGTTGTCACTGTACATGACTTGGCGTCATGATCCCAGCCTTGCCTGCCTGTCCCACTCCATGGTTCCTGCATGGGGAGGAGTGCTAATTCAGCTTTCAGCAGTCCATCAAAACCTCTATGTGGCCCTTAGGCCAAATAATTGCCCATTCCTAGGATGACAGTCCTCCTATGATTTCTCCCTCCCCCAGGGAGACAGTGTGTTGCTAGCTGCTGGATTCTTCTGTTCCAGCAGAATTTTCCCCATTCAGAATACCCATACCATGCTGCAGAGAAACACAGGCTGAGCACAGGCAGTCTAAGTCAAACAGATCAGCCCTATGCACTATTGCCATCTGTTGTGAGGCACGCTAAGGAAGCCTGAAGACCATGCTGAGATGTGTGCACAACTCCTCACCTCATATTATAAACACTATGACGTTTCCACTGTTCATAACCTCAGCACTGAATGTCTGTACACATGGCTCTGGATGAGTTTCTCTATGTGTGTACATAGCCTCTGTTTACACTGTAGTTCTCACAGGGAAGAGGTGCTAATTGGTTTCAGAATGAAGGAGGGGACAGCAAATCATGACATCTGCTGCATCCTGGGGCAGCAGAGTTCATTATGAGACACAGAGGGTTCTTTTGCAGAGGGAGAGATGGAGAAGCAGTCAACTTGGAGGAACTATGCTATGTCACATGTTGAAATTAAGGAATGATACAAATAGGCTGCAAAAGTTCTACATAAAACAGGTAGCACCTTTGAGGTTGGATCACCATTTTTGTAGCTCATTAATGGATGATAAATTGTTTGAATGTGTGGCATGCTGAAATGTATTGCTCCATTAGCATATTAATCACATTTTAAATGCAATGTCTGCCAGGGGGCCTAGTATGCACTAAAAAGGTGCACCGGGGGGTGGGGGGGGGGTTAGTGAATAGTAATATTAAGTCACACCCTAACTTAATACATATTTATTCCCCAAGTAAATGAACATTTAGGTTGCATATGAAAATGGGTATAATGATCTCATTTGAACCTGAGCTTCATTCTATTCCTGGTGAAGTCAAAGTGAAAACTTTCACTACAGGTCCTGTTACATGGTGATTTTGAATAGTTCCTGGAACTCTTAACACCTGTATTGTCCACAAATGAACATCTGAAATTAATTTAAGTACTCTTTAGGCAACTCAAAATGATGATCCTCCAGTGCAAGATTATCTCTGATCTGTTATCCAATTCATGTTGCATTAAGGCATAGCCCCTTTAGGATACACCTTAGTGTAAACACCCCACTCAACCTTCCTTCCCTGCTGTCCCTCCCTCCTCCCCAGTACCCAAGATCCCAGATGACAGGGGAAATACCATAACCACAAAGGTGGTTTTCCTACTGGCAGGGGAATGCCATGAATGTGGCAGGGGGCAGTACCCTGACCATGGTAATGCAATTAAAATGGTACTGTGTAGTGGAAGGTTGTGCCCTCATCTGCTTGCAAACAGATCTCCCTACAAAAGCCTCATAGTTAGCCTCTCATTTCAACTTCCAGTAGGGGGATCTTGGCTACATGCCAACTTTATGGAAATGGGAGACTCCTCTCTAGCTTGCTCCTGCAGTCTTACAGCTGAGGACAAGCTAAAAATTGACGGTACCTGAACCCCAAGTCTCCAGGCTTGGGCATGTCCCAGGTGGGGGTGGAGGATGCTTGCCGGTAGCAAGGCCACATATAGTTCTTGAATGATTCACATGGATTTGGAATTGATTTGGCTGATTTGATGTGGGACACAAAAATGTTTCCTTAAAAAGAACCCCCAAAAGCCTGAGATCTCAGATCACTGTCCCCCTGTCTCCCCATCCCACTTACTCATGGCTGCCTGTGCTGTCTGCCCAGAGAGAACAGACAGGGAAAGGTTAGCTACCACCACTGCCACTGTCTGGGCCAGGCTCAGCTTGGAGAAGAACGTCAGCCCAGCAGTGGTAGCAACCAGGCAGGCTGGGTGGGGGTGAACCAGAGGAAGCCTAGGGGACGCGTGTCTTCTCCAAACTCAAGCTAGCACTAACACTGATCAATGTTTGAGTAGCTCACAGTTTAACTTATAACAAGACCCCTAGTTTACTAAAAGAACACAGTCCCTTTGGGTGCCTATACACGAGTGGGAATGCTGCTCTGACACACTGGAATATCAGCACGTTGGAGCATGGCAAATACCGCATTCAAGCGGCCTCTTGCATTTTATGTTCCAGCATTCCCGTGCTTCAAAATGGCAGCCAGGATGGAGGAGGGGGCAGTTCTATGAGTTTTAGATAAAGTGCCCCCAGCATCATTTTGAAGCATGGTGATGCTAATTCATGAGGCTTCCTAGGCACTTTAGAGTGGCTCTTGGAGTCGCTCTAATTAAAACTTGTCCCCCCACTACCTGAGCACATGTATAAATGCCCCTCATTTAATATTTTCCCTAGATTTGACATGGCTGGCAATCTCTTCCCAGCAGAAGATTTTGATTAAAATGTAGCATGATGACAATATGTTAAGCATATTAGCCCTGAAGTTTTTGCATAGCTTTTTATTTCTTTTGCTATATCCCTTGCTATTCTGAAGCTTGAGTCTCATCCCATTTGTTTCTAAAAATGTCCAAAAAAGGCCTCCTTCCTAATTTTAGTATAGTTCAGAAAGTATATTTTTAAATGGTAGACTTTTGTGTTTGAACTTATTGCTGAAGGAATATAAGAACACAAAATGTTTGTGTGTGTGTCCTATACAAGCTGTTGAAGTTAATGATGGATTACATAAGTCATTATAGGCTTTGTCTTAATGAAGCACATTGCAGTTTACATGCAGCTTAGTAAGTCAAGTGTGGAGATAATTTTTGCTATTTATAATATGTACAGACAATTCAAACTGCCCAGATAATCAGAGATTTCAATGAATAATGTGCTGCATGAAATCCCATTCTCATGTATCACAAAGTATAGAGACTTCTAACTGCTGTTTGCTTAGCAGTTTTCGGTATTACCTGAAAAGTATTTCTTATTAAATATTCCTTTAATTTAGGTATTTTCAGGTAGCTAGATTTTGGTGTCTCAGATATGTTTAAAAGTATACATACTGAGGTACATAATTTACTTTAGCAACATATTTGATGAAGAAGGCATTAGTGAAATATTGTCTAATTAACACCTTCAGTTTAGCATCTAATGTAAATGGACTAGATGAAAAAAGTTCAATTCATAGCTTGCTAATTGTTTGTTTTTTACCTAAAACAACACAGCTATTATTTCCATTGACCCAGAGACTTGGATATGCTGATAATACCAAAGACTGACTAAATTCTTCCACTGAATTTTAAACACCTCTTCAAACAATTGCCTGTTTAGGAGACATCTCTCAAATATGCTATAGTTGGTACCTGAAAATGGTCTCTTTTTCAGGGCTGATTAGTCATTTGGGGTATATCAATTTTTGGGTATCCAACTTGAGTCATTAAAAGTGAAACAAGAACAACAACAACAACCACATTTTCAAAAGCTGAGCTCTTTGTAACATCAGTCTGCTTCAAGGTGGAGTTTTCACTCTCTCTCTCTCTCTCCCCAGTCTCTCCCCCGCTCCTCTCTTGCTCTTGCCCCTCTGTGTTAACATCAGCTACATTACTTCAGTTCATGCTACAGTATGGGTTTGAGAAGTGTCAAAGAATAACCCAGAGCAAACTGTGGCTAGGTAGCCTTTCATTATGCTTTAACATTACAGTAGTTATATTTCTAGATAAGTTTCAGGTAAGTTACTCACAAGTATCATCCAGAGCCTTCAGCTTCTTCTGGAGGCAGGCAGTTCATTGTGTGTCAAAGAGTTTTAAAGTGCCTCTCCCAAGATGCAGAGACCCTTAAATACCCTTTCTGACCTCACCTTCTAGGGCCAATCAAAGGCACATGTTGTTTGATGCTGATCAACCAATTTAAAAAGCATCATAGTCTCCTAAGGGTGTGACATGGCTCAAGCCCTTGCTCCCATGCCATGAGATCAGTGCTTAAAACAATAGAGACTAGGCTCACTTCCCCTGTACCTGCTTGAGGTCACATAGTATCTGTAACCCAGGGCAACCAGGTCGACAGACAGGTAAGGAGGCAATGATTTAGGGAAAAAAAAAACTAATAGAAGAGACTGGAAAGGAATTCTTCCACAGATGACACCTGATAATACTCATAAGTAAAGTCCAGGTGACTTATAACTTATTATGCAACATCATTACTTTCAAAGTTTAGCTATAGCTACAGACTCTTAATTGAGGAATATCTGATACACACAGGAAATGCTGAAGTTTGATTACTTTTCAGCTAAGTGCAAGGTTTTCAACTTCAGATCACTCAAAAACAGTGAAAAGTCTTATGTATTTTCAACAAGAGAGGAGAGGGGGAGAGATCAGGGAGAGAGAAAAAACTCCACCTTAAAGCAAACTGATGTTATAAAAAGCTCACCTTTTGAAAATGTTTTTTTTTAATGACTCAAGTTGAGAGATATCAGTAAGGAACTGAGGGCTGGCTGGAGATTAGACTTAGTGGACAGGGATTTCAGACGACAGCCAATGTGCTTAGAGTATTCAGCTATAGCTAGTGTGCTCATGTTTTAGTTTAAGTTTTAACCTGTGGATTTGGGACTGTAGGGAGTACCAGGAGGTCCCAGTACTGACAGTGAGAAATGAGCCTGCTGGGGCAGGGCAAGCGGTAGTACAGTGTCCAAGAAGGGCAAAGACAAAGGTCAAGGACCCACAGCCCAGGAGGGGCAGAGATTGACAAGGGACTCAGAAGTCTGGATAAGAAACTGAGGCCTAGGGCTCCCTGATCTGGTTGATTGTTACAACTGCAAAGGGCATGACTGTAGGGGAGGCTGGAGGCTGTGATTAGCCCATAAGCCAATGGGTGCTCTTGAGGGGCATGTGCAATGAAGAGGGCCCACCTCGTAGGAAGGATTGATAGGGAAAAGCAGGACCCAAGAATCCGCGGGTAAAAAGGGCAGGTTATGACTCATTCTACATCCCTTGGACAGCTTCCATTTCCAAGTTTCTTAATAAGATCAATGTGTTTGGCAAAAGCAAAGGGAGAGGACTTTAGAGATAGAGTGGAGCAGGACCTGAGTCACCACCAAGGGGCATGATGGCCATCCCGCTGGGCATTAATCCTGTTACATTGGTATATATACTGAAAAAAAGTAAGGTGGTAAAATTTTCCACTGTACTTATACTGTACTATATAGTCTGATCCTCTTATTTACTGGGATATAAACTTTCCTGAAATGACTACTATACATTTTACTTTCCTTAAAAGAACTGCCTACAAACATTCCTGGATTTGGAGGAGGATTATAAATATACAATTTAGAACTGATTTTTTTTTTTAACTTATGGAACTTTACCAAGGCTAAAATATGTTATTTAGAAGCAATCCTTGTATGTTTAATTAAGTTATTTTTTTCCTTTTCATATGGAATACTTAATTATATTAATCCTTTTCTCAGGTTTTGGGCTTTTTAAGTTTTCATGATTTTCTGTCTTGTTTCTTATTTACCAGCTCCTTCCCTTGGAATTACTAACAGGAAGGAATATATAGTTAAAATATAGATTGGTTAAAACAGACACTCTTTTGAGGAAATGGCTAGTTTTGATTAATTTACTCCTGGAAAAAAAGAATTGTCAGGATGTCCCATTTCAATAGTTTCCAAATTATTATTTTTCCATTAACAGTCAAAGATTTAAAAATTTATATTTTCCACCCAATTCAGGGAAAAAGTTAATATGCCAACTATTATTGTAAAATTTCTTGATAATACAATTTTCTGCCTTGGTGTGCAAAAGAGTCATATAATCATTCTAGCAGGTCTCATAACAGACTGGGAGATGTGTCTGTCTTGAGCCCAATTGTATTCCCTGCCCTTAGGCTCAGAAACATCTATTTCAAAGGCCTTGAGCCCTCGCACTTGCCCTGAAGTGTGTTGAGATATTAGACATGTTTCACCCCAATAGTGTATAGTAATGGCTAAAACATTGGGGTAGAACTGAAAAAACTTGATTGTATTTTCAGCTTCACCACTAGCCTGCACTTGTCACCACCCTTCATTGTGCCTCAGCTAACTTATGAGTAAAATGCTAATAATGGTACTGGGATGTAGGTTGTATCTGTGGTGGTCTAGGGAGATAGACAGATAAGGTTCTTTGGGTGAATCTGATATCTTTTATTAGACCAACTTAAATAGTTGGAAAACAATTATTAAATAAGATTTTGAGTTCAAAAACCCTTCATCAGGCTAAGGAGGTTTCAGCAGTTGGCGTGTGCTCTTCCTGGATGGATTGAAAAGTAAAGAAGCCAGAGGCTGGGCTGGTCTGCAAACAAGACAGGTAGTCAATGAAAATGAATACTGAAGAGTCAATGGGTGAGAGACAGGCTGGGGAGGTGGGGGGAAGAGAGAAGGGGGATGAATAGTGGAGAGATACCTGGGGAGTCAGATGTCAGTCAAGTTATAATGTGTCATAAATCCAATGTCTGTATTTAGTCCATGATTTTTAGTATCTGGGAGGTTGATGAAGTGGAGTTCACAGGCTCGTCCCTGGGAAGTGTTTTGTAAGTTTCCTTTGAGGATCAGGACCGAGAGATTGGAGAGAGAATGGTTTTCTTGTGAGAAATGTGCCCCACAGGTAATTGGGTATTCCTGTCTTTGATAGATTTCTGGTGGGCGTGCATTCTGGTGCACAGTTGTTGTTTGGTCTCTCCTACGTATTTTCCATCAGGGCATTTGGTGCATTAGATGAGATACATTACATTTCTGGAGGTGCAGCTGTAAGATCCAGGATTGCTGATGGCTCTGTTGTGGGGTGTAGTGATTGTGGAGGTGGTGGAGATGTGTTGGCAGGTTTTGCATTTCTTGTCATGGAGTGGTCTGGATCCATTTGGTGTGTTCTGGGTCTGAGGAAATTTGCTTCTGGTGATAAGGTTAGCGAGGTTTGATGCTTGTTTGAAGGCTAAAATGGGTGACTCTGGGAAGATCTCTTTAATTATAGGGTTTCTTTTTAGTATGGGTTGCAATCGTTTGAGGATTTTACATATGGGTTCGAGGGAGGGGTGATATATCATAACCAGCAGTGTGCAATTTGTGTGTGGGCGGGGGTTCTTCTGTACTGCAGCAGTTCTTTACATGGTATCCAGGTGGTTCTTTCAAACATGTGATCTATCTCTCTGGAGGAGTGTCCTTGTTGGGCAAAAGCCTTATAAGATTGGTGAGGTGGCAATCCCGGGTGTTCTCTTTAGTGCAAATTCAGTGGTATCTGAGGGTTTGGCTGTATATCACAGTTTTTTTGGTGTGTTTAGGGTGATTGCTGGTTCTGTGCAGATATATATATGTTGGTTTGTGGATTTCTTGTTTAACATGGTCTGTATTTTATTATTCGGGATACTAATCATCATGTCTAAAAAGGAGATGTTGGTGCTGGAGTATTTTAGAGAAAGTTGGATGGAGGGATGGTGATTTTTGAATTTCTGATGGAACTCAATCAGAAATTGTAGGTTTTCAGTCCAAATGATAAAGATGCCATCTATATTTCTTAAGTATAGCAAGGGTTTGATGGTGCAGTTCTTGAGGAAGTCTTCTTTTGGGTGGCTCATAAAAAGATTGGCATATTGTGAGGCCATTTTGGTGCCCATAGCTGTCCCCATTGTCTGGAGGAAGTGTTGGTTATTAAAAGTGAAATTGTTGTGTGTGAGGATGAAGTGTATAAGTTTAGTAATAACTTTGGGTCCACTTTCTGAGTTGTAATCTTGTTCCTGTAGATATGTAAGGCAGGTTTGGATGCCATCTCGGTGTGGGATATTGGTATATAGGCTGGTAACATCCTTGGTGGCTAGGAAGGTGTTGCTGGGAAGGGGCTATGTTTTTAAGTTTCCATAGAAAGTCTGTAGTGTCTTGGACAAAACTTGCTTTGTGGGTGATGAACAGTTTTAGGATTGATTCAATGAAACCGGATATTTTCTCAGTTACAGTCCCATGGTTGGATATGATAGGTCTGCCAGGGTTCCCTTGTTTGTGGATTTTAGGGGGCATGTAAAAAGTCCCCGGGTTAGGTAGTAGGGGAATAATAGTACTGGCCTCTTTTGAAAATTGGGTAAAAGTGATGTAAAATATCTAGATAATATTGTAATTATTTAAAATCTTTTACTAAGGCTTCCTCTGGCCACACCTATCCTAGAAGTCCTCTTAACATTAGATTCCCAATTGTGGAATATTTCATGGCAAAGGCTTTAACAAAGGGTGTTACTGATTTTATATTTTTCCGTAGTAATCTCTATGATAATAGGGCAAATGTGTATCGACATGATTGGGACATTTCTGGAATCTGCCTCTTGACAATTTAAGCTCTAACACCATCCCTGGTACCCAAATATTTTGGGATGCTGTGGCAGCAGCTGAAACACTTGTTCTAAAGAGGGTTAAGGTTAAGGGCCTCATTCTAGGTCAGTGCATTTTACCTATGTGATATGAGAATAGTAGCAGATATGAATGATGCTAAAACAAGATGGTTTGGCACATTGTGCAATCAACAATTATGCAGTATTAAAAGCTTGATGTATTTGATAAAAGGGAGAACATTTACAAATGTATCAGAACAATGATGGCCACCACTAGCTTTAACATTGAAGTCTAAGCTACATGTATTGGCAACAAATACACCTTCCCTCTAGAGACTTTCTTGATGATGTAGATTTCATAAGAAAAGCATAAATAATTCTTTTTAAAATAAAGCCCATGGGAAGCACACTGTAGCAATACAAGTTTGCCAAGATAGAACTCTAGAGTATGAGGAAAACAATGGATTTTTAGAAAGGAAACAGCAGGATAAGTAACATGAATTGTTTTGCTGAGTCTGCCAAATGAGATCTAATTTCGCCCAGCAAAAGCTTCTATCATAAGAGGTTTTGTAAACTGCAGAAATCTGAATTACGCTATCTTCCTCCATAGTGCAGGGGAGAATGAAACTGTGCATTGGGCAAGACTACAGAAAATAGAACTGCAAACTAAACTCACTGATGGTAACTTTTGCAAAGAGTTGTTTAACACCTGAATTAAAAAAATATTTTTTTAATTTAAGGCAGGGATATTCACCCTCCAGCCAGCAGGCCAAATGCAGCTTGGAGAGACATTGCATCTGACCCATGGGGCTCCACATGGTTTGGGAAATTTGATAGCAGGGGAGCAGTGGCCATCCAATATTGCTGCCATATTCCAACACCCACTTCCTACCCACAGATCTGGAACAGGGTCGGGCCATGCCCCCTCCCCCTACAGAGCTGGGCCAGAGCCAGTTCATGCCCCCTTCTCCCTTCCTGTCCCCCTTCCCCTTGCAGGTCAGTGGGGTGGGCTGCCCCCTAGCACCCTCTATGTGGCCAGATGGGCCCAACTACATATGTTTGGGGTGGCAGATCAGGGCTCCCAGCCATATCTGGCCCATGGATGAACCAGGCACTGTCCATCCAGCCTACCAAGGGAAAAAAGTTTGAGTACCACTGATTTAAGGCAAGCAATCACTTAGTGATTTCTGGTTGCATAGATCATATATCTTATCCCATATATCATGCTATTTTAAAAGAGTTGGTGAAATAATCTTTAAGGAAAGCCTGGCAGGAGAGAGGGTCCTCCCTATGATATATCCAAAATCAAAAAGTCATATAAAAAATTTTATGATTTCTTAATAGTAATACAATTAATAATTGCACATTAGTTCTTCTGTTCCCTGAATAAAATTCAGAGACACATTATTAAACTGAGAACATGCAAGATTGTATGTCCCCCAAAGCACATACTGAAGAAAATCCAAAAATATGATTGGCTGCTTCTACATGAGATGCTGACTGCTCAGTTATTACTTTGTAGTCATTTAGTACTTCCATACCCAAGTACTAAATGACTGAGAGCAGTAACCAGTGTTATTGCACAGTAGTGTCCCAGAACAGCTTTTTCATGATGCTGACTGCACAGTAGCTCATTACTACTGTGCAGTAGTGTTGCATCACACTTCGTGCCATGCAACACTACTGTGCAGTACTAATGAACTACTGTGCAGTCAGTCTCATGTAGACACAGCCATTGAATGCTATTCTTTCAGCTTGCTTATGTGCTTCTAAAAAGTACCTTCATTGAATTAGTATATGTTTCCCTAAGTTTTCAAGGGCCAGAAGAAGACTTGAAAACCTAGGAATCACTGTACACACAAATGATACATTTGGGTGTGTTTCACTTCCCTCACAGACAGAAGGAATAAGAATGCTTTCTTTTGGAAACTTAACCACTTCAGATAATCACAAGTGAGTTTTAAAATCTGAAACACAGAACACAGTGCACTTATACTATGAATATATACTTAGATGTCTAGATAAAATTATCTTTTTAAAATTTTTCTAATGTAATATAAAAGGTCACTGGAATTTTCATAACACAAATAGCAACTAGGAGGAATAATAAAAATGTACTAACCATTGCTATTTGTTGTTTGTATTTGTTATTTACTGGGCATGCCTACACATGCAAATAATCTGGGAGCAGTTTATTCTCACGTAAACTATCAAGAGTAAACTCTCCTGGGTATGTTTCTACATGTGCACAGACATGGGACCAGATTTGCTGCTCCTAGAAGCAGACTGCTCCCACTAACTGAAGCCCTGCAACAGGCTCCTTCTGCCACTAGAGGGAGACAGAGGCTCTAGCCGCAGCTGCCTGCAGCCAACAGGTATCTGCAAACGGCAGACCTATGTGCTGCTCCCTGGCTAGCTGCTTTTCTGGCCAGCAGTAGCATGCAGAGAATGGGGGCAGCATGTGTTGCCTCTTTTGCCACAGCCTTTGCCCCCAGTGCCATGGCTCCTCCATCTCCTGGCCCTGGCAGCAATGTCCCATGCCCTAGGCTGCTGCTCACCATGATGCTGGCTCCTCTGGCCTGCTGTGGTGACCCCTGTCTTGTCCAGGGCAGTCTGAGCCCTGCTGGCTCCCCCATGTGCTGCTCTTGCCTGGCTGGCTTCACCATGCTCTCTGCTGTAGCTTGCCTGGACAACCTCCCACAGACCCCCCCCCCCCACCCCACTGTGCACCCCCAGCACCACACTCACTGTGCACAGTTCTCAGAAAAGCACTTTATTCCCATCCACAGAAACAGACCCTTATTCCCCCTCCTACCCCAACAACAGACCCCATGCCCCTCTCCCTCCCTCCCTACAGAACCCCTCCCTCCTCCTTGCACTAGTCCCCTGCCTCCTCATGAGCCATCTCCCTGCCCACCAAATGTCCTGCTGGGTGATGTCCTCTGCCCACCAAGCCTGTGAGTCTACTAGGTGATTCTTAGATGCTGTGACCAGGCAGTCCAGGGTCCTGGGTTCTCCACTGTCTGAGCCAGCTCATCTGGTCCCCTAGTGGTATCTACACATTTGCTACTGCACAGTAACTACTAGTGAGTAAATTTATTACTTGCAGGTGGCATATTTACTTGTGATTAGAGGAATTTACTGTGCAGCAGGCATTTGCACATGTAGCCACAGATGCTTACTGCTCAGTAAACTGCTCTACAGTGCAGTAAAGCGACTTGTGTAGCTACACCCACCAGTAATTACAAAATATGTGGCTGTGTGCTCTTAGTTACTTCAGAGAGACTGTTATCCATACTCAAAAAAAAAAATTCCTCCCCCTCCCCACACACCTTTTCTAAACTTTGGTTTGTAGCTGAGTTTCTCTATCATCAATAGTTTCCAATTTAGTAAATGGATAAGTTGAGCTGGAAGACATTTTCTTTGAAATTGCACTTAGTTGTAGCTATATATGGAATAATATGATCTCTTATTGTGTGACAGAGATTAAAGTCATGATGAAAATCAGGGGGTTTCAAGTATCTCCAGGTAAAAAGGAGGTGATACTGATTGGCAAGGAATTAGCATCTCAATGATCTATAGGAGTCTCTAACCATTTTTTCATAAGAAGACCTCTGCCAAAATATTGTTAGCATATTTCTTAGCCTTTGGTTTTGTTTAGACTCAAATATCCTAGAAGAAGAAATCCATTATCCTTATCACCTCCACACATCATACATTTGCTCAAGCTATGATGCAGGCAAAATTTTTTCCTATAAGCAACATACAAATTCCACAAAATAAACTCCAGCCATACATTTTAAGACTAGTTGTACTGAGCATCATAATGCCTAAGTTGTCATTATGGTGCTTAGTCCTGAAGCACCTAACTTTTAAGGCGCTTCCCTGCTGGTTCTCAGCCCTGATGCCTAGGTTTCTTATACAATGCATGACAAAAATTAAGTCAAAAAAAGCCAGGCGCACACACCTGTTTAAGTTAGCCAGTAGGAAATGCCCAGGAAGCAGCGGTTGAGGGAGGGAAGGGGTGTGATACAGCTCTCATGCTTTCCAGGAATTCAGCCTAACTCTGAGCTGCAGGAATTCCAATCCTTTATCAAAAAGATACATGGAGGACAAGGAGGTTATCCCATTTTGTTCAACAGCTCACTGGTTAGCACAATTATTGAGGGTGTGTGACACGTAGGCTCAATTCCTTCTCTGCCTGGGAAAACCAGATCTTGCATCTATTACTTGCATGGTGATGCATGTTCTAAAGACTAAGTTATAAACAAACTTTGGGATAGGCTTGTGTATGAGGCATAAGAATGCATTCTCTCAATCCCTCCTGAAAACCTGTATTACTTTGAATGTTATACTTACATATTTATTTATCTAGAGTGAGAAAATAAGTGTGAGAATACTCTGTATCCTGGTGTTTTGATCATTCATATAGGAAAGGAATTCAGGAAAAAGGGAATTGAATTTAGGTCTCTCACAGTATGAGTTATTGATCTGATTACTGGATAAAAATGTTGGGATATTGGACAATGGACACCACCTTCTCTGGTTCTGTTTTGTGTGGGACCTGATCAGTAGATATGTTCTGAAGACATCTATCATGCCAAACCTGGAAAGCCTACTTTGTGGATACTAGCAGATCTTATGTGTGAGCTAGGTTCTAAACTGCTCTGGATTTAGGTAGTTCTGGGCAGGCCTATGAATAAACATTTAAGGAACTTTAGTAATAGAAATGTAGAGGCCTAGAAGCTTAGGTACCTTGCAGCAACCACAGAATGTGGGTCCCAAGAACTTGAATTTTAGACTTAGCTGCCTACAATGACAATTACACACTTAGGTATCTGTGTGGATCCAGCTTGTACTGTTGTGTAGGAACTTAGGCATTAACACTCAACATTGCCCTACCTAACTTTCAAGTTCTTGGCTCCAGAAGAGGAATTCACAAAATCAAGGCATGTACCCTTGTACTACTAAGACTGTCCCTTTACAATGGGGATGGTTAGATGCTGAGGAATGTGATTTACAATAACAAGCATCCTGAAGATGGGTAGGCCAAAGCCAGCTAATAAACATCAAAGAACTAAGTGTACCTGAAATACTTTTTCTCTTCTGGACTTAGAAATTTACCTGAAATATAAATTAGATGGCTAGATAAGACTTCCTTCACTGAGATGCCTGAATTGTTCCTTCGGGTATGAGCAGTAGGCTTATACTTTTCTATTAAATGTTAAATGATAAAAAATAGGGTGATAGTGGGGCTGCTACATGACAGCTTACCCTTTAGGACGCTCATCCAGGAAGTTGTAGGCCTGGAATCTATGATCTCCTCAACCTGGGGAGAATTCAACACACCCATCATTCATTCCCAGGAGACTGTCCCAACCACCGGTCTAATTTAAGAGTTGGCTGGACCCACTATTCACCTGTTTAAATTGTACCACGGTTTATTCCAGAATGCAAAATTCAAGTGTCCAGAGAGCATGAGCAAAAAGAAAAATGACAACAGCTTAGTGGTGAATGTATTAACAAAGGGAAGAGAGATCACTGGCTTCTGATTTCTGTTCCAAATAATCTTATGTATTACAATCTTTAATGCAACAAATATACACAGTCCCGATCATGGATTAGGAAGAAGGTTATTTCCTCACAGTCAAGTGCCTGTATCACTGGACTACAGCCATGCTTATTTTCTATTCATTTCCAGGAATCATGCATTGCTTTCTGCACATCAGCCTAGCTTGCAAGGGGTGGAAAGTGTCCAGTCCCCAGCTTTGCCTCTAGTCTGGTGGTTAGGGCACTCAGTTGGGAGACAGGAGATGTTGGTTTGAACTTCATTAGACTGAAGAGGGTATTGAACATAAATCCTTCACATACTGAGTGTTCTTTTGAATTACCAGGAAAAAAATAAGCCATTTTTCCAGTCCATTTTTTCAATGGAAGTGGTCATGTCTTCTGTGCTTTATTCTGTTAGAGTATATTACTCTTGCTCAGAAAATGCCTATCTGTTTATAGGTAGTCCTCAAGGGACTTTGGGTCAGGGATGGCTTGTTTGTGGATCCCAAGTGGATGTAAGTAGGAGATAGGTACCCAAGATACACAGTAGCAGAATTATAAGTTTTACTTGACTGGTGAAAACTTAGGCATCTCTGGCCTTTTGACATTTGGTGAAAGTTTTGTAAAACACTGACATGGAATGAGATAGGTGCAACTTAGGAGGAATGTGGGCTGATTATTGTGTTATATGCTCTTTAGCGACTACAGATGAGATTCAGAATTTAACCATATTTACCTGAATTCAAGATTATTTCTAATTTAAGATGAGTTCCCAATAAGCAGATTCTATGCATGGAAAATGTATAGAATGAATTGTATAGAATGAATGTGTAGAATGAATTTAAGATGACCCTCCAATAATTAGATTCACAGAAAATTATAACATTATAATTTTTTATAATTTTCCATTTATAGAGCCTAATTATTGGAGGTTCATGTTAAATTCATCTACGTATTAGCGCGGTGGGAAAATCAGTGGTAGGGGGCAAGCAGTGGCAGTGGGAGCAAGCAGGGGGGTAGTAAAGTAACCTGACCCCCGCTTCCAACATTTGCTTCTCCCACTTTATGCCTGTGCCCCTCCAAAGTTCCTGCCTCCTCCCCACCCCTGTACCTGCTTCCTGCAATGACTGAGCCCTCTGGTTCCTGCCACCCTCCACCACTACCACCCCTGCCCCCTGCTGCTTAACCTCAGTTATGGCTTCAGCTCTGCCTTCAGCCCCACTATGGCCTGGGGCACAGAGCAGCTAAGCAGGGGCCAGAGTCTTAGTATCTCCAGTCCTTGCCCAGCCAGGCAGTGGCAGCAGCAGCAGGAGTGCTGGCCCCAGCTCCAGCCCCAGCCCCAGCCCAGCCCCAAGCCAGAGCTGGGGCTAGAGCTGCTGCCACTACCAGTGCTGTTGTGTAATCCAGTGGGAGGTCAGGGCCGACATGTCCTCTGAGGCCTAGACAATACCAAGGTCAGAGCCAGGGCAGGTGCCAGAGCCAAAGTCATGACTGAGCATAAGTGGTGTCAGGAGGAGAGGCAGAGGCTGTGGTTCTGACTCTTGTCCATACCTTAATCCCAAGTTCGTTCTGAAGCCACAGCTGCAGCAGCTGTCTGCCCCCTGCTTTATACTCCAATGTAAGACAAGAGGCTTCCCTTCCCTCATGTCTGAAAAAAATCTCATTATAGACTTGAGTAAACACAGTAATGGGTGAGAAGAAGTAATGGATGAGGACAAGTCTTATATCTTCAAGCATGTTTCCATCACAAATACTGTTTTGTAATAATGTTAGAAAAATTTAGTACTGACATATATGTATAACACCCCTCTAAAGTTGTACCCATAGAGCTGAAACCTTGCCTGGTTCAACAGCTTTTCCTTGTTTGCTTGGCTTGCATATCATTCAAATTTTTTGGTTTTCCAGTTTTTAAAATATAACGTTAACATAATTGCTTTGTTTTAGATTGAAGGTCACTTCTTGATTCTATGTTATATTATAAAACACTTATTTTGTTCACTCATTTTCGGTGGATATATTATTCTCCAAATTTTACCTTTAGGATCTTTATTTAATTTTAATTTTGAAGTCGGCAAATCAATACAGTTTTATAAATCGTGTAAGCATAAAAAGGAAGACTCTACAAAGGCTTAAAAGGTCAGAATGGAGAGTACAAAAACTTCCATACATGCAACTTTTTGAGAAACACATTTCTAATTTAGTCAAAGAAGACATTCCCCCCTCTTCACCAGGTTAAATAATCATCCTACTTGTTTGATTGTTACAGACCAGCAAAATGGCTACCTATTTGAATATAACTGAAATCCTTTTCATGGATTTCACAATAGGCTTCTAAGTCCTAGAAAGGTTTTCTTCAGGGCATTCTTTCAAAGAATGTACCCAGAAGTATTCTAAAACAGAAAAAGGTGTTCTACAGGAGAAAAAAGATTCATGTCTTAAAAAGAAACATTCTTTGATTTAAAGAGTGAGTTAGAACTCCTAGATGCTGTCAAAAAACATCTAAAAGTTTAAAAAGATGGAATACAGTAGTACAAAAAATTCCTTCTGCTTAAGTACCACCCGTGCCTTATAAAGGATTTAGTAACACATTTCACCATGTTTCAGTCTAAACAGAGTCTTCGTTGAACAAAACTATAATGGCTCTGTAGCTACGTTTTAGGAGGAACTTAATAAATCATGTTTCCCGGAGTGCATAAAATTGGGCCAATTCAAGTAAGAGCATTCATTACACCTAGCCTCATTCTTTAAGTGAAAGAGTCAGATCCTCCAATACACTGCTTTACTCTCATGAACCTACCACTTATCTTTAATAAGGCTGCTCATGTGAATAGGACAAGCTAGATTTGGGACACTTTCTAAAGACATCAAAATACTTTTATTGTTAGTTAGAACTTTTTCCTTGAATTAAACAGGTTTTCTGGCTCATCAGAAATCCCACATTCTTGGTGAATTAAGTCTTGAGATTTTTCAGAATCACGTGGCTAAAGTGATACAGAACTGCAGATTACCAAATATTTTTTATGGTAAGCAAGGACTTCAAAAGCGTTTTCAATCCTGAGGGGTTTGGGCTATGCTCCTATGGAAGATTTTATTTCACCTGCAACAGTTATTCTTACAAATGAATTGACAAGCACTTAACTTTATTTCAGGACTTATGAATTATTCCCTATGAATTCCCCAGCTAAATAAGCAGTCATGCTGCTTGGCTGTTACCAGCTTACAAAAGAAAAGTGGTAAAGTTTGTAATGGCACCTACTGCAATGGACCAAAATATAAAACAATCTGATTGCTGCTCCTGTGCTGTGTCAGGCAAAAGCTATCACATTAACTCTGTTGCTAGTTCATGAAATTCCTGGAGCCCTGTTTTCCAAATGTAGAAGATGCATTTATCCTACAGGAGTCACTAAAATGTCCTTGTATCGTACAGTGGGAGAACTAGAAGGCAGAATAAGAGATAGGAAATATTGTACATAAATTGTAAGTGAATGATGGGAACCTCCATCTTGAGTTGATCGACAGCTCATCATGCCCAGGGAAGGAAGCTGGAACACTTGTTCAGAACTGGAACTTTGATCTGTGTTTTTTGGCTCTCAGGCCACGTCCTCATGAGCATTTGCAGCAGCACAAACAGTAAGCTACTTTGTGCCCCAGTGCATGCCCCTGACCCTGCACTTGGCAGTGGGACACATTATCCCACTGCTCCATGTGCTGCAGCAGGGTTAGCTGGGGCGCAGGGTGCCTCAGTAGGTGGACTAGCCAGCAGGCAACCCCCACACTGAAGCACCCTGTGGCTCATCTAGCAGTCAGGGGGTGGCACATATAGACAGGGAAGCTCCCCAGTTTGAATGCTGCAGAGCCCCTCTGCTGAAGCACACTTTGCCCCAGCAAGCCACCCTCTGGCTGGCTGGGAGGCAGTGTGACTTGAGATGGCCCTGGATTGGCTGCTGCCATCTCCATGTGGCTCAGCACAGGGGCTCCACTGTGGAGCCCATACTGAGGCATGCAAAGCCCCCATTCTGAGGCACCCTGCACCCCAGGGCACAGTCTGCCTCAAGACAGGGGAGTAGGCAGATCCCATGTGCTAAAGCACATGGAGACAGGGAAGCTGGCAGCCCTGGGCTGGAGCCCTATTTCCTCAAGGCACACTCCACACCAGTCAACTGGAGAGCAGCTGGCTTGGTGCAGGGTGCCTCAGCATGGAGACTCTGCACCACATGGAGAGGGGAAGCAGACAACCCTGGGTTACCTGCTCCCCTGTCTCTGTGTTTGTCCCAAAGCATGCCACTTGGGCATGCCTTGCACTGCTTTTTTCTTTAGCGTTTTTTCCACTACCAGGATTTCCCAGTAGCAAATTTTGTCCTGGTGCTAACAATTAGCAGCACTAGGCATGGATTAACGTGCAAGGGGTGTGGTTTGTGGTGCCGCAAAGAAATTTGCAACACCACAAACCACATGTACCTGTACATCTGGATCTGGCCTCCAAGTTGATTTTCAAAAGCAGGGCAAGTGAAAAGCAGCAGAACACAGATCAGAACTTCCTTTCTCTTTCTGCCTGCTTAGCCATTCCTGCAAATCAGTCCATCATATGGAGAATCCCACTCTCCCTGACCTTATTTACTAGAAGAGCTAATAACCCTGCTTCTCTCCCAAAGGAAAGATGCTTTAGAGGAATAATTTATCTATGATATAGGCTTTCTATTTAAGGTGTCTTTGTTTACAAATTACATGTCTAACTTACTTTTTAGTGGGAAAATTCGTTCTGGCAAGTTTCCTTAATGAGCACTCTTTACTCTGAGGTCCGTTAGGAAGGAAAAGGGCTAGAAGGAACTGTATTTCTTCTTAAATAAAAGGGTAGGTATCTGCTAGTAGTTTGACACTTAAATTTAAGCTCTTCTGAAATGACAGGCGAAACTGACTTTCACTATTTAAAAGGGTTTCAGTCAAACAGTCTGTGGACCTGTGCTCTAGAACTGGATTAGCGAATCCAGTAAACAAAATTTTACCTCTTTCCATTTAATATTTTATGTTACACAATGGTAACCCAAATTTGAAGATTTTTGGAACTCTTATAAAAGTTTTAGGTGGCAAGGATATTTTGTGGTATCTTTTATTTGGACCAACTGTATAGTTGAGAGAGATGTTGAGTATCCAGTACTCTTCTCTCAGACATTTCCTAGACCACTCTGACTACAACAGCACTCAAACTCTATATTTTAGGTTTCTCATGCCCCCCAAAATAATTGAGAACCCCCTTGTCCAGGTCACTTCAAATTATGTAGAGACCTTGGTTTCCATCCCTGAACAAACCTACCAAATGTTTAGGTTGATATTTTCTTGTGAATTTTGGAAGGGAGGCAATGGTGGGCTTATTAAGAGAATCTAAGTTGCAGATCTAATGGGGGATGGCTACTGGCATTCCAAAATGCTCTGGCAATTTCTAGGATGTTGGCTAAGTTGTGTAATCATTTGATTTTTGAGTACTGCTGTATGACTAGTCTTTGGGATAAATGTGATGTGTGCCCATCACATTTGTTCTGTTAATTATATGGATGAGAACTGAGACCTCTTGTAGTATGGATTTTTGCTTTATTATGTTTAAATAATGATAGTACTGAATTGATAAACCTCTATGATTGTATGAACAACTAAAACTCCATTTTGTGCTTGTTCTCTCCTTGGCATGAGTAGATGGACTTTGTAAGCCCTGTGTACGTGAGTGTCTGTGTGAGAGGGTGAATGGTGAAAGAATGGTAACTATTTGCATAAAAATAGAAGATTGAACTGATTGTGTAAGCAACAAGGTGTTGATGTATAAGTTACCAGACAGTGAACTAATTAAGCTAATTAATGGGTGGCTGAAGAACTTGCCTGCGATCAAGTTCAAAGAAGATAGTGACAAGAAGGAATTCTGAATATCTTGCCTGCCATTTGAACTACACAATGCTTCAAAGACATAATGCTTCAAGGCAAAGATACCAACTACAGAATGACTGGAATGACCTCATCAAAGATACAGTAGAATGACCTAAAGACTGAGCATGGAAAACCCCAATGCTGAACAAAGACTTGAAATGCCTATAAAAGTGGGATGCAGACAAGCCAAGATGGGGAATCCACTCTCTGCAACCTCATGGAGCACAGGCATGCATGCCTGTATACCTCCGCTCATATCCTCAATAAGCCTGGACCCGGCCATCCAGTGCTAATATTGAGTAACATCTCCTGGTAACTATAACATCTTACTGGAGTGGTTTTGTCTGTATGCCTTTCTGTGTCTGTTTGTATGTATGCTTGTGTATGTTTGTTTGTATGACTGGTGTGTCCAAGCTTTTGTATCTGCTTCATGTAACCAATAAACACGGCATTTTGCCTTGTCCCCCTTTTTAAGGTCTCATTCTTAATTTGAGCTATTGGCAATTTAAAGTAACACTCTGACCATGTTTATATCCTGACATGCATAAAAGACAGATTTTTCTTATACAAAATGATAAATGAGAAAAGAATACACTGAATATGTAGACGCTAGACAGAAGTTATTTGGAAGAAGGAGTACCTCCTCATGTAATTTCATGATCAGAGCTTAACTTAAAATCTTACAGTCTTAGATGAAATATTTAGAAAGCTCTATGTTTTAATATCTGTATTTTGAAAGATACATACAAGCATTCTTTGATTCTCCTGTCCTGTGTTTTGCCAATTTTATATTAATAAGCATTTTATCTCAAAGGAGAGAAAGAAAAAAAAACCAAAACAGCAAGCTAACAGAGGAAAAAATATTCATGGAACATTTTACATAACCAGAAGAGACATAAGCAAGGAATATTCAGTGTTAAGGCTCCTATTCTAGTTTTCATTTACATTGTTGTGCCTCTAATGGCAACGATCTCCCAATAGTATGTGATATTAGAGCAATAATTTGGGTTAATTGCAGAGTTTATAAAATGGTAATATGGAAAAATTAACATGTATCGCTGTGTAATTCCAGTCATTTTCCATGCCAGTACTATGTCATCACTGCATTGTTAATGAAAAATAATGTAGGCTTTTTACAGTGGCAATTATGAGTGAGATTTCCAAAAGGTTTTTAGGGAATTAGACACTCAGATCCTATGGATATACATGAGAGTTAGACTCCTGATGTACCTAGGCCTCAAGTTATGCACTGTTTGGTTAGATATTAAAATTATAAAACTTGCTTGGTTATGGGAATAATAGTGAGGGACTGGAAGCCCAATCTTGGAAGATTGGGTAGGCTCTGGAGCGGTGAGAGACGCGCGGGTGAAGCCCGCTGTGCCCCCACTCCCCCGAAGCCCCCCAGACACCCCCTCAGCAGCCGCCGAGCCCCCTGCCGACCCCCAGCACAGCCGGAGGTAAGCGGGCTCGTGGTGGGAAGGGGTTAACTCCTTGCTTGCTGGGAGGAGGCTGCTGCCTGGTGCCAGGCCAGGTCAAGCCTCCGCCCAGGACCCTACTTGGCCCAGCCCCCCAGGGAGCCCCGCGACCGGAGCCAGGAGAACAGGCTGCGAAAACAGGCACCTGAGTTAGCGCAGAGTTCACGCAGGGGAGGGCGCGGGAGGGCACAAGACCCTGCCTGCAACCCCCCCCCAGCCTTAGCCAGCCCCAGCCGTAGCCAGCCTACCAGAGGCATGACACGGATGGGCACGCGCCGCACCCCGAGGGTCCCCTCGGGCTCTGCAGCCCCTCCACTGGGCACCTCAGAGACGGCCACCCAGACGGAGCCCATGGTTCCGGGCTCCACGCAGACGGAGCCCCTGGCTCTTGGCTGCGGGGGCTGCCTGTCCCTTTTTCAGGCTCTGGGGCCCGGGAGCACGGCCACCTCCCCTTGCGGGGTCTGCTCCCTACTGGGGTCTCTGGCGCACCAGCTGGAGGAGCTCCAGGCCACAGTCCAGACACTGTGTGCCATCAGGGACTGTGAGCAGGAGATAGACTCCTACTGCCAGGCCCTTCTCCCCCGGGAGCCGCAGGGGAGAGCTCCGTCTCCCTCCGTGACTAAGGAGGACTCTGGGACCTCCCGCTCTGCCCAGTCAGGGGCATGGACCAAGGTGGTCAAGGGCCCCAAGGTACGCTGCACCAAGGCCGCTGCCCCGCCGGATCTTAACAACAGGTTCGCACCTCTTGCAGCCCCAGCAGAGCCCACGCAGTTGCCAGCTCCCGCAGGCAACCCAGGCTCGACCGCAGCTACTGGCCCCATTCTCCCCAAGACAAAGCGTAAGGTGTTTGTTGTGGGAGACTCCATCCTGCAGGGCACTGAGAGGGCAATCTGCCGCCCCAACCCCTTAGCCCGGGAAATCTGCTGCTTCCCGGGGGCCCGCATCCGAGACATTGCGGAGAGGATCCCGCAGCTCCTCCGGCCCACAGACCACTACCCCATGCTCCTTATTCATGTGGGCACCAATGACACGGCTCAGAGCACCCCCAGCCAGGTCATGAGGTGCTACAGGGAGTTGGGAGTGGGGCTTAGGGGTCTGGGAGCTCAGGTGGTGTTTTCGTCGATCCTCCCAGTCTCGGGCTATGGGCTGAGGAGGGAGAGGAGGATCCACGCGGTGAACCAAAGACTGCGGTGCTGGTGTTATCGGGAAGGCTTTGGCTTCCATGACCACAGCCCACTCTTTGGTGAGAGAAGCAGTGAGCTGCTGGGAAGAGATGGCCTCCACCTCTCTCCTCTGGGGAGGAGGCTCTTCTCAGCCAGGCTGGCTGACCTGCTCCACCGGGCTTTAAACTAAGCCCGCTGGGGGATGGGGGGACTACTGCCCCTGCTGGCCCGCTGAACGGCCCTTGCAAAGCCAGTGGACCAAGGCACTTAAGGGGGCACTTAAGGGAGCCCACCCCTGCCCCAGCCCTGGCACAATCTGTGGGCAAGGCAAGAGCCCCCAAGGGCACACTTGCCTGCCTGTACACTAATGCCAGGAGCCTGGGCAACAAGCAGGACGAGCTCGTCCTCCTGCTCAGTGCAAAGAAATATGATGCCATTGGGATAACGGAGACCTGGTGGGACTCCACCCATGACTGGAGCACGGGGATAGAGGGCTATACCCTATACAGGAGGGATCGTGTTGACAAAAGGGGCGGGGGTGTAGCTCTCTATGTGAAGGAAAGCTACATCTCCCTGCAAGCTGATGTTGGCGACCGGCATGGACAGCTAGAGACCCTCTGGGTAAAAATTCGTGGGGAATTCGGCACAGGGGACACAACGGTTGGAGTCTACTACAGACCTCCCACTCACTGAGGCCGCTTGCTCCAGGACCTTGGTTGTCATGGGTGACTTCAATTACCCGGAAATCTCGTGGGAAGATCACTCAGCTAAATCTGAGCGGGCGCAAAGCTTTCTCTCATGTGTGGATGACCTCTACCTGACTCAAGAAGTCTATGGGCCAACGAGAGGCAAAGCACTGCTTGACCTGGTACTGGCTACGGGGGACGACCTAATCGGCGACCTAGTGATTGATGGGAAGTTGGGTGACAGCGACCATGAGCTGATCACCTTCATCACCCGCCATAAAGCTGGCAAGTCAGTCAGCAACACAGAAGTCCTTGACTTCAGAAAAGCTGACTTTGACAAGCTCAAGAGGCTAGTCGGTCAGGCCCTCAGGGACCATGACCCCAGGGAGATGGGAGTTCAAGAAGAGCGGTTGCTTCTCAAGGAAGCGATCCTCAATGCACAAGCTAAATCTATTCCAACACAGAGGAAAGGCAGCAAGAAGGCACAGCAGCCCCCCTGGCTCTCCAGGGACCTAGCGGACCTACTGTGGCTAAAAAGGAAAGCCTACAAAGGATGGAGGACGGGATTCACCTCCAAGGAGGATTACTCTGCACTGGTCCAGTCCTGCAGGGACAAAGCCAGGAAAGCCAAGGCTGCAACTGAACTCCAACTAGCTTCAGGCATCAAGGACAACAAAAAGTCCTTTTTCAGATATGTGGGGAGCCGGAGGAAAAGCAAGGGCAATGCTGGACCCCTGCTAAACCAGATGGGGCAACTGACAACTGACGCCCAGGAAAAAGCCAACCTATTAAATAGGTACTTTGTGTCAGTCTTTCATCAGTCACACGGGATGCCCATGCCTGCTATGGGACAGGGAAATCTGGGTGAGGGGAATCCCCTACCCTCCATCAATGCTGACCTCGTGAAGGAACACCTTGAGAAGCTGGATACCTTCAAGTCAGCTGGCCCTGACAACCTGCACCCCAGGATACTCAAAGAGCTGGTGAGCGTCATAGCCCAGCCCCTGGCACAGATCTTTGAAAACTCCTGGCGCTCTGGTGTAGTGCCCGAAGACTGGAAGAAGGCCAATGTGGTGCCGATCTTCAAGAAAGGGAGGAGAGTGGATCCGGCTAACTACAGGCCCATTAGCCTGACTTCTATCCTGGGGAAGATCTTAGAAAAGTTTATTAAGGAGGCCATCCTTGAGGGACTGGCCCAGGCTAACATTCTAAGGGACAGCCAGCACGGGTTTGTTGCGGGTAGGTCTTGTTTGACCAATCTCATTTCCTTCTATGACCAGGTGACCTATCACCTGGACAAGGGAGAAGAGATTGATGTCTTATATATCTTGACTTCAAAAAAGCTTTTGATCTGGTATCCCATGATCACCTCTTGGCCAAACTGCCCAGTTGTGGCTTTGGCTCCACCACGATCCGCTGGCTGGGAAATTGGCTTCGTGGTTGGACCCAGAGGGTTGTGATTGATGGCAGTCACTCATCATGGTGCCCTGTGACCAGTGGGGTCCCTCAAGGCTCTGTCCTGGGACCCATACTGTTCAACATCTTCATTAACGATGTGGACATTGGAGTCAGGAGTGGACTGGCCAAGTTCGCCGATGACACCAAACTTTGGGGCAAAGCATCCACGCCAGAAGATAGGCGGGTGATCCAGGCTGACCTGGACAAGCTCAGCAAATGGGCAGACGAGAACCTGATGGTGTTTAACACCGAAAAATGCAAGGTTCTCCACCTTGGGAGGAAAAACCTGCAGCACCCGTACAGGCTCGGCAGTGCTACGTTGGATAGCACTACAGAAGAAAAAGACTTGGGGGTCATCATTGACCACAAGATGAACATAAGCGTCCAACGCGATGCTGCGGCTAGTAAAGCGACCAAAATGCTGGCGTGCATCCATAGATGCTTCTCGAGCAAATCCCGGGATGTCATTTTCCCCTTGTACTCGGTCTTGGTGAGGCCACAGCTGGAGTACTGTGTCCAGTTTTGGGCTCCACAATTCAAAAAGGATGTGGAGAAGCTTGAGAGAGTCCAGAGGAGAGCCACGCGCATGATCAGAGGTCAGGAAAACAGATTTTACGATGATAGGCTGAGAGCCATGGGACTCTTTAGCCTGGAAAAGCGCAGGCTCATGGGTGATCTGATGGCCACCTATAAGTTTATCAGGGGTGACCACCAGGATCTGGGGGAACGTCTGTTCACCAGAGCGCCCCAAGAGATGACGAGGTCGAACGGTCACAAACTCCTGCAAGACCGTTTCAGGCTGGACATAAGGAAGAATTTCTTTACTGTCCGAGCCCCCAAGGTCTGGAACAGTCTGCCAGCGGAGGTGGTTCAAGCGCCTATATTGAACACCTTCAAGAGTAAATTGGATGCTTATCTTGCTGGGATCCTATGACCCCAGCTGACTTCCTGCCCTTTGGGCAGGACTGGACTCGATGATCTCCCGAGGTCCCTTCCAGCCCTAATGTCTATGAAAAAATCTATGAAATCTAAGATACTGAGCAGTGAAATCATAAGACAAGTACAGACATTACACTTTTAAAGGTATAAGTGTTTGGAAACCAGTATACACTTATAAACTCATAACAGGACAGAAGTTCATCAAGTACATTGATGGGATCACCCAATTGTACATGATGTTTCATCTAATCAACAATGAAATTTTCTATCTGGAACATTTTCCTTCTTGCTCACTTACCAACTTAGTACTTTTTGCTGTTATCTGGGGTGCAGATATAAATGATAATTTTCATTTCATCTGGTCACAGAAAGCAATTTAAAGCTGTGACCAAACACAAGCACACAGCTGCAGACAGCTTAAAAAATGGTTGATTAGGTGAAAATCTCAACCTTCATTGTATGATGGGTCAGATGAAGACATTTCAAAACAAAGCATTTTCTGTAACTCTATATGTGCTGCCTGCCCAGCCTGTTGCCGTTTTCAGAATGGGAGAGGGGGAAGAGATCAGAAGGAGTTTAGTCTGGGGGTTTTCAGCCCCTGCAGGAGTGGGGGGGGGGTGTGAACTGGATCCCTCCCCTGCATTTTGCTTTCCCGAATAAACCTTTTTCTGTCATTTATTGTGTCTTGTCTACTGTTTTCTCCTTGAATAGGACCCAAGGCTTGAGGTTGAGGGACAGAGAGAGAGGGAAAGGTTCTGGCAGATGGTAGAGTATGACTTGCCTCAGGATCATGCCTCAGGAACTTGGAGGGGAGGGGGCTCCAATAAACCCACCCCACTCTACACCCACTAGGTGGGGAACCCCTAGAATTAGTTTCTGCTGCTCCCATTCCCCCCTCCCATTCTAAAACAGGGACAGGCTGGGAAAGAGGAGGGGCTTTTGCTAGGGGAAACCATGTGCAGGCTCCCAGCCAGCAGCTAGATTCCCCTCCCCCCTGGAGCCAACAGTGAACTTCTGTTTTTTTCCAAGGATAACTCAGAATGCTTCCTCAAAGTGTTTTCAGTTACAGCAGGAAGCTGCACTTCTGTCTGCACCACTTGTGCCTGACAAAATGTTTACATTTGACCATAAAGCCTTGGCATATTTTATAAATTACAAAAGAAATTAAGTGATAATGCATAGTGTTCTAGTCAAACAAATAGATTATTTCTTTATAATAATATCAAGGATGCATATTTACTCATTACATAACCCATATTTTGCCTGAGAAGTTCCCTATTCACTCCATTTCCTTCACATCTCTCCTCCCCCGAAATCTATAAATTAGAAATATATGCAGCTGGCAAATTTACTTTGTGCTTTGTCTGCTTTCTTTTAATAATTGAACTTCTGCACTGTCAGAGGCTTTCTTATATTATGTTTACATAAAGCTGTTCCTTGTTGTGGCTCCATCTACTCTAGGTGATATGAAAGAAGTGGCAGATGTGAACACTGATAGAACAAGAAAGTTTGAGATGGAGACAATTCCCCAAACTAGTTACTAAACACTGCATGCATTCAATGATATACATGCAGAAATTATGAGCTCGACATGTTTGGTCAAGGTGAAAACATTTGCAAATTCATCTGAACAGCCAAGGCCAAGGGATGCTGTCGTGAGTTTGCATCCTGCAGGGTTGGCTGCAATTGCTAGTGGCAATATCAGCTTCCACCTCAGAGGTCCTTGCAGTTATTCAGCAGCAACAGCAAAAAAACAAAACAAAACAAAAACAAAAATCCAAAAATAACCCAACCCAAAAAACAACCAGACTGGAGATGACCTGGTAGTAACAATAAAAAATGCTTTGAAATAGAAAAAGGGGGCTATTTATTTGTTGCTTTGTGAGTTCACCCCATTACATGAAAAAATGATACAGGGCTTGCTGATAAGGGTTCAAACAGCTATTTTACAAATATCATTAATTGAATAGAATACCCTACCCTGGCAGACAATTTTCTAGTAGTGAAAATGCTTATTATATCTGTATTAAAAGTCTTAATACGATACCGGTGCTAGAATCTGGTCCACAGATTCCAGCATAAGGATGACAATCTTAAAAACAGTTGTTATTCTATATAGTTATTTACCTATGTAATTTAGTCAACTGTACATCTACTTTGAATTATTTACATACAAAGTGAACCAAAAAAATCAGAGAGATGGCACTGGATGGGCACTTGGGAAATCATGTGATAAGCAATACACCTGTCCCCCAGGAGGATTCAATAAATACTGTAACCTGCTTTTTGAAAATTTCTCCTTGCCTTGCCTTCAACCCCAATACACCCAGCATTTGCTCTGGAATGTTGAAATGGGTAAATTCCCCCATGGAAGTGTTGCCCTCCTCTGCATTGCTGGGAAGATCCTTGATTGAATTCTGCTGAATTGACTGCTCCCTCTTGCTGAGGAAATCCTTCCCAAGTCTCAGTGTAGCTTCAGACCATGAAAAAGCACCATGGACATGATTTTTGCAGTCTGGAAAATCCAGGAAAATGCCAAGAACACCACCAGGAACTATATACGGCTTTTATTGATTTGAACAAAGCCTTTGAATCTGTTAAACATGAGGGTCTGTGGAAAACCTTATCAAAGTTTGGTTGCTCAGGGAAACTTATCCCAAGACTCTTTCATGACCACATGACTGCCTCCATTCTATGCAGCTGCTCTGCTATGGAGCACTTTGTCATTCAAACTGGCATCAAGCAGGTCTGCGTGATTGCACCCATCCTGTTTTCCATGTGTTTTGCGGTCATCAAGATGCTCATCCATAGCTGTCTGCCAGATGGCATTGGTATAGAGTTCAGGATAGATGGGAACCTTTTCAATCTTTTCTGCCTCTGTGCCAAAACCGAAGTTACAATGGCCTTGATAGAACTTCAGTACGCCGATGATTGTGCTCTTGTTGCACATATGCTGAAGGATCTACAAATGGCCCTTAACTGTTTCTCTCAAGCATACCAGTGCCTTGGAGTGCCCTTAACATCAGAAAAACAAAGTGTGTTTTACCAGCCTGGTCCAGGCCAATTAATTCCCCTGGTGAAGATCCTTAATGATGGGCAGGAGTTGGAGTATATTGAACACTTTGCATACCTCAGCAGCCACTCAAAGAGGGCTAACATTAATGAGGAGATACGGTACTGAATCTGATGTGCCAGGTCTGCTTTCAGAAGACTATATCATCATGTGTAAGTTGTCATGACATCAGGATTCAAACAGAGCTCCTTTTATATAAGGCTGTGGTAACCTCAACTCTTGTCTATGACTCTGAAGCTTGAGTGACCTACAGGGACCACCTGAAAAGCCTGGAATGCCTTCACAAGACTTGGCATAAAGTGGGATGATCATCACACAAATGCCAGTGTCCTCACTGATGCAAACACCATCAGCATGGAAACATTAATTATTCAACATCAGCTGTGGTGTGCAAGGTATTATGTGTTCATGTCTGATGTATGCTTACCAAAACAACTGCTATACTTCCAGCTTAGCCAAGGACAAAAGACACATGGGAGCCAGAGAAAACACTTCGAGGACAACCTCAAGGCATATATTAAGTAGTGTGGCACTGACACCACAAACTGGAAGAAACTCGCCCAGGATAGGGCTACACGGTGACACTTTTTGAGAGAAGGTACATTTTATTTTGAAGAAAACCATTTTCCCTTGGAGGCAGAAAAATGACAGAAAAAGAAGGAATGGAAACAAGACCAAGAAATCTGTGGTTCAGCTCTTACTTTAACCACCAACTGTGGCATCTGCCAGAGAATCTGGGGATCTAGGACTGGCCTTCTTAGACATCAGCAGATTAATCTACAATGCTTTACTAGACCTGTGGGAGTGATCATCATCAACTGTGAGGGATTGTCAATAACAAAACTTAGTCAACACACTTCTGGGGAAGAATCTGCAACCTATAGTTACACAAGGAATCCTCATGTATTTAGCCCCATTTAAATCAATGGCACTACTTGTATGAGCATAGAATTATAGAAAATAAGGATTGGAAGGGACTTCAGGATGTCACCTAGTTCAACCCCCTGCTCAAAGCAGTCCCATACCCACCGAGATTATCCCAGCCAAGGCTTTGTCTGTCTGGGTCTTAAAAAGCGCCAAGAATGAAGAGTCCACAACCTATCTGGGTAACCTGTTCCAGTGTTTTACTACCCTTCTAATGAGAAAATTATTCCTAATACCTTACCTGAACTTCCATTGCTTCAACTTGAGACAACTGCTCCTTGTTCTGTTATCTGCCACCACTAAGAACAGTCTAGCTCCGTCCTCTTTGGAACCCCCTTCAGGTAGTTGAAAGTTGCCGTTAAATCTTCTCTGCTCTGCTCAAAACTGAACACAATACTCCACGTGACCCCACCAATGTTGAATAGAGAAGAATAATCATGTTTCTCAATCTGCTGGCAACATTCCTATCAGTGCAGCCCAGTATGCCATTAGTCTTCTGGGCAACAAGGGCACATTGCTGGCTCATATTCATCTTATTGTCCACTGTAACCCCCAGGTCCTTTTTTGCAGAGCTGCTGCCTAACCAGTCAGCCCCCAGCTGGTACTGGTGTGTGGGATTGGTCTATCCTAAGTGCAGGAGTGTGCACTTGTCCTTATTGAGCCTCATGACATTTTTTGGTCTATTCCTCCAATCTGTCTAGGTCTCTGAATTCTAGCCCTACCTTCCAGAGTATCTACTACACCACCCAGCTTGTGTCATCTACAAGGTTGCTGAGGGTGCACTCTATGCCATCTTCCAGGTTGTTGATGAAGATGTTGAACAAAACCAGCTGCAGGCCTGACCCCTATGGCACTCTTCTTGATACTGGCTGCCAACTAGACATGAAGCTATTGATTACTACCCTCTGAGCTTGATGCTCCAGGCAGTTTTCTATCCACCTTATAGTCCATTCATCCAGCCTGCACTTCCTTAGCTTTCCTGTGAGAATGTTATGGGAGATGGTTTCAAATGCCTTGGTAAAATCAAGGTGCACCAAATCCACCAGACTCCCCACAACCACAGAGCCAGTTATTAGGGCTGTGCGAAACAGCACCATTCCGTTTGGAATTCCGTTCTGATGTTTCTATGGGACACTGTTTTGTTTCAAGTTTCATTTCATTTTAAACCACTATTCCATCTTGTTTCATCAAAACTGTTTTGCTGTTTCGATGCTGTTTTGAAGTATTGCCCATAGGCTCTAATAGGGAAGCACAAAACTGCCTATAACTTTCTCATTTCTTTCTTGATTCCAATGGAACTTGCAGAGATGGTAACCTCTTCTGAGGGCATGAAGTCTTCCAAGTTACAAGGAGATAGGTGTAGGGAAACTACACCTCAAAATCTTGAAAGCAAGCTCATGTTCTATGGTCACGTGTGTAAGTTAAGGCACAGCAGGGTGGACACTGCAGGGATGGTAGCCCCAGGTGAGTCCATGACGCCTGCTAAATTTCAAGGAGATAGGTGTAGGGGTTTCTGGGGACCTGCACCTCAAGGTGCTGACAAGCAAAACTCGTGACAAGCAAAATGTGAGTTAGATGTCCAGCAGGTTGTAGTGTCAGAATTCCACTGTCTCTATTGAGTCCATGGGTTTCTGCACCTACTACCTAGGAGGCTGATGAAGTGAAGTTAATAGGCCCGGCTATGAAAAGTGGTTTGTAAATTCAAACAAGCACTGAACTCTGCTAACCTAACTTTATCACCAGATGCCAGCTTTCTACAGCTCAAACCATAAAACCTGCCAATAATCTCCAGTATGCCCATAAACTGCACACCAGAATCTATCCAATACAAGAATACCCAACTACTTGTGGAGGCACATTTCTCACAAAAAAACCCACTCTGTCTCCAATCTCTCAGGACTGATCCTGAAAGGGAATTTGCAGACCATTTTTCACAGCCAGGTCTATGAACTTCACTTCATCAGCCTCATAGGTAGTAGGTGCAGAAACTCTTGGACTCAATATAGACAGTGGAATTCTGACACTACAACCTGCCGGACATCTGACTCCCCAGGTACCTCTTCACCTGTACTGCTATATCCCCCTCCATCTGCCCCTGCCATTCCAGCCTGTCCCTCACCCCTGATGCCTTCATTTCATAGAATCATAGAATCACAGAAGTAGGGTTGGAAGGGACCTTGAAGATCTTCAAGTCCGACCCCCCGCCTGGGCGGTAGAAAAGACTGGATTCAAATGAGTCCAGCCAGGTAGTCATCAAGCCTCTTCTTGAAGATCCCCAGGGCAGGAGCCAGCACCACTTCCCTAGGAAGTTGGTTCTAGCTCCTTGCTGCCCTGACTGTGAAGTAGTTCTTGCAGATGTCTAATCTAAATCTACTCTCTAATAATTTGTATCCATTGTTCCTTGTCATGCCAGGGGGCGGTAGGGGAAACAGTGTCTCCCCTAAACCCTTCTGGTCCCCCCTAGTGAGTTTATAGACAGTCACCAGGTCACCCCTCAGCCTTCTCTTGTGAAGGCTGAACAAGTTTAGGTCCCACACTCTTTCAATGTAGGGTCTGCCCTGTAGTCCCCGGATCATATGGGTGGCCCTCCTTTGGACCCTTTCAATGTTGTCCGCATCCCTCCTGAAATGGGGCGCACAGAACTGGACGCAGTACTCCAGCTGTGGCCTGACCAGCATTGCATAGAGGGGGAGGATCACCTCCCTGGCTCTACTTGAGATGCACCTGTGGATGCACGACAAGTTCCAGTTAGCCCTGCCAACCATGACCTTGCATTGTTGGCCCATGTTCATTTTGGAGTCAATAATGACTCCAAGATCCCTTTCTGCCTCTGTGCTCTCAAGAAGGGAGTTTCCCATTCTATAAGTGTGCTGCTGGTTTCTACTGCCTAAGTGCAGCACCCTGCACTTGTCAGTATTGAAACACATCCTGTTTATGTCAGCCCATTCCTGTAACCTATCCAGGTCTTGTTGCAGTCTTTCCCTCCCTACTAGCGTGCTTACCTCACCCTAAATTTTGGTATCATCAGCGAATTTAAACAGGTTGCATTTCCATTTTCACTGACTGGCTTTCTTGCCTGCATTGCATGCCAGCCTCTGGGTTCTTTACTATTTCTTCCATCCAGGAACAGCACACACACACACACCAACTGCAGGTGCTTCCTCAGCCTGACAAAGGGTTTTTTGACCCCAAAGTTGGCATCCCAGGCAGCTAAGATGAGTTCACCTGGAGCCTCAGAACTCCACTGCAACCAGGAATCCTCAGGCCTGTCAGAGATGTGACAGATCTGGGTTTTCCCCAGACAGGACGTGTGTGCATGTGTGTGATAGCTGGAGATCATGGCATCTCCTACCCACCTTTCACCACGGAGTTCCTTGGTCCTGGCATTTCCTGTGGCTGTCACACCACCAGCAGTCCCATCAGGCCTCCCCAACCATGGCAGAGTACAGTTATAGTGGTCATACCCAGGACCTGAGGCCTCCTCCTTCCCCATAATTCCATCCCATACCTCCAAGTTCATCCTGGCATGGAAGCTTAGAAGGGACATCTCCTTCCCCTGCTGGCTGGTGATGAAGCGAGTGCTTTCTCCAGCTAGGAGAGCAGGGCATTAAATGGCTTTTAAAAATGAAAAAAAGGAAATAGTGCAGATGAAGTGAGGCATGTAGCACTCACTTCATCTTCACCTGGAACTTGAAGAACCCTAGAAGTGGGAGGTTAAATTTGAGGAACACCAGCTGCTCCACCAAACCAGGATCCAAGCAGGTATTGTGGGGTGTCACTACATCCCAAGCAATGTTGAACACCCTCTTTCTTGGAACACTGGTCGGTGGAAAGGATAGATGTTCTGGCTGTGGCTTGCCCAGTAGGACAAGAGGTAAAACAGCAGTGTTTCCACATCCTTGGTAAAATAGACAGCCATCAAGGCCTGAGCAGTACCTGTATGGTGGGGTCTGGTGCCTCTGGACCCCACCATGGAAGCCATGCCCTTGCCCTACATTGGCAGCACCTGTGTTGGTAGAGGAGACTGGCTGGTGGATGGCATGCTAGCATGGGACAGTGGATCCCCCTCTTCCATGTTCCCCTGCCTCTGCCATTCTGCCTCCTTGACTCTCTTCACCAGCACCTCCATCCACTGATTTGGGCTCTGGCTGCTGCATATGTGTCCCTTCACCCTCAGGTCATACATGGCAGCCAGCATGTGTACCATACTGGACTGCAAGGGTTCGAGCCATTTCCTGATGTCCTCCATCTGTCTCACCAGTGCCTGCATATCTGGTGACAATGGCTTGTCACAGCCAGGAACATTGATCCCCTGGAACTTCTCCATTTGGTTCTGAAGTTCCCTTACTACAGGGATCACCTGGCTAAGGAGGGCATCGCCAGTGCTGAGGGTCTCAGTGGCCTCTACAAAGGGCTTGAGGACCACCAAGATCTGGGAGATGGTATCCCATTCAGCCCTGTTCAGGGGGCTGCTCATCCCAATCCCTCATCTTGTGGGTGGCCTTCTGTTACTCAAGTAGCCTCTTGAGCATCAGGTCTGTGTAGTTCAACTGAGTCTCCACATCCTGCATGATTTTGTGCTGCAGGATGTTCAGCTCTGCTCATTTTTCCCTCGGCATCTTGCTCCCCTTGATGCTCTGGGGAAAGGCTGCCAGCTTCCTGCATTTTGAAATGAGCTTGCTGGTGTTGCATCCCCAGCAAGGTGTTCACCTCCAAGGCATCCCTAAATATGAAGTAGAAATTGTGTGCCACACAGCAGATGCCAATGAAGTTGACATCATGAACTGCCTTGACCATATTGGCACAATTGTTGGTGACCGTGAACCTATGGCCTAATAAGCCACCTCTGCACCAAGCAGTTCATGGCCCCCATGATCTCCCTTGCTATGTGGGACTCATCTATCACCTCAGCTTGAAAGAGAGCCCACCGACAGCTGCTCCAGATGTCTGAGGAGAAGTGTAAGGCTACCTGCAGACCTGCCTTGCACAGTTCCTCCATCAACTACTCCCTGCATGCCTCATACAGAGAGGGCACCACCATCCTGCTGAAGGTGGTATGTGTGGGCAGTTGTTATGATGGGGCCACAAGCACCATGAGCCACCAAACCTTGGCTGCTCAACTAAGGAGAAAGGCTGGCCATCCAGCTTCTCCCCAGTGCTCTGGATGGTATTCCAGCGTGGCCTGCCTATGCTTTGCGTGGATGGGAGCATTGGAGCAAGAGAGGGCCTTCCCTTTGAGCACTCTTCTGCTGGTGCCAAGTTGAGTTGGAGCAAGGACAAGGGGGTGGTGCCTGTGGAGCTTCATCAGCATCCCTGTGTTGCTTATGTGTTTTGTGCCCTTGCCCTGCCTGGTTTTGCCTTGGCAATGCAGGCAGATAGGATATGTGGGATTATCTGCCAACTCAAAATGATCCCAGACCACACTACCCACTCACTTCTGGGGTGAAGGTGCATGTGTGGATGCTGCAATTTCCCCCTCCTCATCAAGCAGAGGTACAGCAACAGGAGGAGAGGACTTAGATAATGTGCTTTCCCCTGCAACCTCTACCTCACCCTCTTCTTAAGTGCCTTTTGGAGAAGGAGACCTGGCTCTAGGAGAAACCTGAGGGGTGTGGAGCACAAACTGAGCCGATTCCCTCTCCTTCCCCAGAATTTCTCTTGCTAGGGCACTCAGATCCAGATCCAGCTCTTCCTCTGGCACTGGAAAGCTCAGCATGGGAAGTGAAATGGGGGTGGAGGAGATAGTCATGCTGGTGCTGCTGCTGCTGCTTGTTGTCATGGTAGTGGCACTGGAACTGCTCCCCTCTCATTGCTGCTTGTGGAAGACTCATCCCTGCTAGTAGTAGGAAAAAGGCTGTGTCTCAGTTTGTGGGGGGGGGGCTTACACCTGTCCCTCTACCCCCTCTTTCACTGCTCCCTGAAGCTTTGCCAGCTGCCTTTCCACCACACTTCATGGTGTGTTTCATAGTGTCTTGTTTTTATACAAATATATACATGTATCTGTGCTCCTATATAAATTCTATAAGGTATGTAGTATATGTCGCAAGGTATACATGTATCTCCCTTCCTATATAAATTCTATAAGGTCTGGATGCAATATATGCTGCAAGGTATAAATGTATAGAAATAAAATATAAATGCATTTCCCTTCCTATATAAATTCCATAGTATAATGTCCAATATAGTTATAAAATTGAAAAGAATAAATCAATGAATATAGTAATAAAATAAAAGATTTAGAAGAAAGCAAAAGGCATTGTAGAATCCCACTTGCTAGGCTAGCTAGCGAGTAGGAAATCATTCAACTCAATGTTAATAGTAGCCTTCATTGTCTAATGCTCCTGAGCTGCTGGAAGATAGCTCAGTAACTGTCAGACCTCAAGGCAGAAAGCAGGCCAGTTCAAACAATGCTGCCTTTTATGCTGTTTTTCCATCCCACCCCCAGAGCACTTGGATTGGAAGGGACCTTGGGGAAGAATCACAGTCACTGGCAGCTACGCGGTCAATATGGGAGCAGTCCTTCTCCTCTCTTCCTCCCTCTTTCTCCTTACTTTCTGTTTTCCTGCAGGCAAGCCCAGCTTGAGCTTCAGACTCAAAACATTTTGAAATGTTTTGACTGCCCTTGTTTCATTCTGAGGCTGTTTCAAAGCCCTCCGTTTCATTGCCATGTCAGTGTTTTGAGTTCAAAATGAGTTGAAACAGCATCAAAATGAAACAGCCGGCGAAAGTTCGCACTGCCCTACCAGTCATCTCATCATAGAAGAAAATCAGGTTGGTCAGGCATGGTTTGCCTTTGATGAATCCACACTGACTGTTTCTAATCACCTTCTTCTCCACCAAGTGCTTAGAAATGGATTCCCTGAAGATCTGCTCCATGATTTATCCAGGAGACTGAGTTGAGGATGACTGGTCTGTAGATCCTCCTTTTTCCCCTTGTTAAATATGAACACTATGTTTGCCCTTTTTCAGTCATTTGGGGCCTCTTTTAAATTCCATGAGTTTTCAACAATGAAGACCAGCGGCTCTGCAATCACATCAGCCAACTCTCTCAACCTTGGGAGCATCCCATCTGGCCCTATGGAGTTGTATATGTCCAGCATGGGGATGGCTCGCATAAATTAGCATCACAGAGTTCATTCTTCTGCTAAAGTTACAAAAGGTTATTCAGGTTTTCCCTTGTCTATAAATACTAGATGCATATTTGTGTACTAGCCGCAGGGCTAAGGGAATCTAAGGGATGGCCTTAGAATCTGCTTCTTTTGTATGTTAGAATTTTTGGAACGTTTGGATGTTTACTCCATTTCACATAATCTAATAGTCACACAAAAATCTTGTGCCCTTCTATACTTTCTCTGACCTACCCTACCTCACCTTTGCAATTAAAAAAAAATCAGGGTGTGGGCTGCCTGACTTTATGCATGTATAGGGTGACTGAAAATAGCGCCATAGTTAAATATTTGGTTTAGTTTTTCAATTAAAAATGCAGAGAGTTATGTATTTAACTCTTCTGCCAGACACTGGACAGTAGTAATAAGAGCTAAATATTTTAGGGGTTTAAGACAAGTTTTCTACCTTGACTGGAGCCCCTACCCAAACTTCCACACTCACCAAGAAATATTAGACAACAATAAGAAACTCTTAACAATCAGTAGTTTACTTCAAACAACTATTAACAGTTGATCACACAATCAATATAATCTGAGTCCTCTCCAAATTCTATGCAGGGTGAACTTCGTAGCTAGTGGGAGACAGGGTATCTGTTGCTGCCAGCCTTTCCTACTGTTTCAACATCACTGTTTCAGTGGTACCCTGTGCACTGTTTCAGTGCTACTCTGCCCTGCCTTCAGCCTGAAATTGAAGTGTGAAAAAGGAAGGGAGAGCACGGTAGTTGCATCACAGGACAAAATTATGTCTTTTGTGCTGATACAAATAAAGAAAGGCTGCCTTTGTGGCTGAAGCCCCAGGGCCAAATTTGCTGGAAAATCTCCTGGAGCTTGAAGAGTGAATTTATATCCCAGAGTGGTAACTGCATCGACATGCATCTCATTTTGTTCTCTGCAAGCTCTGTTGCTTCAGACTGCAAAGGAAACAGGGATGCATTATGGCCCTCCCAAATTTACAACCTCTGGCTTCATTTTAAAAGCTACCACCTTCTGCAAAGCTCACAAGGATCATAGACCCTGTTTGCCAACAAAATCCTGACTGCTTTTTACAAAATGGTTTAAGATGTGGAAAACACCTTCTGCTTTCTCCCTTTCCTCTTTGTAGAACTAGCTAGGTAAAACTGGTCCTCAATGGTTAACTAAGTTTTGGCAAGCATACAGATGGGTCCTTTATTCTGCTATCGGGTAGAAACTCCAGTATAGCACAGAGAGTAGACAGTGTTCCTTAATTATTTTTAGAGGAAGCATAGGAAAGAATTGCTGAACAGACCAGAAAACCTTACAGATAATGGGACATAAATAAGGAGAGTGGCTCAAACAGCTATTTTACAGATAGTATCAATCAGAAACTATCCTACTTTGCTTGAGATTGTATTGTTACCCAAATGTAAGTATTTAAATAAACAGAAGGTTTTGGGTCCTGTCTCCCCACCTCCAAATCCCCAACCGCCTTTCTCTAAAGCCTGTAGTGGATTGTTGTAGTACTCTCTCTCATTGTGCATGGTTTGATGCAAAAAAAAATTCCAGGCCCTTAATTTGTACATGTAGAAGTTACAATGTGGGAATCACCTAGTTCTCATAATGATAAACAATGAAATACATTGTTACTTATTTCCACTAAGTTATTTTTTTTCTTTCTCCTTTTCCTTTGACAGTCACACTAAAACTCAAAAAACCAGATTCAGCAGGTTTGTAAGAACTAGATATTTTCCCCCCTGTATGAAACTTTTCAAGATACATTTCCCCTCTCCCTCCCCACCCCACAGTCCTCATCAGAAAGAAACAGTCTTTCAAAGAGCCAAATAAACAACAGACTTTTGCTGAGGAGACTAGTCTTAGATAAGAGAGAGTTTCCCAGTTTAGGGCCTTGCTCTTTCTGCTTCAGATCAGAATACTGTATATTATTCTTCCCCATTTAAAGTGAGGGTTTACCCATGAGGTGACTTGCTACTTCCAATGTGTTCTGACATCATTCTCTCCTGTTTCAGCTGTTCCACTTTGTATAAATAAGTATCCATTGGGCCACAGTAAGAGAGGCTGGCTCTTGCCAAGGATTTAAGAGACCAAATTTTGAGTCCTTACACCAAGAAGGATTTTCATTATTTTAAATTAAACATCTCTCTAGTTTGGTATCTCGTCCACCAAAGATAGTCAGCCACTCTCCATTCTAGCTCCTTAGCATGCAATCCAGTTTCTTGGCTTACTCTATTACAGTCCACAGCCCCTCAGCTTTCTTAACACTGCTCTTGCACTTGTTGCTGCCAGTCTTCCCAAGAGCTTCACAGAACAACATCCTAACTTAGGAGTCATAGCCAGGCTGGCAACCTTATTTTAGGAAGTGGAGGTGGGTAGAACCTCCGTAATGATCAATGGGAAGCCGGGTGACAGCGACCATGAGCTGATCACCTTCACCATCCGCCGTAAAGCTGGCAAGTCCGTCAGCAACACGGAAGTCCTTGACTTCAGAAAAGCCGACTCTGACAAGCTCAGGAGGCATGTCAGTCAGGCCCTAAGGGACCATGACCCCAGGGAGAGGGGAGTTCAAGAAGGGTGGTTGCTTCTCAAGGAAGCGATCCTCAGTGCACAAGCTAAGTCTATTCCATCTCGAAGGAAAGGCAGCAAGAGGGCACAGCAGCCCCCCTGGCTCTCCAGGGGCCTAGCAGACCTCCTAAGGCTAAAAAGAAAAGCCCACAAAGGATGGAGGATGGGATTCATCTCCAAGGAGAATTATTCTGCACTGGTCCGGTCCTGCAGGGAGCAAACCAGGAAAGCCAAGTCTGCAACTGAACTCCAACTAGCTTTGAGCATCAAGGACAATAAAAAGTCCTTTTTCAGATATGTGGGGAGCCAGAGGAAAAGCAAGGGCAACTTTGGACTCCTGCTGAACCAGATGGGCAACTGACAACTGAAGCCCAGGAAAAAGCCAGCCTATTAAATGGGTACTTTGCGTCGGTCTTTCATCAGTCCCATGGTAATTGCTAACCTTTTCAGTGGTAATTAGAACACTGTGTTGGGAAGTGAGAAAAATTCTACCTTACACCCTGGTTGGGAAAGAGAGGCCTAAAACTGAGCTCTCTATTTTGTTGCTTGTTAATGTTCTTAGGCCCTCAGATACTACAGCTAAAACATGAGATGGTCTTCTCTGTCACTTTTCCTGGTACTTCCATTCAGGTGTGCATGCACATTAATAGCCCACACATAATCTACTTGCACAGATTTATATATCCAAAGTGTAATATAGGGACCAGAATGCCCAGGTAAGTGTCTAGAAAACCACAATTAAAATGTGTAAAATGAAATAGAATTCCAATCTTTGTGAGTATAAAGAATGTATAAATTACATGAAATTAAGCTCTCACACTTTTCTCTGAAACTAGTCAAATTTGAATGGGCTTGATGTAGGGTGCAAATTAAGCCAGAGTCTGCTCCATAGACTTAAAAAAAAACCAAAAAAACAAAGAAAGATTCCTAACAGCACATAGAAAGGATGAATTTTTAGCATTATTACATACAAATAATATATTAATATCCATTTTATTTTAATAATGCTCTTGTCAACTTATTATTTTAGACATTTACACTAAGCAAAAATAACTATACTTCCCAATGCCTAAACGACTGGACTTGGTGGAGTGTAAATAGATTTACATTGTTTGACACTGCATTTGTCTGCTTTTGTCACAGGTACATCAAGTATTTCAGAACAATGCTCAGAAATATCCACTTCTATGAAAACAAATTTTAAGACTTTCTTTTAAATGTTTACTGTACATCAAGAGATAGTTTCTTTTTCTGATAATCTGGAGAAAATTAATTTAGATTTTTATAAAGTGTTTTTGAAATATTAATAAACTATAATCAGATGGATGTATGCTAACAATTAATGCTTTCTTAAGATGAATCATTACTAAACACTTTAAGTTACCAATTTATACATCCAAGATAAACTTATTTTTATTCATACTCATGAGAAATCTCATGGACTGAGGCAATAATTATAGACTATGCTCTGGTAATTGTAAATCTGATTATTCATTCAAGTCTGAATTCTGAATTCACTTTCTTGAGTACAAATGAAAAGGAAAAAATCAAGGTAACACAAATCAACAGAAAATCAACTAAGAACATTTCTTAAATGTATCCAAAAGCAGAGCAAAAAGGCAGAGTTTTCAGGCAGTTTTCAAAAAAGTCCTGATGTCTCTCAGCATATTCCACTTTAACTTGCAGGCAAAGTTGCAGTATTTCATTTCTATTCCCTAAGTATAGAATGGAATAATTTGTGAATTGTAAGCCTTGCTTATAGATTTGTTTGCATTGTTTATAATTCTTCACAGCCTACAACTATAGATAATTCTAGTAGAAATGTGTCCTGGATAAAATTAAGTGTATTAGAAACACTTGGATAGCTTCATGGATTTTCCTTTGATGACCTGCTTAACAACCTCACCAGTAGTAATTGAAATATAATATTCTCCAAAAATTTACCGGAAACATCTCTAATTTTCTTTAATTTAATTGAAAAATGGGCAAACCTCTTGTTATACTGTTGTGCATTACAGAGGCATTCTACCTATATCTTCTTGATCACGGACTAAATCTACTGAAATGATCAATGTTTCTTCTGATCTCTCTATGAGAGTGATTTGTATTCCCTTTGAAATAAGAGCTAAAGGAAAGACAAGAAAAGCTACCACTTCACAGTCTTTATTGCCCTGCCTGCCCCAACACACATATCAAAGAAGATATTTCACCACAGGATCACATACTTGTCATAGGTGAGACTGGTAAAAAGTCACAAGGGCTCTGTCAGGAATCTTTGCAAGCTGGAAGGACTTTAATGCCTAGAGACAGGAAGAATGAAAATGAAAGGGATAAAATAGCATGGGACTACTATGTATAATGTGTAGTATATATACTGAGGATCAATGCGAAGTGGATTACTCTTAGAGACAAACCCTAGGAGGACTTCAGATACCTCCTATTTTGGGCATATTATATTCCAGGTGAAAGCACAGTGAAGTATAACAGAACATGTAGAAAGCATATTGCTACAATAACAACAATCTGTGATGTCAAATTGACCATCACTGATTGGGAAAAAAATAGCCTGGGACAGGGCTACATGTGACACTTTGTGAGAGAATGTACACCTTACTTTGAGGAAAACTGTCTCCCCAGGAGGCACAAAAATAACAGAAATGGAAGAAAAGAAAACAAGACCAAGAAATCCATAGTTCGACCTCCCCACCCCCTTTAACCACCACCTGTGGTAACCTCCAGAGAGTCTGAGATTCTAGGATTGACCTTCTTAGCCATCAACAAACTCATCAATAACCCTTTACTTGATCTGTGGGAGCGATCATCCTTGGTCACAAAGGATCACCACTGATGATAACGACAAGAACAGCAGCAGTAGCAAAGAAGGGCAGGGGATTTAGCCAGATATTTTTTCTCTAACATAAATGGAAGAAATGTAAGTAATCTACTTTGTGCTTTGAAAAATATAAATACTATCAGACAAATATGCATTTGGCCAGTACAAGTTGACAACATTTAAATAGTTAATATATAGCCCAAATGACTACCTGAGATATTGGATGTGTTCCTTATTCCAAGCATGGGGAAAAAGCTGAATATTGGATAATACTTGTTGGACACTCAAGTGAGGCTTCCTAAAGCAGGCTCATGACACTGATAGTAAGCTGTTTTATGACAGCTGCCTAAGCTAGACCTTGAAAACATCAGTGATTATCAGTGATAGTAGCAGACTACCAAATCTTTTCCAGAGGATACCTTCCAGCAGATAGGGGTTAAAAAAATCTTACAATTTAAATATAAAAGAACAGACAACAGGCTAGAGAAAGATATATGAAGAGTACAAAGAAACAATGAGAAAGTATTTGTCAGCATGATAGGCAATGGTTCCAGTCGAAGTATTATCACCTTTTCTGTAAGTGTCATGAAAAAGGTTTAAGAAGCGCTGAATGAGTATAATGAGGTAGTTTTACAAATATTTATAGTGTTCTTCCCAAGCATGAGGACAGATGCTTGTTGGAAAACTTCACAAGTAGATGATGGATGATGGCATCCTGAGCTGATCCAAGGTGTGAGTTGTCATTTTGGAAGTGAAGCAGAAGCTGCAGAGTGAAAGTGAACTAGTTGTTTGATAAAATAAGAAACTAGAAGCAAACAGTATTTTGCAAAGAGATGGAAGGTGTGTTCAAAGCAATAGGCTAAGGAAGTGATTTTTCAGTAGCATTCTATATAGATATAACTGGGGAAAGATCAGTGTTTGTTAAAAGCAGAAAAAGGAATATTGCAGTAACAGAAATACAAGATGATGAAAGCTTCAATTGTGTAGATGGCTATAAAAGCCCATGTCTCAGCAACAACATTCAGAAAGAATCAGCATTATCTAAATTTATTTTGGAAGTGAGAAGTAGGAATGAGAAAATTGGGGAATAATTCATTCACTGGAAAATGTAGTTTCAAATGACCCAAACTATTAAAAAAAATAGAGGCGATATTCAATACAGTTTTTGCCAAATAAAGTTAGAAATTAGAAGAATATTGAACTAAAGCATTTCAATTTCTCAAACTATATTCTTATGAAACTTTGGCACTAGTCATAACAGTAAGTGTGTAGTAGTGATGATATCTCTAGAATCCAGTGGTGACAACTCAACTGACACATGTTTCATCCATGTTCAAAGCAGGGATTTGAACTTGATCCCATTAATATTAATTAAGACAGAGAGAAGGTAGGTAACTCTGTAATTACTAGGCCTGTGCAAATAGGGAATTATTCAATTCAGATTTCGATTCAGCAGATTCAGAGGGCAGTGACTGAATTCAGAGATTCAGATCACTGTCCAAAATCGAATCAGCCAAATTGACTTTGGAAGATTCGGGGCTGATTTGGAGAGATTCGTCCATAGACCATAATGGGAATCACTGAAATACATATTAATTTGTCATTTTTTGGGCTGATTTGGATGAAAACAGTAGGAATGGTAGCCCCTTCTAAGGGTATGCAACCTGAGAAGTTTCAAGGAGATAGATGCATACGTTTCTGGGAAACTGCACCTCAAACTACTGAAAGCAAAACTCATGTTGTGTGTGCGTTAAGGCAGATTTCAATTAAAACAGCAAGGATGGTAGCCCCTTCTGAGGGCACATGACCTGCCAAGCATTAAGGAGATAGGTGCAAGGATTTCTGGGAAACTGCACCTCAGGCTGCTGAGAAGCAAAACTCATGTCACATGTGTGTATTAAGTTGGAGCAAGGTAAACACAGCAGGTATGGTAGCCCCTGCTGAGGCCATGAAGCCTGCCACGTTTCAAAGAGATAGATGTAGGGGTTTCTGGGAAACTGCATCTGAAACTGCTGACAAGAAAAACTCATGACACATGTGACTTTGTGTGTGTGTTAAGGCACAGTGTGGTGAAAGCTGCAGGCATGGTAGCCCCTGATGAGGCCACAAATCCTTCCAGGTTTCAAGAAGATAGGTGCAGGGGTTTCTGTGAAACGGTATCTTAGGCTGCTGACAAGCAAAACTCATGATGTGAGTTTGTGAGTGTGTTAAGGCACAGTGGGATGAAACCTGCAGGGATGGTAGCCCATGTTCTCATGGTCACAACTCTACTGCAATCAGTAATCCTCAGGCCTCTTAAAGATCTGGGCTTTCCCTAGCTGTGCGGGACTGTGCGGTGGCTGGAGGTTTTTAGGTGCCTCCTGCTCCTACCCACCTTTTACCAGGGAGGTGTGTGGTCCTAGCATTTCCTGAGTCTGCTGTGCCACTGCCAGTCCCACCCAGACCTTCCTACCTTTTCAGGGCGCAGTTTTAGGTCATGCTGAGGATGATGTGGGGCCTCTTCCTTCCCATATAGCCCCAGCCCTTATACCTCCAAGTTCTTCCTGGCACAGGAGCTCAGCAGGGAGATTTTCTTCCCCTGCTGGCTGGTAAGAAACTAAACTGCCACCTCCAGCTCTGAGAGTGGAGCATTAAATCACCACCTTGTCCTGAAACATGCATTGCCCCTTGTGAAGGCATGAGGAAGGCCTGCCAGGTTTCAGGGAGAGTGGTGTAGGGGTTTCTGTGAAACTGCACCTCAAACTGCTGAAAACAAAACTTGTGTCACTTGTATGTGTTAAGTGGTGTAAGTTGTAGCCATGTTGGTCTAAGGACATAGCCCAGACAAGGTTCTTAGGGTCAATCTGACATCTTTTATTAGACCAACAAAATAGTTGAAGAATCTTTTCTTCGCAAGTTTTTGGGTTTAAAACCCTCATCAGGCTGAGGAAGCATCTAGTAGTTGTGTGTGTGCATATCCTGGATGGAAGGAATAGTAAAGAAGCCAGAGGCTGGCATGCAATGCGGGCAAGAAAGCCAGACAGTGAAAATGGAAATGGAGGAGTCAGGAGGTGAGAGAGATATGCTTGGGTAGCGGGGAACATGGATATAGTAGGTAGAAGTGGAGTGGTACCTACTGCTATCTGGGGAGTCAGATGTCAGGTGGGCTGTATTGTCATAAATCCAATGTCTATATTCAGTCCATGAGTTTCTGTATCTAGGATGTTGAAGAAGTGAAGTTCATAGGCCCATTTGTGAAAAGTAGTTTGTAACAGAAGGCCATCCATGAGATGGCCTTGGTATTGCTCCTCCAGCCTTTTTAGAATCAGGTATGTGGAATTTCATTGAGTCTCCACATCCTGCATGATTTTGTGCTGTGAGATGTTCAGCTCTACCTGTTTTTCCCACAGCAACTTTCCCTGCTTGATGCTGCAGTGGAAGTAGCCCACCATCTTCCAGCATTTTGAAATCAGCTGGGTTGTAGTGATGTTCATCACTTGTGTGGCTTGAACACTGAGAGTAGTCTGGGCGACAGCAACCATGAGTCCATCAGGTTTTTAATGCTACATTTTTTTAATGAAAGATCATTGGTTCTCACTTCTGTTTAAAATGTCCCAACTTTTAAAAAAGAGATAGTGTTGGAACAAATGTCAGTCTTATATTCTTAGTCAGAATGCCACACTGTCTTCATGCTTTAACACAAATTGAATTGTTGGCTACAAAAGACCAACTCCCAGGATCCTCAAAATTCTTATTTATTAGATGGAATGTGGAAAATTAATTAAGTAAAAAAACCATAAATTCAAACCTTCATATTATGAGGAGTACTCTCTCTTAAATACCCCCCTGCCTGCCCCTTCCCCACAAGTAGCAGCTGTGATAGAGCACCAATGTCAGGTATACCTGTCCTATGCATTGGAGTCTGCCGTTGATGGCCAGTCAAGGTTTCCTAAAAGCAGTGTTGTTTCCAGAAGGGGGCTGCTGGCTGGTCCTTCTGGGTGGACAGGTAGAGTACTGGTCAGGTCAAGAGGGTGCCACCACAGGTCACTCTTTATTGCCTCTCATCTTCTTCTGAGAGACTTCTGTCCTCCCCCCAGTTTTCCCCAGTCCAGGGGTCTCTTATTCTTGTGGGACAGCTGTCAGCCCCCAGGGTCACATCCTTTGGTACATGCAGTTTTGAGTGTCCATTGGTGATTTTGAGTAATTTAGTTTTTGGAATTAACTGAGCTCTAAAAATGGCTGATCAGAAGGTATTCAGTCCCAATAGCAGGTCTCAGGCGTTGATTAACTCAAACTGGGCCTTCTGTTCCTTTAACAATGAAGTTTCAGGGCGTTCCTGGATCTGTATTGAACCTTTCCTCTTGTTAGTCGGTGGTTTCCAAGGTGTAAATCCTTGCTCGTTAACTTGTTATTGTAGCTGTACTGTCCTTACACAATCACTCACTCACTCCCATTCATACAGCAATCAGCCTGATAGAGAAAGACGGTAGTTCGATTCCCACCCTTTCTACTATTGTTATGGGGTACAACTTACTTCTGAGTAAAATATATGTGTTATAAGGTTGAAAGTATAAAATATAAAAAGGTGAAATGCCATACTATACTATATCTATATGCCCTTATCAAATATGATTTCATAAAGCATCAATTTTATAGAATACCTAAATAATTCCATATCCTTATAGTGAAAAGAAAGAAAAGAAGGGAGGAAGAAAGAAAAGGAGAAGAAAGAGAACTACCTCAAGGATGGCCTGGCAGTGCAGGCAAGAAGCCTTTGCTATTGGGGGGGAGGGAAGCGGGGAGAGGCTTTACTGTATTGGGGCAGGCAAAAAAGGGGGCTTCTTGTTATAGAATAAGCTTTCCAACTGGTATGATCTGAAATGTCTTCAGTTCTACAAAGGATAACCAAGATTAAAATTTTAAAAAAACTTTTGTTTAAAACTATGGCTAAAATCATTCTAAGAAAAATATATTTTAATGGGCACTGCAATAACTACTGCACATTATGTAATGCAAACCAATTTACCTAAGCTAATGAGAGTATGGCATTGCTCTCTGCTGCTGAAATAATAGGAGTCAATTGATATAATACTATATTTTAATTAAGTTGAGGTTAAAAGCTCTGGAAGCTATCTTTGAGTAACTGACAATATTACAGACCTTAGAGGCCACAGCAAACGCCCTACATGTATCCAGGCTGCAAATTCCACTATAATTTGGGATAATAACTTAATAAGGCTAAAGGCCATTGTCTGCTTCCTACTCTGCCTCCTATTTATCCCATTAAATGTCATTAGGTTTATCAACAATATTTAAGAGCACTAACACAACATTTGTTCAGCAAAGAGGATTTTATGATTCAGTATAGGAAATGCAGAAGTGTAAAAAACAAACATGTTTTGAAAGATTGTCTCTAATATTTAAAGCCTATGAGGAAGTTTAGAAACAATAAGCTATCCAAAACTCAACTCCAAACCTCACTGTAAACATGTGTGAGACATACAGTGTGCTGAAAAGGGTTTATACGATTATCTCTTTCCTATGAAGTCCAGCCATCCAGTAGATTTCCATCTATACTGTAGTCTGAGAAAGTCTGGCCATTTTAGCAGCACTGGATGAAATCTTCAGAGTGATCAGTTTTAGTTCTTCTCTTGGACTAGGAATATCTCATTTAGCACTTTTTAGGGAATGATTCAAAAGGGGTGGAGGCCACTTACAAGTCTCACCATAGGGTACCCACCTCTACAGGCCTACTAACTCCTACATTGTCCAATCATTCACCTATTCAATAGTCTTTCCTGCCACATTTTTGATGTTAATATTAGTAGGGAAGGATGCATAGAGGGCAAGACATGTTTTTGAAGAAGTGGGCCCTATTTCATCCAAGGTTCCCCCTTTGCCTTATCTTAAATTTTACTCTGACTGAACCCTCTAGTTTGGGGCTCACTGTTCAGGTCTGCAAGCTCCTGGCTCAGCTCCAGTCATTCCCCATGACCTCAGGTTCCAGCACCTGCAATCTGCTACATAGGCAGCTAGGGGTCTGGAGTCCTGTTCTTCTCCTGCCATCTCCTGTCTTATAGTCCAGACGAGCTTGGCCTCCTGTGACCACCAGACATACTTCACCCATCTGGCTTCACATTCCAGGCAAGCTCAGCCTCATTTGGCCACAGATTATAGTCTTATCCTTTGTCCACTAAGTGAAATTTCAAGTTCGGGGTGTCCCCCAGTCACTCCCTACAACCCAGCCTTCTGGGGGGTTGGGGAATGAAAGCCACAACATGCAAACACTAGCCCCAGTTAAAAAGAATTTCCAACATGGGATCTGCCATACCCCTTGGTGGTGGGCTCCAAGTAGAAAGGAAAGCAAAACAGAAACTGCCTCTTTAGCTTGCTTCCTATGCAGGCTCCTCTTCACTTGGGGCTGCCTCCTGAGTCCTGTCTCCAAAGTGTGGGCTCCAGGCGTCACACTTCCCAGAGAACATTCCATCCAGAATGGCTGGCTTCAAAAGTCAGACTGACTGTCCTGGCCTGAGACTTGGGCTTATACAGGGCTCCCTGGGTTATGTGACCCCTCTACTTCCCCCTCCCTGGATCATCAGGCTCTGCCTGCACCTGGACCCAGCTGCCAGTTTGTTTCAGGTTCCTCTGCCTGTGAGTTTGCTTTTGAGGCACCACTGGGGTACAAGAAGAAGAGACACAGAGATGAGGTTGAAGGAAATGAGACTGAAAGAGGAAATCAGAACCTCGTAACCAGGAAACCAGGGGAAAATGACCTTTACCAGGGAAAGGATATACCGGCAAACACAAAAATGGTAACAGTGGACAAGGTGGAGAGATGAGAGTGAAGGAGAGGAAAAGGGCCAAATACCCTTGGATCCCCTTTCCACTCTAGTAATGGGGTAGGGACGCCATTACAAGAAGACTGAGTTTGAGAGGTGAATAACTTCAGTTACATATACATTTCAGGAGGGCAAAGACACCCAGGTTACAGTAAAATAGTCCTACATGAGCATATTAGAGCTCCACATTAAAAAAAAAAAATCACCAAGCACTATTAGAGATCCCTACATGATCTCTCATCTTTTTATATTGACAACCATTGGGCCTAATCAGACACCCACTGAATTCAATGTATATATTTCTATCAAAACCTGGTCTTAGTATAAAAGTCATTAAATTAAATACATAGGGTATACTTTTAGAACAATTGAAATATTTGTTCACACAAACAACTGGCATAAATCCATTGTGGGAGGTGGGAGTAGATCATGTTAGTATGAAAATTCTATGACAGTATGCAAATTCCCCGATATACATCTTGCTTAAATGTCAGTTCATATCAGTGGATATGTGTCTGCTATCGCAAGCATTGGCTTTTTCTTTGCAGAAAATTAGGGGTAAATGTAACATCAATGGTGACCCCTACATGTCCATTAATGCACCGTAATTACAGCACATTAAGTTTAGTATCTGTAATGACAGATACTAACTTGATGTGCTGTAATCAGCTCTACTGCGCATTAGCACAAATTAACACTTTTTTAGTGATATTAATGTGCATTCGAGTAAATCTACTGCTCATTAGCACAGACTGTGCCTGCTGTGCTAACGAGCAGTAGATTTAATCTAATGTACTTGATGTGCAAATCTAATGTGCTTGATGTGCAAATCTAATGTGCTTGATGTGCAATCTAATGTGCTGTGCTAATGTGCAAATTTAATCTAATGTGCTTGAAGGCCGTTGTGCAGACATGCCCAGAGAGACTTTCACGTGTATCTCTTAAAACATTAGACTATGAAATTCTTTCCTACTTGTGACCATTAGTAAGATCTATTAGGATGTAATATTTCAGATGTGATCCAATATTACACTCTGCCATCTACTTTAAACTATAGAATTATTTTAAATATAAGAATAATTCAGGAAGGTGGGGAAAAGTAATCAAATAAACAACAAGTCTCTTGAGACTTGTAAAAAGTACAGCTCTTGCAAGCCTGGTGAGCTTTAAGTATTTTACACTCTAATGCAGACAAGTTAAGTAGCAGCATCCTGGGGCTTGCTCCTTTAGTATTGTGTATTTCATGCGGTTGGGAGGGTGGGGGAGAGCTTAGGTAATGATTTAAACATTCACTTTTAGATTTGTCTGTCATCTGAAAACAGAGTAAACCAAAAAGGTACTAGCTACTGTCAGATGTCACGTGTGAAGCAATTCAGGCAAGAGAAAGTTCTGTGGAGATCTTCTGAAAAGTTACATACATTCTTCAAAGACTTCTGGTGAAATTAATGACCTTCATGTAATTCAACACAACTGGAAGCCCATTGTAGTGGAACACCTGAATTCTCTTTAAGCAATTTAGCAGATAATATTTTTATATGATGCAATCATTTTTAAAGCTTTTCAGCATTTTCACTAAGAAGGACTATTAATTGTATGTTGTTGTCAGCAGAAAATGTTATTTGAATATAAAGAATCCATTTTATTTTGTGCTTGCTAAGAAAAAAAAGATTGCTTAAGTGGATGGCCCAACAATTAATTCAAATACATTTAGGGTAAATGGAACAAACAGTATTGATGCTTTTCCATGTACTTATTCCTTTAGGATCTTATGCTGCATTTGGACAAATTGCTGTCAGAGGAATCTAGGTTTTAGTTCCTTGCATGTTATCAGTAACTCCGTTTATGTTCTAGTTTCAATCTGGATATTAGTCAAACTGACAAAAAAAAAATCAGACTGAAAATAAAATTGGGGGGGGGAGGAGAGGGGCATAAAAATATATGCCCAAACTAACAAATTTACCTTAATATTCACCCCTGTAGAAAACCTTTACAACTTTCAGATAACCCATTAAAGTTATTTGAAAAAATCTAAGGTATTTGCAGGCTATAAATTATCATTATTGTTCTGTGAAGATTCCTATATCTCCAAATATGATAACTCAGCAATTAATTTAAACTTATTTAGCTATTGGTCTACTCTCCAATTACTAATGGTCCTTTCCAAAAACCTAAACAGTTCTCAAAGCTTAGTCACCAAGCTCTCATAGCTTAGTCACCAAGCTCTTAAACCATGTGGTTGGGGTAAGCCCACAAGTGGGTCTAGAAGTTAGCAAAGAGAATTATCAATCTATCCATAACAGAGTTAGTTTCTCTTCCCTGTTTCTGAGCAAGGCACATATAATCACCATGTATGCTCCCAAGTCTGGGGCACAGTCATGCAAAAACAGTATCTACAACTGAAGATGTAGAAGATGAAAAAAGATGAAGAAAAGTAAACAAGCATGAACAACTTGGAGTGTACAGACAATGGAACCTACCTAGGTCCCGTATCAACTGGTTTAGCAGCTCTGTTGAACAGTGTCACTGAAAGCACAGACTAATTCTACTGTGCATTAGTGCGTCATGGTGAATGCTAATAAGTTGATGTGCAGTAGAATTAGTCAACTGCAGATTAGCATCACGTAAGAGACGTGCACTGGTGCTACTGCACAGTAGCGCTGATTACAGCACATTAATTTAGTACATGTTATTATAAGCACTAACCTTAATGAACCATAATTATGGCACATTAATGTACATGTAGACGTCCACGTAGAGTAGAGATTCAACTCTCAAGAGACCGTAGTTTTGGCACTTAAGGCACTTAATACACACTCAATACACATGCTTTGGGTTGGACACTTTAATTAGAGCAGCTCTGAGAGCCACTCTAAAGCGCCCAAAGCATCTCCTGCATCCGCATCTCTGCACTTCAAAATGGTGGTGGGGAAGCATTATTTAAAGCTGAATGAATGAGCTTTAAAGTGTCCCAGATGCCATTCTGAAGTGCAGGGATGCTGATATACAATATGCAGGAGGCTGCTGGATTCAGTAATTGCCATGTTCCAGCAGACTAAATTAATTGAGTTTGCTCTGAAGTGCTGGAATTTCAGCGCATCAGAGAAGCCTCTCTGCTCATGTATAGACACCCTTAGTTTTTTTAGGTGTATTGCCTGTGAAACTGATTCTTTTATGTTGCCAAAAGGCAGTGTGGTGTTAGACAAAGACTAAGGAACATTGACTGGTGACCCAACCAGTACTAGAGAGGTTTTTGAGATCTTGAATGAAACTTATTTTTAAAAAAGGAATTTTCTAAAGGCCTCTTTATATTTGTTGAGCAATAAAGTCAGCAATGATATATTGTAAAACTTTTTTGCAGTTAATGGGGTCATTTATAGCAAACAATCTGACATTGGCCTTTGATCTATTTAATAACTTGTGTCCCACGTGTGCTTGTTAGAGTTATTTCTATAGGAAGGCAAGAATGTCTTAAACCCCTGTTGTTAAATGTGGACATATGGTATAAAATAGTGGTCAAAATAAGACTCTTACAGAAACATAATATCAGGCCTCCAAAGGGTAAATAAAACTTTTAAAAAAATCCCAAGTATGTAAAACAAAATATATGAGAAAAACACTAAAACTTACACTGCAATGAGCTAGAACAAGTCATTGCCCTAGGCAATTGAGAGCTGATAGGTGATGTCATGATGACAAATGAATGCTCATTTTGAATTCTGTCTGCTAAGTAATTAGCAATGTCATCAATATCATTACTAGCTCTTCACTCAACTTCATGCACAAGCTGTGCTCATTCCTCATCTTCCAACTTTTCCCTTTTGCTACTCAGCCAAAGATTCTGGACCTAGGATGGGCCCTATCTCTAGTAGCTACCCAAGAGAATGATAAAAACTGGTTGCTAGGCAAAAGTGATCTTTAGCTAAATGTTGAGTAACATTTCATTGGAAATTTCATATATTGAACAGCTGTAGTTACTGCATTTCTAAAGGATAATCTGAGTATACACGATATAACAACATGACAGGAGAGCAACATGGTTACAATATTCTAATGCTGAACTCTCTCATTTTCACTACTACAGATCTTTAGTTATTTAAAAACAATGAATATGAAACCAGTTTTATGTCAGTAGGATGTTCCAGAATTGACACAGTTCCACAAAGGGACCTGAGTACCTAACAGCAATTTTAGATACTTAAAATTTAGATTTGTAAATTCTGGAAACGTCTAAGGTCCAAAGAAACCTAAATTTCTGCCACTAAAATACTAAGATACCTAAATGATGGCTTCTGGGCATTCCCTAAAATGTCTTAAGTTCTGAACTATACAGCATTATGAAGATTAACTCTAGCCTAAGCAGCATGAGGATTCACAAGCTAGATATTCTTCTGCCTCTATATCCCAATTCCTCCTCTTGAAGTTCTTTGACCTTTAAAGAGAGAGTCTCTAGCATGAGTATAACTTCTTTACTTTGTGGCTAGGACACCCTCCAATCCAGGGGTGGGCAAGATCTGGCCCACCAAGCAATTCTATCCAGCCCACAGAAGCCCTAAAAAAATATATATTTTCGTGCCCCTGGCTGCCTGTCAAAGGTGACAGGAGCCAGCAGCAGTAGGCCCCAGGGGGACCTGGTGGCAGAACCCAGAAGCCTCAGGAGAAAGGTCATCCCAGCCCAGCCCAGCTCCACCCCTAGCCCCTTCTCTGGCTTGGGACTCTGGGGCTGTTCCCCACCTCCCTCCACCAGAGAGGGAAATTCAGATAAGAATGTGGAGAGGGGCAGGGGAGGGAGGCAGGAGAGGACTGCGGACAATCACCCCAGTCTTTGGAGCCAGGCCCAGCCAACTCCTGCTGAGTCCTATGGTCCTGGCCATGCAGCTGGAATCCATGTGATGTTGGAGCACAGCAGCAGCAGGAAGGAAAGTATGGACATGGCAGCACAGGCTGGCTACAAGTGGCAGCAGCTGGGCAGGTGCACAGGGGTGCAGTGACAGATAAGTGAGACTACAGAGCCCACGCCGGTGCCCCGGGGCCAGGACTGGTGGGGGCCCAGACTGGAGTGGCAGGAGCATGGGGCCCAGACTGGTGGGGGCTCTATGGAGCCAGGCTATGTCCCTCCTCTCCTTGCTGGAGCAGCCCAGCCTAGCTCCATAGAGCCCCTGCCAGACTGGGCCCCGTGCTCCTGATGCCATGCTCTGAATACCCACTGGCCCTGGCCCTGGCCCTGGCCCTGGCCCCGGCCCCGGCCCCAGCCCTAGGACACCAGCGTGGGCCCCGCATTCCTACCCAAATGTTGTTGCACTCCTGCTCACTCACTTTCTGCCACTCACCCTCCCCCACTCCCTCCCGCCATCTGCTGCTATTTCCCTTCATTCCTTCCTGCCACAACCTGCCCACCAGCCACTCCGACACCACATGGTTCCCAACTGCATCACCAGATGGCAGGGCTCAGCAGGAGTCCCTTTGATTCTCATCTGGCTTTGTGCAGTGCAGTGCCGGCCAGGCCAGGTCAGCTCCTGCTGTGTCCTAAGGTCTTGGCCATGCAGCTGTGATGTGGTGCTGGAATGGCAAGTGGAAGGGGGAGATGTGGAAGTGGCAGCAGAAGGTAGCAATGACAGATGGGAGGGGGAAGCGGTGGTGAGCAGGAGCACAGGGTGCATGCTGGTGCCTTGGGCCAAAAGCAGCAGGAGAGAGAAACATCCCACACCCCCTCACACCCCACAGCCACCCTCTCCTTCCAAACATCACAACCTTCCCCAGCCACCCTCCTCCCACACACTGACACCCCCCCACAACCCCAATACCCACCAACACCCCACATATCCACACACATACCCATATGCTCCCCCACCCTGTTGGCTTAGAAATGGTATTTAAATATTTGCTTTTTTGGGAATCGTCTGATAGATATAGATATATGCAGTAGAATGGTTCAGGATGGGCAGCATGGGTTAACTGCTTTCTAAGAAGCCTGGGTCTTACATACACAGCATTTCTCATAGCGTGAGAATTGAGGGGGCATATACTATACTGTTCCATAACACCGTCTGTCTGCCTTGAAGGCTGTGATCTTATCTAATACAACAAGGACACATAGTTTGGGAACAGAGGAAGTATGTACGATACTGCCCATAATACAAGATAAAAGTGGCACCAGCTAAAAAGGCCCCAGAGTAGGGGGGCCTGAGTCCCAGCTTTGGGGGAACAGACCAAATTAGGAGAAGGTTGTGAAGGCTACATGGATGTGTGATCACAGAGAGACAACCAACCAGTGATAGCCATAGATGAAAAGTCATCAGGAGGGAAAGAGAATACAAAAGCAGAGACTTGAGAGTAAGAAAGGGTCCCTCCCTCCTCCTCCTCCCTGAGTGGATTCTTGATCCCTGTCCTCTGGGAAGGGTCCCTATAACAGGGGCCAGTCTACCAGTTGGCCCTGTTGTGCCAACTGCCTGCCTCCTTTCTGCCATGCCTTAATGATATATAATTATGCTGCCCATTTCTTGCCCTGATGCCAGGGGGCATGATCTGCAGCTCTGTTCCTCCCCTACAACGCAACCCAAGCTTCACAGAGGCATCCATAGTTCTTAACATCACTAGCCCCACACTGGGCCCCACAATCCTCCAATCCAGACCCCAACAAGATCCCTCCAATCAGGTGGCCTACTTCACCTTCATTCAGGGCTGCCTAGCTCCCTGAACTCTTTCCCACCTTGGGTGTGGTCCCCCCCAGGACCTTTGGCCACACAGGCCCTCATCTCACCACCAAGAACAGTCAGAAACCCCAGGCCTTCAGGTCTGGGTGTCTCTTGCAGTGGGCCCCTAGCCCTTTTGACCATTCTGGTTCTGGCCCCAGCACTTACCAGTCAAGGGTATTCTAAGTCAGGCTTCTGAGTCTATAGCACACTCTAACCTGGGTCCACCTTCTTGGCACTTGTATGGGGCACCCCACCCAGTTGTGGGAGCTGGCATTATTAAGGCACCCTGACCCATCTTTCACCAGGGTAGTAACTAGTAGGGCTGTGCAAAGCTTCGACTTAATAGTCAATTCAACAAATATTCGACATAATTGACATTGAAAAGTGAAAGTTGAGTTAAATAGCAGCTGGTTGAATAGCTGTCGAATCAAATACCAGAAGTCAAATATTAACAGTGCGGATCAAATATTCGACTTGGATTCCCTGTGGGGGGGAAAAAGAAGGAAAGTAAGGGGAGTGAGGGAAGGAGTGCTTTCATGACTGACATGTGTGGCTGGCCAGTGACCTGTCAGCATTCTCTGAGGTCCCTTCCAACCCCAGTGCTCTGGGGGAGGACCAGAGAAAATGCATCAAAGGCAGCAGTTTTTCAGCTCCCCTGCTTTCTGCCTTGGGGTCAGTTTCTGAGCTGCTGGTGTTCTCCAGCACCTCTGCGTCAGACCACGATGGCTGGAAGCCCTGATCTTCAACATATTCCTTGCTTGCAATGCTAGCAACAGGGATTTCTGAGAACTTGGTGCTTTTATTTTATAACTACTTTTCATATTAGTTTATGCTTACATTGGATAGGGTTAGTAGTAGCCTAGGATCTATTCTATATATAGGAATTTAGATTATATATATATTTTTTATACATCATTCATTCTTTCCACCACACCAATGCTTCTCAATATATTATCTACACACACAAACATATTTACATAACATCCAGAAATCTCACTCGTGGCACACAGCACACTTAGAGGTTCCAGTTTACATATGAAGGAACACATTATGAAGCGGGGTGGAAAAGCAGGTGGCCGCACTGGCCAGCCTGCATGAAGGGGAGCAAGGGGGGTTGCAAGTGGGAGAGCTGCAGTTTCTCCCCCCACCAAATTCAGATGCAGCCTCTTTCCTCCCGCTAAAAGGGATGAGGCTGCTACAAGCAGTAAAGAGAGGGGAGCAGCAGTGCCACCAGAGCCACTGCCTGTGCCTGAGACTCTCTCATGTCCAGACACAGCAGCCACAACCTCTCCCACCATAACTGCAGCCAGCACAGCAGTGCGCTCCACCCCGTGTCACTGCCGATGCTGAGCCTTCCAGAGCCAGAAGAAGAGCTGGCCCTGGATCTGGATCTCAGTGCTCTGGCAAGGGAAGTTCTGGGGAAGGAGAGAGAATCAGTCGAGTTTGTGCTCGACGCCCCTCAGGTTTTTTCCTTTCAAGCCACGAGGTCTTTCCCAAAAGGCACTTCAGAAGGTGCCTCTGTACAGGTGAAGGCAAGCGGCTCAGCTGAGTCCGCTCTCTCCATTGCTGTGCTTCTGACTCATGAAGAGGGGGAGAGTTCAGCAGCATCCACAGATGCACCCACACACCAGACGGAAAGGCTTAGTACTAGCATGGTCTGGGATCATTATGAGCTGGCAATGATCCGGCTTTTGCTATCTGCATGCACTGCCAAGCCAAAAATCAGCTGGGGCAAGGGAACAAAGTGCATGACCACCTCGGGGATGCTGAATCATCTCCACAGGTACCACTTCTTTGCCACAGGAATGGCCCCCACTCACTCCACAGCCCTCATCCCCCCCCCCCCCCACAGCAGAGACAGGTCACCCTGGAACATTGCGGGCAAAAGGAACTAGTTGCAAATGTGAGCAAGGTCACCCAGACCACTGGGGAGATGCTTGCTCTGGATGGCCAGCCCTTCACCTTTATTGAGCGGCCAGCGTTCAGGTGGTTCCTGGCACTGCTGGCTCCATCCTACCATGTGCCCGCATTCACCACCTTCAGCAGGACGGTGGTGCCCTCCCTATACGAAGCATGCAGGGAGCACTTGAGGGAGGAGCTGCACAAGGCAGGTCTGCAGATGACTGTACACTTCACCTTGGACATCTGGAGCAGCCGGGGTGGAGATCATGGGTACCTCTCCCTCACAGGACACTGGTGTGGCCAATCACACCATCGGTGGGTTCTCCTTCATGCCAAGGTGATGGATAAGTCCCACACAGCAGCAGAAATAAGGGGGGCCATGAACTGCATGGTGCAGGGGTGGCTGGGTGTTGGGCAGGCTGAGCTCACCCATGGCTTCATGGTCAGCGACAATGGGGCCAATATGGTACAAGGCAGTCTGTGATGCCAACTTTGCTGGTATTCGCTGTGTGGCACACAGTTTACATCTGATCATGAGGGATGCCTTGGAGGGGGACAGGGCTGCCGGTGATGGTGCCAGCAATACCAGCAGGCTCATTTCCAGATGCAGAAAGGTGGCAGGCTACTTCCACCAGAGCATCAAGGGGGGCAAGATGCTGTAGGACAAACAAGCAGAGCTAAATGTCCCACAGCACAGAATCATCCAGGATGTGGAGACTCAGTGGAACTCCACATACCTGATGCTCGAGAGGCTGGTGGAGCAACAGAAGGCCATCCATGAGCTGGCCTTGCTTGGGGAGATTGGGATCAGTGGCCCCCTGACCAAAGCTGAGTGGGCTGCCATCTCTCTTATCTTGCTGGTCCTCAAGCCCTTCCTCAAGGCCACTGAGGCCCTCAGTGCTGCTGATGCCTTCCTCAGCCAGGTGGTCCCCATAGTGAAGGAGCTCCACAGCCAAATGGAGAGCTTCCTGGGGGCCAATGTTCCTGGCTGGGGCAGGCCGCTTTCACCAGATGTGCAGGCATGGGTGAGGTGGCTGGAGGAGGGCCTTAGGAAAAGGCTTGAACCCTTGGGGTCCAACACAGTGCATATGCTGGCTACCATCTGTGACCTAAGGGTGAAGGACACCATATGTGGCAGTGAGACACTGAGTCACTGGAGGGAGGTACTTATTAATAAAATGATGGAGGCAGAATGGCAGAGGTGGAGGGAAGTGGAACGGGGGGATCCACTGGCTGAACCCAGCCTGCCATCCATGAGCCAGTCTTCCCCTCCACCACAGGCGCTGCCAATATGGGCTAAGGCCATGGCAAACATTAGGGGGTCCAGATCCACCAGAACCCAGGATCAGGCAGACAGCCCTCACACCATGGTGTCTGCCTATCTTGCCAAGCCTGTGGAGCCCCTGCACTGCAACCCCTTGGCCTACTGCGCAACCCACAACCCAATGTGGCTGGATCTGGCCATAGTTGCCTGGGAATACCTGTTCTGTTCACCGACCAGTGTGCCAAGTGAGAGGGTGTTCAGCATGGCTGCAGATGTTGTGGCACCCCACTGCACCTGCTTGGATCCTGGTTTGGTGGACCAGCTGGTGTTCCTCAAGGTGAACCTCCCGCTGCTGGGGTTCCCCAAGCTCCAGGTGCAGATGGAGTGAATGCCACCCTCCTCACTTCATCTGTATCACGAGTTTTGTCTCTCAGTAGCCTAAGATGCAGTTTCCCAACCCCCTGCACCTATCACCATGAAAGCTGGCAGGATTTGTGGGATCCTCAGGGGCTAGCAAGCTTGCAGTTTTGAGCTCCTGTGGCTTTCCAAACAGAAGTCACAGAGGTTCTCTCTCAAGAATTTGGGGTGCTGTTTCTCTGAACCCCCTGAACCTATCTTGTTGAATGTTGGCAGAATTTGTGTGCTCCTCAGGAGCTACCATTCCTGCAAGTTTGAGCTCCCTGTGGCTTTGCACATAGAAGTTACAAGTGGTTTGATCTAAAGAATTTGGGGTGCAGTTTCTCTGTACCCCCTAAATCTATCTTGATGAAGTTTGGCACACTTTGTGGGCTCCTCAGGACCTACTATTTCTATAAGTTCCATCAAGATAAGACAAGAAATGTCAAAGTTATAGCCTGCTTTGACCTTCCCCATTATAGACTATGGGGAAGTCGAAGCAGCTCAAATATGTGACTGAGCTTCGACCTCAAGTTGAGGTGGACCCGCTTTGACTCAAAGTGGATGGAAAATTGAAGCTAGACCTGGTTTAATATTCAACATGGCTGTCGAATCGAATATTACCTGCTCTGCACAGCCCTAGTAACTGGCCTGGAATTTCCTGGGGTCTCCACACCACTGAGGACCCCACCAGGCCACCCACTTTCAGCAGGATGCAGTTTTAAACCATGTCCAGGACCAGGAACCTCCAAACCAACCCCTTAAGCTCCTGCCCTTACTTTCAGGATGTTGCATACAGCCTTGCAGCCAATGTTTCTGCCTGGCCTACCAGCAGCAAACCGCTCTGTTTACATAGGCGACCAGAGATCTAAAATGGCCACCGCAATCAAGCACCTGCTGGCTGCTTGGCTCAGCTCTGAGCCCCCCATGGACAGAGGGCACACCACCAACCTGTCTCATCCACCCCACTGAGGCCCAGTGATGGCTGCTGACCACTTCCAGGCTGCTGACATGCTGACATCTGACACCTAAGAGAGAGCCTCAGAGTGAAGATTACACCCTGGCCTGATGTACTTTGACTCTGATGACAGTCCTAGGATTTGGTAGCTATAGAATTGCTTGAATTGTATTGTTTCCTTTCTTTTATCGCTGTGTATCAATACATTTTTCTATTATCAAATGGAAAGGTCAGGGTTGGTCTGAGGGTGGGGTTCCCTTCTGAGGGTGACCCTCCCCAAAAAAGGTATCTAGGTCCAAAATCCAGAGCCAACATACCCCACATACACACCCTCATACCATATCCCAACACCATACACACCTACAACCCCCACACCTATCCACCCGCCACAAATTCCTCCTACAGACCAACACCCCACATACCCACACATGTACAGACCCCCACAAATCCATACCCACCCACCCATACCCCTACCCCCTCACAATATACAAGAGTAAGAGTTCATTTTAAGCTATTACACAATCATCTCTATGTACATTATGCAAACACATGTAAATCGACAATTTTTTAAAAATCAAATTCATTAATGTTGTAGTTTGATTATTTTGGTATTTTTCTGGTTCTGACATGGCAAACCCCCTTTACTGAAAGAAGTACTTCCATGGACAGGGGGAGTAACTTTTGGTGGCAAAGGTCAGAATGTGTGTTAAGCTATGTCTGCAAAAATAAATCACAATCTCTTGTTTTAATATGAACTGGTTAATTTCCTTTATTTTTTGCCCACCATGACTGTTCAGCAAAAATAATTCTTCTGCACAGTTTTATGTCTCTCTTAGATAACTAACATTTTAGATATATTTATTTCCCTCTCTCTTTGGGAGCTCTCAATTTCTTTATTGCTTGCCCTGTTCTCCTCCTCACGAGTTCTAAGCAAATGGCAATTCTATGCCACCTTGTATTTTCTACTGATATCAAAATGTGGGGTTCTCTTCTCTTTGTTTATCTTTATACATTCTCATTACTTTCTCTTCTTTAGGTCTCTGGGATGTTACCCAATGTCCTCAGGTATCAGACTCACCAACTCAGAGGTCTCCCTCTTTACCTCACTTCAGCTTCCCAGGTAAGTCTCTCTCCAGGACCCTCCTTCCATTCCTTTCTTTCTGTTGTCTCTCTCTTGTAGTCTCTCCCTATTTCTTCTTTGTTTCTTTCTTCTCTTTTCAAGAGCTAATTCTGGGCTCTGTTCCCCTTTAAATCCTTTTGGCTGTCTCCTGCCACTCTTGCAGCCAGCACTCCCCTCCCTCTGCACATGCTGCCTTTGTTAATGTTTTCATCCAGGTCTCTCTCTCCTCCATCCAGGTATCCCTGTCCCTCTCTCTCCTCAGACTCATTGCTAAGGTACATTTTCTGTTTCCCTTCACTCCCGCAGAGTTTTGTGAGGAGGTAGACTTGGTGTCTAGCATTAGAGGGAAGGACTTCTGGTCCCAAGATGGTGACCAGGGGCAGGGCACCTATCAAGGGGTGGGGCTAACCTTGCAGCCCTCAACAGCTTGCCAAAACTCAGTATGTGGCCCTTCAGCTGAAATAATTGCCCACCCCTGCTCTAATCCCTGAGGAAGGGGAGATCTATGTTTCATTACCTTTTCCAATAAATGCTAAGCATTTTGCTATCAAGTGAACTGATACTGTAATGGATACTGAATCTAGATTAGAGGAGAGTAACAGGACAATACTTACTGAGTGTCGGCAGGAGCCGGCAAAGGAACAGAGAGCTGCCTGGGAGCCATGCAGTTCTGGAGCAGCTGCTCTATAAAGCTAGAGCAGCCGCTGGAAGGAGAGGCAGAAAGAAACAGACCCGGATGAAAAGGGAAAAGGAGGCCACTCTATTTCAGAACCAAGGAGGAGAGGGGCAGAATGGACACAGTGGCAGTGAACCAGCAGTTAGCCATCTAAGGAGCTCTGAGGAGCTACACTAAGCCAGGAGCAACTGGCTGGAGAACCACTGCCATGAAAGCAGTGATAACAATAAAACAAAATGCTGGAGAAAAAGGGCTAGCCAGGAGAAGGTGGCTTAGCCCCTACAGACACAAGTAAAACTTTTCTTTTTACTTTCTCTGTTGATTTTTTATTGGACTAATGTTTCCTGAAGAAAAAGGAAACTTTAGAGACCACAGCCCAGAAGGTCTCTGTTTCATTTGTTTGAAGTAAATTTATCTAATTTCAAGGAAAAAAGGATTTAACCCTAGCAAGACTGGAATGTTGATTTACCTGAGCCAGATAAATCAGTCTGGGGTATTGAAGTCCATCATTACATTGAGTATACATGGAACAACCAAAAAACAAAGAAAAGAAAGTTAATAAATAAAGGAGAATTACTGAAAAGAAAGATTTCATAGAGTCCATAGATATCCGGGCTGGAATGGACCTCAGAAGATCATCGAGTCCAGCCCCCTGACCCAGGGGCAGGAAGTCAGCAGAGGTCATAGGATCCCAGCAAGATAAACATCCAAATGTCTCTTGAAAGCGTTCAAAGTACGTGCTTGAACCACCTCCGGAATCAGTCTATTCCAAACCTTGGGGGCACAGACAGTAAAGAAGTTCTTCTCTATGTCCAGCCTGAAGTGGTCCTGGAGGAGTTTGTGACAGTTCAATCTTGTCATCCCTTGAGGTGCTCTGGTCATCATTGTAAGTTTCTGTTAATGAAAGTCTGCTGAATTTCTGCAAAGCAATAAACTGGGTTGGAAGCCTCATTAGAAACCAGCCCTAGCTCTTGGTGTCTAGTGGTGCTTAGAAATAACCCTTCCTGATATAGATCTTCTTCTAATATCAAGACATGGCAGGTGGCAGTTGGGTCCTAACTTAGACATCCTGCAATATATACAAGATCTAGGTTGGGAAGGCTTCTGTTAACCCCACCTTTCATTAAGTTAATAACAACCCCACACTGAAGTAAAGAGTTCTAGGTAGAAATAGAAACAGCCTGAGAAGTTCTGTTTTATCTGACAGCTTCTATGACACCTGTAGGATTTTCGTCCTTATTTTAAAGTTTAGAGCCTTTTGTCCATCCTCTTTTATTACTAAATTCTCTATTTCTAAAGTTTACTTTTATTCATTGGCTTTTTAGTCCTCTATCTACCTGCAATCTAGTGTTCACTTTGGATTTAATGGCAAATTATTTAAGGGGTCTTGTTACAGCTGTAAAGACTTTTAGCTCACATTCTACTCTGAGCTTGTGTTAAAGACTATCTCTAGTCAGCCTAGCTGCAAAACTTCTGTGGTCATTTATCATAGCTTATCCAAAGTACCTGGATGTGATTCAAACACATGCTTCACTACTCAGTTGCAGCTACAATGACCAGAATGCCTTAATTACGCCAGACTATCAGGCTCAAGTTGACTGTTGGCTTTACTCTACCCCTATATAGTCATGTAGATTCAGTACACACTTTAAAATAAATAGCTGAGTTTGTACCCCGATAAGTGAAAACTTAAGATAATTAATTATTCTTAAAATGAATAGGTGGATGTTGTCTAATTATCCAAGATAGTCTACATATCCTGTTATTAAATAGATGTATATATTAAATATAAATTGTGTTTGGTTTACCTTAAATACAAGAATGGAAAATAAGGTCTGGAAGTGACCTTAAGAGGTCATCTAGTCCAACCCCATGCTCAAAACAGGACTACCACCAACTATACCATCCCAGCCAAGGCTTTGTCCAGCTGGGTCTTAAAAACCTCCAAGAATGGAGATTCTACAACCTCTCTGGGTAACCTTTTCCTGTGTTTTACTGTTCTCCTCAAGAGATATTTTTTCCTAGTATCTACCCTAAACTTTCCTTGATGCAACTTGAGACCATTAATCCTTGTTCAGTTATCTGCCACCACCAAGACAAGTCTAGCTCCATTCTCTAAAAAACCTGAAGATATTTTAAAACACAAGGCAAGTTCAGTACCTGAAGAAGACTTTTAGTACAGCTACATAAAAGCCACAAGTTATTTTTCTCTTGAAATCTCTTTATGTTTCCTAACTCACCAGTTTGTTTAAAGAGTAGTTTGAAAGAGGAAGTATTAATGAAAACTAAATTTTAAATTCAAATTAAATTTCACAGTCTGTTTTACCATAGACCATGTGTAACAGAAGAAGCTGATAATGGAAAGCTGCAATAACATTTCAATATTAATTGAAAATCAGTTTAAATAATATTATCCTAAATATAAGCAGTGTTTATGCAAGATTTTATCTCAACAACTTAAGTTAACGGATCAATGACAATATCTCTTTGTACAACCCTGATGATTTATATAGATTCTTTCTGGCTATTTGGCTTCATCTTCAGTCCTTGGTTTAAATTGAATCTTCTTCTGTTTCTTTGAGTTTCTCTATTCATTATGCATTTGGGATTTTGTTTCTGTTTTTTCTTCCCCTTTTATTCCTGAGCTGCACCACTTTCAAGGAGCTTTTTATTGATTTTCTTTCTCATACAGTTCATGGAGGAAACACCTAATAAGGAATGATTACACCTGGCTATTGATGCTTGTCATTTCTCAATTGGTTTATCTCCTTAGGGACTGGTTTCAGTTGCTTCTTCAGTTCATGCATGCATGCATAGATATATAAGCAGAAGTTGTGAACTCTTGTCAAAGGTTCTCAGATTCACTAAACTTTTTTTTTACCTCAAAACTTTTCTTTTATTCAGTCCATTTTCCAAGATGCTCTTTCAATTCTAGAAATATTTAAGAGTCCTGGAAACATTTTCTCAGATGAATATAAATCCTTATCAATGTGTTTCTCAATGCTTCTGAGATACAGTGCCTTTAAAATTGATGGGCCAGAACTTGGCTTCCAGCTCATTTTCCTTTGTGCTACCTTAGTCTGAACAAAAATTTTTTATATCAAAAGTGTATCCATTACCTGGAATGGAATTTCCAACTATATGAAAGATAAATGGACTACAGAGTTACTATTAGGGGCACCAAAAATCAAGAATTTATTGTATTTACTAATTGTAAACTTACCAGGGGGGACCAGCGGGGAATGGGACCAGCCCTGTTTCTTCAAGCACTACCAGGAGTAACTAGGAATAATGTCCAGAAGTTGATTGAGAGTAGGTTCAGGCTAGACATCAGGAGGCACTACTTCACAGTCAGGGCAGCTAGGATCTGGAACCAACTTCCAGGGATGTGGTACTCGCTCCTACCCTAGGGGTCTTCAAAAAGAGGTTAGATAATCACCTTGCCAGGATCATTTGACCCCAGCATTCTTTCCTGCCCATGGCAGGGAGTCGGACTTAATGATCTGCTCAGATCCATTCTGATCCTACCAACTATGAAACTATTGTCTCAAGTTTAAGGAAAATACCAAACAAGTAATGAGCACATAGATGCAAAGTTAGCTGACAAAGAACTATTTTTCTTTTCTATTTCATCTGTGTGTTGTGTTCCAAACATACATTCAAATGCCTTTCTTTAACAATTTTGATTATTATTTCAGGTTTCACTCAAGAAAAATAAGAAAATAGTGGGAAAGGAAAGAAAGGGGTAAGTGATTTTTAGGTCATGGGCAATATAAGGGTGAATTACAACTTACACTTAGATCATACTAAATCTCTGGAATATTAAGCAGTGTTAAAGTCACTCATGCTTTGACTAGTTGAATCTTCATAGAATCATAGAAGTAGGGTCAGAAGGGACCATGTAGATCTTCAAGTCTGACTCCCTGCCTGGGCAAGAGAAAAACTTGGCTCAAATGACTCCAGCCAGGTAGGCACCAAGCCTCTTCTTAAAGACCTCCAGGGTAGGAGCCAGCACCATTTCCCTTGGAAGCTGGTTCCAGCTCCTAGCTGCCCTAACTGTGAAGTAGTTCTTATGGATGTCTAATCTAAACCTACTCTCCAACAACTTGTGGCCCTTATTCCTTGTTATGCCAGGGGGCGCAAGGGGAAACAAGGTCTCTCCCAAACCCTCCTGGTCCCCCCTAGTGAGTTTATAAATGGTCCCCAGGTCCCCCCTCAGCCTTCTCTTGTGAAGGCTGAACAGGTTCAGGTCCCACAGTCTCTCATTGTAGGGTCTGCCCTGTTGTCCCTAGATCATGCGGGTGGCCCTCCTCTGGACCCTCTCCATGTTGTCCACTTCCCTCCTGAAGTGGGGCGCACAGAACTGGACACAGTACTCCAGCTCTGGCCTGAACAGTGTTGCATAGAGGGGGAGAATCACCTCCTTGGCCCTACTTGAGATGTGCCTGTGGATGCACGATAAGGTCCGGTTAGCCCTGCCAATCGTGACCTCGCATTGTCGGGCCATGTTCATCCTGGAGTCAATAATGACTCCAAGATCCCTTTCTGCCTCCATGCTCTCAAGAAGGGAGTTTCCCATTCAATAGGTGTGCTGCTGGTTACTACTGCCCAAGTGCAGCACCCTGCACTTTTCAGTATTGAAGTGCATCCTGTTTTTGTTAGCCCACCCCTGTAACCTATCCGGGTCTTGCAGCAGTCTTCCCCTCCCTACTAGCATGCTCACCTCACCCCAAATTTTGGTATTATCAGCAAATTTAAACAGGTTGCTTTTCACCCCATCATCCAAATCGCTGATAAAGAAATTGAACAGTACAGTCCCAAGGGCTGAGCCCTGGGGGACTCCACTGCCCACTTCTCCCCAGGTTGAATATGACCCATCCACCACCACCACCCTCTGAGTGCGAACCTTCAGCCAATCTGCAATCCATCTGACTGTGTAGTCATCAATGCCACAGTTGCCCAATTTTTTAATGAGAATGGGGTGGGAGATAGTGTCAAAGGCCTTGCTGAGGTCCAGAAAGACTATGTCCACAACGACACCTGCATCCAAGGCTTTCCCTCACAACCTGACCATGAAAGGCAATGAGGTTGGTCTAACATGACCTGCCCCTAATGAAACCATGCTGGTTACCCTTGAGCATCATCCCTGAAGCTAGCCCATTACAGATCTGCTCCTTGATGATCTTCTCAAATAACATCTGCTTCTTGTTATCTCACCCCAAGTCACCTCAGCTGGGAACTTGAACTCAGACCTCCCACATGGTATGCAGGAATGCTGCCACACAGCCACCACTCATTAATACTGCTGTTTGAGTGTATAGCTCTGATTTGCCAGTACAGGGTTGGTGAGAAGGGAGGTGACTAGGGGCTAGAACTCCTGGGCTCTATCTGTACTCTATGTGGGTATGTAGAAGCAGGGGCCTTGGACTGGTGTATCCTGGGATGCTTAAGGACTACAAATTACTTGTTTTATCTCTGTAATGCAGACTGGAGTTATCCTAACATGAGTTAAACCTTGCCTGAAGTGACATATCTTTGATATGCTCTGAGGGCATTTAGCACGAATTTAATGATCCTTAATGTGTGGAGGCTCATGTTTTAAGTATGGTCCAAGTATAACATGTAACTTCACCCTAAGAAATGAAATCTGGATCCCACAATGAAGGACTGTTCCTTTAACATTGCTAGCATTTCATGGGCAATGATGCCCTATAAGTATTTCTCAACCAAGGCTATGTCAACTGAGGCTGTTATCTTACCTTACCAATTATAAGGTAAATTATACAGTATTTAAATTATCTCATGTAAATGAAGAAACAGTAACAAATACAGGTAAATAGTAAGGTTTTTTTGAGAAAAAAAATCAATAGATCTATAGAACAGTATATGACGGACTGTTTACTTAAAAAAAGAGTAAGAGTAATTGTAGGGTTTTTAGGGTTGGGACTATGCCTGTGTATGGGACCTACAATAATACCACTGATCTTTTTAGTGGCCACTTTGTATTCTACAGTTAAATGTTTGCAATAATAAAGAAAACCAATAAACTTTGAACAATGTAATCACTGGAATCATGGTACTAACATTTCTCCCTCCTTTCCCCAAATTCATGGTTTAAATTGACTCTAATCACAAGATTTTATGATAATTCATAAAACCTTCTTCTCTTTGGCAGTGATAATTTACAGCAACCTCAATGCACAAGATTTCTGAAGAGGAGTTAAATTATTATTTTTGGTTGTTTACCAGTGAAACTTTGTCACAGAGAATATCACTTTTATCATGAAAATAAAGTTTGGATGTGCATGGGAAAACTAATGGGCAAAAACAATCTGTGTTCAGCCATTTTTAAACTTTCTTGTTATACACGTAAGAGAATAAAGAAGATTGACATTACAGGCCCCATGGCTTTCCCCAGTCCCAGTGCAAATCACTAGCTGACAAACTCAATGGTTTGGAACCTGGAAGAGACAGACAGTCCAATAAAGACTAAGCCAAGTCACACATTTTCGTTTAGACTGCTTGACAAGCAACAAAGAGAATTTTAAGGCAAATAGGCCTAAGTCAGAAACAATCTTCTCCTTGTTTTCAGTAAAATTGGTATCTACTAATTTCAGTCTTGTTTAAAAGTGTCTGCTTAAGCTGAGGTTAACCATGACTGGAAAGGTCAAGAGAAAGAGCTTTAGTGTGTTTTTTTCCACTTGACATGAGTGTTAATGCTAGCTTAATTAAAATCCACCAGCATAGCTTGAAAAGGATTAATTTTAAACACCTCCACAGGGAAATTATATCTTCCTCAAAATGTCCAGTCTGTATTGGTCTCAGGTAGCCAAGTGGGCTTTTTTCCTCTGCTATCTTGAAAAATGACATACTTTTTAAAGTGTAAGGAAATTTATAAAACTATATATTGTAGAACAAAGACTCTCAAAAAATGACAATTTTTGCTTGTAAAATGTAAGTCTTAACTTTCAACATATATAAACTATAAACAATGTGGGAAACCAATTATATAAATATTGATATTAAAGACAGGAGTAGTTGCATTATTAATGGTTATCTTAGAATTTTAAAGAGGCAGAATATTTAAAGAATGGGAAAACTTCATTTCAATACAAATGACATTCATTGTATGCAATCTGAATACTTAAAAATAAATAAAAGTAATTCAAAAGACAAGGATTTTTCTGGGTGATATCCTGATGAAGAACTATTTTGAAGAATAACATGATCGAAATAAGATTCTTCCTGATGAAGAATGCTTTCATTCCAAAATTTGTCTATGTCTATCCCAAACATTCAATTAAAAAAATCCATAAAAACGCTTACTACTCATAATTTCTGAACCATCACAGCCACAGCATCCCTCCAACACTACCTAAAATAATTTAAGTATTCAGGAACTTTCTTCCATTTCTAAAGTAAAGTAACAGTGCAAAAGTGTATTGGCCTGAACCACCTTGAAAATTCAGTTGATTTGACTGAGATTAGGCACTCTACACCAATACTAGAAGGTGGATCAGCAGCATGAGTAGAGAGCAGTGAAGTCTCCAAACAGAGATTAGACCACTGAGGTAAAGAAAATCAGTATTTTCTAGAGCTTCATGATATCACCCAATAAACAGAACACAAGAAGGAAAGGAGTGAGGATAAATGTCTAAGGAAGGATAGGTGGAGAGCCAATCTGGAGATTCGGAGAATTCTGTGATGTAGGAATAGATAGGATTTTTTGTTTGCTTGTTTTTGCTGGGGTTGCATGCTAGGTATGTAGGAAAACCAGCTCATCAGACCACTGCCTGCTACACCTGCTGAGCTAGTTGCTCACTCCTTATGTCAGTTCTATTTGCAGAAACTCTTTGATTTGCCAGCCACAAATGCCCATCCCTTAGAAGGGGAAAGAAGGAAAAGACCCCAGAGAACAGCTGCAGATTTTCCAATTGCCAAGTTAATATTTAAAGTTCATTTGTCATGCTCACATGATAACAGGGAGAACTGTGGATTCTATCATGATTTTTACTTCTTTTCAATTTTTTTCTCATCCAAATTGGGACTAATAATACATTGTCACCAGGCAAAGGAGTCACTATCTCCACTGAAGGTTGCAAAGAAACATGGGGAAGTAGAAGGAACACTGAAGGAAGACAAGAGAATATGGCGACAGAGAGAAGTAACATTTGCAGGACACCAAAAGGAGAAAGAGATGGAAATTATAGAGATAGGAAATCAATAGCTGTGAGACAGTCAACTCCGGGCAACAGAAAGTGAGACTGACATAATGTGGCAAGAGAAATGGGGATGTAATGTGGAGTGGGAAAGTGACAGAGACGAATGTGGGGGAAAGGATGAAAATCCTGCATGTTCATGTTCATTTTGAGATTGAATTTGAACAAGAAATGATTGAATGCACAATCTGAGGGGTTATTTTTTGAGAATTGGATCTTAGGCCAGACTTCCCTTCTCCTCATGAAGTTTGGTGGCTGTCTACATGGCTAGTTAACTCTGAGCATCCCGTTCTTAGGGCATGCCTATACATACACTTAGTCATAACTAAATTTACTGTACTTTAAGGTAATGTGCAGTAAGTGATTGTTGGCAGGTTTCTACACACACAGAGAACTTGCACTAGATCTAGTGCCAAGTCCCTTCATCCCTGCCATGTGCCCCTATGACCAACAGGGTGGAACTCCAGCCACATGGCTGCTAGCACTTGGCAGCCATGTTGAAGCCAGAACCAGCTGCCAGCACTTGGCAGCCATCTTGGAAACACAGTCGCACCCTCTGATCCTTGACCAGCCCCTTTCCTTCCCAGGAGCTGCATGCCCAGTGCAGGGCAGCATGCAGCAGCTCCATCCTTACCCACCCTGCCTCCCTGAGCCATGGCTGCTCCAGCCCCAACCCCTGCTAGTTTATATGCATGAAGATATATATTACTTTAATCAGTCAGGAGTTTAGGAGTACATCAAGCTTTTTAATGAAAACGTTAGAACAAGTGAAGCATCTCTCTTTCCATAGCAAGATGACATAGTTATTTCTTTATACAGTGAAGGAGTGTGGGGTTTAAGTAGGTGATCTCCAGTCAGTGTATTAATGGGATACAACGACTGTGGCATTATAACAATAATAGAGTCAACTTTCATTTAGTTCCCTATGTGTGACCCTACATCACCAGCTGGTTTAATAGCTTTGGGTCCATTGTAATAATCTGCATATGTATTACCATTACAATTTATCATAAACAACCAGAAACTTTGTCTAGATATCCCTCCTCCTTTGATACACCATAGTTAGTAAATAAAGTAGAACTAAGACCACATACAGATATTCTGTTTCTCTTGGAAGAATTGCTGCTCTCCCAACAGAAAGCACAAGTGTAGATATGTTCCGGATTTTTCTCCCAGAGGAAAAATGGCCACTCTAGGAGAAAAAGAACCTGTAAATAACCAGGATTAAATGACGCTTAGGAGAGCTTCTCCCATGAAAGCAAATGCCTGTATATATTCTCTTCTGAGAGAGCCAAAGCACAGTCCTCCAGCATCCCAGGGTGCTTTGCTTCCACCTCTACCTCCTGCTCAGGGAGACAATGTGTCACTCATTGGATTGTACTACTCCAGCTGAGCACAAAGCAGAACACACATCCTTCACAATCCCCACATTGTGCTATGAGGAGATGTAAGCTGACTCTGATCAATCTAGTCAGGCAATCAGGGCTGCCCTTTGTATTGCTGTCAGTCTGTCTCCAGACTGTCTAAAGGAACCTATAGAGAGCATGCTGAGATGTATGCACAGACCCTCCCTGGCTCTGCAGCATCAGCACTGCAACCTCCCTGCTTTTCAGGGGATTAGCATTTCAATGCCTGTTCACATTTCTCTGCAAAAGTTTTTCTACCAGGAAAAAAACCTGAGCGAATTCTCTCAGATCATTTGAATATGTGTGTGCCGCCTAAGATGAGGCAACGAAAACACCCATTATCATAAAAATGGCAGGTATTTTTCCTCAATTGTTAAGACTACCTGAATTTTAAGTTACAAGAACTTATAACATCAAAAAAAAAAAAAGGATCTAAACCCCCACACCATGTAGAGAATGGCTTCTAAGATGGAACAAAGGGTGTTGATCCATTTTTTACTTGTGATAACCCAGCTTCCTCTTGAAAAAGAAGTTTGATTTCAGTCCAAATTTTGAAAACATTCCAATATTTATTTTCCCTTAAAAAACAGCAGACACTTCCGGGTTTTTTTCTGAAATTTATTTAAAAAGAACATTCCTTTCTTGGCTACAACTTCATATTTAGACTTTAAAGAATGTTTTAAGATAAAGTTACAAACACCAACAAGTAAGGATGTATAATGGAAATGCTGACGTACTGTTTTCTTTTTCTAGTATTTCTATTTGCTCTTATTTTATGAGCATAGGCTCCTTTCCTTCCTTTTTTTATACTTCCTTTTCTCTTTCCTGTCTTGTTTCTTTCAAGCAGATTCTAGCCAATTCAGCTGTACTCATATTAAAGCTATTTCTTAGGCAAAAAAACTCAGCAACAACAAAAAAACTAATTTTCCACATTCCCTTTAAAAAGAAACCATTAAGCTTTCTTGTGTTTTTAAATGAGTCAACTGAGAATAGCAGCAAAAAGGACTGACAAGTATGCTGAAATCCCTTAAGAGTCACCCAGCTGAAGGTCCAGCACTCCCAGCATGAAGAATCCTCTCTCCGTGAGACCTGCCAGGCTGGAGTTATGAACCAAGAGGGTATTGTGGGCACTGCCCACCCAGCTGGTGCTGATGTCGGTGAATGTGCTGTGATGGTCCGACAGCCTGCAGGACCACGGAGTGAAATCTCCTGTGGCTGTAATAGGTTTAGTCTCCATGGGGCAGACAGGTGATAGGGATGTGGGTACTGTTCAGGCCCCTGATACACTAGGGGAATCTCAGTGGGTTCCCACTAGGGGAAACCCTGTCAACACTGCCAGGGGCTCATGAACATGGAGCAAGGTGTGGCCCAGCACATCCTGCAGGGCAATGCACCTCCAGGATGGTCTTCCCAGCTGTGGCCTTGACCATGCCAAACAGATGTCTGATGTACCAGAGACTGGCAGGTTTGGCTAGCTTGAGCAGGGTGAGGGCCAGCTGGATGTTCATGGGGAGGGGTGCATGCAGTCTGGTGCCCTGCCACTCCAGGTGGGTCTGGATATGCTGGAAGAGGTCCCAGAAAGTGGCCTGGGTCATAGATGTCCTAGATATTAGGGGCCACATGAGATAATTGAGTGCAGCCCTTGCCATAGGCAGGAAGTCAGCTGGGATCAAGTGACCCGAGCAAGAAATACATCCACATGTTTTTTGAAAGAGTCCAGAGTAGGTGCTTGCACCACCTATGGGGGGGAGTTTGTTCCATACCCTGGACACTCACACTGCAAAGAACTTTTTTTCTTATATCTAATCTAAATAGATCTTCTTGGAGCTTATGGCTGTCAGACATTGTTACTCTTGGAGAGCTCTGGTGAACAGCTGTTCTCCCAGGTCCTGATGTATCTTTCTTATATAATTATAGGCTGCCACCAATCCCCCCTGAGCCTTCTATTTTCCAGACTGAAGAGTCCCAAGTCCCTCTGAACAAGGTGGTACACCCCCTGAGAAAAGACACAGCCAACAGTGCCTGCAGGTAGTCACCATTTGCCACCCTCTCCTCCCCCACCTCCAACATCATTGGTGGTGTCTGCAGGCAGTCAGTGATTGCCGCTGGCTGCCACCAATGCTGCCAGTGGTGTCTGCATGTGGTTTCTGACCCCTGGTCAGTGCTTGCCAGCCCCCTTACCACTGACAGCACTGGCAGCATCTGTGGGAGCTTACTGCTAGCCGCTACCACACTCCTGCTGCTGCTGCCATGTTTCCACTACCAGCACTGTGCCAGCTGCTGGGGGCAAATGTTCATTTGTGTGACAGTGGCCCTGGGACAGTGCGCTATGGCTAGGCAGGCAGCTGCTGGTTCTGGGGGAGCTGGGTGGGGTGAGACAGCTGTGAGCCAAACAACAGTTGGTGTGGTGGGCCATAAGGACTAGCATCATGGCCAGCAGTATCCCAGGGCACTGGTCATCACTGCCAGGGGCAGAGGCTGGATTAGCCATAGCGCAGGGAGTTAGAGCGGCCAATGAGAAAGCTGCCTTATGCTGTCCCTGAGCTTGGCATTCTGCTCCTGGGTAAGGAAGAGGCTGCCAGTGGGGCTGGATTTTAAAGAGGGCTCCCAGGTGCTGGCAGTTGCAGCTGGAGCCTGGAGCTCCACTCAGTGGTGGCAGGGGCCTATTGCAGGGCTACAGGAAACTTGATGCAAAGAGCAGCAAATCTGTTCCCTAATCCCCGCATGTGTAGATGCCTGCCCAGAGTAGCTTACACCGGAGCAAATTTAGGTAGGATCAAATGCATGTGTAGATGCATCCACTGTAATTGTGTGGCTGCAGCTGCAGCCTTTTTATTTAATTCCTTCCCACCCAACCCAAGATGACATCCAGTGTGGTTGCCCCCATCTTCCTTTCCTAGTTACAACACTGATACCAGCCCTGCCCCCTACAGTAATTCTGTTTACACTGGTGGCTAAAGCCTATTAACTTTATCTGCCTGAACAGTCCATATGTAGCTACATAACTGCAGTTCGGGACATTTATACATAGTTTGTGATTCATTATTGCCCATGCTAAATTACTGAGCATATTCAGTAGGTCTGCATTCCAGCTAGATAGCTGCAGAGGGAAACAGAATTATCAAAGTATGCCCATAAGTCCCAAAATTTCAGTTTCACATTACCATGACTAGTCTGACCTTTTAGCTCAATAGGTAATGACAAAGGAGCAGAAAACCCAGGTTCTGTCTCCTCCCCTGCACCCACCCCCACCCCGCAAAGGGATTTGAACTTGTATTTGCTGTTCCCAGCAAAGTCCTGTAACAGCCAGGCCGTGGGACAGATGTTTTATTAGAACTACTTATGCTGTTATAAATATATACCTGCACAACACTATATTCTATTTGAGAGCTGATCTAACAAATGATATGACAGAAGATAGAACCATCCAGTTTAGTGTTATTAGAGGAGAAAGTTCAAGCCTTGAATGCAAAGGCAACTTACCTTAACATATATACATTTTCCAATAGAAATAAACCAAACAAACTAGAAAGTAATGTCTCAGATGTCCCAATAACTTCGGAGTCCAACCTGGATGAGAGGTCAAAAAGATCACATGTTCTCTTCCAGACATATGCCAGCCAACAATCTTTAATACAGTGCATTCTGCGCTATAGAATCGGTGGTAAATAGAATCAGCTGCTTATTTGAATCATTATGGGAAAACCAAAACCATTTGCATATTATTACATGTAAAAATTTCTCATATTGAATAATGATTCTCATTTTTTGGAATCATTTTACTGGAGAAGACTGGGAATTTTGCAGTTTTGTGAGGCGTGCTCTGCAGGTTAGCAGAGTTCCAGCCTGCAGGGTTCTGGGAGGGAGAGGGAGGAGGGTGGTCAGGCAGCGTGCACTGTGTTCATGTACAGTACATGACATGGCCCCAGAAAGCCAGGAGAGCAGCTCCTGCAGGTGGGTGGGGGGTGGGGTGGGGAGGAATTGAGCCCCTGTAGGCAGGGAGGGAGGGAGGGAGGGAGTTGGGCAGAGTTATGGCCCAAGTGGGAAGTAGGATGGGGCTGTAGGTGGCTAGTTTGGGGGGTGGGGGTCAGACTCCCTGGTGATGCACCCCTTGTGCAGTAGCTTTGAGGGTTGCAACCCCACGCCGTTGCCCTTACTGCCTGCTCCACCCCCACCCCACCCCACACACAGATCTGGAGGGGGTCCCCCCCTACCCCTCTAGGAGTGTACACAGCACCAGGGAGCTAGTCATACTCCCCACACTTGAGACCACAAGGGCAGCAGCAGGTGGGGAGCTGGGCTTCTCTCTACTGCAACAGCCGTCGCTTCCTGCTGGGGGAAGAGGGATATAGATACAGGTCCCTGGCCCCGTAGCCCTGGCAGCTGAAGGCCCCCTCTGGCAAGGCTGGGGGGCCGGAGGGCTGTGGGTGGGGGAGGCAAAGGGCACCAGCAGGGCTGTGAAGGTCGGCGGGAGGAGGAGTGAGTATCTGTGTTCTTAAAAGAACAGGTCTTCTTTTAACTGAATCAGCCAGTTAATAGAATCAAATCACCATTTCCCAAAATGACTCCAATAAGAGGAATCCACTGTACCATCATTCTACTAATAAGTGAAATCTGAATCTTGATTTGAGATCAATGGAGTTACGTCACAGAGACCCAATTAAAGACACTGGACAATTCAGTGCATTCCTTTACTTAAAAATTATACAATCAACTTAGTGTGTTTTGGTAATTTTCACATGATATTTCAATACAGTTAATCTTCATTATTAATTATATTATTTTAACAGTTGAACAATCTGAAAAAAAATACATGTATATGGATTTATGTATTAGAACAATCAAGCAGTTTCTCTGTTAAAGCATACTTTTCACAAGATATCATAAACCAAAAAAATAGCAAAATTCTTTTGCTTCTATTTAACTGAAGATGATAGACTTTTTTCCATGTCCCAAAGTCTGTAAAATATGAGTCCAGCACAGATATTTTCTTATTGATCAAATACCCTATTTATAGCACTTGGCTGTAATTATATATAGTTGGTTTTATTGCCATTTACATAGAAATGATCTATACAGCTTTTGATAACGTTAATTACCCACTGTCAGTGTTATCCCAATATGGTAAAAAAAGTTAACTATTAAAATATAGAGGTTCCCAATAAACAAAGCCTAAAGTAGAGTAAGAAAACAAATTCGTAATGATGTAGATTGACATGTATCTGACAAATAAGATTGACACCAATTCAAAGCAATGCCAACTTAGTCTACATAATTTTGTAAATGATCAAGCAGAATGTTATAATCAACAGTGTAAAAAGCAGCATTTAGATCAAGCAACATTAAAATGCTTCAGCAACCCAAGTCAGACTGCATTAATAAATCATTATAAACTGTAGCTATAGCAATATTTGTGCTGTATTATGATACAAAAATATATTGTTATTTTTCAAAGAGGTTGTTTCCTGCTAAATGGCGATATAATTCAGAAGCATTGACTTACTCCAGTGTCTTGTCCGAAAAATGGCAAATTTTACACAGGTCAATTACTACACATACCATCTTGAATCTAGATTATCATATACACCACTCTTTCATAATGGATTTAATCCATGCAGTTTTTCAATAAGGAGGAATGACACTAGACCAAATGAAGTGTTAAGAATTTGAGAAACTGATGAAATATGAGAGTGATCCTAGCTCATTTTTTCCAAAAAAAAGTAGAGTACAAAACGCAAATGGACAATATTGACATCATCTTGTGTATATTGCGTGAAAGGACCTCTCAAGTATAAAAATGAAATGCACTCTGAGCAATAACATCAAGCACTTAGTGATAAACATTTCCTGTGAGGCTTAGGACACTAATAAATTAGCTTGTGCGCCCTCAGTCTACTTTTGAAATATTTTAAGAATTCATCATATTCCTCAATGGAGTGTATCAAAGTTTCATCCCAGGCCAGACAATGCACCTGTAATTTAAAATCCCACAAGACTTCTACAATGCATTTTGAATTCTTCAGAGCATGTTATTACCAAAGAACTCTGTACGTAGAATAAATTGTACAACTGCTGATACAGTATCTGTGCTGGACAAAATTTCCCTATGTGGAAGAACTGCCAGCAGATACCTCGGTTTCATTAGGTACTTTTAATACTGGTAGTTCTTTTAATTTCATTTAAAATATTCCTCTTCTGTCCCTTGAATATGCATATTGTGGATCTAAACATGGAAAAACCTTGATAATTTATATTTTCCCCATGTGTGGTTGGCATGCAGTCAATAGTTTAGGGACCTTCAGTATGCTACTAGAATGAACATATGTCCTGAGGTATCTTATTCTAGTTTGCACTTACAGACTGCATCAGTAAGTAACCTGCAGCCTTTATGGACTCATAAAACTATATTGTAACTACAACCAAATGATATTTAGGATTCTGTAACCCCCTCTTACCTGGCATCCATCCACTCAACAAAGCTCTCTGACTTCATGAAAACAGAGTACAATGACTCTGATTTCCAATGAACCTTCAAAACAGTGCTTTCCCACATCATGCATAAAATGTCACACAGAATTCAGTAGACCAAAGTTAAGGGATGGAAAATATTAACAGTAATATAGTAAAAAGTCTTACCTGTAAAAGCAGTAAATTGCATGCATAAATCATATGTCAACAAATAATAATAAAACAAGGTACAGCGAAGCAATCTTTATGGAGGGTATTGAATAGAAGGCAATATGTACCTTGATATCATAATCAATATCTTGTCTCCCAGTTATATGCTGTTTCTTCTGAGTACTGGGTTAGGTGATGTGTTCCTAATAGGAATTACACACAACCTAAAAACTAAGGAATTACTACAGGAACACAGCAGAGATATCTGTTAATACTATGGTGTTGGTATATGTAGCAAATAGGAAAGTTAAGTCAGTTTCAAACGTATGTAATACAGTAATGCTAGTGTTCCCATTTCAAAGTTCAGACCATTTTACTAACAGGGATCCCCTGCTAATGACAGAGGCATAAGCCAAATGCTTTGAATCCCTTGTTTTCATTTCCCTGGTATAAAACTAGAGGTAATGGCAATTATGACTGGTAAAATCCTAATATATGAAATACAATTTTAAATGTTTATTCACAGTTAATATTTAAAAAGAGTATGTAAAATTTTAGGTGTTCAAGGTCATAAGTAGCATGGTCATCCCATCAGGTGGTAAAGTCTCTTTTGTATTCTGGTAGATTATATGTTCTCCTCCTACCCATAGCTGCAAAGCATGTTTGCAAATGCTGAAAAATGAATTCTTTGTTAATAATGCCTTCACTAAAGGCTTTCCATCTCTAAATTAAATTAATTCATGCACTGATAAAACTGAGCATGTATTTGAGAATGGAGGTGTCTTTTCTAACTAAAATGAACTTTTAAGTTTTCCAGTGCTTCAGTGTGACTAATTCTCAGTATGAAATGTTCATATGAAATGTTCTCAGCAAAACGAGAAAAAAAAATTGGAAAACAATGTGTTCTGTCCACAGTCACCAAATATTAAATATATCTACTCCAAACTCTTAACCTTTCATAGTTCATAAATGGTCTTCTGATAGGATCCAGCCAATAAGAAATAAGTGCAAAATTTATCATTCTAAAAGTAAAAATATAAAAAATAATCCCTTCAGAATGTCCATGTACCATTATAGATAAAGTTAACTAGTAGGTATCCTTATATATAGGACTAGCCAATTGCCCATCATGAATGACGGAGCATTTCAGGAAGAGCTTAGCCCCCTCCCCCCTCAAACACACACACACACACACACACACACACGCTCTCACGCTTTGGGACTGGCCATGTAAACAAGGAGTGGGTAATTATTTTGGGTGGAGGGCCACTTACCGAGTTTGGGCAAGCTGTCGAGGGCTACATGGGTAGCTCCGTCCCTTGGCAATTGCCCCACCCCCGGTCACAATCTTGACCCTGGCTGCACAGCCACACCAACCCACCCACTCTGCCCCTGGCTGCACACATCACACACATCCACTCTGCCCCTGGCTCCACAACCACAGTCACCCACCGACTCTGCCCCTGGCAGCACAATCACACCCACACACCTACTCCTGGCTACACACACTCATGTGCATGCACACACACACTCATACATTCTGCCGCGGATGCACACCCGCCCACCACACACCACACCCACAACCACACATACACCCCCCCTACTGGGCGGCCCTGTGCTCTCTGCTCTGGCGATGCACCCGGCCCACGTGGTGCAGACAGTGCTGGCAGGCAGGGAGTCCAATGGCTAGAGGTGGGCTGGGTTGCTTAATCCTGTTGAGGCTCCCACTGGATCCTAGTGTCCAGTGTCCTGGCTCCTGTCAGCTTTGACAGGAACTAGGGTCAATTCAATACAGTATTAAAGCCTAAGGGCTTCCTCTGCCTCTGACACTGTCTGAGGGGGTAGTGCCCGTGTAGCCAATTGCTGCCTGCCCTCTCTGGGGCACATGCACAGTTGGCCCCCAGCATTACAGACAGACAGACAGATAGACAAACAGAAGTAGTAAACCTTTTATCATTCTATAATAATAAAGTAGCACAGATAGTCAAGGGTCCTTGCACATTGAAATTAGCTTAACCCATTAAGCTATTTAATATTTTTACTTTTATATGCGTATGGAGCTCTATCCTCTATTGCTGGAAAGTATAATATAATCAAAGGAAAAATAAAATAAATCACATCAAAATCAAAACAAAAAGCTTGCAAAAAGAAAGCCCTTTGTAGAAATACCAAGCCTACAATTTTGTAGTATGTTGGTGAATCTGCAGCAAGCTGGGTTTAAAAAGGAAACCAAAGCAACATTTATGATTAATAAAATTGACAAGAGAAAAAGAAAAGCTTGTATAACTCATAGTAGGTTTCCTAAAATCCATACCAAAAGAAGTAAAGAGATAGTTGAATTACAAAATATGCATATAATAGTATACAAATAGTTAAATTTTATGCACAAAAAGTGATATTCTAGTGAAATCTAAGGAATTATAAAATAATAATAAATATGAAATAGAAGTTACAAAGTCAGTAAAACATTGACCAGTTTTGAAATCTAATGCACTTACATGAAGTAAGCTTAGCAATTTGTATCAATGGGGATTCATTTAAGCACGGAATGTGAAATTTCAATCAGTACTTAAATGCATATTGTTAATAAGTCACATTTTCTGCATAGTGAAATATTAGATACACTCTGCTGCAATGTCCTCTTTATGAGTTGCATGTGATATTTGTATTTTGAAGAATGCTTACTAATTATCTTTCTCCTTAAAAGAATGAAAGAAGAAAACTTCAGTGCTCTTAACTGCAGTTTATTGTCAGTGATTTTTAATTTTTTTTTTCAAAATCTGTTCAGTTAACTCACAACAGCAGCATTTGAGAAATGAAGTGTTTTTTATATTGGTCTGCGAAATGGCTTTCAAGGTCATGCAAAGTGTAAATGCAGCCCAGTTGCCACATGATTACACCAGTGAGACAATATCCAGTCCTTCATATCCCCAAATTGTGAGCTTCTCAAGCATGAACTATCATATTATTGTCAATTCAAGTCCGTTTAATAAACATTCATGACTCTAAAGTAAATAGTAGACTAAAGCACTCCCAACTTATTTTATGGGTGACTTTTTAATGATTTAAAATACATTTTTCAAGAATAACGATGAAAGGTCACAGCCCATAATATCCTATTAGATTGTTGTTGTTTATTGAGTTTTTATGCATGGTTTAAAATTGAATTATTTTAGTATATATCTAAAATATACTTGTGCCCTTCAGGAAATACCCTATATAAAAATAAAGTATATTATGAAAAGCACAGATGGTATTGTTGATGCTCAAAAATATATTGTGAGATCTAATTGTACATGTCTGTGAATTTGAATTATTCAACCTCGTAAAAAAGGGTGTTTTTTTTCTGTCCCTCATAGAATGATCACTTTAATAGTGATATATATTTATTTCCTTTTCATAAGCTTTCAGGATCTATTGTCCAATTGACAAGTGTGCATAATGCCCCTTAAAGTTTGACCATACACATTACTGAAAGAATTAATCCCCTAATTAGCTAAGTCTGAGATGAGAATATGAAAATCAGGAATTTTAGTGAATGTTAATCAGTTTGCAAGCTAAACAGTTGATTTTTTTAAAGCTTTGTTACTTCAGTACTTTTTTTTTTTTCTCACTATATGCTTTCCCTATAAATGCAGTGCTCAAGAAAGAGGCCCAGTTTGCCAGCTTGGCAAACAATCTCTCTTGTTTATCAACACAATTTTTACAGTAAGGATATCAGGTTGGCCACCCCTGTTTATGTCTCACCCCTTATCTAAACTGAATGTGAATATAGTCCAGTGTCCATGACATATTCAGTCATTGGCACTTATGCCAACTATTCTTCCATCGTCTTTAAGTGCCAAAAAGAGTGTCAATTATGACAGGAAATGGGAAGTATTTTGTAAAGCAAACTTGCCATTCTGTAACTGGAATGAGACAAACATATAATTTCACATGATTTCAGTATCATTAGACTAGCTAAATAAAAAGTGCTACTGCTTTCCAACCTTTACTGATCTTGGGCCAACGCAGAGCAAATTTTATCCTGAAAAACTCTCACTGTATTTAATACAAGCTTGCAAGAGGAAAGACTGAGTTAAGCTGGAGGGAAGACTTCAGAATTTAGCTCATTGTATATTGTAACTTTTCATTAGATTGATATAAACTTTGTTTTTCTCAAACAGGCATGATTATTTTAACATACAATATTCCAAGTCTTCTTAGATGGCTTAAAATAGGTCCAGTTTCTATTTGAAATTATGTAAGCATATTTCCATATCTCCTACAGACCAAAGTTCAAGTTTTAGAGCCTGTTTCAAATTCATGTAAAGAATATTCTAAGGGTAATGACTCTGGACTGCATTTTATCAACAAAACAAACTTTACAAATGTTCCTTTGGGCCATCAAAGGCCCCATTCTTTGAATTTACAAATTACTATCAACTGCAGTATTCAGAATAAAAGTATTTTTATGGTCTTTTCCCTTGCTTTATGGCTGAGGGTTCTTTCTGTGTATAGTCTTTCCAAACGGCTAAACTTTACAATATGAGTTACTAGAGAAAACACTGATTATTTCACAGAGGTCACTATAAATGCTGACATTTGTAAATACCAAGATGGTCTATATTTATTTTGTTATAATGGCAAAAAAAACCCTTAATTTATACTTTCCTTTCACTTCCAGGGATCTTCACAATTCTTCCACGCCCTACTTACCCAGTTATTTCCCCTCCATCTGCTCTCTCTATAATGCCACAGGTTTTAACATTAAGCCATAACATTGTTTACTTCAATCTTCACCTCTAAGTTTTCTAGTATGAGTCTTCTGAAAGATAAAATACCTTTCCTGAACTACTCCATGCAACTATTACCATTGCTTCCTTCAAACCTCTCCTCAAGACTCACTTAACCTGAAATTATTTTTTAAAGGAATTCATGTCATATGACATTTAATTTTTTTATCATGAAAAACACATTACCAGCTAGTTTTTCAGTACTTAACAAATAAATAATAAATAGAATTAATTGGCATCCTGAATAATATAGTGGATTAATCAGATGGGTAAGACTGGGGATAGCTAGACACTTCCAAAGGGCAATTTAAAAAGTTAGGATGATGACTGGGGAACCACTCTGAGGTACCCAATAGGACATGTAGGTATTGGAATCAGTCTGAATGCTTGCTTTTCTAGAGTCCTGAACCAGGGCTACATAATAGGGATTTTTTTTTTCTTTGCAGAATGACTAGGTATTCAGACTTGTTCACCACATTTCTTGTCATTTACCTGTGACATTTTGGTTTTCCTGGCCATCTAAAGTGCATTTTCAACATTTGTGCACCTCAGGGAATTCTACTCCTGATTTGTAGTGGTGGGTGCATGGAAAACAATACATTACTATGGAGTCTCACATACTGAGCATGCACAGCAGCAGCCAGGGCCCATATATATGCCCCCTGTTATGTGTCCTCCTTTTGCCCCCTTACATCAGTGATAAAGGCACTTACCGGGGAAACTAGAGGCCCTGAGTTCTAGACTCACCCCCTAAACCAAAAGGGATTTCAAATAGGCCTTTCTCACTACCCAGTCCAATACTTCAGCAATCAGATCACAAGCCAGCCATTAACCAGCCCAGTTTATGTCAATCCATTGGAAACTGAGCTACTAACATAGTCATGTTGGGTGGGGGGGGAGGAAGGATGGAGGGTACTAGGGAGACAGGGCTTCTCCTTTCCAGACTACCAGCCACTGGACAGAGTGACACCCTCTTTCTCCTAGCCCCACATGTCTTTCATATATCTCCCTTCTCATGGCTGCTCAAGAGGTCAACTTCATAAGCAGTATCAGAAGAGGCATTGGATAATGGCTGACCTGTGGTATGGTAGTTAGAGCACTGTCTGGAAAGTCAGAAACCAGTGGCTGTGGAACTCCCAGGTGAGTGACGTAGCCACTCAAGAAAAGATGGGGGGTAACTCACTCAGGTTGTTGTTACCAGTCTACATGACTGTATAGCTGTCCATATTTTTCAAGGAAAAGACTTTCCCTGGATGCATAAATACCCCAGAGGCACCACTAATGGCCGGTTAGGTGACCAAAAAACTCAAAAAAAAATGGCACCTCCCTACATTTAGGGTCCAAAACTGAGGACCTCTGTTCACCAAGAAACCAGAACCTAGTACTCTCTACTCCCAGGGGAAAGACCGTAGCACTGGAGTACCCAATAGGGATTGCCAGGCATAGAACTCTTATTTTCTCTGAGTCCTGAACTAGGGGATACACATTAATTGTGACATTCAATTCTTTTCTGGAGTCATGCTCCCTTTTGGTTACTCTTTTTCTCTCTGACCCTATATAAACTTGTGTTCCTTACTGCATAGTGACCCAGCTTCAGCAACAGTTGTGGAGGTGCCTCTTTCCTACTCTCTAATGGGTGGTTAAGACACTATCCTGTGAAGTGGGAAATAGGAGGTTTGAAACACTGGAAGGTTAAAACTTAGGTTTCTCACTTTGTTAGTGAATGCTCTAACTTCAGGTTGTTATGTAAAAATTATGTAGTGATATCAACACTTGCCATGGCTTTCAGATATAGTGGAAACATTTTCTACAGAAAGTGTCCTCTGAGCACAAATAAAGACTCAATCTGCTTCAGAGACATACCGTCAGTTTAGGTACCTCCCCAGTTCCATTTTCAGTCACAGTAGGACATAAATGGGAGTTAGGCACGAAATATTCAGACTAAGGTACTTGTGAGCATTCCTGAACACTCACTAACTTTAGGCACTAAGGATTATTGATGTCCAAATGAATTATACTGAATGAATTTAAGCATGAATTTCTTTTTAATACGTGACTGGCTTTTATCAGTTGTACTTGAGTCTCACCATCATCCCAAGTTTACCAATCCCATTCTAGTCCTTAGCTTCATTACCCTAATAACAGTATCTCAGAATACTGATACAAGGAAATCTTCATTGTGGCATACTTTTCTCTGCTTTTACTTCAGTGTTTTTTTATGGTGTTTGTATTATTAACATGTTTTTTTCCATGAAATAAATCTAAACAAATTGTTCTCATTCAGCTCTACTTCAGGAAAGACAAACAAAAATAAAAAACTGATTGGTATTTCAGGTGTTTTGATGTTCCAGACATAAAGCTTTTAAATTATTCTTACTTTGCATTGTTTCATTTTCAGAAACAACTTTGGATCATAGAGTCAAAAAAGGGAGGGTTCTGGAAGGGATATCTGGAGATAATGTAGTTCAACTCCCCTGCTCAATGCAAGGAACATCCTGTCTAAAGTATCCCAGTGTTTAAAAGCTTTCACTGATGGAGAATCCATAGTCAGTCTAGGTAATCTGTTCCAGCACATAATTTACCTCATAGTGGAAAAATTATTCCTTATATCCAACCTAGATTTCCCTTGTTTCAAATTCATGTCCCTCCATATCCTGTCCTCTGTGGACACAGAGAATGTCATCCTCTTCTTTATATCAAACTGTTTGTATTTGAGAGCCTTTATCAAATGCCCTTTAAATCCTCTCTTCTCCAGGCTAAATAATCACAGTTCTTCCAACCTTTTCTTGTATGCCATGTTTTATAGGCCTCTTGAAGTGTCTCTCTTGAAGTGCTGTGCGCAAAACCAAAAAAATTACTCCAAGTGAGGCCTCCTGAGTGAAAGGGTCACTTCTCAATACTTTACGGAACAAATCTCTATGACATAGTGACATATATCATATACTATTGATCTACTCTGCTTCTCAATAACATATAGAGAATTGGAAACTGAACTGTTCAGAAAGGGAACTGAATTATACCCATACCTACTGTTATGTGCTTTTGACTTATTTCCTGTTTTGGTTCCTTGGGACTGCTGTAGCAAAAAAGCATGCCTTGCAGCTTGATCTTTTAAAGACAGCAATGGCTTTCCTACTATTGTTCTGGAAGGTGTTCTTGTTATTTAGATCTGTTGTTGAATAGGCTTTCCCTCTGGCATTTTGGAGCTAAAACTGGTGTTTGTTCATTGCAATACATTATTTGAACATAGCTAACTGCTATGTAAGTCCTCGAAGGAGAGGAGACTCTCAAGACAGCTCAGATTTATCCCATTAAGGACTTTATAGATCAATATGAGACACTTAAAATGGATTAGGAAGGAAATAAGCTCCTAGCACAAAATGTGGAGTCATGTTATAATAGGGTTCACATGGAATTGCATTACGCACCAAACATCACTTTCTTATGTACTTCTTATCTGAATCAAAGCAAAATGAATTAAAATAGTTGCAGCTAGAGATGGATGGAGTTCTGGTTACTGGAGATGGAATAGGTGAGGAGTTTCAGTAGCTGAATAAAAGGTGCAAGTAAAATCTGCTCAAGGACACAAATATTTGAACATTTTCAACCAAGAGCAAGGGGGATTCTTCTTACAAACTACTCAAAGTTGTTTTCTTTTCCAAGCAGCATCAATGTACAGCCAACTGTTCTCCATCCACCTTCCTTTATGTACTATCCACATCAAATAAAGTCCAAGCTAATTATATGTTATCAGAATAATGTTGTCCTTAAAACCAGTGTCACACTTCAATTCCCTAATCTGTTAGGTAAATTAAACAAATTAATCCCTGTGGGATGAGACATACAAGAGCTTTTAGGAAAGAAGAAAGGAAGAAAGTAACTTAGAGCAGTTCCTGGAGGGGCATATAAGGTAACTGTTAGACTTTGAATCCATGCAATGCCCAGCGACTAGGGAGAAAATGAATCGATGCCATCATGCATCACGTTCACACATTGCTCATCAACAACTTTATTCAAAATGGAGACAGCTTTGGGCCAGCTCCAACAAACAGGAGTGCTGTAACAAACATTAGTTTTTTCATATTTATAGACTTTGGTTTATGGTAATTAACATTTACCCCACCTTTGTCCCTCCTTTGTTCCACCCTTACTCCAGAAGCTCCACCTCTGTTTACTGTTTGTTTCATTAGCATGGAATTGTCTGTGTATTTCACTTGTTTACATGTCTTTTTGCTATGAGTGCATGCCTAAGACCCTGACCCCACTTCTTCAGTCACTTGGGCAGACTTTGACTAAAGCCTGGAAGATTCTGGAGGCTTCTTTACCAATCACCATTCACCTTTTCACATATGTTTATCTTAGATTTTGTTACCAGTTATGTGGTGTCTTTCACATTCCAGTCTGTTTTTCAGTCCCAAATTTTACCATCTCCACATTCCTAAGACTTCACTTAATTCACAGCAAACAGCCTTACACAGATTCCCTTGAAAATGGTTGCCACAGTTAAGATGGTTACTTAGCATAAGTGAATGACTGGCTTAGCATAAGCATTCATGAGCAAAATCTGCTTTATCTTCTAACAATAGCTGGTGGTTTGTATCCTGTTTCTTTTACATAAGGAGCTATATATCTTACAACACGACTATATCGTTAAGGAAATGCTTGCCTATGCATCTTGCAATGTTACTTTTAACATACTATTCTGCCTTGTGGTTAGCAGCTTTGCTAGGCCACAGGCCATAGACATTCATTCAGCTGGAAATCCAATGCTCTCTAAGATCCAAATACTGTCACTCTAACAATAATTATTTCACATGGTGTATTAGTATCTGTAATGGGACTCCTACCCCATCACTGAAGGAGAGAGGGGGCCAGGGAGCAGCTGGCTGGCTCCAGCCCACTGGAAGAACCGGTAGTGGTAGAGGACCCTTTAGTAAAATGGTTGCCTGCCCCAGGTGTAGCCAGTGATTGACAGGGTGAGTAGGAAGTAGTGGTTCAGCTGACCCAGAGAGGAGGTCAGAGGCCTCGTAAAACCAGGACCATGGCTGAGGCCTTGGGAGAGAGGGACCTGGTTGGCCAAGAAAGAAGGTGTCCAGATGTTGGAGAATTGCAAGGAAGCCCCTGCACCACTTGGCAGCAGAGCTAAATATTTTGGCTTATAGCTCATTTCCACAGTGTGACATTGACATAGGGTTGGTGAGAGGACCTTTTGTTTGGGAGCAAATGCTTGTATTTTTTTTGTTGTGTTGAAGTTGAATCAGAGAACTGGATTGTGGCTTTATAGGGGGATGAGGAATCTACCAAGAAGGGTGCAGAGATACCCCAGGTCCTAAAAGCTTCAAAGGGGGAGGCAGGCAGCATAAGGGGCCAAGGCCTGGTCGTGAGCCCCAAAAAGCTTGGAGGTTGCATGCAGCACCTGGGTAGAGTGCTGATATCAGCTGAAGTACTGTACCGTGTGGCAGAAAAGACTGAGAGCACAAGCCCAAGTGAAGGATGAGAGAGGCTGAGGAGCCCAGAGTCTGTGAAAGACAAGGCTGGAGTCAGAGCCCAGGAGCCTAAGGTCCTGGGACTCTGGACCTTGGGTGGAGGTGCCTAACCTGATGCAAGGAGGCCTTAGCCTAGATCAGGACTTAAGACTTGAAGAGAACTCCTCCCAACTCCTGACCCCTAGGGGCAGCCTCTCAGTCCAATTATAACACCAAGACATGGAAGATAAGACAAAAGCATGAGATCCTGAAAGGCTAGAGGGGGCAAGTAAGGCAGGATCCAAGTGACCAGTAGGAGTGACTTGGCCATTCCAAGGCCTGAACTGCTACAGTGTCAAAGTATTTTTTTCAACTTGAAGAAGCTATTTATAGGCATGTATAGACATATTCTCTGATACATCCTTTCAGTGCTAGAGAACTATTTTTGATAGCCAGAAGGCCAGAAAAAAACTGTATATAGGAAGAAACCATGGCTACATAACTCTAACAGATGTATCTTGTCAAGAAAGAGGGTGAGGAAGTATGGAGGCACATGGAAGTATGTAACATGGATGGCACTGGTCCCTTCCAGGGGTCCTTCAGATCTGTGATGTTTGTAATTAAAACTAATTTCTACCTCATGGGAAAAACAAATCCTGCCCCTTTATTGAATGACTTGTAGTGATCACTTGGAGAGGCCCTTAATGAAATTTCACTCTTCCATCTCCGTGGGGAACATGATTTAGACTTTGTGAAAAACAAATGGTGAAATATAAAGAATGTGTATATTTCCATCATTGACATTTTATGGTTGGGTTTTTTTCCAACACTACATCTGGGTAGTTTGTGCAGATAGCATTTTCTTGCCCTGCAGGTAATTATTCCTCATTTAGGTGGTACCTGAATCTTAAATTTGCACAATTCTGATGCACAAGATTTAGCACCTAAAAGAACATTTTTACTAAGTCATTGTTAATCTACAAAGCAGCCCTGTCACTGATTAAGGACTATTCAATATGTTCTAAAAATATATGAAAAATGTTTGCTAGTTGAAAATGAATTGGTTCTGAATTCACAGATCAATAGTAAATAGGAGATCCATCATCTCACACATTAGCAGATCCCCGTCTAGCTTTTTCAAAAGGTTTATGATTTAAAAACAAATATATTGTATTCACTGTGAATTCACAATGGATGAAATTGAACCACAAGCCTATAACATAAGAATAAGATAAACAGAGTGCTTTATTCCCATCCATTTTTTAGCAGTTATCAGGTGACAGGTTTTTGCCCTAAGTGATTCAACTATATGCTTCTAAAATAAAGGTGGTTAGTGTGATGGTAATTTGCAAGCCATTAAGAGGATATATGAAACATTTACTGTAATTGAAGGAAATTATTTTTTAAAACTGAGAAAACAATGTAAATGAAATACAAAAAGAATGAGGTTCAACATTTGGATTTCAAACTATAGAGACATAAGCCCATATTTTAAGACTATCGCTTAAAACTATTAATTTAAAACTACATGTAACCAGTTAGGTTAAGGTGGATTGATTTACAGATATATAAAGTCAGTAGAAGCTGTGGGTGCCTCAAATGTCTGTGAACTTAAAATCAAGCCACTTGTTACCTCAATATGAATGAAGTACTCTCACTTAAGGTACCAAAGTCTGAAAGTGTGTTGATTCTTATACATCTTTAGGGTCCTAATAAACTGTTTGCCTACCTAGAGACTATACAGTCAGACTTCTGTCGAATTCTTGGCTTAGTTGTTAAATTCATCAATAAAGACCTCAAGCTCTCTTTAGGTTTCCAGCATGCAATTATAATCCAGGGAAAATTGCTCAGGGCCTTGGAAATTTCAGGTACACTAAGACTGTATAATTTCTAATCCTTCATGGTGGCTAGACTGAACACAAGCTATCTTGGGAGTCTTTATGTAGCAAAACCCCCAGTTTCTTTTCTTTTTTTTTTTTAATTTATTGCATTCCCTCCCCTTCCCCAACCATTTCTCACTTTTTTTCTCTCCTTCTCTATTCCCTATAGATAAGCATAAGCGAGCTCAAACTTAGGATAAGTTTTAAACATTTTTATTTTGTGTCACTATCTTCCCTGTTCATTAAAACCACTGTCATTTGCAATCTTGAGTTGGGTCATGTTTTACTGAACCCCAGTCCCTTCCACATCTTAAATTCTCTCTCTCAGCTCCAGTTCCCACCCTCTCTGCTAGTTTCCCAATCTCCTCCCAATTCCATCTCCTCTTTTCTGTCACTTCTCAGCCTTCCCTGCTCCTACTGACTTTTCCCTGTGATTCTCTGCTTTCCTGCCACCTGCTGCTTTTCCTGTGATCTTCTGCTGTCTGTCTCTCTGTTTTCAGGCTTACCCCGCACCTTCTGTAATTTTCCCAGCTCATCTTAGCTGTCCAGTTTTCTCCAGCTTCCAGCACCTACTGCCGCTCCCTGCAACTTCTCTAGCTGCTCTGGAGCCATCCTCTGGCTCCCCACAGAGCCCCTCTTTAACACCCACACTTTTCCTTAGTCCCATTTTTCTCTCTCTCTCCCTACCTTTTCAGCTCCCCCGTAGCTGTGCTAGCATTGCTTCCCTGTGCTGCAGGCTTTGGGCATTGTCTTTTAATCAATTAAGATCAATTAACCTAAAGTTACCCCCAGCCTCAGTTTTTCAGCCCAGGCCCCTGTAGTCTACCAGTTCTAATCCCAGTCCTGGTAACTTTAACTCCCTACACTTCTACTTTCTCACCTTAACCTTTCCCCAAGTATCCCAAGTACACCAAGCACATACATACACACACATCACAACACCCAACTTAGGAACTCACCTGTGTGTATGTGTAGGTGGGTGGTATGTGTGTATATTAGTGAATGCACATATATACATATATATACACATACATATATCATTGTGTGTGTGTGGTATATAAATTAGTAATCCTCGTATGTGTATAGGATGTGCAGGTGTTGGTGACTGGTAACCAATTCTGTCTAAATTTGGTGTGTGTAACATGTATGGGCTTAACCTAAACTAGTTATTTTGAATGTGAGTGTATCTGAGTTGCTAGTGTGTGTATGTGTGTGTGTATATGTATATATATATGTGTGTATATATGCATGTATATATGTATATGTATGTATGTATCTATATGTATACATATGTATCTATATGCATGCATGTATGTGTATGCACGTATATGCATGTATGTATGTATATATATGTGTATGTGTGTGTATATATGTGTGTATGTGTGTGTATGTATATACACACACACACATATGTATTGTGTGCATGATATATGAATTAGTGATCTGTGTCTAACTTCTGGGGTGTATAGTATATGTGCTTGAATTGGTGACAGGTATGTATGTGCCAGAGCTGGTAGTGTGAGTGTGTATGCCTGGTAGGGGTGTATGCACTTAGTGAGTGTATGTGTGCTTAATTGATTTTTATGTGTGCATGTGCACCACACCCTCCTGTCTAACAGCGCAATTTTGAAATCCTGAGCATTGGCCTGACCCCTCAGGGCAACATTTAGAGTATGCATGTACAACACAGCTTTGTAGTGGCATCCTTTGTCGGAACGATGGAGGTCTGGAGGGTTTTTGAGTTATTTAGGAGACTGACAAAGAATTGAAAGTGGTATAATAATGTGCTGATGCACTACTTACAGTCCCTACATAATGATAGAAAAGGCCTTGGGTAATGTTTCCATGTTATCTGCACATGACTTACTTCTTGTCAGGCTAAAGTCAAAAAGGAAATCACTAGCAATCCTCATATCAGCCTTGAGCAGAACCCATTTTCTCTAAGGCAGGCATCAACAATATTCTGTGGCAGGGAGTCCAGAGTGACCAGGTTCAGACAGAATGACTCAGCTTGGGTTGAAGGACGACAGTTGCTGCTCCTCCCTGCTATTCAGATCCAGCATGGATTGGTGAAAGCCCCTTTCTGCTAGAGGCCATGCCATCTGACAGAAGCATGACATGGACAGACCCCTCCACTCCATCAGAGCCCTAGACTCAGCTCAGGAAGAGTCCCCTGCTGCAGGGCTTTAGATCTGTGGACTGGATCTAAAGTCTTGGTAGGTTGAATCCACCCTACAGGCCATAGGTTGCCAATACCTGCTATAAGGAATCCAGTTTTTTATCATTAAAAGTTAACATAATTGCACTTCTTATAAAACATATGCCAGAGTGCCTTCATTGATTAATAATTTTTTTGGTTCAATTGTGGAACGCTGTGTATATGTTATCACTGAACTGTATGTGTGCTGATGTATTCAAACACAAAGCATTTTAAACTAGTATAAATATGTATCACATGTATATTAATGGCCAATAGAGTGGAATATCTCCTTTGGACTAATAAATAGTAAGTTTTCTAATTCTACAATATCCCATTCTATGTGCCTCTTTGTAAGACATTCACTTTGTTTTTGGGAAGGAAGAATTATTGTTTTCCCCTCACAGTTATACCCCCATACAGCAGGGCGAGAGCCTAAGATCCAATTTGTTTAGATTTATTTAATGGGATTTAATGGGAAAAACATGTTAATAAGAAAAACACCATAAACCACTGGAGTAAAAGCAGAGAAAAGTATTGCACAATGAAGATTTCCTTGTATCAGTATTCTGAGATACTGTTAATCGGGTAATGAAGCTAAGGATGAGAATGGGATTGGTAAACCAGGGACAATCATCTGCATGATACATCTGTTATACAATTACCTGGTTAATTGTGCAGTTGATTTAAGCTGGCTACAATTAACTATGACACCGTGAAAGGTCAAAGGAGTTATAAAGTTATTGCTAAAAATATATAATAACTTTATAGCTGGTTTCTATCCACACAGCAAAATTGCTAAACAAAGACGGCTTTATTGGTGGAATATTCAACAATGAAAGAGGGTTATTTACACCTGTGAAATGAAATACAGTTATCAGGAGTCAGGTAGATTATAATGAGCCACAAGAGCAATTGACTCCATCTGCACTCAGAAGTGCCACTGCTACTTCTGGGCAGTTAATTTTATACTTTTGGTGGGGCAAAAATCAGTGAGATGTGACTGTACCAACCCTGGATCTACTACTGTTGGACTCTTTTTCTCCCATCATGTTGATACTGGAGGGAAGAGAAGAAAAAGAAACAGCAGTCATTTTACAGCATCTCTATTCTTCTATCCTGGGCAAAAAATCAGATTCCTTGCTTAGACATGTACCCCCATTTAAGAATGCTATGTTTTGGGGGAAAATAAATATGGTAATGTGTATGGCACAGGTGAAGAATTCTTTCCCCATAGCCAAAATTTAACCAAAAGGGTTTTCATCAGTTTATAGATCAGTTGCTTGTATATATATACATTCCTTTCCATCACTCTATATAACCCATACAAACAATTTCATATTACTTCATATACAGATGTCCTTTCTCCATCTTAATATTTGGCTTTGCGGTCTGTATGACTTTGAATGCTATGCAAATAAATCATGATACTTAGTGTTCATTTTCAGCTATTCTTCAGTTATTTTTTGTATGTGAGAAATTATTGACTTTTCTAGTATTGGCTACAGCAGCAAAATAATATTAATTGTATTATGTAAGTTTTATATTATTTCAGGGTTGTTGGATTGTGATGCCCTTCATACTGATTGTTTTAACTTCAATTGCCCATAGGCTACAAATGTACCAATCTTTATTTAACGTGGCATTTTGCAGGCAAATGATGCAAGCTGCAGTTTAGACATTGGTGGCCAAATTCACCCTGATGTAATCCCATTATTTTCTTGCAGTTACAGCAAGATGAATTTGGCTGAGGCAGTCTAGTAGAAAGAAGTGAAGACATATCCTCTCTCATCCAAGCCATTCCATTGTAAAATTAAGGCCACATTAGCAACCCTTATACAAACTGAACCTTCATATGTCAGCTTTTGCATCATTCCATGATAATACTGGCTATATAATTATTTCCTACCCACTAGTCTCCACAATTCTTTTGTGTGAAAGAAACAAATGTATAATGTTGCAGAATTTTTCTCACAAAAGTAAAAAGAAAATCAAATCCACCACAATGATTTTCTTGTTTGGGATGTTATTTATTGGACAATAGTTTATATCAACACATATTTTATCTGCTGTATGCATAATTCCATTCTCTATGTCAGATCTAGATAAACTAACTCTGGCATTAAAACTATTTTAGCATTTTGAAAGCTGCAGAAGAATTTGATTATATATTCCTAGCTTTCTTACCCTTTGTCTCCTCCTCTTCTAACTGCATTCAAATTGGTAACAAGAACACGTTTAAAATTAAAACTCCTTGTATCAGTAAAGCTAACCAAGGATTGGAGAATATGGCTAAAGATAATTGAAGAGTTGTTATACAAAACATCATAGAAGACCTCCGGAGATGGGAAAACACTCACCTCCACATATGAGGTAGGATAACTGTAATTAAAATGATTTCTGCCCTGAAGTTTAATTACTTATAATGAACAATTCTAATAAATATTCCCAGAGACTACTTCATTACTTCATAAATCTAAAAGGAAAAAAAAACTGCCTATCCATGACAAAACTGAAACCCCAGTATGGAACTAACAAAATCACATACTCCTGTGAAGAATGGTGGTTTGCAATATGCCCCACCTGAAATTATATCAAATCAATATTACACTGCTTTTGTTAATGTGTTTAATGACTCAAAGGAGGAATCAGTGTTATAGGTCAGAAGACAGCAAACACACGTTAAGCTCTTGGAGACTGCTCATAAAATTCTGAAAGACACTGAGCCCTTCACAAATTATATTGAACGCTCTCAGCTACCATCAGAAACAATGTGATTGCCTATATCTAGAAAAAATTATTTGGGGAAGTAAAGTTTGCATTATATACCACATGGAGAAAAAGGAAACAGAGAATATTAATAGAGTAGATGTATTCATAAGGAAAGAGAAAATTAATTGTTGACGTTGTGGTAAGTAGATAAATGGATGAAGTCTATGTGTGAAAAAGTTATTGGGAGATAAACAATATCTAGAGCACTAAAAATGTATATCAGAAAAGATCTTTATTAATATCTGAAAAATATAACATTCCAGGCCTTTCCGGAGATTCAGAGATGGTCCCTTTATAAAGAAAAGACATAGGCACCTGAGTGCAATCTGATGCTACTCTGCATAAGTAGCTGAGAAATTGTTAATGCATATTCTTTTATAACATGCTGACATTTCACCTGTAAGATTGAATCTCAAAAACAAAAAAAATTATGAGGAAGAGAAGAACCTACTTACCATTCGTATTATGTTTTTCAGACTGTAATCTAAATCAACTTCTTATCAAACTGGTGAAATAGAATCTAGCTCATCATGATCACTAGAACTATCTTGAGGCTGCATCTACGTGACATGCTGACTGTGCAGTAGCAGTGCATGTCAGAAAGCGTGACACAATGCTACCGCGCAGTAGTCACAAGCTGCTGCGCAGTCAGTGTCACAAAAGAGCCATTCCTCAGTGTGACTGTGCAGTAACTCTGGTTACTGTGCAGACATTTAGTACTTGTTTATACAAGTATGTCCCGGGAGCCGTTGTAATGTGGGACACTTACCCAGGACGGAAGACGTGCAGAGCGGAGGGAGAAACCCACGAGGCTTGTTAACCGCCTCCTTGTACAGCTGCGGCTGGCCGGTGACATCAGTGTCAGACGCTGCCTGGCAGAGTTAAAAATGGCAACCGCTGCTGCGGAGGGGGCCAATAGCCCGGAGAACAGGCTGCAGCCAAAGCCGGCAGCAGAGTGGGCTCTGCGGGCAAGCCTCCAGGGTTCCAGCAAGCAGGAGATGTTGGTGGCCGAGGAGGGAGGCCCCACAACGAAGACCTCAGCTGATCACCAGAGGAGCGACTGGCTGACCGAGTGAGGGAAGGCAGAAGCAACCCCAGGAGTGCCGCAGGATTCAAAAGTAAGTGTTGGGACGGTGGGCTTGGAGGACACCGAGCTGAGAGGCGAAGAGCCGAGGACAACTCTGCGGGAGGATAATTGGGGCAGGATTGCTGCCAGGACCTTGGACATTGAATGAGGGGTCTGAGCCGGTCGGGAAGCGGCAGGTAGAGGGGAGTGCCCTCCCCCTCCTTTAAAGGTGGCATGAGGCTGGGGTATAGGAGTGGCGGAGCCCCATGAGCAACCGTTGGGCCTAGCCTGGGCCACTGAGGGACCCGCTAACTAGCCCCACCTACTGAGGAACATCAAGTCATGGCAGGTGAGAATGGGATTGGCGACATGAGAAGAAGAACTACCCCTGTGATGAACCAGCCTGGAAGGGGCGGGGACAACTGCGAGAAGATCAGGGCCACCGGAGAGCAGCTGGTGGAAGCCCAGCGGTCGCAAAGTACTAAGTGATTGTGCAGTAACGATTGCACAGTCAGTGTCTCATGTTGATGTGGCCTGAATGTATTTTATTTTGTTTTAGATTTATAACATCAAATTGTCATTGTTCCTTCCATCTTGGAGGATATTCCTCCACTTTCTTTACATTTCAGTTTCATGCAGGTTCTGGGAAGTTATCTAGTGAAATACAGAAAGATAAGGTTTTAGACATAAAATGAAAAATAATGCAATTCATAGTTTAGATAGAGTTCCTTCATAGATCAGAGTTCCTTCTGGATCCAGACATGCAGGTACATGTGCTTTGTGGAGCTGCAAACCTCTTTGCAATGTCAAAAACCACATGAGCTGCACATTAATCAGTGCTTGGTGCTGCTAATTCACAGGGCGAGGGTAAAATTTGCTACTGGCATTTGCTCTGTATTGGAGCTCCCATGTTGAGGCATGTAAAGACAGGGGAGCAGCCAGCCCAAGGCTGCCTGCTTCTCTGTCTCGAGGTGTACTGCATCCCAGCCAGCTGGCCAGGGCACAAGGTGCCTCAGTGCAGGGGATGGCTAGGCCTGCTGAGGCACCCCATGCTCCAGCCAGTCCACTGCTTTCCCCCCGCAGCACCTGGAGCAGCGGGGCAGTGTTGCCCACTGCAAAGCACATGGGCAGGGGTACGCACTGAGACACAAGGTAGTGGCACAACTCTGTGCTGCTGCAAGGGCACACCCCTGCTCTTGTGGACCTGACCATAAAGTTGAAATTTAGGCCAACAAACATATCAAATATGTTTGAATGGAAAAGTCACTGCAGTCACGTCATGGATACGCAGTAGTTCAAGAACGCTTGAAGACAGTGTTTCGTGAAGTTGTAAACACAGCACAAAATTATCTGGGGTTGGGAATTATCACCATAATTTCTGTTAATCAAAAAATAAGAGATATTATTTATGGCAGACTAATGGATTTTTCCATTTAACGATGATAGGCCCTATAATTTGAAAGCACTGAAAAAAATAAACAACTTTCTAGATAAGAAAGTTTCTAGCAAGAGTGTCATTCCTTTTCAGCCACCAAGGGTCTTACTGTTTCTAAAGAATTTGTCTAATACTCACAAAATACTGAGGTTTCTGGATTCTCATGTGGTACTTCTGTTTTAATTTGGAAACTAAAATGACTGGCATCCTACTAAGGCCTCTTCTGCTTTACAGAAGTAGGAACATAGAATCCATGTAGGGTTTTTTTTTTACTACTTGCTTCTAACTCTTTCTTTTGTAGGTGTTTTTTTGTTATTGTTGTTGTTTTTATTCAGCTCAAGGTGTTTGGTTTTTTCCCAAGAGGGTACCAGGTATTATATTCCCTTTCATGTGTTATTCCTGCCACTCTTGATAGTTAGTTCAGATTGTTATTACTGGCTGGATAGGGCAGTTAGACTATTGATTTCTGGAGTTCTTAAAGCAATAGGTCCCCCTGAGGATATTTGATTTATGTTTTAACAGTTAGAATACCGGTAGTTCATCTATATTCATTTTTTAATAATTAAATATATATGTCTATATAAATGGATACACTAATCAACTCTGTGATAGGACAGATCTACAGCAGACTTGCATGGAGATATGCTGTTTACACCAGGTGAATGTGTCTGATGAAATAGTATATCAGCATTATTTAGGGACTTACGATTTTTTTTTTCTTTTTGAAGACTTTAAAAACAGATGAGGTTTGTATCAAAATGCAGGGCACTTCAAGAATGGTATTGTGGGCTTGGAGAAATGTGGTATCTAAAATGAGAACAATGCCACGTATGCTACATAAAGCACAACATTTACTCTTTCCCCTTTTCACTGTTTCTTCACATTCTTGTGTCTGGGTGTGTTTGATCTCTAAGTAATGTGATAGAAGCAGTTGGGCACTAATTCAACTTCTGCCACTGGCTGTTCAGTCAGATCATTTCTTTGGAGAAATAAAATAATCCTGATACTCCCTTCATTTAAGACTGGCTTTAAGTATTCCAGAAACCTGAAGCTGTATATAAATCTGTGCAACAAATAACTTTACGTGCATTTGGGAGCTAGAGTCTTTGCTACTTCTTAGAAGCACTGGCCAGCAGTTGCCACCCAAGCAATTCTCCCGGGACTTCTAATGTCACTACATATTTCTAAAGCATTATGTAAGGACCAAAGCCAGGCAGATTTTGGGCCATAGAGACAGATTAAAATTATCCTTTTAGATGACTATAGGACTTAGGTAACTATAGTACTTACACACTTCCACAATGTAATCCATGTTTATCTCAGTCCAGCAGCCTCAAAATCACAGAGGGCACATATCTACATGAGACATTAACTGTGCAGTAACCTAATTCTACTGTGCATTAGCATGCAGGGCAAAATACACTAATGCACAGTAATATTAGGCTACTGAAAGGTTAGCATCACTAAAAAGGTTTGTGTTTGGCACTACTATGCAGTAGCCCCAGTTACTACACATTGATCTAGTACTTGGTGGTACAAGTACTAAACGTAATGTACAGTAAATACGGTGCATTAATGAACGTGGAGATGTGCCCGCTGATTTCTAGATTGATTGGGTGCTTCCATTTTATTCAGAAAAGTTTCTTAGGTGTCTTGGCTTAGATAGAAGTAAGCAAGCTCTGAAGAGATCCAGATCAAGTACCTAGACACCGAACTTCTGCCTAAGAGGTGATGCCTACATTACATGTAAGTACCAATTTTTCTAGCTTCTTGCACAGCATGCTTGATTCCAGTTGACACTAATATTAAGTTCACATACTGGCATTGACATCAGCAAGTTTTGTACAAAGTGCAAGACTTAATAGTGACTTGTAACTATGGTTGGTAGTGATAATGGTGATCACATTTTACATAATAGCTTGAGGGTTAAAACATTTGTACAGGAACTGAGAGCTGTGGATTCTAATCCCTTGTTAGTCTGAAGGGATTCCATCTAGGGTTGTGTGAAATAGCACCATTTTGTTTCGACTTCTGTTTCATTTTGAAAGCACTGTTTCATATTGATTTGTTGAAAGTGTTTTGCTGTTTCAATATTTTGCCCATAGGCTATAATGGGGAAGCATAAAATTGCCTATAACTTTGTCCTTTTTTTGGAAGATCTGGATGAAAACAGCAGCAATGGTAGCCCATGCTGAGGGCATGAAGCTTGCCAGGCTTCAAGGAGATAGGGGTTTCCCCAGAAAGCGCACCTCAAAGTCTTGAAAGCAAAACTCATGTCACTTGTACGTGTGAAAGCACAGGGGGATGAAAACAGTAAGCCTGGTGCCTTTTGATGAGGCCACAAAACCTGCCAAGTATCAAGGAGATAGGTGCAGGGGTTTCTGGATAACTGCATATCAAGCTGCTGACAAGCAAAACTTGTGTCACATGTGCATGTTAAGACACAGCAGGGTGAAAACAGAAGGCACAGTAGCCCCTGCTGAGGCCATGAAGCCTGCCAGCTTTCAAGGATATAGGTGCAGGGGTTTCTGGGAAACTGCACCTCAAGCTGCCAACATGCAAAACTCATGACGTGTGTGACTCTGTGTGTGTGTGTGTGTGTGTGTGTGTGTGTGTGTGTGTGTGTGTGTGTGCGCGCGCGTTAAGGTGCATCTTCACAGGCACTGGTGCCTCTACACGAGATGGTAGTGTGCCCCCATGAGGTCTCCTCATCCCCTACACACTCAGGCCAGTCCACCATTTTAAATAACAACAGGTAAAATAGTAACTTAGTGAGCACTAGCACAGTAGCACCAGCAGCATCTCAGTCAGCCAAACTGTGACAGATCCTTTCTTTCCCCTCCTGCAGCAGCTTCTTCTCCAGCAGCTGCCAGAGAACTCTCCCTGCTAGCCCCAGCCCTGGGGCTTAGATGTGCCCTGGCCCCTGCGTCCTTCCGGTCAGGTGCTAGACGTGTTGGTTTTAGGACATGGCACTGACAGACAAGGTTCTTTGTGTCAATCTAATCTGGTATCTTTTAGCAGACCAACTGAATAGTTACAGAAATATATTTTAGCAAGGTTTGGGGTTGAAAACCCCTTTGTCAGGATGAGGAAGCAAGGCATGTGTGCTGTTCCTGCATGGAAGGAATAGTAAAGAAGCCAGAGGCTGGCATGCAATGCAGGCAAGAAAGTCAGTCAGTGAAAATGGAAATGGAGGCATTAGGGCATGAGGGACAGGCTGGGGTGGTGGGGGAAAGGGGATGTAGCAGCTCAGGTAAAAGTAGAGAGGTACCTGGGGAGTCAGATGTCTGGCAGGTTGTAGTGTGTCAGAATTATGTCTATATTGAGTCCATCAGTTTCTGTACCTACTACCTGGGAGGTTGATGAAATACAGTTCATAGGCTCATCTGTGAAAAGTGGTTTGTAAATTCAAATAAGCACTGAACCTTGCTAACCTCATCATGAGAAGCCAACTTCCTACAGCCCAAAACACACCGAATGGATCCAGGTCACGCCATGACAATACTCAAAACCTGTCAACAATATCTCCAATATGGAGATATCGTCACAATGCAATATATGTCTCCATCAGGGCACTTGGTGCCCTGATGGAAAACATGTGGAGACACCAACCGACAACGGTGCACCAGAATGAGCGCACACCAAAAATCTATCAAAGACAACAACAAAACAACACCTGTCTCCAATCTCTCAGGCCTAATCCTCAAAGGGAATTTACAAACCACTTTTCACAGACGAGTCTATGAACTTCATTTCATCAACCTCCTGGGTACAGAAACTCGTGGAATCAGTGTAGACAGTGGAACTCTGACACTACCACCTGCTGGACATCTGACTCCCCAGGTATCTCTGGACTTTTACCTGTACCACGCCCCACCCCAGCCTGTCCCTCACCCCATGACACCTACATTTGTATTTTAACTGACTGGCTTTCTTACTTGCATTTCATGCCAGCCCCTGGGTTCTATACTATTCCTTCCATCAAGGAACAGCACACACATCAACTGTAAATACCTCCTCATCCTGATAAAGAGTTTTTCAGCATGAAAGCTGGTATCCCAGGCAGCTAAGTTGAGCTCACCTGGAGCCTCACAACTGCACTGCAACCAGCAAGCCTCCGGCCTGTCAAAGATGTGATGGGTCTGGGCTTTCCCAGGCCAGGGCTGTATGCATGCTCGTGGTAGCTGGAGGTTATGGTGCCTCCTACCTGCCTTTCACCAGGGTGATCCTTGGTCCTGGCATTTCCTGGGGCTGCCAAACCACCAGCAATCCCACCAGACCTCCTGATATTTGCAGAGTGCAATTTTAGTGGTCATGCACAGGACCTGGAGCTTCTTCCTTCCCCATAGCCCAACCCATACCTCAAAGTTCATCCAAGTATGGAAGCTCAGCAGGGACATGTTCTTCCCCTGCTGATTAGTGATGCAGTGAGTTCCCCCTCCAGCTCTGAGAGTGGGGCATTAAATGTTTTTTTAAAAATGAAAAAACTGATGGAGTAATGAGGGTGGAATTCACTCTGTTTGTAGGTGGAGCATGGGGAACCCCAGCAGTGGGAGATTCACCTTCAGGAACACCAGGTGCTCTACCAAACCAGGATCCAAGGAGGTGCAGTGGCATGTCACAATATCCCCAGCAATGCTGAACACCCTCTTTCTTGGAACACTGGTCGGTGGACAGGACAGGTGTTTCTGGGCAACCGTCACCAGATCCAGCCACATTTGGCTTGCAGCTTGCCCAGTAGCCAAGGGATAGCACAGCAGTGGCTCCATGTCCTCAGAGAGAAAGGTGGCTACTAAGGTGTGAGTGCTGCCTGCCTGGTGGTAGGGTCTGGTGCTCTGGACCCCACCATGGAAGCCATGCCCTTGCCCCACATTGGCAGCACCTGTGTTGGTGGAGGAGACTGGCTGGTGGATGGCATGCTAGCATGGTTCAGTGGATCCCCCTCTTCCACATTCCCCCAACTCTGCCATTCTGCCTCCCTCACTTTCTTCACCAGCATCTCCATCTACTGATTCGGTGATTTGGGCTTTGGCTTCTGCATATGCAACCCTTCACCCTTTGGTCACACATGGCAGCCAGCACATGTACCATACTGGACTACAAGGAATCAAGCTGTTTCCTGATGTCCTCATTCATCCACCTCACAAGTGTTTGCACATCTGGTAACAGTGACTTGCCACATCCAGGAACATTGATCCCCTGGAACTTCTCCATTTGGTTCTGAAATTCCCTCACTACAGGGATCACACGGCTAAGGGATGTGTTGCCAGTGCTGAGGGTCTCAGTGGCCTTGAGGAAGAGCTTGAGGACCACGACGATCTGGGAGATGGTACCCTACTCAGGTCTGCTAAGGGGGCCACTGATCCCAATCTTCCTGAGCAAGGCCATCTCATGGATGGCCTTCTGTTGCTCTACCAGCCTCTTGAGCATTAGGTATGTGGACTTCCACTAAGTCTCCATATCCTGCTTGATTTTGTGCTGTGGGATGTTCAGCTCTGCTTGTTTGTCCCGCAGCATCTTGGCCCCCTTGATGCTCTGGTGGAAGTAGCCTGCCACCTTCCTGCATTTTGAAATAACCTTGTGGTTGCATTATCACTGGCAGTCCTGTCTCCCTCCAAGGTGTTCCTGACTATGAGGTGGGACTTGTGTGCTTGTCGCAGGGAACTAGGGTGTCCTGCTCCTTTTGAGGGCTGGAACTGCAGTCAGTTGGGAGCCCCAGCTGCTGGTTACCAGGGCCGCCAGGATGAGCTAGTTGGCCAGGATGAGCTAGTTGGCCTACACCTGCCAGCGGTCAGCTGACCAGAAGGGGCAGGGCCTGGCTCATATATAAACCCCAAAGCTGAAGCCATGAAGGTAGTTCCCTGCCAGCAGCCACGGGGGAAGAAGCTTTCCCAGAACAAGAAACAGGGAGAGGCCTGACTGCAAGTGTGGCTTCCAGTACTGTTGAGGGACAGAGCACACCCTGTGTGGCTTGAATTATGTTATAGCCCAGGGGCTTATGTCTTGTTTGCCATTTTATAAGACCGGTGGTTTGGCTGAGGCTATTTGGGGAAGTAGGAGGCCTCACTGGGGACCTACTGCAGCATGGCGCAGCATTTGGGGTGCACAGACCCCGGTGCCAGAGAGGGTGTGGCATTTGGCGGCAAACACCCCGGCACCAGAGGGGGCATGGCATTTGGGGGCACAGACGTCAGCATCAGAGAGGGCGCAGCACTTTGCAGTGCACAGATCCTAGCACTGAGGGGTGCAGTGACAAGGGCTGCGGAGAGCCCAGATGCCAGTGAGTGCAGAGACAGGGCTGCGGACAGCCCAGAGAGGACAAGGGGGCCCATTCATACCAAGGCCCAGACCCAACAACATCAATGCCATCTGCGAGGCTTGGGGCATGTTAAAGGGGTGGTTGGAGCCATGCATATAGCCCATAAGGCTAGGGTGCCCCCAAAACACCCATTTGTGAAAGGGGACATACAAGGGGTCCAGGAACCCATGAGGTTCAGAGAGTCCATCAAACCATGTCCAAGAGGACTTAAAGGCAGCGTCCCTATTTTTATATTTCCATCAAAGACGTGGTGGGTGAGAACTCAGGGTGTCCATTCAGCCGAATTGGCATGGTCGATGGACCTTAGATCACCACCATATTTGAGGAACCCATTCCGTGACAGTGCTACATAGCCAATGCCAACAAAGTTGACATCAAGGACCGCCTTGACCATATTGGCCACATTGTTGGTGACCATGAACCCACAGGTGATCTTGCTCTGCCCAATGAGCCACCCCTACACCAAGTGGTTCCCATGATCTCCCTTGCCATGTGGGACTCATCCATCACCTTGGCTTGAAGTAGAGCCCACCTCTCCATATCTGGAGCAGCATAACTGGACACACCAGTGCTCCATGAGGAAGATGTGGGTATGATCTCCAGCCCAGCTGCTCCAGATGTCCAATGTGAAGTGTAAGACCACCTTCAGACCTGCCTTGTGCAGCCTTTCCCTCAAGTACTCCATGCATGCCTCACACAAGGAGGGCACCACGATCCTGCTGAAGGTGGTGCATGCAGGCTCTTAGTATGATGGGGTTATGAATGCTGAACCCTGGCCACTCAACTAAAGAGAAGGGGTGGTCATCGACAGCAAGTATCTTCCCAGTGCTCTGGGTGATCTCACTTGCCCTTGCAAGGTAAGGCACACCACTTTCTGTCTGCCTTTCCCCCACTATTCCAGGATGGCTTGCCTCTGCTTTTGAGGGATGGGAGCTTTGCAGTGAGAGGGGAACTTCCCTTTGGGCATGCTCCCACTGGTGCCAGGCTGAGGAGGGGAAGGGGGTGGTGCCTGCAGAGATGCATCAGCATGCCTGTGGTGTTTTGTTTCCTTGCCCCAGCTGGTTTTACCTCAGCAATGCAGGCAGATAGCATATGTGGGATCATCTGCCAGCTCAAAATGATCCCAGACCACACTACCCACTCACTTCCAGGCTGCGGGTGCATGTGTGGATGCTGCAATTTCCCTCCCCCCCACTCCAGCAGACAGAGGCACAGAAACAGGAAGAGTGGACTCAGATGAGCTGCTTGCTTTCATAACCTTTACCTCAGCCTCCTCTGAAGTGCCTTCTGGGGAAGAAGACCTGGCTCTAGGGGAAACTTGAGGAGCATGGAGCACAAACTCATCTGATTCCCCCTTCTTGTCCAGAATTTGTCTTGCTAGGGAACTCAGATCCTGATCCAGCTCTTCTTCTGGCACTGGAAGGCTCAGTATGGGAAGTGAAATAGGGGCGGAGGAGACTCACCTCTTCTTTGGGTGCTCTGGATCCCAAAATAACAGAACCCAAATGGCAGATACTCATGCTTATCTTGCATCCATGAGTCATATGCTTTGAAGAAGAAAGAAAATTCAGATGTACCCCAGTGCCTCAAATTTACTGCTGACAAGCTATGGAAACCTCTTTGTCTAATAACTATGTGCCCTGAATTACCCTCTAGCAGCAGACAAAAGTGACTATAGGGATTCCAGGTGCATGTGTAGATGTGCTTAAAAATATATGTAAATATTGAAAAAATTAGTAACAATAATTTAAGGTATCTCACTGCTTTAAGATAAAGAAAATATTTTTTAAAGAAAGTCAGTAATGAAGATTATATTGGAGAATGGAATGCTTCCAAATGTGTCATGGGAACCTCTAAGTTAAATATAATTTTGAAAGACAATAATAATCATAGAATCATACAAGTAGAGTCAGAAGGGACCTTGTAGATTTTCAAGTTCGACCGCCTGCCTGGCCAGGAGAAAAAACAGGGCTCAAATGATTCCAGCCAGGTAGGCATCAAGCCTCTTCTTAAAGACCTCCAGGGTAGGAGCCAGCACCACTTCTCTTGGAAGTTGGTTCCAGATCCTAGCCACCCTAACTGTGAAGAAGTTCTTACGGATGTCTAATCTAAACCTACTCTCCAACAACTTCTTGCCATTATTCCTTGTTATACCAGGGGGCGCAAGGGGAAACAAGGTCTCTTCCAAACCCTTCTGGAACCCCCTAGTGAGTTTATAGATGGTCACCAGGTCCCCCCTCAGCCTTCTCTTGTGAAGGCTGAACAGGTTCAGGTCCTGCAGTCTCTCATTGTAGGATCTGCCCTGTTGTCCCCAGATCATTTGGGTGGCCCTCCTCTGAACCCTCTCAATGTTGTCCACAACCCTCCTGAAGTGGGGCGCACAGAACTGGACACAGTACTCCAGCTCTGGCCTAACCAGTGTTGCGTAGAGGGGGAGGATCACCTCCTTGGCCCTACTTGAGATGCACCTCTGGATGCACGATAAGGTCTGGTTAGCCCTGCCAACTGTGACCTCACATTGTCGGGCCATGTTCATCCTGGAGTCAGTAATGACTCCAAGATCCCTTTCTGACTCCATGCTCTCAAGAAGGGAGTTTCCCATTCTATAGTGTGCCGCTGGTTACTACTGCCCACTTGCAGCACCCTGCACTTGTCAGTATTGAAATGCATCCTGTTTTTGTTATCCCACCCCTGTAACCTATCCAGGTCTTACTGCAGTCTTTCCCTCCCTACTAGCATGCTCACCTCACCCCAAATTTTGGTATCATCAGCAAATTTAAACAGGTTGCTTTTCACCCCATCATCCAAATCGCTGATAAAGAAATTGAACAGTGCGGTCCAAAGGACTGAGCCCTGGGGGACTCCACTGCTCACTTCTCCCCAGGTTGAATATGACCCATCCACCACCACCCTGAGTATGACCCTTCAGCCAATCTGCAATCCATCTGACTGTGTAGGCATCAATGCCACAGTCGCCCAATTTTTTAATGAGGATGGGGTGGGAGACAGTGTCAAAGGCCTTGCTGAAGTCCAGAAAGACTACATCCACGGCGACACCTTCATCCAATGCTTTTGTAACCTGATCATAAAAGGCAATCAGGTTGGTCTGACATGACTTGTCCCTAATGCAACGGTGCTGGTTGCCCTTGAGCATCATGTCTGAGGCCAGCCAATTGCAGATGTGCTCCTTGAGGATCTTATCAAAGAGTTTCCCTAGGATTGAGGTAAGACTGACGGGCCTATTGTTGCCCAGGCCCTCCCTCCTCCCTTTTTTAAAGATGGGGACCACAGTTTTTAATAAAAAATATTATAAGTAAACTCAGAACACCATGGAATTCAGAGTGATTTTCTTAGGCTATTGTCCAAAAGGAAGTTATTGACTTAGGGAAGGCTATATTAATGACACGATTATCACTAGCAAAAGATATATAATAGTCTGGGTTTTTTTAGAAATGTACAGATGCCCCAATTAGGTGATAAGAAGAGCTAAAGTATGAGGAATACTTTCAATGGGAAAAAACAAACAAAAACAGATGGCTTTATATTATAAGCCAGTACATTTCATAAGAATTACCACTTATAGAACTTAAGCAAAACAAATGTATAGAAAAGGACAAGAGACCCAAATACAAATGCATTTTTTAAAGGAAAGAAATGCAAGTTATGAAAAGGATTTAATATTTGCATGGACAGGTCACATAAGTTAATAAGGCTAAATGAAGTTTCTTTCCCCCCCTCCTTTTTCTTCTTCTTCTAAATCAATACTATATTAACATTGAAATGGGTTGTATTCCCCAGGGGAAATAAAATGTATTTCTTAAAATGTAAAACAACTGCCAAGTCTTTGAGTATCATGGTGTTTCTATTGCCTCAGCCAAATAACATTAGAAGGATATAGCAAGTATCCACTAAGGCTAAAAATTAGCATTTTCAGAAATACAGAATGGGTATGACTTTGCAGTCACTAGTTTCAAAAAGCCAAACTACTGATTTTGGTGAGAGCAGATTTTGCCCACCACTATTTTTTAAATGCATAGTCTTAGCATACAAAGCCTCAAAGCTCCGCGCCCCCCACCCCGCCCCCTTTTTGGCTTTGAAATGGAAAATTTATATTCTCTTTTATAGATTTAATTTTATATATCATCTTCAGATGAATAAAACAGTAATGGCTGAGTTCAAAAGGCTAATAGTCATATCACAGTTAAGAGAGGAAATTACAAACCTTCAGTCTTTAGGTGGTAGTTCCTTACTTATTCAGAAAACATTTCCGTTAAAAAGGTCAGGTAGTGCCTGCTTTTATAAATAAATGCTCATATGTTCTAGCTTTCTTGCTGCTTACTAGAAAATACTTTCTTGAAGAAAGAAACAGTATGGTACTCATATCAGCTAGTCCGGCAGAACTATAATCAATACAAGATCATTAAATATAAGGCATAAGAATATAAGAACTGCCATTTAGTGCATCAGACCATAGATCCATCTTGCCAGTATTTTGTTGTACAGTGGCAGAGAGTGGACTCTGAAAGGGAGAGTGAACTGGTTATGACCAGGGGTTTTTCCCCCACTGTTCCTCTCCCACTTGCAAAATCCAGCATTTAGGCTAGGGACAGACATTCAAAAAGCCTGAGCTGGAACGGATTCAATCTTTGCAGGTTAGTCTAACTTGGCTAGGCTACATTAGTTTTGTGACTGGACAGACATCCCAGAAATGCAAGCACATGCCTACAGTGGCTCAAGCTAGAAGCCGAGGGGCACTAAAGCAGCTTTTCCTTCCTTCCACAGCATGAAGCTGAGGGGGCCATGGCCAGGCTTGGGCGGGATGCTGTGATTAGCCCAGCAGGGAGTTGATAACAGTGTTTATCACCCAATTAGGAAATCAATAGAGGGACATTACCAGCTTCCTATTGATTCAGCACTGAACATAGCCTGCATGTGGTCTGCTAGCTAATACACAGACACCTCTTCAGCAAGGCAGAGGGGAGTGGAGGGAATTCCTGCTTAGCAGGGAGTGGTGAGAGGAAGGAGGAGAGCTGCAGCCAGGAAGCAGAGGGGAGGGACCAGCCCTGTGGTGGAGCAGAGAGCCTCACCCAGCTCAGAGAGCATGACAGGACATACTAGACATGTCTGGTTTATCTTAAACCAGCAAGGGGTCTGGAACAGACATTGCATAAATCAGTTTGAGGCAAATCAGTTAAATCTGATACTACATTCCACCAGATTTATCTCAAACCTGTTTTAGCCATTCTTAAACTGGTTTATGTGCACTGAACATCTGTTCTGTTACAGGTTTAAACCAGTTTCTGATCACTTAAACCAGTTTATGTGTAACGTCTGTTCCTAGTCCCTAGGTCTAGGACATTTTGATTCAGAGGCTATATCACTAACTCCCATGCTCAATAGCTACTGACGTCCTTTTCCTCCAAGAATTTGTCCAATCCTTTTTTTAATCTGGCTAAACTGTCAGCTTCCACAACATCTGGTGGCAATGAGTTCCATACATTTATTACATGCTGTGTGAAAAAGCTTCCTTTTGTTTTAAGCAAAAACAAGAAATAAGGTAACAGAAGCTCCTATATGACCTTTTTGTTCCCTAAGTGATATGGACAATATATACTACATGGGTTGGGCTGGAGAGCTGCTTAAGAAGTTTTGTTGAGCTGTTGAGAGACAGGGGTGGGGATGGAGGGTGTAATTGATCCAATCCAGCCTGATGGCTGCTGCCAAAAACCTGAGGATAGAGGGCTGGACCCTGCACCAGTCTGCTGTGACTCACCAGGGCCAGGGCCAAGCCATGCAGTGCAATCTCTTCTGCCCCACCATCCACATGTATTCCCTGCTCCTCCCCCGCTCTCCCCCCCCTCCCCCCCGGCAGCCCAGCTTCCTGTTGATTCTGTGCAATTCTGTCATTGTGACTGCTGGCAGCTGGGACCAAATGGGACAGAGTGGGATGCAGCACTTTATGTAGCTGTCTCACTTAGTCATTGCAATACACCAGAAAAATTGGAGGTGGCCAAGCCTCCTCCTCCCAGGCCAAGACTTCTCCACAGCCAGCAAGTACTAGTGGTGCCACAGCAGCAGCAGATTATGGCAGACAGGCAGGATGGCTACTTAGCATGCTGCATCTTTCCCCTTCTTTTGCAGGCCCACCTGCAGGTGGCCATACAGCCAGGACTGTGCAGCTGCAATGGCCTGGCAGCTATATTTTGCTGGTATGCTCCTGGTATACTAGTTCAAACTTTTAAAACAATCAGTGAGGCTATTATGTTATCTGATAACCACCAGGTGATTTGGATGTCTTTTTTTCCCCAACAGGTATCTGCAGATCAAAAGTTCTTGTCAACTTAGGAGACTGTAATATTAGCATGCTTGAGGCAGTTTCCTAAAACCAATAGCATATAAGTGAAGTGGTGAGTTAACATCACGTCTGGCTGTCTTTAATTCTTTAGCATGAACAGGTACCTTTTTATAACTCAAAAGTATCATTTAGCAAAAGACAGGGTAGGGTTTGAACTCACATTTCTCGAGCTATAACAGGATTCTTTACTCGCTCTATCACTAAAGACTCCAACAGCCTACTGGTTACTGTTTGCACCTAAATAATATAGGAGTCCCTAAAGAAAATAAACTCTTCAAGATGGTTCAGATCCTTTTAGGGTCTGATTTGTTGTTCCAGACTGATGCTCTGATTACTGACAAAAATGGGTGTGTCCAAACAAATCTGAGCAATACCAATTCAAGTTTAAATGCTTTGAATTAATCAAATTTTGAGGTGAATCTGTGATTTAATGGGAGAAAGGTATGTTTAAAAACTGTCTCATTCATGTAGACAGATTAGCAGGGCACTGACTGGCAATGGGGAACATTTATTCTATATGTTTACTTTATAGTATTGATAAATCAAGTAGAGTATAATTGCATCTTGAATGGGAATGAAAAAGTTGCAGAAACAGAACACATTTTTAATTGCAGTAGCACTAGAAATACAGGGGGGAAATGCAGAACTTGTGGTATTAAAACCTGAAAATAACCCTTATGCATTTTGCAAACTGTGATAGTAGAACATTTTTTCGTTTTAGATTTACAAAATCAGTCTAACTTATCATATTATATACAATTTCTTTCTGAATCTCTAAAAGTGTTATTAAAGCCCAGTTGGATTCATTAACGGTTAATAAGTCTCTTCAAATATCACCATGTCTAAAGTGTAAAAACAGAGCATGCAAGTATACATTTCAAAGAATATTTCCTTCATCATGTGATGTATGATCCTGGCAACTTGTCTGATAGAGAGTATAAAGGAGGCTTTTTAGCCAATAAACAGAATTTTAACACATTTGATATTCTGACTTATAATTTGATCTAAACTATTGCTAAAAATGACTCAATGGATGTGTCTACATGAGACGCTGACTGTGCAATAGCTAAATAATAGGGGATAGTAGTGTAGTACAACACAGATAGTGCTAGTATGCTACTGTGAAGTATTATTAGGATACTGCGCAGTTGCATCACTTTAAAGATGTTCCCATAGCTACTTGAAGTAACTCCGGTTACCTCACATTTATTTAGTTCTTGATTATACAAGTACTATATAAATGTGCAGGTCCTGCTGGTAGCAAAGAGGGGAACTCCTGAGCAGAAAATGGCTACAGGGGAAGGATTGCCTAGCACTTTGGCTGTCCTGAGGACTGCAAGTGTCTTGTAGTTTGCATGGAGTAAGACCCAAGGTACAGGCATTTTAGTTACAGCCAGTGAGCTTAAGTTTTTGTTTAAATTTTATACAAGTGGACAAGGGGAAATGAGGAGACAAAGGGTAGTGCCTGAGGAGTGCACCTAGACTTGAGCCAGGGTGGGGTGCCAGAGAGGTGCATTGAGATGCATGAGATGTTTTGAGCCTTGCTAGGGGTCAGGCTTATGATATTGACAGGTGGAAACCAGAGAGACTTAAAAGTAGAAAGGCAATAACTCCAGCCTGAGGCTGAGGGGCAGTGACTAAGAGGGGTGAAATCAAATGACTTGGTTGTCAACCCCCACTCCTCTTCCCCCTCCAATCCCCCAGCCCTGGCATATGCAGATCAAAAGTTGTTGTTTTTTTAAAGCTAGGGGTATTCTTACATGTGCAAGCACTGCAGTGCTTGCAATTGTGTAATTGGCAAAATGTGCAGCAGTGTCGAGAAAATGGCAGAAGCGCACTTTTGAACGAAAACACATTGGAGGTGCTGCAGTTCAAAAGTGTGCTGCCACCACTTTCTCTGTGCTGATGCACATTTTGCCACCTATACCATTGCAAGTGGTGCAGTGCGGTGCACATCAGCTTCCATGTGGAGCAGATCCAATTAATCTGCTCCAGATGAGTCTGCTCCAGCAGATTCGAGTCTGCTCCAAAGCGACGGATCTCCAGCACCTCAGAACTAAAAGGTACATTTATAAATGCCCTACGAGATCATAATATTATCATCTTTGAGGCAGTATCCTAAAACTAACAGCTTATAAGTGAAGTGATGAGTTAACATCACATCTGGCTGTCTTTAACCCTTTAGCCTAAATAGGTATGTTGCCGGCACAAGGTGCCCAAGGGAGGCAACAGTTGGGTTCGTTGCCCAGTGTGCATCGCGCCAATAAACACACTGGGGGGAGAAGTAGACAGAGTTTATTTGAGCTCAAGTAAAAGGTGCAGGGAGACTGTATGGTCTCAAATCCTGCGCCCCTAGCCCTGCAACAGTGTATATTTATACCCTGGTCATTTTCTGCAGTAGTTTTCCACTAGCTGCCCCTCCTCCCCCTTTCCCTCCTCCCTTCTCTCTCTGAGCGGTGCCCTTGCATTCCACAGATAACAGTTTCAGCTTGCTACTCATCCTGTTTTCCAGTATTACAGGAGATTTAAAAAGTCAAAGAAAGGGTTACAAAGGTTGGAGAAAGGGGGGCCCTGGCTCGCCTGGGCCTAGAGCAGAGGGGCTTCATCGACACTTCTGGTCTTCCATCCCTCTGAGTTACCTAGGGTTATGCCCAGTGACATCAACAGGTACCTTTTTACATCTCAGAAATGGTTTAATACAAATCACCTAGAATTGCCCTAACCTAGCAGGCAATTCCATTGCCCAAAAGCAGTGAAACCAGGGACTAGTGAACCAGAGCCTGAGAAGGTCAGGAAATGAGGCTGGGGCCCAAAGCCTGAGGAAGGGGCAAGATAGGGGTTGGAGCCCAGAAGCCCAATCTGTTGTAGTGGACCTACACTGAGAGGGGGCCCAGCCAGATAAAAGGGGCCAAAGCCAGGAAGGCAGAAACACCAACAAGGGTGAGGAGGCCTGAGGTGGTATCTGGTAACACTTTCAAGGCATGGACATGGCTGTAGAAGGAGGAGGAGGCCATGAATACTGAGTAGCCCTAATTGCTGTTTGGATGCACAAAGGGAAACAGAATTCTGCCCTAAGTATCTTGAGTGCTTGATTCTTTTCGACATCCAGTAAGAAGTGAGAGTTGTATCCTATAGGGAAAATATAGACCACTATACAGTATCCTGATCCTGGAATGCTCCAGAGCTTGGAAAGGTGATTAGTGTAACTGAAATTGGGGAATTTAACTAAATAGTTATAAGTAGCTTTAAATCTGTATTTACAAAGTTAGCACTAAGGGAATCGTCCTCTAGCCAAAAAAAGGCGGGGGGGAAGAGATGGGGGGAGGAGGCTTTTACAACTCCTTTATCTTACCCCTGGCTTTTCTGCGACAGAAAATGGTCAGCATGGGATTGAGGATCTCACTTTTATGCCCAGAACCGGTTCAGCACTTCGGGATATATTAAATGGTCTTTCTGATACTAAACTAAAAATTTAGATCATAACAGCACGCATGTCCTGCTAACCAGCTGTCTAACTTAGTGTTTGAATCTATCCTTAAAGTTGCTTAACAGGCCTAAAATAAGGATAGAAAAACCTTTCCTGAACCTAAAAAAGAAGCAAAATGTTTACTGTGGTACTTAATTTTCTTTTTGGACATTTGCGCTGATTTTACTTCAGTAAGAAAGTAAGCAGTAAACACTTTGTGTATGCATTAAAATTTTAAAAGCACTACAGCTCAGTGTACTTTTAAAATATAAATGTACCACTCTGCAGTGATAGTATAACAACTTCCATTAAAACAAAACAAAACAAAAAAAAAAGCGCCCCAACAGTAGGATTGATGGGGGCACTAGGGAAAAATAATACACGCTAGGACTGTATTTGGCCATCTGAACTGTTATATGAAATAGCTTAGGATTACAGAATTTAAAGTTGGAAAGAAGAATATTTTAGGTCTTAGGGCTTTGTCATACAAAACACTTAGCACATGTTTTATCTGAGATTGTAGTAAGCATTTGTAATTTGAATGTAAGTTGCAGAAAAGGAGGTGAAGTCAAGGCACAGTTTGCAGAGTAATGATGTCTCTTAACTTGGAATGCAGCTCTTAGAAACCTGTTGGGGCTGAGGGGCAAGGGGAAAGGAAGAGGTAGCTTGAATAAGGGGATGAGAGAGCAGTGGGGACAAGGAAGCTGGTCATTCCAACCCTATAGTTTACAGTGGAGCTGGAGAGCTTACTGGGTTGGTCAGCTAGGACTGTGGACTAAAGGAGCTGCACTCAGACTTGGGGAAAGCTTCAGGCTGCTGTTTGAGTGCTCTAGGGACTAAAGGCTTGTTTGAGGACAGCTCTAGAGGTGTTTGGGAAGGGTGGGGTTGGGGAAAGAATTAAGGTGCTGGGTATATCTTACCACAATGTTTCTTTACTCTTTATCTGTCCCCTCCATTTGGCTTGTGACCCTAACCCCTATGGCTGCCTGTATTTGTGCTCATCTGTGTTCTAATTGGAACGCTCCATTGTCACCTCACCAACACGTGTATGAAGCCTCTGCATGTTTTGAAATGGTTGTGGGATGCTTTATGTAAACTTCATCCAATGAATTTTAGATAAAGCAATCTGAGGCCACTTTTTAATGCATGGGCTCAATATGAGTGATGGTGAGTTGTTTTAATTAATGCAGCTGTCTGGGAACTGTTCTAATTAAAATGTCCCCCTTCACTCCCAAGCATGTATATAGGCAGCTTATAATTTGCTATATAAAAGTGGGAACCCACCCTTGCTGTCAGTTTCTGCAGCTGCAGGGTTGGCACACCTTACCATGCTATATTAAAAATTAGAACATGTTCTGCGCAGTTGCAGGATAATATTTGCTATGATTTCAGCCTACTCTGGATAGGGCAGAAGTTGGCTGTGAGTCTCTCCAGCCCTCCAACACTGACCCAGGCATCATGGCTCACAACTGCCCATAAGGATATACAACCCCCACAACTGGAGCCCACACCCTCCTTGCCACATGCCCAACACTGGTCAGCCCAGGACCACCTGCCCCTGGCACACCAGGGCAAGCCAAATCTCTGCTCCACACCCGTTGCTGGCTATATAGGGTGAGCTAGATCTCTGCTACTGGCAGTCTTGAACCAGCTACATACTACTTTTGTATTACACATTGGGTATATTTTCTAGTTTGCATTTCAACAATGTGTCAAACAGTTTTGTAGCACTGCCATCTCATTATTCCACATTGAAGAATTTTGGACAAAATTAGAGAAAGTTACAAAGATTTTTTTTTGCAGATGGATTGACATATTTTCTGAAATGAAAATGAGCTTGTTCTCTTACTTTGCTAGGACAGATTTGGAGCTTACTTAGAATATAATGCATTATAAAAAGTATTTTTAAATACAGTGTCTGAAAGCTTATTGTTATTTATTGCCCATTAAATGTGTAGCTATGGAAGGAAGTCTGATTTTCTTTTTTTTAAATAAAATGCAGTTTTGGGGTAAAATCATGGCTCCACTGAAATAAGTGTGAATTTGGCCATCAACTTTAACTGGGTCAGGATTTCAGCTCTGCTGTCTGTGTTTAGACCGATGCAGATCCACTAATGACTGTGGGGATAGTTTTCACTCTTTACTGTATCCAGTACCATGTGTCATCCACATGTCATCTTCTATCTAGTCTTTTACACATCACTCTTTGGAACCAACTCCTTTCCAGTGCATGTTTTCATAGAGCTGATTTTTCCCCCCCCCATGATATTTTTTTTTAAAAGAGAGAAGACACAAAAATAGATTTAGTGAGACCAACATGTTCACTTTGTGGATTTCATAAAATTTTTCATTCAAAAAAAGCTGAAGTGTTAATTTTAACACATTTGAAACAAGAAGTTCCAGTTTCAATTTTAATTTCAAAATCTCTCCTTTTTTAAGAAGCTCAAAATCTGAATGAAATTTTATTTGCTGAAATAAAATGATTCAATATCACTGCCATCATATTTTTTGTGATTTTTTTTGCTTCAATTTTCTCTCTCCAACATTTTACATAAAGTAAAGCCTCAATGTCCACCCATAGCTCAATAATAGACCTAATGTAAAAATGAGTACAGTGATCTCCCTCTCTCTTCCCCCACCCCCAGCAACATCTTTGCTTATAATTTTGTGACTGCTGCTTCTGATAGGTTTGTGATAATAACCACTCACCAATCTGTAGGGTAACCCTGGAGCCCCAAGTTCCTCCCTGTTCTGCTATTTGTCATAAAGAACAGATCAAATTTCCCTGGGATAACTCCTTTTTCCCTGCAAGCCTCATTTCCAGTGCTTTGATACAGCTCTGCCCCACAGATGCTGCAAGGGGATCTGTGCCACCTCCAAGTAGTTTCCTTTTGGGTTGTGAATACAACTTAGGTTCTTTTCTGAGATTATACTTCACCACAAGAAATCGTTACAGAGACAAAACAACATATTTGTTATATAAAAGAAAAGAATTAAAACCTGACTATGTATTTTGAAAAGAAAACAAAAAGACAAGTAAATATTCTTGCCCTCTCATTGGGCTACAACCTAGCCCAATGCAACCTGCCAGTATTTTCAGAGATTAGCCTTCTTCCTGATCCTGCCAGCTCTGACTGCTGGGGACTTGGCTTCCCCCAAAGTCTAGGATAATCAAAAGATCATGACCATCTCATTGACAACCATGACTAAATAAATACCCTCCAAACCAACACTTTCACTACCTCCCCCACATCAGCACTGCCCCAATTGCTGATGAGATGCATTTGTGGGATGGATTTTCCCATTACAGGTAGACAGTACCTTGAGTGCCCATCCCAACAATAGTTAGCCAATTCTACCTACATTCAGGAGTGGCAATCACTCTTGCCCCAGTAATACAAAGCAAGAGATACTTAGCAATTTTGCCTACTCACTCTTCCTTATGTATGTATTCCTCAGTTTCTTTGACCAAACTATATCTAAAATCATACAGATACCTGCAGATGGCATAAATAAATACAGCATGCCATTGGATTTTCAAAGGGGCCACAGACATCATATCAGTAAATAAAATCAAGAAAATATGCTTGACGTCCCATAAGCCCCACAAAATATTGTGAGGTTCATGACAGACATATGGTAAAAATTATAGGCTACTCCTATTTTCTGTAACATATGCCTAGTTATGGATGCCTTACTTGTGCACACTATTTTCATGATACCAAATGTTCCTGAATATCTGGGAAGAGTGGGAAGTGAAGGTGGAAAGTATTTACTTTCCATTCCCATACAGCAACAAATTAAACATTAAATATTTGGAGCTAGAAATAGTAATTGAGCAAATATTTTCTGTTTGTTACTGCATGGCTTTTCTTTCCATTCATGCATTTATATATTTATCAGATTTTGATGTTGTATGATATTTTCCCATCAAAAGGCAGCATACAGCATAATCTAACACTTTAAATAGAGCCCTGGTCAAATTTAATTTATGTTACTATACTTTACCCCCCTCCATTTCCTTTTGCTCCAATTAGTGGAAAAGTACATGCTAGTCACTTATCTCAGAATTTCTGGTGATGCTATTTGTGCTACTTTTATCTGTTCTCAAAGTAGATCAGAATGCTTTTAGTGTTGCTGAATTATACACCAAATGACCCATGGGACGAACAAATATTCATCTAAAATGAGTCTGTAAATATTATGTCTTGGGTTCCAAATTGCTGGGGGCTTTTTTTAGTTCAGTTAGATTTTAATTTTATTTACCTTTATTTATTTTCTCAATTTATTTTTTTCAAATGAAATTAAATATACAAAAATTTCAACTTATAAAGGTAATAATGTACAGTTCTACCAAAAGAATGAAGAATATTGCCGGATCCCTGATGAAAAGTCATAATAAATATTGAAATATGGTTCTTTAAATATACTATGATTTAGGTACTTCTGATAAATGCAACCACCACAGCAGAATATGTGAATAAAGACAGATCCATTTATTTCCCAGATTCAAGTATTTGCACATCCATCAAGCACAAAGCTAGAAGAAGCAACAAAGCTCATTCAAAGGAGCAGTAAATGGATTTTTAGAGTTTTTTAATGCTTGTACCAGGCTCCTCTTCTCTTTTTAATAAATTGCTGGAGAAACAGTTGTTAGGAAAAGAAAAGCACCTTTTACTTAGATGATTGGGGGAAAAATAGACACTCAATTTTTAATCCAAATGGAGGACATTTAGCATTCTTGAGAATATATTGCTTTAGAAATCTAAGTGCAGCTGTCCTTCTATCAGGTAAACATGATACGGTTTTACATAGCTACCAGTGTAACCGGGCTACATGCTGGCAGTATGCATGGGAAGAATAGGAAAAGCAAATTACTTCTACTGGTCTTTGCTATCACTTTGCATCTCTTTGTCTATGACACATACCACACAACCTTGAACTCTTATTTGTTAGAAACCGAGCATAATTATGGGATTTATCTGAACTGATCAGAAGGCACATCTACATGTTCATTAATGTGTCATAATCATGGCACATTAAACTTAGTACCTGTAATGACACGTAGTAAATGCGCCAAAATGTGTGGTAGCACCAATTTACACATATTAACTTTTTTTTGGTGACACTACTGCTCATTAAACTAAATCTACTGAGCATTAACGCATTAGCATGGGCTTTGCCTGTTGCACTAATGTGCAGTAGAATGAGTCTTCTGCACATTAAATGTCTCATGTAGATGTGCCCACAGAAAGCTAGTCTGGATTGTTAACTATGGAGGGCAACATTCTCTTAACTGCTATTATATATGTTTTGCTCTATGATAGAGTTCAGTGTCATTGTAGAACAGTTGTATCTGTTATTTCCATGAATCCTCCAGCATTCATGGGATGCCACATACTACTAGATGGTATGCAGGCACAATCTTTGTTATAAGGCTGAGTTCCACCCACACTTTCTTCAGTTGCCAGACAGTAGTAAAGACACCTCAGTGTCACAGAGATGTTGGGGAAGGTACCTATTTGGCACACACTTGTGAATAAAAGCTGGAATGACAGATTTTACTTCAGAGAAAGAGATATGGATGAGCTGACTGGTTGTAGGCCTTTTCCATGCCTGGGTCAAGAATCGAAGCCCTATGATTAGCATATGGGATGTAGCACTTTCTGAGGGTTTTTTGCAGAAAATGGAAAGGGAGGAATGTCACAGATCTCAGAATGATTGATGAACTACCTTGAACTCTGATCACCAAGCTTTATAGTCCAAAGCATCCACAATGTTCCACATCCCATGTGACTGGTTTGGACCTTATAGTCTTTATTAAAAACACAGATAAAAGATTAAGACTAAACTAAACATTTTTAAACACTCATTTAAATGTCAAGTACTGAATTTCTTATGCTTACATTTCACCACAATTGTGTAAAATCTGCTTGGAATTCTAATAAGTTATTGAGCCCATAAAAGATTTAGACATATCACAAAAACACATAAAATGAAATTAAACTTTGACACTAATCATTTTGATCTAGTAAGGTCAGAGACAATCCTTGCATGTATTAAAATTTCATGCAGAGAACTTTTGGTTTTGATTTTTGAACATGTGGGAGAAACTCGGGGGACACGATATGTCAACAGTGTCAGGAAGACTTAAAAAATAAAACATGAGGGATTCAGTTGATGACATGAGTCAGGCAAAAGTCATTCAGGTTCAAATTGTTATGACAATTGTGCTAGCAACATTTTTTTTTCCTCTAGATACTGTCAATGTTTTATTTGATAAAATTGTTTGAACGACACTGGCATCTTTCAATCCATCTGTCTATTGTTTTGCATTCAGTGATTTATGCTGTTCCTTGAAATAATAAAAAGTCTAAATCTAAAATCACTTTTAATAAATTATGTGCCTAGAAGCTTGGAATACATATGAGAAAATTACGGCTTTTTCTCCATTGTACTTTTCTGGTAAAATTAAGTTAAAACCTACATATATAAATGCAAATGCAAGTGCTGCAGTGCTAATTATGAACAGTGCTACTGTAGTAAATTAAGAAATGATGGATTTAATAAATTCATGTTTTTTTGTTTATACCAACAGCAATTTTTGTGCAGATAAATTAAGAAACGTGTTCAGAATATCAAGTCACACCTGTGCTTTGTTATCCAACATGTGGGAACTAGTTCCCCAAACTGCTGTCTCCGTGCTTTAAGGCTTGCTCCAACTTGACAGCTAATGGATATCAGCCTTTTTTTCCCAGCACAGTAAACATTTTCAACAGAAGCCCATAGTGAATACTGTTTAACCTCTGAAAGAATACAACAGGACTTGGGAAGGCATGTTTAGTATACAGTAAATCACAATCCATCATAGTAATCTAAGACATATACAGTGGGGGGAATCTCTTGAGAGAACTTTCTGAAAAGTCAGTGTCATTTGGATTTAAAAAGTGAAGCAAAACACAGCAGAAGCAAACATTTTGTACACCTTTTCCCAATCAGAAGGAAATAGAAGGAAGTTTTTAATTTCAGATGCTCTGAGAGTCCCTCCTACATTTGTAGTCTTAATGTTGAGATTTGGGATTTTTGGCTTACATAATTGGTAGCTTTAAAAAGTGCTGATGGATTCTCTCTACATATTTTGGTTGTGCATTTGTGCATTATATTGTTTCTTTAAGGACAAGCCTCATAGAAATAACCTTTCCCCCCCCCCAAAAAAAAACCCCAACCACACACACTCTCAAATTCCCTCAATTTTTCTCTCCATTTCATTATTGATGTCCTCTGCTCTCAGGTACCTTTGGAGGATATGACCTTGGGAATTCACTAGAATTCATAGAAGTAATTTCAAATACAACTGTTTTCTACACAGTTAATTAGATGTCAGTTAATTAGCTATTCTAAAGTAGTAATGAATGATGTACATAATATTTAAATTAATAATATTTATTACAATTTATTAAAGTAATAATTTTTTTAATTGGATGGCAAGTGAGTTGCAGTGAGGGCCCATTTAGGAAGCATTTAGCTTAAATACCAAGGTGATCAGGAACAGCTAGCATGAAGATGTCAAAAGCAAATTATTCTTGACCAACCTGATTTCTTTTTATGATAAGGTGACAGTCTCTGTGGATGGTGAGAAAGCAATGCAAATGATACACCTTGTCTTTGCAAGGCTTTCAACATTGTGTCTAATGACATTCTCATTAATAACGTAAGGATATACAGTTTAAATGAAAGTACCATAAAGGATACATAACTGATTAGGGCATTGTGTTCAAACAGTGGTCATTATCAATAGTCCAATGTCTAATTGAGATAAGTTATCAAAGGGAGTTTCCTATGGGGCCTGCCCAAGGTCCAGCATTGTTTAATAACTTCACAAATGATTTGGTGAGGGGAATCAATGCACAGTTAGGAAATTTACAGACAACACCAAGCTGAGTGGCATTGCAGGCACTTTGGAGGATAAGATTAGGACTTAGAGGGCACGTCTACATATGACACTATGTTGCCATAACAAGGCTCTACAGTGATGTAGCATCCATAGGTGTCTACGTGTGACCAGAAGCTACTTTGCCATAGTGGCATACTGCCCCATTATAGTGAACTGCTACGGTGAAGTAGAGGCAATTACTGCACCACGCTTTAGTACTTCCTTTTGGGCAACGTGTAGAAGCATCCAAAATCTCCTTAAGAAACGGAGAAACGATCCTTAATTAAACTAATTAAATGTAGTAATGACAACTAGAAAGACCTACATTTGAGATAGATCAATCACAAATACAGCCTGGGAAATGACTGACTAAGCTGCAGTACTGAAGAAAAGGATGTAGGGGTTTTTGTAGACCATAGTCTGAATATTAGTCAACAACTGTGCTCTTGTTGCAAAAAGACCAGTAATATAATGGGGTATCCTAACAAGATCTTTACTTGCATGCCAAAGAAAGTTTTTTTTTTTTTACTCTATGCAGCACTGGTGAGGCCTCATCTGGAATACTGTGTCCAGTTTTGGGCACTGCACTTCAAGAAACATGCAGATAAATTAGAAAGAATATAGCAGAGAGCAACACAAATGACAAAAATCTGGGACACATGATTTACAAGAAAAGGTTGGAAGAACTAAGACTAATCTGGAAAAAAGAAGACTACGAGAGATTTAATAAAAATATGCAAATATCTGAAGGGTGTTTATACATATAATAGTGATAGCCTCTTATTTTTGTCTTTCAGGGGAAGGAAAAGAAATAATGATTACCTGTCTTAACTGCAATAAGAGACACTTAGGAGGTTGAATAACAGGAATAACTTTCTATCTATGAAGTATTTAATTTTTGAAATTGATTACCTAAAAAAGTTGAGGGATCTCCATTCTTGGAAATTTTTAAGAGAAGATTAGACAACTTTTGATTTGAATTGTTTAAGCAGGAATTATTCTTCCTTGTGTGTTGAACTAGATGACTTCTTGAGGTCTCTTCCAGTCATTTTATTCAATGTTTCTATGACAATATACTTTGCAGACCACAGAGTTCTTTGATGGAGAAAAAACTTGTTTTTTATGCTGTAACAAGGATTCTGAAATAAAACACTTAACTGTGCTTGATGATCAAAGGGAATTTGAGAGATTTTCAAAGGTGGAAATGTAGCTAGGTGTCTTGTTCCCACTGATGACCAAAAAGCTGATTACTGGAAAACTGTCTTTGAAAGTTTCCTTACCTTTTAGTCATGTTTGAAAATACCACCTTGAATTAGTTAAGTATAATTATACCTTTTATAAAGAGGAGCATGCAGAAGCCACTGACTTCATTTCCATTTGCCATGATCTAGCCATTACATTCTTCTTTTTCTTAACTGCAAGGTTACTATAGTGTGAATACTGTCAGGATTTGGCATATATCTGAGTGAGTGTGTATAAAACACTCCACAGTGTGTAAGGAGAAATGTTCCTTTTCATTATTAGTTACTCTGCTCATTTTCTACATAGGAATTATGTGCCATCTATTTCATGAATATCAAAGGGACAAGAAAAACATTACTTTTAATATGAATGGAACATACCAAAGCCTTACTAGTGTCAGGCACTGAAGCATTCATAAGGAACACTTCCTTCAACAATTTCACCTAAATAGGTATGAAAAAAAGGTTGTTTCCCTTAGCAAGAAATGCAGATTTCTAGTGCCTCTACTTTTAAAATGAAGTAAAAATAATACTATGCTAAGCATGACTTTCTTCTAAGCTAAAGGAACTATTTCACAATCCAAAGCCAGCTATGACAGATTACCCAAAAAGCAAAGTGTACTGAAAAATATGTGTAGATAAGGAAACTTATTTTCTGGCTATCATCTTTGCATAGAGTCTCATGTCTGCTGCAGGAATTGTTTTGAGAATCTATTATATCTTGTCTTTTTTAAAATAGTCATTTTCAAAATAAAAAGCTTTAACTCCACAAGGGGACTTGGATCATGCACTGTTTAGGAGTCCTGCCTCTATTGAAATTGACAATTACTCAAAGAGTGAGTGAGAAACTTCAAATGCCTTATAATGGGATCCACAGAAAATAGCATGCTAAGTAAAGAATCACCAAAACTAATTGAGGGTGTGTCTTTGTAACAGGGTGATAGTCAACCCTGTTCCTTGGCAGAGTTCCTCTCCTGAGCAAGGAGGGAAAGGGGAAACGGGTCATGGAAAAGGCAGAGATTGAGATCCAAGGTACAGCTGTGCCTCTTTACACACTGGGTGAGAGATAAGGTGGATGAGGATTTGGTGCCTACAGAAGAGTAGACACTGGGGGCAGCAGATTGCCCCCAGAGACACACACAGAGGCAACAGTGAGAGTGTGACCAGAGGCGGATCTGGATTGGGAGCTGATACTAGAGATAGTAATTCACCAGGTGAAGCCATACTGCAGCAAGAGATTGGTGAGAGAAAAGGATTACAAAACCTGTGAGCACTTACCTGGTGGGTCAGATGAGAGAAAATCCTGGTGTGACTGAGGTAGGATGTGGTGACCTGTAAAGAGAGGAAAGGAAGAGGAGAGGTTAGGACATGACTGCCCTCATTTTGCTACTACTGGGCGAGAGCAGGGAAAGTAAGTCCTTGGACCAAAAGAGAAATGGCTGAGATTGTTCTGACTTGGCTAAATGTGCTGCAGAAGGGTTGTCTGGGGCACAGCAGTGCTTCAGTGAGGGTCTAGCCAGCAGGCAAACCCCCACACCTAAGCACCCTCATGCCCCAGCCAGCCCCATCAGTGTCTACATGTGCATTGCTGTGAAATAAAAACTCTACCATAGGAGTTTTGTAATGCATCCACTTCTGCCACTATTGGATGCAGGATACTGGGCTAGATGGACCATTGGTCTGACCCAATATAGCACTTCTTATGTTCTTAGCAGATCTGTTTCAGTTTGTGAAGTTTCTTTATATTCACATGGCCTACATGATGGTAGTGTGCAAGTGTTACCTATCTATCTAAAGGTGGGGTTGGATTTAGGATCTAGTTTGTAAACTGAAGATGAGCTTAGGTAGAAACTATATGCTTAGTTTCTCAGCCAGACAAGACCTAGGTTATTCTAGGCCTACTGAGTAACATTAAAATATTTTATTAATACATGTTGATTTTACCAATTTTTACCAAAATATCATAACATTTCAGAACAAGCAGTTTTGATGTGAAATATTTTATTTTTAATAATAAATAACATTTTTGCAATAGGAACAAAACATTACTCAAATTTTCCATATTGCTAAAAAGAAATAGGGTGAAGAATCCAGTCTTTTTTTGATTTTTTTTTAAAGAGAGAAAATCATTATAAACTCCTCAAACTATTCTTTTTTTCTTCAAGATTTCAGAATATCCATAAGCAAACAAAAATCTTCATTGTCCAATTCTGTTTGTTAGTTCATGAAATATACCACAGATGTTCTAAATTCCCCGGTTAAGTTGCTTCAGTGGAAGTTAGATCAAATTTTGTTAATATTGCTTGGAAGAAGATGTCAACAGAAGTTTCTAACATGTTCCAATGGGTTGCTTCCATCAAACTCCAATACAATGAAGATAACTCTATATGATTTATATGATAGCTTTGTTATTTGCTACAATACCCTCACTGTTTTCTAGTTAGTTTACTGGATAACCAGGTTTCTCTGGAACAATTTTCCTAACCAAATGAATTCAGTTCTGCTATTTACTGAATCTTTACTCAAGCATATAAGAAGTATAACTGTGGTGTGATATATGTTATCTAATGATGTAAAGATCTATTTCCTCTCATTTCTTCACTAGTAGACCTATTTATCAGTTCAGTGTAGTTTTTTTCTTGCATCAGCAAAATTACAAAAAATGACTCATCTGAATGAATACACTGAATGTACATCACAAAAAGGTGAACTAAAATGAATGACTTGTAGAGTCACTGCAGAGTGAACCTTTGTGTATTATGAAATTGGCATTGTGCATGTGTCTGTGTATACACATCCATGCACACGAGAGAGAGCACATCTACATAAGATGCTTTAAGCACAGTAGACTAATTCTACTATGCATTAGCATGGTGGTCTGCTGCATACTGACATCACAGAAAGACCATTTGTTTACACTAATGCACAGTAGTGCTGACTATGGCACATCAAGTTAGTACTTGTCATTACAGGGTGTCTGTACATGAGTGTGGAGGCTGCTCCATTGTGCTGTAATTACAGTGCATTGGACCAGACTGATTAATCGAGTCTCCTGAAGCATGGTGATTACCTTGCTCCACCAACCTCCCATGAATCATCAGTGCACTTTAAAATGGTGGGTATACTTGAATTAAAGCTCATCCAACAAGCTTTATTTCAAGTGCCCCTGCCACCATTTTTAATAATAGGGATGCTGATTCATGAGACACTGTGGCACTTTAATTACAACAGCTCTCAGAGCCACTCTCCTTAAAGCAGACTTCCATCCATGGAGCTTGCGTAAAAGAGCCTACAGGTACTAAACTTAATGTGCCATAATTATGGCACATTAATGAATGTGTAAAAACACCCAGATGGAAGTGAAATAAAAATTGGAGTGAGAGAATATTGTCTTTCTTTGACATGAAATCCTATTGGGATAACTACTCTAAAATGGCCTGAAAATACAGTCTTAGGAACATACAGTAGACAATTCACTAATACCCTGCTTTTCTGCGACATATGTGATAAATTAGTAGATAGAGTCATTTCTATGAGGAAAAAGGCATTAGAATATTCTCAAATGATATATTTATGTTTATAGCTTTACCAAGTAAGACTAATGCAATGGGTATAATAGTTTTGAATCACTTAACCTGTAGGATGAGATACTTTGTTTATTTATAGATTACTTTAAAAAAAATAATTTTATGATAATCCTGTCCAGACATTTTGGCAAAACCTAATGCTGAAATGTTGATCTAGAACTGATAAATTAACAGGACTGCTTCTCATGTAAACATTTATACAAATGTAAATCACATGTAAAATGGTACAACACCAGAAGGCTATTATTTTGCAGAGGTGTAAATTCCTGCACAAAAATGCAAAGTACTGTTGTAAAGCTTTTATTATGAAAAATGAAGGGTTTAGAAATACAGGGAGATAGGAAGAGAGAGATAATTTTCACCCTTCACCTCTGGGAATGAGTATATATCTTACTTGAGATAGGAAGGGCCTTTGTGGAATGTGGGACTTAAACCCTCAAATGAAGAGAGATGATGTTTCCACTGCCACTCTCCTTAGATTTTGCCTGAGAAGGGGAACCTTATGAATGGAAGTATTAGTTGGAATCTACTGAATTTTTGTATTCTGCAAATGATGTTCTTTTTGGACACCACTGCCTGTTTTTTGGTTGCTAACCCCATAGCAGATGTGAAATTTGAGCCCTATTGTGGCTCAAGTGCTACCAAGTGCTGTACTGCTACCCAGCACATTCACAGGTTGTGGACAGTGGAATAGCCTTCAGGGAAGGTTAGCTGGAAAATAAGCAGGGATAAATACAACAAATAATCAGTCATGGACAAAAGACCAGCAGCACCACCAGGATGTGGTAGGGAAGGCAGATGGCACTGGTTTCCTTCCTGAAAAGCCACATGTGTCATTTGATGATGCTGTGACCTGGTAAGTAAAGATTGCCATTATAATAAGCCTGTCCATCCCCCAGCCATGGGCCTATGTGTCCTCAATGGCAGAACAGGCAGAAGATGTTAGAATTTCAATGGCTGTGAAGGCAGATGAAGGCTGAAGTGGAATTAGATTTCCTGTTGTCTTGGCCTCCTTGCCATTGAAACAAGATTTGGTTCTGTCAAGAACTGTATGAAAACTGATGTGAAGCAGCCTTTTTTCTTTTTTTTTTCTTCTTTTTATTTTTAAATCATAATCACACGCAGGCATCTTTAGTGACAACAGGAGTAGGACTGTGAATATCTGGAAACTCCTAGTCATGAATTGGCATGAAGGTAGCAGTTACAAGAAGGCACTTTGAGGCAGGAGTGCAATTTGGCTGCAATAACAGCCACAGAGCAGCCCTCTCCAGGATCTACTCTGCTCATCCCACATGGAGAGGGGCCTAGAAAAGTTCCTAAAGAAAATCTGACTACCTTTGTCCTGACTGGATAACTGCATCCAGTGGGACCACCTTTACTGAGGCTGAAGTCAACCAACACACAAAATCAACTTTGAGACCTGGAACATCAGGACCCTCATGAATAATCCTAATAGTGAATGTCCAGAGTGCCACACTGCAATTGTAGCTCAAGACCTTGGGTGACACAATGATTATGTTGCACTGAGTGAGACCCAGTGAAAGGGAGATGGACAGCTCAAACAACAAGGAGATGGCTACACCTTCTTTGAGAAGGGCAAACAGGAAGCAGTTGGTTTTGCCATTAAGAATAAATTCATAAACCAATTCAAGTTCCTTATTCAAATTGAGCACCACACGACTTTGTCTTAAATTGGCAGAAAGCCAGTAAGTTACTGTCATCAGTATATATGCCCCAAATCCTGACACTGTCAACAAAACCAAGGAGGAATTGTGCACCAACCTTTACCAAGTCTTTTCTGGCATCCAGGAGGCAGACAGATTTATCTGCTCAGCAGTTTCAATGTCAGAGTTAGAAGGGACTCAGACCTCTGTAACAGAACCATCAGTAAGGAAGAAGGGGGAAAGGTCAACTCCAGCAGCATCCTCCTCTTGACCAAATGCAAGGAACATGTCCTCACGATCACCAACAACCTGTTCTGCCAAAAAAACAGGGACAACATCATGGCAACACCTGTGATCTGAGCATTGGCACCTCCATTAACTACATCATTATTTGTGTCTGGGATTGCAAAGATGTCCCCATCACCTGAGCTGTGTTAGGAGATAGCAACTGGTGGACCAATCACTGACTCATTTGCTTAGTTATGTCACCAAAACTGGCTCCCAAATGATGGCTGCAGCAAAAGCAATGCCAGCAAAATATCAATGTTATGGATTCAAGGATCCAGTGAAGTGAAACCGCTATCACCAGTGCCTCAGTAAAAAAAACTGGTGAATTAACAACAATGGGAGAATGTCAGCAGTGCTTGGAATGCCTTCAAGTCTACTGTCATCAGTGCCCATGAAGAGAAACTTAGATTCTATACCAGAGAGCATCAAGACTGGTTTGATAAAAATGATTGGTAGGTCCAAGAGTTGATCAACCATAAGCACAAGGACTTTTGTGCTTGGCTGAATAACATCAACTCTTAGGTTGCTGGTAATTCAATTTATTTTGCTAAGGCAGAGGTCCAAAGTAGGTAATTACATGACATTGGAGGAACCTCCCCATGAGTCTATAGGCACTGAAAAGTATACCATAGCTTGCATACCATCATGGGGAAGGCAAAGAATGGCAATAATTTTTTGTGAGCATCTATGCTTCAGAAAGATCCTCCACAGCAGTTCTTGTTTGAAGAGCTGAAGGCTTAACAGGAGTTAAGCAAGGCTGTGTCATCACTCTGACACTTGTCTCAGTATTCCTTACTGCAGTCCTACATCTGACCACCACCAAGCTTCCAGTTGGAGTTGGGCTAAACTACCAAATGGATGGTAAGCTGTTTAATCTCAGTTGACTCCGAGCCAAACCCAAGGCCATCCTGACCTCGGTCGTCAACCTGTAGTGATGATGCTGTAGCAATATCAATCAATGACATGTTTACCAAGGCATAGTTTCACACAGGACCAATCCAAATGGCAGAAGAGTCAGTACTTCAAAACCTTATGATGACAATACGAGATGGAAAAGTGGAAGTGGCAGAAATGCATATCATGTATGGAATAAAGAGTCCAGAGCTACCCACTATATGTGGAAATATATGCCTGAATTGTAAGAGAGTCTGCCAATTCTCAAAGGACCTTATCAGCAAACTTCAGACCCACAGATAAAGCAATTGTGAAAGACATCCTATACTATGATGGATTGCCTATGATGCTGCTGCTCATATCCCTCAGACTATATAACAGGGACTTCTATTAGGTTCTGTTCTGGCAGAGTTTAGTACTAACTTAACTTTATTCTAACTCAGAATATCTGTATTATAACTACAGGTGACAAATGTATGGTTCACAGAGCTCTTCCATTCAGCCTGTGGGATTCTGGTGAGCCAGAGACTTGGGATCAGGGCTAGTAGGAGGTGGGGCCCTCTACAGAATCTGGGGCCTCTGGGCCTTGTTGGGCCTGGCCATCAGTGACAGGAGGGTGAACAAGAGTGAGAAAGGGCTTTGGTGACACCCACAGTCACTTGGCTCATAGATGATGGCCCTGCATCCACCATGGCTAGCACTATCTCTTCCAAAGCAATCCAACTGCTTGTTCTGTGGCTGCTTGTCCTGCTGACACTTCCATTTTCCATTTCTTCCATAGCAAGTTACTGCTTGTCCTGCTGCAGCCGCAGGCCCATCCCAGTTTCAATTTGCTCTGCTGCCTCCCATACAACTAGCTGTGCTGCAGCCACGCCTTTACCAATAAATCCATCCTACAAGGAGCTCCACAGCCTAGATCTGGGCTGGGCCATGAAGTGAGTTTGACCATAGCAGAACCCCTGCTACAGACTATAATTAAGCCCTCTAGCAACACGTAGCTTTCATAGAGACAGATACTGGGGAGAGGGGGGGTGCTGAATTGGTGCTCCTAATTTGGATAATTTTATTCTGGTTTTAGTGAGATTTCTTTCCAATTAAAAAACTATAGATTTTGGCCATAAGAGACCAATCTGCGGACTGTACATAGTATAAAATACATGTATCCCAAAGCATGGGAAAAACAACAGAAACCGTTGTAGATGCTTTATTTTTACTAAGTAGAATCCTACAAAATGGGTGTATCTAATTCTTCTATAAATTTGAGCAATCATTTTGTTTTTATGCTTTTTAAATCTGTCTGAAGGGTCAGGACTAAAAAATAGTGATGGTCCCTTAAGCTCTAGATTTAACTGATAATTTAAAAAGAAAGAAAAAGTTACAAGGCTTTGAGCATTATAATTTTGGGTAATGTGGAGAGCTATTCATCAGTTAAGATGGTTGATTAATAATCCTCGGGATAAAAGGTCAGTAGAGGCTTAAACTTCAATTTATTCAACTTATTTATTTGATTTTTGAATAGAGAATGAAGTATATGTGCGGGAACATCAGGGTATATTAATATGAATTCATCCCACATGGGGCACTTTCTTAAAAAATCTGCTTTACATAGAATTTTTTATAAAAGCATATAAGATACCCTGGCAACATATTTTGCAATATTTGTGTATTTACACCAAGGGAAGACCCTACTATATACCATTTTACTGTTTTGGGGTTAGATGTAGTGGACATTTGCATTCAGAACATAATCTCTAATTTACTCCATTAAGCATAGTCTTTGCCATATATCTGGACTATGTTAGAAATCCGGTCCAAATCAGTGGACCTGATTTGGTTGGTGGACCTGATCTGGCATGTGGAGGAAGCATGATAGGGCCCAATCTGGCCCTGAAGAGAGGGGCTAGACAAAGCCTAACCCCTATCCAGTTGCATGGGAGAAGTGGCCATGGCTTGGCCCTGACCTGGCCACTCGGGGCAGAGGGGGCATGGGTGGCTGCAGCCTGGCTACATGGGGGGACTCAGCCATATGGGGGAGGGGGCATGGCTCATCCCTGACATGGCTGTATGGGGCTTGTGAATTTAGCAGTGGGAGGAATGGCAGTATTAAATGGCACTGCACCTCTGCCATCCAATTTCCCAAATGTTGGAGGGCCCTACAGGTTAGATGTCAAGACTCTATAGGCTAGATTTGGCCCACAGGCCAGAGTCTGACCACCCCTGATCTAAAAGAAATTCTCCAGAGAACTGGAAGAGGTGGCACACTCTCAGCACATGGTTGTCATGGGTGACTTCAACTACCCAGACATCTCGTGGGATGAGCACTTGGCAAGATCTGGCCCCTCACAAAGCTTCCTCACTTGATAAAGTTCCTCAATGCTAGCTCAAGAAGTCTATGGGCTGACCGAGGCAAGGCACTCCTAGACTTGGTTCTGGCCAAAGAGGATGACCTAGTGAGCAATCTAAAGATAGAAGGGAAACTGAGCAACAGTGACCTTGAGATGACCACTTTCTCTCTTCACTGTAAGTCAAGACAATCAGCTAGTAGGGTATAAATCTTGGAGTTTAGGAAATCTGACTTCCACAGGTTCAGGAGATTGGTTGGCAAGGCCCTGTGGGATCATGGTTCAACGAGCACAAGAAGAGTGGTCATTCCTCAAGGAAGTGATCCTAATAGCTCAAAGGAAGTCCATTCCCTCTCATAAGAAAGGCAGCAAAAAGACTGGGAGACCCCTTTGACTCAATAGGCAAGTCATGGAGCTCCTGAAATCAAAGCAAGAAACCTATAAGGGATGGAAGTCAGGAAAACTACCAAAGAGGAATACACAGCGATAGCCCCCATCTGTAGGAAGCTGATCAGGACAGCAAAAGCACAAACTGAATACAAACTGGCAACTGAAATCAAGGACAACAAAAAGTCCTCCTTTAGATATGTATGGAGTAGGATAAAATATAAAGAAGGCATAGAGTCTCTGATGGTTGAAATGGGATGGCTGATAACTGACAGTGAGGATAAAACCAAACTCCTGAATGAATACTTCATGTCGGTATTCCACCAATCCAAGGGTGTTAGCCTGCTTGACAGGATACAGGATGATCATGGTGGGGGTGACCACCCTGCCATAGCTGGCATAGGTCTTGTGGGGGACCACCTAAAAAGACTAAATATCTACAAGTCAGCAGGACCAGATGAACTATGCCCGAGAGTGCTAAAAGAACTGGCTGATGTCATTGTGTAACTTATGGCAAAGTTATTTGAAGATTTGTGGTGCTCAGAACTGGAGGACTGCAAGAAGGCCAATGTGGTGCCTATCTTTAAGAAAGGTAGAAAGGAAGATCCCAGAAATTACAGGACAATCAATTTTATCTCAATCCTGGGTAAAATCCTGGAAAAAATTATCAAAGAGTGCATAACTAACAGGCTAACTGAAGGATACCCAACATGGCTTCATTACAGGCAGATCATGCCACATCAACCTAATCTCCTTCTGTGATCAGATAACTCACCACTTGGATATGGGAAATGAGGTTGATGTCATATACTTGCATTTCAAAAAGGCCTTCAACCTGGTCTCCCATGATGTCCTCATGGTTAAATTGGAAAATGTAGCCTCGACTATTTTACTGTCTGGTGGCTAGGTAACTGGCTCCGTGGTAGGACCCAGAGAGTACTGATAGATGGAACTAAATCATCATGGTGGGTGGTGACCAATGGTGCCCCTCAGGGCTCAGTTCTCTGATCAGTGCTTTTCAACATGTTCATCAATTATTTGGATCTGGGTATTAAAAGCAAACTGACAAAGTTAGCTGATAACACCACACTCAAGGACAGCCTGGCAATATAGGATGACCTGGACAGGCTTATGAGGTGAGCTAACTTCAACCTAATATCATTTAATACAGAGAAATGCAAAGTACTCCATGTGGAGAGAAATGCAGTAAAAGCTCTGTTATTTGGCTCCTGTGTCCTTGCCTGTTTGGGCCACCGCTTCTCCTGCCCCTCCTGTGGGCCCTGTGGGACAGGGTAGCAGGCCCCACATAGCCTGTTATGCCCCTGGCCCATGCAGGCTTGGCAGTGTAGGCTGCTTTGCCCCAGGCCATGGGGGGCTTGGAGAAACCAGAAGTGCCACAGTGGGCACTTCAGGTTTCACTTTATCTTACAAGCTGGCATGCTGGTTAGTAGAGCATGCGGGCTTGTAAGCTGCTGGATAACACTGCTTTTACTGTAATCCTCAACACACCTACAGGCTTGGCAGTGCTATGCTAGCCAGCACCACAACTGAATGAGACCTGGGTGTTGTGATAGACAACAAAATGAACATGAGCCACCAATGTAATGCTGTAGCTGGCAGAGCTGATCAAACACTGGCATGCATCCACCGAGGCATCATGAGCTAGGCTCAGGATGTCATCCTCCTGCTGTACTTGGCCTCCATGAGTCTGCAGCTGGAGTACTGAGTCCAGTTCTGGGCACCACCCTTCAAGAAGGATGTGGAGAAGCTCAAGAGAGTCCAAAGAATGGCCATGCACATGATTAGAGGTCTAGAGACCAGGTCATATGAGGAGAGGCTGAAAGACTTGGGACTGTTCAGCCTGCAGAAGAGAAGAATCAGAGGGGACTTGGTGGCAGCCTATAAGTATATGAGGGGAGTACATCAGGGCCGAGGGGAGCAACTTTTCACTAAGGCCCCTCGGGGGAGGACTAAAAATAGCGGGCACAAGCTGATTGACGATTGCTTCAGACTAGACATAAGAAAAAAAAATACTTCTTTACAAGACAAGTACTGAGCATTTGGAACAGGTCTCCCCCACCCCCGAGGTGATACAGTCACCCAACCTGGCAATCTTCAAAAAGCATCTTGATACCCATCTTGCTGGGGTAATCTGATCCCAGCAGTCTTTCCTGCTCAAGTGCAGGGGGGCTAGGCCTAATGATCTGTAAGGTCCCTTCAGCTCCTAAAAACCATGGAAGCTATTCTTATGCATTTCCAAATTGTATATTTTGGGGATCAGATGTATGAAAAAAGTGTTCTCTGGAACAGGAAAAGGGGCAGGGCCAATATTAGCTATTGTATAGGATGGACCAAGGGGAAATGCTAGATGGGTAAGCTATGAGTCAGGGATGATCATGAAGAAATAGCTGAATGGTTAGGTTACTAAAAGAGCTCAGACTGGCTGAGCTTAAGGAGTGGATTGAGGAGATGATTTCCAGGGAACACCAAGAATGGATTGTGTTAGATTTCATTCTGGGCAAATTATTTTTCAAATAAACTATTCTTGTTGTGAAGCTTTGGTAACACTGATGCTCCTTCCAATTTCACCAAAACTTTTGCATTTTGAGAAACAGTCTAATATTCCATTTTAACATTTTGTAAGAGTTATGCTAAAAATATTTTTATTTTAAGTTATCAAAAATATTGTTCATCTAAGAGTGTAATTATACTTTGTTTCAAACAAAATGTTCAGTTGACCCCAAATGTTTTTTTTGAAAAAATATAAAAATAAATCCATTGAGCATGGAATGATTTTTCCTGTTTTTTCTGAATTGCAAATGAACCAAAAAAATCATATAATCACTCAGCCTTACTCTGATTTTTATTTTCCTTTAGTTTTGTCTAAGAGAAGGGGCTTATGCATTTAATAGCAACAGCAGTACTACACAGTCCCTAAATATCACTTTTATCTAAACCTGAAGTTATGAATGTACAAGAAATACTTGATAAAGATCATACTAAATGGTCATAATAACCCTGATTTGTCTTAAAATATAAATTTATCAAAGTATTTTAAATGTTTATGTCTAGCTGTGCCCATTACTAATTAAAATTATACATTTGTGTCTTGGAAGACATGCATTATGAATTCATGTGTATAATTGTTTATTATTTATTATTTATTTTTAATGCCATAGTTGTACATATGTAGTAGCTTATGCAGGTCTATTTGTTAAGCTTCTGAAGAACTACACCTTTCTTTTATAAAAGGAAGCATATGGCCCAAAGTAATTATTATTAGTTCACATGGTATGAGACTTTCCCCCTGAGTAAAACTGTGTTATCTGTCTCCCTACGTAATATATTCGATTAACTTACAATTTTGTTATAGGATGAACATTTGTCATGGGCCTGGGTTTTCTTCTTTAATTATAACCTCGCCGTGGAAATCAACAATGCCATTTAATGAAACATAATGCTACTAGCTAGTTGTTGTGTGGGCAATTTAGGAATGCTTCCCACCATTATTTTTCAATAGGCAATCTGTGAGGCACAAAAGTTTTTGTTATTTTTTCTCATAATTTTCCACCACTTCTCAATAGATAGCACTGCAGATTTGCTGTAGAGTAGGTGAGAACCAGAGCTACAAAATATATAGTTTGCTCACAGCTTGTGATAATTTAAATGATATTTATTCTTTTTACAGTAATGTTTACTTACACTTCCGTTTTTATTTTTATTTAGTCTCTTATTCCCTCACCACATACTTTTTCCAATTATTTGTATGCACTTTGGGTTTTTCAATTACCTCCACATTACCTATTTGGGGAGCATTGTTTTAAATGTGTATTTTAACAGCACAATTTATTTTGACAGCATGATTTGTAGAGCTGCAGCAAGCTGTTCACCAGAGATTTGAAATCTTGTGCCCAAACTCTCTAATCTTGCAAGCTTTAATTCACCAGCTCGCTGCTGTTCGTCCATTAAGGTTGTGATGGAATGCAAATCAGAAACTGTGTTGCTGAGCTTCTAAGCTGCCAAAACATTCATTGCTGCTAAAATCCTAGAATACTGTGACATTCTGAAAAAGACCACTGTATCATATTTATGGCTTTGCTTTGTGAATTGGAGGAGCAGGAAAGAAGAGAAAGAGGAAACACAGGTTTAATCACAAACTTCAGATACGATAGTTCTCAAATATCGTAGACTATCTTACTATGAACCAACCCCCCCTACAAGCAATGCAAAACATTTTTACATAATTCCACACTATCATCCACAAACCCCAAATCAGTGCGATTTATTCCCTCTGTAATTTCAGTATTTATTTGTAACATAAGCTCCTTAAAGCAGTGTCTATCCTCTTGTTTTGTATTTTTAATGCCCTCCAAACTGGAGTCCATAACTAGGTTTCCAGTCTGAAATACAACTAGCAACAAACAAATATATAAAGGCTCTTTGTTTCTACCCAAATATTACACTGTGACAAATTCAATGTAGCTTAAATTTATTCTATATTTACAATACTGTGATAATGTGATGTTGCTCCTTCTCATTACTGCAGAAAGCCTTAAAGCAACATAAATTACATTTATAGCCATCTTACCAGTTTTCACACAAGCTTAGCATAAATAAGAATCAGGCCCATTATTTTGTTGGATGTTTGTTATGGCAGATTGTAATTCAGGAAGGCAGAGGGCAAGGAAGCAAGGAAAAGCAGGATCCTTCAGCTCAGTGAAGATGGCATTTCTTTGGAGTGGAGAGGGGGAATGAGCCCTGTCGCCAATTCTTTTTTTTTTTGGATAGTATGCAGTAACTATTTTATGTGAAATGCATAAGCAGTTCTGGGAATCTCCAGGTTGCTCAGTCATAGAAACAGAACAGGAGCAGGGGAGGGTGTCTTTGACATAGCCCAGCCCATAAGCTGGTGACTAATACATTTTTCTAGGAAGTGAGAGATGTGGATTTAAATTCCCTCTGGTGAGACTAGTTTTAGAACCTGAACAAGTGCTCTAATCACTAGGTTATTTCTCAAAAGGTGGGTGGCTTCTTTTCCCCAGCCAAGTCTTCTGGTGATCAAGCAAGGGTTTTGGGATGTGAATCCCATGTTAATAAAAATGTGTAATCCAGGTCTGCTGAGAATATTATAATGCCACCAAACTATAGGATAGGAGCAGGATTCCAGGCCCTTATGAACTTCCTATGCATTTCCCTGGACACCATGCTAGGTGTTGTAAATATCAGCCAAGGACGAATTAATCCTTATTTAACTGTGGGCATGTCTACATGTGCAGTTAGTGCTATATGGGTTTACTGTGCAGTAAACACATCCTGGGCAAGTGGAGCCATTTGGGAGTGGAATTGCTCTTCATAGCAGTACAGGCGGTCCGCGACTTAGAATGTTTTGAGTTACAATGTTTCACACTTACAACCTTTATAAATTGACACCCTGTTTCAACTTTATGACATCAGTTTCGACTCTAAAATGTTTGATCCGATGTGACACCATGCGAGTGAATAAGTTTGCTGAGTCGCTCATCTCCCTGGAGAACATCTGCCCAAACTTCCTTGAACACTCTCTTTAAGAAAGCAGGCAAGAATCTTTCCAATTACTTATACTGGTAAAAGTGTAATGTCTATACCCGGCCCCTAGGATTTCACTTGTGTTTCCTCTGAATGGCCCCTGGAAGAAATGGAGAGGCTCATAGTTTCAGCTGTCATTCTTAGCACAATTGAGAGAACTTATTTTCGTCTACATAGTGTATGCCCACACAAGTTCTGTGCTGCTCTCAAGACCACTGCCAAAAATAAACATCTACCTGCCTCTGCTCCACGCTCACCAACATTGTAACTGAAACATGGAGGATACTCAGGGGATGCTGTCCACTACAACTCTCAGATATTCTAGAGACAGAAGTATTGAGAGTGCTGACAGATGCAACCCTCGAGTGTTCTCACTACTTTAGTTCCAGCTTTGGTTCATACAGATCTGAAGTTGGTGGGTCAGACTTATTTTTTTGCAATAGCCTAAAGCCAATGCAGACATGCATATGGTCTTTGCTTTGCCCATTTGCTTTGCCTCCATCTATTAAGTGAAACCGGGTGTTCTGTACTGTCAGGATAGTTCAGTCTTCTCACAAAGGGCAATATTTTGTCTCAAGTCATAACATGACTTTTGCTTTTGCAAAAGCCGCAAGATTATACATAGATCACATGATCTTCCAAGAGAAACCAAAAGACAAAGATGTGAGGGGACTTTGCCAGGGAAGCTAATGTCAGCATTCCAGCAGAAGTAATGAATATAAGAGCTACAACTGAGGGGGGGGAAATATAAATACATCTAATTATCTAATCAACACATTCTCTCTATGCATGAATTCTTTTAATGGCTATATTTTAGTGGCCTCAGCATTTCTTAAAATATTCTAGACTATTTTTCCAACAAAGAAATGGGTAATTTAAACTCATCACTTTTTCAAATGATTTTTGACCTAAAAATAACAGCTTCTTTTACATGTTATCAGAATTAATTCTATTTATAATCAAGTGATTAATCTTTTCCCAGGCCCATATCAAAACTGTTGCTTACAAAGTGTAAGTGCATTAATGACACATGTAAGAGAATCTGATAGTTAAAACAATGAGAAAGAAAATGTATCTTGCAGTTCAGAGAAAATAGTACTCTTTTCCTTCCATGATACCAGTGAAAGCATAGGTCTTTCCTCTTGCAGGACCTTGGCTGGGTTCCAATATTAGTTCTAGTTGCCTTCCAGTAGCTCAGCAACTTCACAAGATGGTCTTTGTAGCAGCTTCTGTGCATGAATATGCAATATGATAATATGTATGAAGTAATTGCAAGTGCTTTTGTCTTTGTGCCAAGAAATTGTTTGAATACCTTTGGAGTTTTAACTCCATTTATTCACACCATGTATTCACACCATTTTCAGAAATACTCTCTTAGTTCCATCAGAATTAAAGAACTTTAAATTATTTTTCAGATGCATCAAAACACTCTGATTTTCTTTAGGAAAGTCTTTTCACACTTAAAATGTTCTTTTTATGCTTAACTGATTCTTAAAGAAAACTTTAAAACTTGGTCATAAAAGAAGTTACTCTCTTTTTTTCTTACACTTTCATGAAGAGGTCCTTACTGTTTTCTTCTCTTTGCTAAGGATTCACTTAAGCATTTGCCAATGAATCCATCCACAATGAATATAAGTTGTCTTGGATTCAAATACTTTATTGCAATAGTAACTAGTTACAGCGTCAAATAACTTTGTTATATTTGTACATGCCACATTTACTTGCATGCCACAGCACAGACTTACTATCACTGACATATTCTAGGCTATATGGAGATGCAGTAGAGTCCACCCATCAGTGTGACTCACCCTCTTATCCCAGGTCCACAGCTGTAGGTATAACCCTCTCACAGAGCTACAAGGAGAGGCTGAGTGACACTGAGTGGACTGCACTCTTCCTGGATATGCTGTATGAGCACAGTCCCCAATAGATTCCAGCATCCACGTGCCTCCATTCTGGCATGGAAATCCACTTCCTTGCTTAAGACACGTACCTCAGTTTTGAAGGGCTAATTTTCAGGAAAGGGATGGATGTGGTAAATGAGTAAATAGAGTAAATTACCTGATATTAATACACAATGGCTGTTAAATTAAGGTTTGCATTTAGATACAGTATATTTGGGATGACACCGTGACAGCTGAAAATTATGTGTGTGTGATAAAGGTGCTTGCTGAAGGCTCTATGAAGATTAGACCAAGTGTTTTTCTGTCATCTGTTCAAATATTAAGCTATATGTTGTTGCTAAAAGCCTAAATAAAGTTTAAGATGTAGTAAGGCCTTGTATAAAGTAAGGTCTAGTAAATTTAGCAAAGCCTTGAAGTAGTAAGGCCCTGTGGCATAGTTAAAATTAACCTTATCAAAGGAATGCAAGGCTTGTACTGCTATTGGTCAGTCTAAGGACAGTTGAAATAAAAGGAATCTGAACGGCTGTAATTTATCAGCACAGCTCAGAAATTATAAATGGGCTGGCACATCCAGAAATCATTCAGAAGGAAGATACAGCTCTGTGAAAAGGGACTAATTAGCTGTTGACCTGGATCAGTGGGCCCATGGATCTTGAGGAGCCCAAGGACTGAATACCAGGGTCCTTCCTAGTACCTCTTGGACAGCACTGATCGGAGACACCTGAATTCACTGAGCTTTGTGGAAAGAGAAACTTGTTGTACATCAGGCATCAGAGGGGACTGCCGATAAGTTGCCGATGTGAATTATTATTGTCTATCATTATCTGTCTTAGTATACTATGCATAGTCATGTTTTTGTTAAGTCAGTAAACCTTTCTTACCTTTCTAGCCCCTGACCACACTCTCAATCAATCCCGAACCCTCCACTGGTGGCTGGGACAGATGCCTTTTCAAAAGTAACTGATGGTGTCTTAAGTTGCCATAAATACAATTTTAAGTACAGACATATTGGAAGTAACCAGTATCTTCTTTAAATAAATATCCATTATAATGTACGAAAAATAAAGACTTTCCAGTGTATAAAAAATCAGCTACATAAGGATAATTCTAAACTCTTTCATGTGGTTTGAAGGTTTTTATCTCAGCAAAGAGGAAGAGAGGAATAAAAAGCCAGGTAAAAGTTCAGAAAGTTACCTATTTGGGTGAAAAACCCACTGTTTAACCTAAATGTAAGGCACATGCTCCCATAAGAGGGAGTAAGGCAAGCAAAACAAAGTGTGCCTCCTTGCTCTACATGCCTTGAATGAGATTTTTCACTATATTTTGATTCAGATTTACTGGGTGCCTCTACATGAGATGCTTTTCTGAGCAGTTGACTACTTGACGGCATGGTAAAGCATCATTCTCCAGACACGCAGGCACTTACTGTGCAGTAAATTAATCTACTCTGCAGTTCATTTGCTATCAGGAAATGCAGGTAGCAAATTAACTATGCCATAGTAATTGTGCGGTAGCACATATATAGATGGCAACCAGGACCAAATTTGCTCCTGCTCAGCCCCACCACCAGGGGACCACCCTCAGGCTACTCCCAGGGCCATAGGACTTCAAGCTTTTCAAGGCCAGATGCCCCAGCCTGGCCTTTAAAACTCTTCAGTGACTCTGTGGGTCTGTGCCACCTGCTGCCTTCCTCTGGCCACCAGATCCCAGAGCAGTGGCCCCAAGTCAGTCTCAGCAGCCTGCCCATAACCCTAGGGTGGCCCCCAGCTCAGCTCTGCTGCTTGCTTACCTGTCCTGTGCTTTGCCCCTGTGTTGTGCACTGCAGGCATCTGCCCAGGCCTGGACTATCGCGCTCAGCCCCCGAGGGCAGTTGAGGGAGCCACACTGGCATCATTCCTAATGTCACATGCTGCTTCCCAGAGTGTAACCAGTCCCAGGATGAGACTGTAGACCTCATAGCACTGTAGGGTGAGGTTGAGGTCCAGAGACAGTTTGCTCCAACACATACATCTATGAAGGCCTGGCAGGCTGCATGTGAGCATGAGGGTACAGTCAGTTGGTGCACCAGTGCCAGATAAAGGTGAAGGCCCTGTGGACCTAGCAGGCCCACAGTCATAGGGCCTAGCATATAACTTGGCATTTGGGTTCATTCTTGGGTTGAAAGGAATCTGAGTCCTCCTCAAATTGTCCCAAGACAAGACCAACACAATGTCATTGTAATTTCTTCTAGTGTAAACTTCATAATTTCGTGATTAATTTTCAGATAGAGTAAAATGAAACTATGGAGTTAATGATTCAATTTTCATTGCAATCTCAATCATTACATCACTATATCTACAATTAGTTTAATGAAACTATACCATATTAGTTTAGTATGTATTTATTTAAATGTATATTTTTTATCATCCTATTTATTAAAATTCATATAAAGTTCAGAGTTAGTTTAATTCATTAAATTGCAACACAGGCTATGAACTCTTAGGGCACAGGTAACCTCAAGTAAAGAATTTGCCAGTCATGTGACAGTTTCAAAATTAAAAACTAAAGGAAATTAAAAAAAAAAAAAATCCCCAAAACACCTGGAGTCTGGATACATTACATATTAATACTGATGTAATATTGATGTAAAATATACATCATTTTTGTACACTGATCTTCATTGTAAAGATAATTGGTTATCCCGTGGTTATAGGAGGCTTTATTGTAGATTGTCACTAGCTAGTGGGGGACCTTTGAAGAAATGATTACCCTGGAAAAACTGTGAGCATATCACATGTAACTTATTTCAGTATTTTTTACAGTTTTTTTCTCCCTCCCAGGATAATTATACATTGTATTCTACTAAGTTTTACCAAGGAAACAGTGTGTTCCTGCTCCTTTTTAAAACTGATATAAAGGCAGATTACATTACTGACAATGTGCTATCTAATGTCCAGATACTTAGATGTATGAAGTGGGAATTAGGGACAATTTAGGACTTAGGTGCCCAAGCCCAAATCTACAATCACAAGCCACACCCTGTTCACTGGCTATCTTGTATTGAAGCTACTTAAAATGCATAAGTTTTGCCTTTTTTGATGTTGAAGATCTGTAAGTAAGTAAGTTTTATTTGCGCTTGTGATCTCTGGGGCCCTACGTGTTGCATGGCCTGGCGGGTGCGTAGCTCTGCTCCTCAACTTGCCTGCCATGACTTTGATGTTAAACTATTAAGAGAGGGGGTTCAGTGGAGATCTTCCTGGGATGGCTTCCCAACAAACGGCAGTACACATGGTTGTTTGGTGCGATGTTCCATGGGGCTCCACCTCCCCTACACCCCATCCACTTGCCAACCAGATGGGTGTTTGTAGAATGGGGGATTTCGGCCCTGCGGGGTTGATTGCAGCTTGCTTTGGGTGGGGTCCCACGTCGGTGTGGACGCAGATGGCTCTCCTCCCTCCGGCCTCAAAGCACGGCCCACCTTCTCTAGGCTCTTTGATTTCCCCTTTTTCTTTTTTGGGTTTTTTTGTTTTTTCAGAAGAAATACTCCTCTGAGAAGGAGAGGGCTTTGGAGCTGCCTCCTTAACTCCAGCCTCCTCCAGGGGGCTCAAATGCCTCCTCTGCTCTGCTCCCTACAGGGAGCTTAAATGCTTCCCTTGGCTTGCCTTCAGTGGGGAGCTGGAGGGCTACCCCTGCTCTGCCTCCTGCAGGGGGCTCAGAAGTTTCCTCTCCATGGCCTGCAGGAGCTGCACAGGCTTCGTCACTCCTCTTCCATGCTATAGCCTCAGCACATCTAGCATGTTGCCCACCAGCACTCTCGCTCCCCAGCTTACTCCCCGCCTTGGTTCCGGCAGGGCTTTTAAACTTTCCTGTGGCGGCCAGTATGGCTGCCACGTTTGGTCCAGCTGTTCCCCACATGGGAAACAGCTGATTAAACAGCCGTTGTAATGCTGGCTCACGTGGCTGTGGCCATGGTCCTGGCTCCTGCTCTGGCTGCCCGGGTTCACCCCTGCCGGGGGTCTGTTTCCGGGGTTTGGGGCCCACAGGGATTAACCTCTCCACTTTGGGAGCCTGTCATGGTGCCTCGCCACTACAGCACTCATGTTCAGAAACTCTATGCTTTTGACAAGCTTTATGTCTATATCTTAGAGTAATGACATGATAATTAGCATGGCTTGTAGTTTTTTGGTAAGGGTGTTTGCTTCAGGGGTTCAAAAGCTACATTTTAGACAGCCCCTAACTCAAAGACTGTCCATGCAGTGTATAATAATCAGTTACTGATGAAATATAGAAACAGTCCTGGAATCAGGGACTTGAACTCAATCTCTTTCTTCTGTTAGCAAGTGTGAATCCCAGTTTATTTAACTAGGCATTTCTGGAAAGGAAACATTAACTCCCCATGTTAAATAGAAAGAACGAAAAGAAAGAAAGAAATAGCTTGACTCATTTAGATTTAAAATTCTTAATATTAATTAATGTATCTCACCCAAGAACTATCTTTGAAAGGCTCATGGAAAATAACCAAATTATACATCTCTTTTTATTTCATAGGATTTTGTTAAATCACTTAACTCTTTCTGCCCTTTAGTTTAGTTTCTTCATGAAAAACATGCAGGATTCAACATCCTTTAACTGAAAATTCTTCTTACAGTCTATAGCTATTTTAAGTATAATTGTACATGATATATTGTAGCAGAACTCACTACTTAAACTGAGAATAATATCTTTCAATCTTAACTCAGAAAAGGTGGTCCTCATCTGCAGAAGACCAGCTCTCCACATATAATCGCTGTTAGAAGTTCTTCAGTGTAGAAATTCTAATTGAAACAAACTTTCTTTCTTTGTAATAAATATAGTTAATAATTAGTATTATTTTGCTAGGCGTGAATGATGGCATCTTCTACAGCTTAGTAAGAGAACAAACTTGCTTTACTAAACTAGAGAGTCATTTCTTTCAGTTCATAAAGAGATGGTCACTAAAATTTGGCCTACCATTTCCTGTTTCTCAGATTATGCATTTGAGGGATGATATTACTTGGCTCTCAGTCCCCTAAAACATCTTTTCCCACCTACATGGAGCTCAAACTCTCTCAAGTCTGTTTGCAGACTCTTTATTCTCTGTTTTTGGAGCATTATTCTTTCTTTAACCTAAGTGTACAATTTTTACTGACATCAACTAGAAGTTTTGAAGTAGAACACAAAGCACGTATGGTCCAAAGAATATAAATTAATTGCGACCTTATGTTCAATAACTTACTTTTGCAAGCTTTCTTAGATGTGAAACTGATAAGGAGTTAATGAGCCATGCATTTGCTTGTTTTTCACTCATACTTCTGCTAATGCAAAGGTCCTAATGGAAACTCATCCACTAGAACACAATAAATTGACAACTGATAATAGGAAGGTAGATGGCTCACAAGAATTTGCCATAATTATCTTTTGTATGTGTAATGTATAAATTATCAGTAAAAAAGGTTACTTAAAATCCTTTAGCTATGTATGTAACTGATGCTTACCTATAATATATGTTTATTGCTATTTCAACATTGCCCATTCCTTTTGCTTTTATTTTGTATTCTCCATCTATTGCTGAAATGTGCCTGAATTTAAGTCCTAATCTAATGTTTGCTTAATTTCAATCACACAAGCAGAGTATATGTGAAAGTGTTTTTTCCATAATCTATTTTGGGCCTCTTGGACTAACACTTTTCGCTTACCCTGTGTTTTCACAGTGTCTAGCAAAATGATTAGTGTTGGAAGCTCTAGGTAGTTAAATATAATGAAATGACATTAACATTATGTGGAATTGGGAAAATACTTGAGCATTTTTTGATTCTGTAAACTAAAAAGAAAATTAGCAGCTGATGACATATTGTATCTTGCTCCAATATCATTAAAATATTCATAATAAAATCATGCCATTTTTCTGTCATAACAGCATTTGAAATTTTCAAAGAATCACTTTCAGCACAAAAACCAAAAAAGTATATATTAAATGTATTGTAAATACAGGTCTTATTCTTTAATTTCTGTTTGGAGCACAGTGGATGTAATTTTCCTTAATTTATTTCATAGACTGGTGTGAAGAACATAAAGCAAATTGTTTTATATAAAACAGAAAAAAGAAGAAGAGGTGTTCTGACTTGCTGTGTGGATATCAATTAAACAATAGGAATGTTTGTCAAAGACTTTTCATGCCATACTATAACTTGGCCTAGGAAGCATGTACTAACTTATTTGAAAAATTAGGTATGATGTGCCTGTTACTTAGTATGCATGAAATATGCCTAAAAATACTACAAACCTTATTAAAATGGCAAAAGAGATATAGCCTCAGTCATATGAGCCAAATGTGACTAATTATCAAAATACTAAGGGTTTTTCTACCACAGTGCACAGAAAGACTATACTAACTCTTTACCAAGACTTAGGGACCTACTAAAATTGTGATTTTGCAGTTTTCATGGAAACTGCAATTTCAAGTGGTTTCCATGAAAACACATGGGCCTTGCAAAATGGCACAAAAGCACTGAGTTGGGGGGGAGGGGAAAAAGCAAAAGAAAACTGCAAGCAGAGAAAAGGATGGGAAGCCTCTGCATCCTAAAGCATGGTGGGGAAGGGAGGGAGGGGTGGGAGGATGAAAAGGAGAGGGCAAGAAGAGGGAACAAATCAAAGGCTGAGGAAGTATTTGCTACCAGGATTTCCTAAAGGTAAAAAACAAAACAAAACATTGGAAATAAAAAGTGGCACACAGCATGCTCCAGTAACATGAACCAGAACAAATGGAGGCTTGGTCCTCCAGTGAGGTGTTCTGGCTGCCAGCTAGTGTCTCCATGCTCCATTAGTGCCCTGATGGCTCCAGCACTCCAAGTGCTGGGAGGAGTTGAGTAAGGACAGTTGAGTTCAGCAAGGGCAGTTTGCCCACAGCAGGACAATGTGTCTCACAATAAAGCACACATGAAGGGGCATGAGCTGAGGCACAAAGTAGTAGCACAAATTTGTACCACTACTATTTGTGTCACTGAAAGTGAATGTTTGTGCTCTTTTGAACACGGCTGATGTGTACAGGAAAACCAGTATAGATTGGCACTTGAACTGTAAGGCACACATGAAGAATAAAGCTGTTGCAGAGGCTGAAGTTCTGAGCGAGAAGCAAGCAACTGTGTCCTCCATGTTTACTGGTGCCTCAAAAGGCTCTGGGGTGCTGCAAACCACAGATTCCCATTCAAGTGGATGTCGCCTATGTGTGCTGAACTTCTGTTCTGTTACAGATATGGTCCTGTTTCCAATCACAGAAGAAAGCTTGGCAGGGCAATAATCAGCATTTTGCCTCATGGAGGCTTTCATGGTGGTGAACATCCCACTGGAGAAACTCGATCACCTAAAGGGATTACCTAAGCCAAAACATGCCAAATGCTGGCAGTTTTCCAGGTGCTGATGAACTTCTCCCTGCAGTGATTGCTTCATAGGTACAATCCATGAAAGCTGCCTTGGCAAAATATCATTCCTTCTCCATTGTGGCTGGTGAAACCACTGACCCTCAAGGTAGCTATGTGCTGCACATTTTATTTGTACTGTCAAGCTGGACTGATTGGGACCTACCTGTGTTTCAAACTAACAGGTCCACCTCATGCCTGTCAATTTTTCTACCATATCCCACGCCACTATGAAGGTAATTGTCAATTAGGTGTAGATTTTAACAAGATCTCAGCAGTCCTGTTTGACAATTCTGGGTACACATGCAAAGCTTTCTCCAATGTGCTCCAAGGAATGCTACCAAATATTGTTCATGTCATCTGCAATATGCACATTCTGACCCTAATAAGTGACACCTGGTGCACACAGTTCCCCAGGGTCAGGGTGGGTAAAATATGGCCCATGGGCCAGATTTGGCCCATGAAGGGGCTTTGTCCAGCATGCAGTGGGTCCCTCTGTCCCACCTGGCCCAGGCACTGTTCCCCCATGGCATGTCCTGCCACCCCTGGGCACAGAGCTGAGCTGCAAGCTTTCTAAGCAGCCCAGATGGTGGTGGCCCCTTCCAGCTGCTGCCACCGCTGGCCCCAGCCCTACAGTACTGGTGGGGACTTGTGTCACAGCCCCCACCCAGCACACCCTACACCTGATCCGGACTTGTCTGCTCATGCTAATAATGGCAGCAGCAGTACTGGCTGGGCAGAAACTGTTGCATGGTGTGTGTGTGTTGGGGGGGGAGAGTGGCCCCTTCCCTACACTGCTGCCCAGTGCTTCCTGCTGCTGATGCCTAGAGCCCATATTGGGCTGCTCTGCACCTCTGCCACTGTCATTGGTGCCTGCAGGCTGCCCTGTGGGGCAGCAGTGGCAGCACAGAGGAACCACAGAGCAGCATAGTGTGGGCTCCAGGCAGCTGTAGTAGGGACTGCTGGGCAGTAGCAGTCGGGGAGGGTCATTCTTTCTCCACACTGAGGAACAATTTCTGCCTGGCTGGTGCTGCTGTTTCTACTGTATAGCATCGGCAGGAGAGTCCAGAGCAGACATGGTGTGTACCAGGTAAGGGCTGTGCCTGGGGTCCTGCTGATCCGCTCCCAATGAGGTGAGTCGGAAGCAGGTGCAGAGCAGGGCTAGGGCTGCACACTGTTGGCAGTGATGGGTAGGCACCTCAGAGTGTGAGGGTTTCAGGCTGTTGAGAAGCAGAGGTGGATGCTGACCAGTTCAAGGGTGTGTGTGTTGGGGGCTCCTGTTGGCTACAAAGGACCAACTCATGGGATCATAATAAATTCTAGTTTATTGGACAGGATGTGAAGTTACCAATAAAATCATAAATGCTAACTTTGAGTTATGGGTGGTACTGGTCACCTTAGCACATACACACACATATGCACTCACTCATTCAAACCCATGTAGTATATAGTGGCTGATATAGTGATTGTGAGCACTGGTGCACCTATCCGAGGCTCTGGAGTCTGCTGTTGATGATCAGCTTCCTTGAGGGCGATGTCTTCTCCAGAAGGGGGTCACCTGCTTGTCCTTCTGTCTCGGTAGGTCAGGTGCTGGATGAAAGGGTGCCACAGAGGGTCACACTTCACTGCTTTTTATCCCTTTCTAGCCTTTTATCCCTTTCTGGCCTTTTATCCTTTTCTGCCAGGGAATCCCTTGTGTGATCCCCCAGCATCATTTTGGCTACCCAATCTGGAGGTCGCTGTTCCACATGGGTCTTGAGTAGTAGCTGATAGCTGTTAGTTACAGAGTCTCTGCCTGCTAGTACCTGAAGTTTCGGGAGTCCATCCTTGACTTACTGACTTAATGGCTGTATTGTCATGGGTTACAGGAATAGTCCATAGGATGAGTGCTCAGTTCCAGGAATCAGTACTTTGGCTTGATTCACTTAAAATGGAGTTCCTTTGGCTAGGCTATTGTCTACTGATGATCATCACTCACTCGCAGTCACTCAACGTATTTTATCACTTTAACAATTACAGTTTCAATGCAGTTTTAACAATGGTCCAGGGTGTAACTTCATTCTATGGGGAGTACATTCCTTAAGAGTTGAAAAGGATAAAATACAAAATACAAAATGCCATGGTAAAGACAAAACAGATGAAATATGAAAATGCACTGTGAGAAACATAAAAATGCAACGTAAGGTAGTAAGGATCAAAGGCTACTGGGGACAGTAACTAAGTTAGGCTAGCACAGGATATTTACAGTCTTTACAGTGGATATTTTAGTTCTTTTGTTTTCTTTAGTGACACTAAGCTTAACTGATATGTAGATGTAGTTTCTAGGTTTCTCCTACAGAAAGCCACTTCAGTTTTTTGGCTTGCTCTGACCCATGCAATGAGTGTGCTATGTCTCTGCCAATAAAGAGAAGGAAAAGAAATGCACAAAATGGGGAGGGGGGAGGGTTTGCAGGCAAGAAGGGGCTTCTGTTATATCAATGTCCAGAAGGGAAATGTACAAAGGGGGCTTTCTGCTACACTCCCATACACACCCACCATACCCACAAACCTTCCCTTGCAAACCCCACAACCACACACTCCTCCATACAGAAACAAACACCCCACAAACACTCCGACCACCCATACCACTCCTCACACACACACCCTCCCACACACCTCCACATGCTTCTGGTGGGAGCCCTGCTCACTGTTATGCACACATACCACACACACACATCCATAGCCCTCCATGCATAACCCACACTCTTACCCACCCACACACACACCCAACATCTCCACAAACAAACCACCATACACACCTACACACATCCATACACTCACACCTTTCCCCACACCCCACATACACACACATTCATACACAGCTTCCACAACCCGCCCCCCACATATCCTACACCTCTTGCAATATACAAGAGTAAGATTTCATCTTGAGTTATTATACAATCACCTTTATATACAGAACACAAACACACACAGGACAAAAATATTTTTAAAAATTAAATTAAAAAATGTTATTGTGGATGTTTTATTTTTAGTATATAATTTGTTTTTTTTCCAATTCCAAGATGGCAAAGCCCCTTCCCAAATGGAACACTTCTGGGGAGAGAGAAGGGATGTCTGGGGGAAAGGTCAGGGGTTATGGCATGGGACTTCTAGTTCCAAAATGGTGACCGGGGTGGGGCATGTGTCAAGGGGAGGGGCAACTGTTGCAGCCCTCAACAGCTCACTAAAAATTGTTAAGCAGACCTCCAACCAAAATAATTACCCACCCCTGCCCAAGGTAGATAACCTGGTGTTTTCTTTCAAGAAATCCTTCAAGCACTGTCCAGGTCATAAGGTTTGGCACAGGGAATCTGTCACCAGTCAAATTGGGGACTCACATGGCATTATGCTGCTGCCGCCAGAGACTGTGCTCACATGGTGGAATTTGTGGTTCAGCATGGTCCATTACCATGTCAAGCATATGCTGCATGACCAGCAGTTGGTGAGCAAGGAGCAGAAAATCACACCCAGCACAATGAACATGCTGCTTCCATGGACTTTGTTAAGGCTCGCCAAATGACTGTGCCTATGTTCTGGGACTCTGGGACTATTTTCCACATCTGTATGCCCTCGCAAGATGCCGCCTCACTGTTCCAATGAACTCAATGGATACTAAGAGTACCATCTCAGTGTATGGACAAGGGTTCACTTCACAGACACAGAGAATGTCCCCAACAACTGAAGTTTGGTGTAACGTGCACATTTAATACATATCATGAGCTGCCTGTCTCAAGGTTAGCATTCATTTTCAGTAAAGCCCTTTTTATAATGTTCTTTATTAAAATGCATATAATTCGTTCTGCAAACCATAATGTGCATAGTTTTATTTTCATAAAATATTTCAGTTTAAAATTTAATTAAGTGCATAGAAGGTACTAGTTAATAAAGTGTATGGAGTTGGTATTACTTGCAATTCATAGTATGCATTGCTTTACTTTATTAAGATATTTCATTTTAGACCTTAATTAAGTGCTTAGAGTTCTTAATAATGTGTCAATTAATGGCTACCATGGGCTTAATCCCCTGATTAAGTATATGGAAGCCATTAATTGACATGTTATTAAGAATGCTAAGCAGCTGTTAATGGCTTTGCAAGCTTGATCAAGCCCATAGAAACCATTAACAACCATCTAGATTGCTTAATAACACATCAATAAATGGCTTCCATGGGCTTAATCAGGGGATTAAGCCCATGGAAGCCATTAATTGACATGTTAACAAGTGGCACTTCGGAGTCAACTGGCAATCTGCAGGGGGGTGTGGGATTTCTGGGTCCCCTTGGTCAATCGGAGGTATGGGAGGGGGGAGCATTGCCAAGTTTCGCTTGTAAAAACTAACTGCCCAGCCCCTGGTCTCTGTCCAGAATCTACCAGCAGCCTTCCCAATTTCAGTGGGTCCCTACCAATCATAGCAGAAGCAGTTAAAAGATAGCCTAATTTACATTGGCTGTACATAAGGAATAAAAAGGGTTTATCCCAATAAATGTGTTCAAATTTGTAACATATAGATATGAAAATAATATTTTAAACAAAAACAGAAAACTTTTTTTTAGTCAATGAAAGAAGTAATACCAATATGTTTATACCAGTGCTGGTTAAATATCACAAAAAGGTCTATGGATAGTCATTCAAATAGGTAAATGAATTTGCTTCCACTTGATTCATATCACTTTATTTATTTTTCATGAATAACAATACAGGCTAGTAAATCACCTGTTCAGATATTATTGAATCCCTGTCATTACATAAGATAAAATCTAACAGATGGGGATGCTTTTTTAGATGCATAGAAATATAACATAAAAAACATAACATTACATTAATGTGCAGTAAAATAGTCTACTGTACATTAAGGGTCACTAAAAAAAGTGTGCAAATGTGCTACTGTGCATTAGCACAGCCTAATACACAATATGTAGTAAATCACAGTGGAGATATTAAGTCTAATACTCATTAGGAAAGGCACATTAATGTATGTGTAACTGCCCCCCATGTGTGTCTATACATGATGTTATGTGACTGTAGCTCTGTCATGACATGCTCCCCTGTTTTAGCGTGCAACTATAGTGATGTAGTGCCTAAAATTAACTGTGTGCAGCACACACAGCACAGTATGAGTTGTTACTATGCCATCTTTTAGTACTTTCAAGGGAAGTACTAAAAGATGGCACAGTAACAATTAGCAGCACATGTAGATGTGCCCACTGTGTCTCAATTCTTGCTCACAGACCTGGCTGTAGTCTTTACAGGTTTATTCTTTTTATAAGATTAGAGACCTTATGGAGCTAAAGACTGTCCTTAATTTAGGAAAATAAATTCATTATGAATGCTCTCTTCAATTCAAAGATATACTACAGCAAAAACAAAGCATCTAGCACTCAGAAACCAGAAACACAACGCATGTTTCTTTAAGGTAATACCCCGAGCACATCTATACATACAAATGCTGCTTGAAGGAGAATCAGAGAAAGTGTGGGTCCCTTACTGAATAGGGGAGGCAACTCTGTGACAGAGGATGAAGAAAAGACTGAAGTGCTCAATGCCTATTTCACCTCAGTCTTCACAGGCAAAGTCAGCTTTCAGGCAGCACAGTTTGGGGAGGAATTGAGTACCCAACAGTGGCAAAAGAGGAGGTTAAGGACTATTTAGAAAAGCTGGACATATACAAGCTCATGGGACTGGATGAGAAGCACCCAAATGTGCTGAGTGAGTTGGCTGATGTGATTGCAGAGCCACTGGTTCATCATCTTTGAAAACTCAAGGCAATTAGTAGAGATCCTGGATGATTGAAAAAAGGCAAGCATAGTGTCCATATTTAGTAAAGGGAAAAAGGAGGATCTAGGGAAACACAGACTAGTCAGACTCACCTCAGTGCCCAGAAAAATCATGGATCAGATTCTCAAGGAATCCATTTCTAAGCACTTGAAGTAAAAAAAGGTGATTAGGAACAGGTGACATGGATTTGCCAAAGGCAAGTCATGCCTGATCAACCTGATTGCTTTCTGTGATATGATGACTGGCTCTATGGATGAGGGGAGTACAGTGGATTTGGTGTACCTTGATTTTAGCAAGGCTTTTGATGTGGTCTTCCACAACATTCTGTCAGGCATAAGCTAAGGAAATGTGGGTTGGATGAATGGACCCTAAGATGGTTAGAAAACTGGCTGGAGCATCAAGCTCAGAGGGTAATAATCAATGACTTGATGTCTAGCTGGCAGCCAGTATCAAGTGAAGTGACCCAGGGATCAATCCTGGGGCTAGTTTTGGTCAATGTCTTCATCAGTGACTTGAAGATGGCATAGAGTGCACCCTCAGCAAGTTTGCAAATAATACCAAGCTGCAGGTTGTTGTAGATACATTGAAGGGTAGGGTTAGGATTCAAAGTGACCTAGACAAATTGAAGAATTGGACCAAAAGAAATCTCATGACGTTCAACAAGGATAAGTGCAAAGTCTTGCACTTAGGATGGAACAGTCTCATGCACCAGTACAGGCTGGGAGCTGGCTGGCTGGGCATCAGCTCTGCAGAAAAAGACCTGGGGGTTACCGTGGACGATAAGCGGTGAGTCCCTGGCTGGGCAGAGAGGCTTGCTGCTAGCTGCCTCACTTGTGGATCAGGGCAGAAAGCTGGGATCTACACCCCCCTGAAGCTCTTTCCAAGCCCCATGCCCCAATTGTCTGATTGGGGCATGGGGCTGGGAAAAAGCTGTGGGGCTGGGACTGGCCCCTGACCAGGACAGTTCCCAGGCAGTCCCATGCTGAATGGGGAAGCCTGCATGTGCAGTCTGATTTTGGCTGCAGACTGCCTGAAACAGGGCAGTTCCCAGCTAGCTCCAGGTCGCACACAAAGGCTTCTTCACACAGCCTGGGGCTATCTGGGAGGGGAAGTCTCCCCATTCACAGATCTCCCTGCCCAAGTTCTGCTATCATAGAGAAGGAGCTGGGAGATTGCTCCCTGACCCATTCTACAGAAATGATCACAGAACTGAAGCTGGGAGCAGTCTCCCAGCCCACACTCCATAATTGCAATCATGGAGCAGGGGCTGGGAGTTACCTCCTGCCAAGGCAGGGGCACATTGTCTTTGCCCAGACTCCAGTGGTGGATCCATGGCAACAGGCAGTTCCCAGGGGCAGGGAGCAATCTCCCACCCCCTGCTGCCAGATGACTGGGAGCAAATTTGCTTTCAGTCAGCTATCTTCACTGTGCTGTCATTGCTCAGCAGTTAATTTGCTACTTGCATTTGCAGGTAGCAAATTAAGTGCCAAGTAGAATACATTACTGTGCAGTAAGGGTCTGCATATGTAGATGGTGATGCTTACTATGCAGTATTTTGCTCTGCTGCATAGTAAAGAATCTCATGTAGGCATGTCCTCTGTCTACCTCTGCTCCACATAATGAGGAAATAGCTTATTCCTCAAAAGTCCATTTTTTAACAGGCTAGAGTTTCAGGATTCCTGTTAAGAACATTCTCTTTTCCTCCATTACTGCCAGTCATGGTCTAGCTATGACACAGCTATCTGTGTTCATGATATCAGTTCCTAATCTTTTCAGTATCTTGAAATTTTTTAAAGTTATGTAAAGAGAATGTACTTTACAGTGCCTTTCCTTTTAAGATCCACTACAGGCTTCTATAAAATCAGAGAACCATACGATCATTTACAATTAGAGTTGGAAGGGACCTCAAGAAGTCATCTGGTCAAACCCCCTACTCAAAGCATGACCATCCCAGAGTAAATCATTCCAGCCAGGGCTTTGATAAGCTGGGTCTTAAAACCTACAAGGATGGAGATTCCACCACCTCTTTAGATAACCTGTTTCTAAGATCATCATAACTAGGGGTCTACCTAAATTGCACCAGAAGTACACTGTGCAGTGGCTCCTTTAATCTTGCTTTTTTTGCCATGCTCCCCTCCCCCCTCACCTCCCACCACTTATTTGCTGAAGGGCCCTGGTGGCCCCACCACTTGCTGCTTGCTCCTGACTGGTGGGGAGGCAAAAACTGTGGTTTTAAAGTTGCCAATTTTTATCTTGCAGCAGCAAGTGTTGGGGTCACCATCAGGTCCCCTCCACCAATCCGCAGTGGAGGAGTGTGCAGTGAAAAGAGCAAGATTAAAAGAGCTGCTGCACAGTGCATTTCCAGTGTGATTAAGTAGATTCCTAATCATAACTATTAGGGATATGCAAAGCAGGCAGTATTCAATTAGGATTCAGATTCAGCCCAATTCAGGGGACAGTGATTCAATTCACCTATTTGGATCACTGTTCTGATTCAATTCAGCTTAATCTGAACCTGAAGCTTCGATTCTGATTTGAAGAATAAGTGCGGCTCATGAACGTGGTTCATGAACGCTGAGGTGGATTCATGAACAATCATCTGTCATATTGTTGGACTGTTGCTGTAGCCCTGATGGTCCAGCAAATATATCAAAAGGAGAGAAAGTCTTGGTGATATATTTTATCAGATCAACTGTGTAGTTAGTAGAGATGTTAGAAATGTTTGGGGGCACAAAGTGCCTTCTATGACCAGGTCACCTTATTTTCTAGAAACATTCAACACTTTCTAACCAGCTTTGTTCAGCTGATAATAGCACCAAGAAAGATTTTAGCCATCAGACAGGGCATTCTGAAAAATCATAGAATCATAGAGCATTAAGGTTGGAAGAGACCTCAGGAGGTCATCTAGTCCAACTCACTGCTCAAAGCAGGAACTATACCATCCCAGCCAATGCTTTGTCTAGTTTGGTCTTAAAAACTCCAAGGATGAAAACTCCACCACCTCTTTAGGTAACCCGTTCCAGTGCGTTGCTACCCTCCTAGTTAGAAAGTTATTCCTTTTATCTAATCTAAACTTTCCTTGCTGCAACTTGAGACTATTGTTCTGCCACTGGCCACCATTGAGAACAGTCTAGCTCCATCCTCTTTGGAACCCCCCCTCAGGTAGTTGAAGGCTGCTATTAAATCCTCCCATCCCCCAGTTTTCTCTTATCCACACTAAATAAGCCCAGATCCCTTAGCTTCTCCCCATAAGTCATGTGCCCCAGCCCCCTAACCATTTTTGTTGTCCTCCACTGGACTATCTCCAGTCCACATCCTTTATGTAGAGGGGAACCCAAAGCTGGACACAGTACACCAGATGTGGCCACACCAGTGCTGCATACAGCAGAATCATCACTTCCCTTGATCAGCTGGAAAAGCTCCTGCTAAGGCAGCCCAGTATGCTATCAGCTTTCTCCATAACAAGAGAGCACAGTCGGTTCATATTCAGCTTATTGTTCACTTTAACCCCCAAGTCCTTTTCTGCAGAGCTGCTGCTTACTTAGCTGTCCCCAGCCTGTGCCAATGATTAGGATTGTTCCACCCAAAGTGAAGGACTTTGCATTTGTCCTTATTGAACACCATGAGATTTATTTTAGTCCAAACCTCCACTTTGTCTAGGTCTCTCTGAATCCTAGCCCTACCCTCCAGTGTATCTGTTATTCCCCTCAGTTTGGTATCATCTGCAGACTTGCTGAGGGTGTGGGTATACTCTATGTCATCTTCCAGGTTGTTCATGAAGATATTGAACAAAACCAGCCCCAGGACCAACCCCTTGTAGAAACCCTTCTTGTTACCCTTCACAGCCCTTGTTAGCTGCAATTCCAACTGTGCTTTGGTCTTCCTAATTTCATCCGGAATGCCCAAGCTATCCTCTTGTACTCATGCCAGGCTGTTTGTCCAAGTTTTCACAACTTGTAAGCTTCCTTTTTGTGTTTAAGATCAATGAAGAGTTTCCTGATAAGCCAATATTGTCTTCTACCATACTTCCTAGTGCATCAGGATGGTTTGTTTCTTTTCCCTCAGTAAGATTTCTTTAAAATACAATGAGCACTCCTGGACTTCTTTCCCCCTCATACTAGCCTCCTAGGAGATACTGCCTATCAGTACCCTGGATGAATCAAAGTATATATTTATAAAGTCCAGGAACCTTCCTCTTCTGCCCTCCTTCATTCATTTCCTCAGGTTCATAAACTCAGTCATCTCATAGTCACTGCTGCCCAAGTTACCATCGACTACTACATTCCCCACCAATTCTTCCCTATTTGTGAATTATTAAATATATTCTGCTGTCTGGTCATAGCAGACATCATAGATATCACAGAATACATATAACTTATTTTAATGCAAAATAAATAGTATCCATATTAGCTATTGGCAGGACTTCAAACAAAAAGTAAAAGAAAAAAAATGTTCACTACATTTCTGCATCTAGATGAGAGTTTACAGCAAGAACACCATCACAAGTGTAAAGCTCTCAGAAAATCAGTGTATAGACTACTCCCAAGAACTTTCCTCAGCTGTATTATATTAGAAGAGCTAGTCTTGTGACAGCAGTGCAATTTGAATATGCTTTGTACTGACTTAAACTAAATTTGTGCATAAGGGAAACAGAAATATAGTATTACAGTACATTGTTAAAACACATTGACAGCATGGGTTTCAAAAGAGTCTAATGCCATTACCACATATAGATGTGAGTTTTTAGAACTGCAAAACAATGATTCATAGTTAATGCTAACCATTGTGAGATAATAAGCAACTCAGAGTGAACATAGTTCCTGTGTCTGTCTCATCACCACATTAAATAACATCTAGCACACTGGGATCTAGAGACTATGTGCCTTACCTTAACTACTTTTACTGAAGTTGCCAATATAGATACTGCCACAGATTCTTATAAACAGGGTATCATGCCAGTTGGAAATGAAAGATGAAAGAATGCTACGGTTTTGTAATTGCACCTTCATTTGGATCTCTTTCTTCTTAGCATACGTCAATGAAAGTGCTTCTAGAATAAGAATAACTTCTAATAATTGTTTTCTGGTCTCCCCCCACTAAAATTATAAAGTACAGATAAATACATGTATTTATAATAGCCCTGTATTAAAAACTTTGGTCATGATCCTATTCCATTTATTAGCCATTGGGTGTGTCTACATGTGCAGTTGATCCTGGACCAGTTTCCTTGTGAGTAAACTACTTGCAAGTAAAGCCAAGTGTCTACATGTGCAGGGATGTAAGAGGAGATTTGCTGCTCTCAGCAGCAAACAGCTTCCACTTCCTGGGGCCCTTCAATGGGTTCCTGATGCCACCAGGGGGAGCTGAAAGCTCTGTCCAGAGCTGCCTATGGCCAGAGAACATCTTTAAAAGGCAGCCCTGCTCCCTGGCTACGTGCATTTCAGGTCAGGAACAGTGCGCACAGCACAGGGGCAGCATGCAGCATCTCTCTCTCCTGTAATCCCTACTGTAACCTGCCTAAACAGCTACCCAAGGACCATTCCCTCCCCCAGCACCATGCTCACTGTGGACAGTTCTCAGAAAGATACTTTATTCCTGTCACAACAGACACCCCTCCCCACTCCCCACACACTCAACACCTGAATCCATCCCCCCCCTCCCTCCCTCCCCAATACCAGAGACTCTCCACCACCTATACTACCCACCATCAATTTAACACCATCTCCCCTGTACAAATTATTTACAATGTGGTATGTCTGTGTGCCCTCCTAAGGTGGATGGCCATGGGGTGGGGGCACCTGGGGGTGGAGGCTCACCCAAGGGTGACAGTGACCAGTGGTCCCTCAGTACAGGCAGCTCCCCTCCAGAAGCTGGTGGCCAGGGCCAGTCCTGGTGCTGATGCAGGCAATTCCTGCTGCACACCCATGTGGAGCCAAAGCAAGCTGGGGGCCTGAGTCCAGGCAAGGGGAGCTGTGTGGCAATGAGCCCAGGCTGGGATCTGGGGCAGGGGCTCCTGGATGATGGAGGCAGCACTGTACCTCCACCCATCCCCACAAAGGGGCCTGTTGCTGCGTGGTGGGTGTCTGTCAGGGGGCAGGTAAAGCTAGGGGCTGGGGCAAGGCAGCAGCCAGCACAAAGGCCAATGGTGGCTACAGCCCTGCCCCACCCCCCACTGGCACTGCATCCTAACCATGCCCTGTATGTACATGTCCTGGGAGCTGCATGAGGAGCTGTTTGTGCAGACCAAGGGGTGCCCAACCAACTATGACCTGCTGCTGCTAATCACCATGGTGCTCCAGGTTAACCTGCACACCCAGCTTGGGATCCTAAGCTTCAGCAGTGCTGGGGGCAAGTCTAGGCTGCCTCACAACCAATGTCACCACCTGGAGGTCTACCTGTGGCTACACTACACATCCTGTCCCACATAGCCAAGGAGGATATCACTGCCACCATTGATGTGTTCCTTGGTGAATGAGGGGCCCATGCCCACCTAGGTGTGTGAGCATGAGCTACTTATTAAAGTTTTGCACTGTCTTCTATGTCCCTATGTGCCACGGGGGGGGGGAGGGGGGAGAGGAATCTGCAGGCCAGTGGAGCACAGCTGTGCCAGGTGGGGAGTGGTGTCAGGGAGGAGGAGGGCCAGGGGCAGGGTGGGCCCACCCCACAGTGCAGGGCTTACCATGTGGCTGGGGCTGGCATACCCGGCAGCTCTGGTTAGTTCTGGTTGGCAGTGACACCATGTGGCTCCTGACAGTGGCCTCAGGTGGCAGGGTGTCATGTGTAGGCACCCAGCCAGGGTCATCCCCAGGGAAGAGTTGGTTGCTAATGGCCAGTGGTGGCATGGTCAGCCACACCTTGCAGCTGGCATCTACAGAAGCGTTACTGCTCAGTAAGTACTCATAAGTAAATCTGTTACATGCATTGGCAGGTAGCATATTTACTCATGAGTAGCAATGTTTACTGTGTGGTATATGTGCACATATAGACATGCATGCTTACTGAGCAGTAAACTATAATAACATGCAGTAAAGTATCTCATGTAGACACACCCATTTAGACTTAGCAGCCACACACCCAAAAATATGCCTTGCCTGAGAACAACAATCCTATTTCTCCCAGGCAGGCTCATAACTCTCCAATGTTCAAGTTTGTCTTGTCATGATCCAGCTTGCTTGGATGTCAACCTGAACCAGTATCCTTAACAGACCTCAACGCTAACATCAGTGTAACGTGCAATGCGATGAAGAGGACACATCCACCATTTCTCTACCATTTGTTTAATGATTTAGAGTACTCTTCCTGTGGTGGACTTGAACCCATATTTCAAAGGAAGCTATTAAGTTATTGGGCAAAAGCTAGCATTAGGGTCATATCCAAAAAGGAGCTTTGCATTTAATATGCAATTTTAGATGGAATGTAGATGCCCATGTCCACAACTGTGGTACTGAAACCTTGGTACAACAACCAATACTGGAAGTACCTAGGCTAAATTTGGTGTTGGGTGATTAATAGAAGGATTCTAGATTATATTCTCCACTGCTAGAGTTATTCTTATTTTTTAATCAGTGCCTGCTAATATAAAATACTTTAACAATTCTGGGAGCAGGGACCAGAACCTCTCCTCTCCTAGAGGAGAGCTATAACCAGTAAGTTTACAGACTTATTCTGCTTTTACTTGCTGTCATTTGGTCCCATGCAACATGTCCTCTGGTCTACCCAGTGACCCAACTTCAGTTGGAGACAATACCATTATCTAGTCTATTCTGTACCTTGGTAGAGATTATAACTACTGGATCAGTGGGCAAAAGGTGAGTGCAAACACAATATTTTATCTGAATGGAATGCTGTCAATGCAGCAGGTGTAATCGTAGCACAAACAGCAAACAAGGCCTCTCCTCCCATCAACAGTTTGTACTGCAATGCAGTTAGGCAGGAGTTAAGTGGTCTCTTAGGCTAGACACCCCTCTTCGGTTGTTTCAGTATGTGCACAGAAGTCCTTGTGTAGAATCCTAGGGAATTTATACAACAAAAGCACCTAAGAAATTCAGCTGCCTAATGACCTTTGTGGATGTTGATACAGGGTCAGTCTGAGTCACTCTTCAGAACTCAGCAGCTGAGCTCCACCTAAATCCCATGAAACAAGTTAATCAATTGGAATATGGTTTCTAAACTCTGTATTCACCTTAAAGTTTCCCAGGAGCCTGAAGTCAGTGGCAGATGAAGATGTTTTGAGGCCCTGGACAAACAGAAAATTGGAGGCCCCCACACCCTATTATAAACATGAATGTATCAAAGATCATTAATACATTGACCCATTAAATGTTTACACAGTGCATTAATAAATGAAGCACAACACACGATGTTGAAATTAACTACTCAATTTTGATGCACACAAAGCTGAATAAAACAACTGCCTTTGGAAAATGACTCAGACGCATAGGATTGCCATAAATATCTAACATAAGGGGAATGATGTTTTAGTTTAGTGGTCATATAGGCTCTTGTTTGACTATTTTTTTAAACATACATTTCGCATTTTACCAACACTATGCTACACTACTACAAGAAAAATTCAGGCCATACATATAGCCTTGAGTACAAGTCTAAGAATACTGTTAGTGATTCTTGCTATTAAAATAAAACAGAAGACCTACACAATACATGTCAAGGTTTTGGAGTTTTTTTAATCACTCCTGAAACATTAAACATGTGTTAAACTTCATATACTGTAAAACTCTCTCTTTTATATATCCATTACACCTGTGTTTTAATGCTACTATCACATAATTATGTAACTAGACTGTGAAAAAAATACAAACATAAAATCCCATGAGAATGTGTCTTACCTTTTAATTGATCATGCTTGCGAACCCTGCAGGGAGAGAGCCTGGGACCAAGATTCTGGAGATAATTTCTTGCCTGTCCTGGCTCCATGGTTGCACGAGCATTTCTGGTTTGGGCCCCAGCTGAGGTGCCAGGCAGGACCCGCCAGCAGTTCCCTTCACCCCTGCAGCTGCTTGGTCAGTTGTGGCCTAGGGGAAGGACTCACTGTAGTGAGACCAGGCTCTGCCTTCCATGGAAAGCCAGGTCCTGGGAGCAGAGCCACTGAGAGGGTGAGCTGAGGCCTGCACTGGGGTCATGGGAACCCGGCTCTGTATCAAACAAGCCTCTTGGCAGGGCCCCATAAAGAGGACATGGCTTGGAGAAGGCATTTCCCCATGCCCTAGAGGCTCCTGTGTACTCCGGCCAGCTGGCAGACCCCCTGGTAGGTCCCCCTGGTAGGACCCCCATAGTAACACAGAGGCTGCCTATCCAGCTGGACCTGATCCAGTATCTCCACCTAGCATTGGTTCCTGGGACAAGTGCCCTGCTCACCTCCTGTAGTGTCAGAAATTTTTCCCAGGGGGCCTGGGCCTAGGCCCCATCGTCCCATACATTAATCTGCCCCTGCCTAAAGTTCTGTTTTTCTGCACAGAAGCACTTTACCCTTTATAATGATAAGCAGCTTTGCAACTAGTTAAAATTTAAGCCTGAATGGGATCCTTGGTGCTCCTCAGTTCATGTCCATTAACGGTTCATCCACTTGGTCTGCTTTGCAAAAGGAAAAAAAGTCTGTACTGAAAAAAAAGCATATTCACATAAAATGCAGATAGTGCTACTTTCTTTTCTAATTTAAGTGATAACCTTTCCTACCCCTCCCATATCTTTTAGAGCAACAGTTAGAGCACTCTCTCAACTAATGTTCAAATCCTGGCTTTCTGCTGGAGGTGCTTAAAGTGCCCCTAAATGCTCAGTTACCTTAATTATTAGCCTGTCAAGATTTAGGATGATAAAGCAATGTTTGTGCCTTTAATAAGAGACACTTAATGAAACACAAAAATAGTTCTCTCAGCACAGAGAAATGAGGGCTCCCGTTTTGCAGGTGAGCATCCAAAGTACCAGGTTACAGAATCTTGCTTACTTTTATTCAGTGGCCCAATAAATCTTATTTGGATAAAGAGGGGGGGCCACCAGCATCACGTAAGAAAAGAATGATTCCTTTCATTCCCTCCAACTGTAAATAGCAATATCTTGTGTCTTATACTCCACCAAAACAAAGACACATATTTGATCCCAGACCAGTTCCCTACAAAAGCTAAAGCCCATGCTTTGGAAGTGTTTGAAAGAACACTATCTATTCCAGGCTAATCTGGTTCTGCCAAAAAGCTGCAAAGTTTTGCTGAAACTTACAAATAAAAATTCAGTCAGAGACAGAAGCCAAGCATGAAAAATGCAGCCTGCATTCTTAAAGCCTCGCAATGTGACAGCCAAGTGTTCTTTGGGATCCATTATGTTGTAAAGGGAAATGTTGGGCAACTTTAATATAGAGTCATTATCAGCTCCCTGTATAATATCACATTCTTAAATTAACTGCACTTTATATGTTAATAAAGCACTTCAGTCAAGTCCCCTTAAATTGTCACTGCCCTAGAGGATGATTGCTACTTCTGAGAAGTACCTTCAGTTCTCCAGAGCTTCTTCAAAGGCCTTTTCCCCATGCCACAAAGTTACCCTTATACATGACCTTAACTTTTCTTTATAGAATTGTTGTACAAGCCATAACTTTAACAATATATTTGCTATATCTCTGATTTCTTCATCAAGTCCTAAAACCTGTCCGCCACTTTAGGCTGTATTTGGCAAGAGATATAGAGAGCTCCTACAGTGCAGCTGGCCAATCACTGGGGAATGGTGGGAATGTAAGAGAAGAGGTCTTACCTTCCCCACCTCTTTCTGCTCTCTGGCTATAGTAACATGGTCATGCTCAGAGCTATCCATAGGTTAATGGTGATCTGAGAGAACTTAAATTCCCCCTTCCCGGTCCCCCTGATTTCAGAAATAAACCTGTAATTTCAAGGGGGGGGGGGCGGTTTAATACAATTTACTAAAAAATCAAATCCAAAAGAGGAAATGACACAACATGTAATTCAATGCAATTCAATGTTATTCAAATAATAAATGATATGTCATAAAAGTAACAATACAGCAAAGTGGCAAATAAGCTAAACATTAAATTAAACACTAAACTAACAACGAGAACAAATAAAAACAACCCTTTCCAACAAGACTCCAAGACTTAGATGACACTGTGTCTGCTGCCACAAGCTCTGATATTGCTTGTGACAGGTCTACATTTTGAGCCACAGCACTCTCAATAGACAGAATGGCCAGCAAAGATAACCCATTGTCTCCCATGGTCAATCACAAATGTGTGTTTTGAGATTCAACTTCAAGAAGCTCTGTTTACTGCTTGCCACCATTATGGACATGGTTAACAGGATCCTGAGTAATTAGGATCTTATCAGGAAGACACCTCAAAGGAGTTTGTGGAGGCAAGTGAATCAGCTGAGTCCGCTTCTCCTGCTGTTGTGCCTCAGCCTGTAGCGGGAGTGAGGAAGGGGGCTAAGGCAGGATCCCCACCCTCAACCTGGAAGCGGGCGCGGGGAGGGAGTAGTGTGGGATCATTTTGAGGTGGCAGATGATCCCAAGTATGCTATCTTCCAGTACTGCTGAAAGCAGATCAGTCGGGGCAAGGAGGTGAAACACTTTTCCAACTATGGCAATGCTGCTCCATTGCAGGAGATAGCACCCCCTTGCCCTTGTTCTTCCTCAGCCTAGCACCAGTGCGAGTGTGCCCAAAGGGAAGTCCCCCACTAGCTCCAAAGCCCCCATCCCCCAAAAACAGTGGAAGGCCACCGTGAAGCAGTGGAGGAAAACTAATACACAGCAGGACATGTTGCAAGGGTGATCGAGATTACCGAGAATTGGGGAGATGCTTGCTTTAGATGGCCATCCTGTTATCCTTAGTTGAGCGGCCAGGGTTCAGGCAGCTCATGGCACTCATGGCCCCATCTTACCAAGTACCCACAGGCACCACCTTTAGCAGGACAGTGGTGCCCTCCCTGTATGAGGCATGCAAGTACTTGAGGAAAGAGCTGCACAAGACAGGGCCACAGGTAGCCATGCACTTCACCTCCAACATCTGGAGCAGCTGAGGTGAAGATCATGCTTACCACTCCCTCATAGGGCACTGATGCAATCAGTCAGGCTGTCAGTAGTCTATCCTTCAAGCAAGGTGATGGATGAGTCCCACACGGCAAGGGAGATCGTGGTGGCCACGACCTGCATGGTATGGAGGTGGCTCGTTCGGCAGGGTGAGCTCACCCATGGGTTCACAGTCACTGACAACAATCAAGGCAGTCTGTTATGCCAACTTTCTTGGCATCCAGTGTGTGGCACACAGGTTGCATCTCATAGTTAGGGATTCCTGGGACAGAGACAGGGGTACTGGTGATGTTGCCATCAATACCACCCAGCTCATTTCCAAATGTAGGAAGGTGGTGGGCTACTTCCACTGGAGTATCAAGCGGGACAAGATGCTGTGGGAGAAACAGGAAGAGCTGAGCCTCCCACAACAAAACATCATGCAGGATGTCTCAGTGGAACTCCACATACCTGATGCTTGAAAGGCTGGTGGAGCAACAGAAGGCCATCCATGAGATGGCCTTGCTCAGGGAGGTTGGGATCAGCGGTCCCCTTAACAGAGTTGAGTGGGATACCATCTCCCAGATCTTGGTGGTCCTTAAGTCATTCCTCAAGGCCAGTGAGCCCCTCATCACTGCCAATGCCCTCTGTAGTGAGCCAAGTGATCTCCATAATGAGGAGAACCAAATGGAGAAGTTCCAGGGGATCAATGTTCCTGGCTGGGGCAAGCTGATTCAGAACTTTGCTGTTTTCAAGATTTCTGTATTAAAATATTATAGAAAAATGGTGGTTCTCCTCATCTAAAAGAAAATCCATGTCCTTTCCTTTTGGGGGACCATTGGCCACTAGCAGATCACAAATTTGGGGTGTTAGATTTGGCATGAAGCAGGTTCAGAAATGGCATTACCAACACCTATAATGAAAGTCTTTTCATCTCTGCCACCAGTAAGATCATCATTATCTGGTCTGGATGAAGAATTTCTGTTTCCTTTGGGTACTTTTGTTTCTCTTGCAATGATTCTTGGCAGTTGAATTATGGATCATCTATGCATTTTTCATCTGCTGTCTCCTTTGCAGCTATCTCACTACTACTGCACAGTTGCTGTTATCAGATTTCAAGTATTTTTTCATCATGTCTACATCTTTTTTCATTGCAGTCATTAACTGAGCTTTCCATTCTGTGCCCCTGACATCCTCTGCTTAGGTACTTGCAACAATTTGTTTCCTTTCAGGTTTCATGGCCAGTGAAAATTAAAACAAATATTGTACCATGTTACCCGTGCTCCCCTGACCAGGGTGCCCTGGGTGGTCATCCATGCTGACCTCTAAGGTCAGTTCTGCTTGTGCTGATGCAACTAAGAATCAGGCTCAGTCATGGGTACCAGAATGCCCCTGCCCTTTCTCTGGGAGCCTTTGCTACAGCAGGCAGCCCTGCACTCCATGGTATATGTGAAGAGAAGGGTCGGGGTTGAGCTACATGGCATGCCTCCTGAGGGTGAGAGGCTATTTTAGCACCCCCTTTAAGACAGTGCATAGGGTGGGTGCTCTACCTTAGTTACACTATTGCATTTGACCTTTGATGAGGTAGTCTCCAGGTCTTTAGATCACTTTTTAATATCTTTTAATTTTTAGAATAATCTAACTCTTGAGCAATAAACAACAGATTAGTACAAGATTCCTCATATAGTTTAAAGTTTTGTGATATTCAGAAAGGATAGTACTCTTTTGTCATAATTTCAGTAATTGAAGAAGCCACTGATGTCACAAACTTCCTCAATTATTGTGGGTGTACTGACAAGATGAGGCACCAACTCAGGCACCTTTAGGGAATTTTATTTTAATTGATATAAATAACATAAATTCTAATTGCACTCCCATTCTCTTTTTAAGAAAGTGCAATAAAATGTGATCGCCATAATCAGTATGTTATTAGTTTCCCCCTTTTTTCTCTTTTGTTATTATAAAATCTTATAATTATTTAACAATGTTTCTTTTTTTCTTAACTACTCAAATGGATTTGTACTAGACCCTGACCTCATATAGATTCACTGTGACATCACTGTGTCAGAAAAACTCATGTTTCTTTTGCTCTTTTGTTTTCTTTATGATCCATGATGGGTCTACATATATTGCCTTTTATTTATTAGTGAAAGTTAAACTCGCACAATTCCACCCTAGTCTATTCCTGGAAGAGAACAACTGTATACTTCTTTTCCTTTTTGAAAAACTACAATTGAACCTTCACATTAAAACATGCTTCAGGGTATATATGAATCTTATTCATGTGCTGATGAAGTACCCAAAATATTTTGGAAGCAGAGGGTATGATTTTCCAAAGCACCTAATGTAGTTAGATGCTTAATTTACATTGGCTTTCAGTGATAGCTTTATGTCTATCACCTTTAGGTGCTTTGGGAAATCACACCTTCGATCAACTAAGGAAGCAAGAAAAACAAGACCAGTGGTGCCCTGTTAACTTGACTGGCTTTTCCAGTGTATTAACAAAGATACTGAAATGTGATGCTCTTGATTTTTAAGGCTGCCATGAGCTAAGAATATACTACTTTAGAAACATCTTTTTTTCCTCTGTCTTACTGGTGCTACTGCTTACTGATGTACTAATGCTGTTAGAGCCCAGTTGCAGGCTATTAGGAGCTAGAGTCATAATCCTACTAACTGAGGGCGCTAAGATATGTAATGTACCATCAGCGAGAAATAGGAAAAGCCCAAATCTTCATATGATGCAGTACTCTGAATAAGTTATCTCATGTATCATAATACAGGAATGCACTAATCCTAAATGATGTTCCCTGACTGAGCTAGTTTGCATCCTGGAAGCAGTAAAGCTGTATTAGCATAAGCCCCACCTTGCCCCTAGCCTAAATAGTTCTTCTAAAAAGCTAGCATAGCTATATTGCTTCCATTACTCAGAGTAGCTTGATCATAACTAATCTGTATATTTCTACTTGGTATATATCTAGGTGCAATTAAAAAAGAATGGCTTGAGTTCATATTTGGTGATGAAAGCTCAGAAAAGTTTATTGCCACTTGGATAGTATACCGGCAGGTATACCAGCAGTCAGCCCAACTCCGTAAAAGTGCCTGGGACAATGGAAGCAACACGATGAGTTAATGAGGCTTCCCTAAGTCCCTATGAAAAACAAGTTACGAAACACCTGTATTTATGTGTGAAGTGCCCTAGTCTTGTGCCAGTGCTTATCTATTTTATTATCTAGATATTCATTCTACTTGTCTCTTTTCCCAATTGTGTACACCTGTATCTTTGGTTCCTTTTATTTCTGCTCATTAATGGTTCTTCTTTTTTTCATTACTTCTCGAGTCACTCACCTACTGCTTTTGCTAGTCCCTTTTTTAGATCTGTTTCTTTGCTCATTAGTGTGGTTTTTTTACATTTCTTATCAGGTCATTCAGTGGTCAGTGCAGTTTTCTTTTTCCAAGCTTCTTTTCAGTCATAGCTTAACCATTGCTTAGCCTAACCAGAAGTCTCACACATCGCACAAGGTTATGTTTAGCTGCCATACTCATAGGATACTCATAGGATAGCAGAGCAGCAATACCAGAAGTATGCTTCTAGAATATAAAACTTAATATATAGCCAAGAGAGGTTGAATGAATCTGTTTGGTTTGCGAACATTAGTTAAACTCCTTAGACGTCTATATGCACCTTGATACTATAGGGATGGGCACTTCAAGGATCAATATTAATTGATACAGATAGCTAAGCTCTGTGGATCTGTGAAAAGAATTGGTGAAACAAAGTATTTGCAATGTTTGTAATCATATAGAATTCAGGGGAAATATGGTTCACAAATGGCAAAGCTGTTGTTGACTTCAGCAAAAGCTTCATTAGAGGTGGGTGAATGGGTACTACTGCTTGGTGACTTAGAGGTGGGGCACCAGAATTTCAGCCTCCATGGAGCCTGAGTTGTGATAGCAACAGCTTCCCCTTACTCTCAAGCACTTGGCACCTCCTGTCCCCATTTCTTCTCCTTCTCCCTTCCCCAGCCCCCTCCATTCAGGGCACCAAAACTCCTAGTACACCTTTGGATTTCAGTGCATAAGGTTTTCACTCCACATATTGTTCAATTCATTACTTACACTGAAATGCTTGATATAGTGAATATCCAATATTATTTTTATGTGAAACAAAGCCCAAACTTTAAAATGATTTAATTTCCAAAAGATTAATTCTAGGAGTCCACCGATAAAGATTTTGGGGGCCAATACCAATTGCCAATATTTAAAAAGGCATTTTGGCAATACCAATCCAATATCCGATACAGCTGCCATCCGGTGGTAAGTCTGGTGTGGTGCAAAGGAGGAGGGAGGGAAGGGGCATGTGGGGGACAGATCAATGCCTCCCATGGTAAGGGAGGGGGCAGGGACAGGTGCTGTCCAGCTGGGGTGGGAACATAGAACAGAGGTGCAGCTCATGGGATAGGGACACCTCCCACTGCTGCTTGCACCCCCGGATCTATGTGGCATACTCTGGGCTGCAGCTGTGGGGTGGAGCCAGAGTCAGGCTGTGTGGACTCTTTTTGGTGGGAGCTGGGCTCAGCGGTGCTGAAAGGAGTCTGCAGCCACCTCAAATTTCACCACAGTTCTGCTTCCAGCCCCATGCTGCTGCCTGCTGCTGCCCCAGCTTTTCTTGGCATTTGGGTGGAGGTGGAGTGCAGCTGGGGCTGCACTGGGCAGCAGTGCAAGGCTGGGGGCAGAGCTGTGGTAAAATCTGGGGTGGCTGCAGCCTCCTCCCAGCACCACCAGAGCTCACGCTGAGCCCAGCCCCTGGCAAGAAAAGCCTCGCACTGCAGTGGCTCTGGCTCTGGCTCTACCCCGCAGCTGCAGCCCACACTGTGCAGATCCAGGGGCACCCCCCCACACTCTCCTGGGATGTAAACAGTAGTGAGAGCAGCCTCCGCCCCATGAGACATGCTTCTGTCTCACTTCCTCTCCCTTCCCTGGCTGGGCAGCATCTCCCCCTGCCCCCTCCCTCACCACAGGGGCACTGATCTACCCCCTCATGCCCCTTCCCTCCCCCAACCCCTTCCGACTTACCAGCTGGAGGCAGCCCTGCATGCTGCTAGCTCTGCTCCCTGCTGCACTGCAGCTGCATGCAGCATGGGCATTTATCAGCCAAATTATCAGCTTCATCAGGCCAATATCTGATAGACACTTTTCTTTATATTGAAACTGATCCAATATTGGACTGATGTATTGGTGCATCTCTAATTGATTTGCATTTAAAAACCTGAACATGGACCATGAAAGTGAAATTGATGATGTTCATAGATTCATAATGCAATAGTAATATCATTGTAACATGTGCTTAAGTGCTTAACATCCAAATTTCTCTTCAAGCACCTACTTTGAATGCCTTCAAGAGAAATTTGGATGTTTATCTTGCTGGGATCCTATGACCCCAGCTGACTTCCTGCCCCTGGGGGCGGGGGGCTGGACTTGATGATCTTCCAAAGTCCCTTCCAGCCCTAATGTCTATGAAATCTATGAAGTGCCAAAAGCACCATTAATATAGTGAGAAAACCACTATTTTGGTACACAATGCAAAATCATTTGTTTGTTGTCTTTTAGGACTATCTTCTACAAATGTACAATTTGCTCCTCTTTTATGAAACCTGCCTTTATCCAGAGACCTCTGCATTATTTATATCTACCCTGTTCCAGTTGCTGGATTGAATTAAGATGTGCATAAGTTTGGGGCTAGCCTTCTACAGAAAATTAATTTAACTCTTTTTAATATTTATTTAGATTTATTACACAGTGTTAACATTCTTAATTGTTCACTATATTTAAATAATTCTGATCCCTTTAGTTCAAAAGACTTTTAAGGAGAACACAAGCAAGACACCAAAATAGGAATTAATTTTGTAAGACAAATAAAATATTTCAAAGAAGAAATATGAAGGCAGATAACTAAAGATCTATCACTCAGTGTCATGATATTCCATGGCAGTTGCCCTAATAAATTATCAGAGTTGCTAAAATATCACTTTGGCACATGGTTTCACATGGTTGCCTGCATTCCTATTTAAAGCTATTACTTAATTCTTTTGTCATTAAGAAATTAAATCAATGGTTCTAGCTGGGGCCGGAGAAAGCTGATATTTGTATTTAAGCTGACTGTTAATTATCGCCTTCAAAAACTATTCTGAAGCTTAAAGGACTGAATATGGGCAACTGAAAAAATTTGGTCACCTTTTGGTTGCAGGGGGAGGTACAAAATAAAGCTATACCAGTAAGCAACTTTTCATAGTATTGATTTACTAGAGAAAAAAGAAAACTTGCAAATGCTTAATTAACTGTAAAGAACAACCTATGGATTTTTCTCACTCCCACTTTGGTTGGCAGAATCTCTGTGTGGTAAAACAGTGTCTGATCTCTAAACTGTTAAGTGGCTATTACCTGTATTTCTCTTAGCTGAGGCACCATTAGTATGAAAGCATACTTGTTTTGTCACCCAGCTGCCTCCTCCAGTGAGATAATTAGGCAGAAGATAAGGGAAAAAGTAACTCTGAAACTTGAAAGGGCATCCACCAAAGTATAATTTCACCCCTATGCACGGATCTTTTTTTTTCAATAACAGTATAAAAATAAATAAAGAATATTTCATGTAGTGCCTAGTTGTAGAAGGTGGGGGAGACATCTATAAAACATCATGGCATATATGTAACCTGGGAGTTATAGTTTAAGAGTTTGCTATTAACATGTAGACAGTTTATTTCTTCCCATGAGAAAATGAGTGAGGACAAGAATATTTGAGGGATTTCCCTAAAAAAACATTCCTTCAGAGGGAAAGGTTTGTCTTGGACAGGGTTAGTAGAAAGTGAAGTGATTGAGATTATTGGATCTGCTGAGGAAGGAGGGTATCACCATTAGCTACTGTGTATAACCTTTTACTATTTGGTGGATCTTCATAGATTTGATCCATAAGGAGATCTAGGAAGTGTGATTGTTGAGTACTTTAATTCTTTTGAATGACCTGGTCTCCAACGCAGAAATCACAGCCCTAAACTAGGCACCTAAGGTGTCTTTACGATGCATGGGGAAAGTTGGATGCCTCTGACCAGGATCAACAAAAAACAGAACACTGAGGAGAGCAATGTGTCTTAAAACCCGCTCTTCTCTTGGGTTCAGGAACCATGCTTGAAACTTGTCGGCTTTCCCTTCCAGTTAGGATTCACATTTCCATGCCATATCTTGGGGTTTGAAGTACGAATATTTTTTAAATGTAGTAGAGTCATTTCTTTTCATTTCAAACTCATTGCCAGGGGTTCATTTAATGTCAAATGGCCCATTTTTCATTAAACAAAATGATTGTTTTTGTTTTCACTTAGGTGAGAATAACAGAAAAAAATATACTTCTGTCTGACCTTCTTCCCCCCTCTGCCCATTAGACACATGAACTACAGAAATTGTTTGTTACCACAGTGGTAATTGTTAGCACAGCCAACAAAAAGAGTGGTTCTGTCCAGGCCCAGAAGGAACTTCATTCCTGAGTTCTTTAGCCTACTGGAGGTCAGTGCCTGTTACTTCCATAAAGCAAAACAGCAGAAGCACCTTCTCTGTCTGGCCAGCTCTGCAAGCAGACTTACAAGTCTGCTCCTGAATATGATTTGCCACCACTACCATTTCATATCCCTGTCATCTTGTGTTATAAATGATGAGTATTGCATATGGAGATCCTCAAGCCTTTGCTCAGGCTTGTACTTTAATTTTCTCTGTTGTCATTGCTTATAAAGTTTCAAGGAACAAACCATACAGTATAGAAGAGACTTTCACTGAAAGCTGCAGTCTTACTTTATGTAGATGTAATCCTATTGTGAATAATGGACACATAATGATATTATGAAGTTTGATTATTCCCTTATAATCAACAGCTTCCATTAATTATCCTTCAACTTACATCATATCTTGCAAAGTTTTTTCACCCCAGTCAAATGGCTTTTTCCCCACTCCTGGCAAAATTGTTCATTTGAAATGTCACTCATTTTTCATATCACACATCAACAATCTTGTCATCTTTTCAAGTTTACAGCTTACATCAAAGGCATTTGACTATCTTGAAGTCAATGCAAATGATGTACTTAACTTATTTAGATACCTTTGTAACCCTCAAACATCCTCAAACACATTAGTACCTTTAGGCACCTAAATACCTTTGCAATCTTAACTTTTCTATATTATCTCTTGGTGAACTGATGACAGCACTTACTTTTTTTACAATGTAACTCTTTAGAGCAGAGAAAATATCTTATTAGTTGCATGTACAGTACCTAACATAATGCATCCTCCATCTTTGTTGGATCTAAGCAAGAAACGTAACAGTAGTTCTCAACTTACAGTTTGCAAGCAACATTTTATTTGTGAGACCATCCAATACTGTTTTTTGTTAGATAACATTTAAAAAGCCAAAAATGAGATTAACAAGAAGGTAACATACGATGTTGCTGTAAACCAAATTACCTGCTTAATTTTTTTTTTGATTATGGCCTTGGAATGGCTGGAAACCACTGAAATATAATAAAAAAATGTCTTGAGAGGATACCAGCTTGTGTCAGTGTTCTTAAAATTGTGGGGAGAAGTAACAGAAAGAAAAATCATCTATATCTGTAAAAGAACATTATCTGAAATGTCTAGTAATAATAATATATCAGTGTTTGATATTTGATATATTTTTCCCATCTGTTAATAGTAATGTAAAAAAATATAGTTGTACTTCTTTATTGAATACCAGGATCAATGTTGTGTGTTTTAACTTCATCAGTAAGAAACTGTTTTCACAGAGTTTCTACAACTGTTTTCAAAGGCTGGATGAGCAGCTGTGTGCAAAAAACAAAAGAGAACATTTGCTAGTCTATAAAGTTCTGTCAATCCAGCTTGAATGAATTTACCCTGCAAATTTTCTGGACTGTAGTTGAGTGAGGTTTCTTTGAAAAGCCACAGGAACCTTTTCAATACTACTTCAGAAAGATATGCAAAGAGTTACAAACCACTTGAAAAAAGGAACTTTGATATCAATGAGCTCTTTTAATTGAGGGGATTGGACTGCCCTTATTTCTTTTAATGTTAAATTTGGAAGTGAATTTTTGTTCTTTACAAAGGTGAAAGCTTCAGATTACTTATCTCAGCATGAAATAAAGGAGTGAGGTGTTGAATAAGTCCTCCACATAGCGGTGATAATACCATATAACCTAAATCAAGCTAGATATTCCTCTACTATTCTTTTGCTGAAGCATTAGTAAAACATTGTGGAGAGGTTTTATGCCCAAATAAGGCACATCCGGATGAGTATGCACGTGCCTCTTGTGACATCTCAAACCAGTTTGAGATGCTGCAGGAAGAACACTCTGTGAAATTTTTTTTCCCAGTGCCACATATTTGCAGCACAGGCTCAAAATTTTATACCTGGAAATCCACATATTTAAAAAAAAACCCACAGAAAAAAAGCAGGACAAGTCACAGTCCAGGACCATGCCCTGAGGCAACCAGAGACTGGGGTCCTCCAAAGAGATGTTCTGGTAGTTGGCCAGAGTGTCTCTATGGCTGCTCCTTGCACTGGTGCTGCAGCATGGTGCCTCCCTGTGTGGGGTAAGGAGCAGTACAGGCTTCAGCGTGATCAGACCAGCCTCTGTCCCTAGGTAAGTAGGGATGGGGGTCAGGAGGGACTGGACTGGGGGCTGTGTTGGGTGCAGGGGACTGTGTGGGACGTGCTGCTCAGGAGGGGTGGGCCACTTGGGCTTCCTTCAGAGGCCTGGCACTGCTCGCAAGGACCCTGTCATGCTGGATTAGGTCCTGCCTCCATAGAACTGGCCTGGCCCAATGGTGCACAGGGCCCACGGAGAAAGGACTCAGTCTGGCGCAACATGCACTGGCATTTCAGTGCTCCTCAACGCCGCACATCCTGGTAAGCAAAGGGGGTAGGGGCAGCTCTGATTTTTTATGACAGGAAAAACCAAAAGTAAATGCTGAGGTGTATCGATTACTTAGACTCCATTTCATTATGATGATAGAGGCACTGGTAGGCACTTCCAAATTCCTTTGAACTTGTAAATATATCAATAAAACTTTGCCCAACTGATCTCTCTATATATAGTGCCATTTCTTTTCAGCAGCAAAAGAACACTATTTGGGGTATTTTAATGAGATAATTTGGGTTTCTTATTGAAGATTTTGCCATTGTTAAAGTGGGAACCCCAGGATCTCTGCTGGTGAGACAAGTGGCAAGACGTGGAAGAGGAGTCTGTCCAGGGCCAGGACCGGGGGCCCAGTTGGAGGGCAGATGAGGTGGCTGACTTCTTGGCCATTTGAGGTCAAGAGGACATCCTTTGACAGTTCAAAGTGGGCCACAACAAAGAATACAACTTCTGGGTAATAGTTGCCCAGATGGAAAAGGAGGGGCACACCATCCAGGTCTGGCAGGTGTGCAGCCATGGGGCCTCAGGACCAAGAAGGCAGATGCTGTCACAGGTGGTAGCAGGTCACAGCCAGGCAGCACCCCCCACTGCCAGCCTTCTGCAGTATGTAGAGGATGTAGGGGCCACTCCAGGTTAGGGCTGCTTCAGCAGTCCAGCTGGCACAAGGAGCTAGTGTCCCCAGATTCCAGTTGGTTGGGCCCCAGAAGATCATGTCTATTTGTATAATTCAATACTATTGGTCCTCAGGCCCATTTGGCTAACTAGTAGCCCCTATTGTATGGGAGCTAGTGAATGAATGATACAACAAAGTTCTGGGGACAACAAAGACAACAAACAGGGTGGAAGTGTTGTGTGCGTCAAAGGGTCAAAACATGAAAATGAGTGCTCCTGAGGGGAAAACCGAACAGAGGCCCCTGAGCCGTACCCACCAGTCCTCAAAGGCATCCAAGGAGCTGGTGGATGCCACCAAGTGGTGCTTTGCTCAGAGGTGTGTGCAGACCAATGAGAGGAAGGCAGGCCCACAATCCCCAGGCACCTTCCCAGCCAGAGCTTCCTTTCTGGTCATGTACAGGATCCACTTGGCCAGGGCTCGGAGGAGGTTGACCAGATGGCCCCAGGACTTGGTGGGGTCATGGATGGGATCTCCAAAAAACAAAAAAGGGGGGTAAAGTTCATCCAGAACCTTAGGATGAGGTTGTGGAGGTGGAGGTGGAGGGGCTGCAGCCTGGCTCACTCAAGCATAATGTGTGCCAGGGTCTCCCTCTGCCCTCCAGGTAATTCTTAACTAGGTCTGAACTAACAGTCGGGGGACTCACATCCTTCCTGGGCCTCTCTACACTGTCACCCAAGAGCACCCCATTGTCAGCAGACAGGGACATGGAGGCAAAGAACTTGTTAAAGAGTTCTACCTTCTCTTGCGCATCTCTCACCAACTGCCCTGCCCTGCCTCCTAGGGGTCCAATGTTACCCCAAGACTTATTCTTGCTACCTATATGCTTGAAGAAGGATGTTTTGTTATCCTTAATCCCAGAAGCTAATCTAAGCTCCAGTGCTGCTTTAGCCTTCCTTACCAAATCTCTACAAGCTCGGGTCAGGGAGGTGTACTCCTCCTTGGTTGCTGCTGTTACCTGTCAGATCCATGCTCTTGAGGAACCCTGACACAGGGCGCAGCCTGTCTGACTCACAAAGAATCACCCCCCCACCTAAACAGAAACTGAATAAAATGCAGTGAGAGACACACCTAAAACCCTCCAGATAAGGGTGACAAAAGTGAAACAACTGCCCTAGGTCTCATTTGCATCAGAGTTGGAACCAAATGACCATTCATTTACATGAGAGATGGAGAACAGAAAGCCTGAAGCAGAGACTGCAGTGAATTCTGGGATCAGCGAAGCAGGGGAGCACTGCATGATGGGGAAGCTGTATTCCCAATGCTAATCAACCCTCACACCCAGCTCAGCACTTATCAGACCAGTTCTAATCTGGATTTACAAAGGACTTTTCCTCCCCCCGCCCCCACACACCTCTAAGCAAGAGTAAGTTTATTAGGCAACTTGGGCCGTACATTCCCCGGTCCCACTATGGGAGGCCTATGTAAACTTAATTGGCTAAAACTCGGTTGCCGGGTTAGGGAATGCTGAGGCAATAGACCGAGTCAGAGCAGGTATGGGCAACATTTGAACAATGGTACAGGGTTCATCACAGCGTCCAGCCCATTGAAGCCCTGTCCACAAGTGTTGGCATACTTTTCCCGAGACGACTGGTGGAAGTCCTCTCCACAACAGGTTATGAACACTCCAATAAGTGCCTGAAGTCTGTTAAAAGACTATAGTAAGATCTGGAAAAGTCATGCTAAGCTGAGGCTTGTTCACAGCAAGTAAAAATTCAAAACTCTGATGCTGCAACCTATTGTTTCGGAAGACACCAAGAGATATCCCATCAAATATATCTGCTATCCATAGGAATGTCAAGCTGGCTCCCAAGTAGGTGTTTCCTGAGTATCAATTAAGTTCCTGAGATGTTCCACCCAGATAACCCCTTGTCAATAGAGAAGACAATTTGATTTACATTATTGAGAATGCCTGAAAGAAGCTGAACTGGGGGTATACAAATCTGTAAAAGAAGCAGCAGTGTGTGTGCTGACACCACCTGCTTTCCTCTGGAGAGGCTGCAGGAGGAAGATCATCTCCCTTCAAGGATTGTGCGGAGAACTTTGACCTGTCAGCTTTGCAGCCCGAGTGCCTTGGACTGGTGAGATCCCAGCTCTCTCTCTCTCTTTTCTTTTCTCTCTCTCTAAGCATTGATTTCTGAACTTCAACTGTATTAGTTAAGCTTGAGCTAAGTTTCCCCAAATACTTAGTGAAACCAGGGTATACCGTGACTGTGTTTGTTTTTCCTTTGCATGTCTATCACTACTAATGTCAATATATATTTCATCTACTTAGCAATAAATAATCTTTATAGTCAAACTGGTGGTAATTGGGTATATTTTGCCTTCTTTTCTTCTCTTTCCCCCACCTGCTCTGCAGCAACACCCCTCTTACCTAAGCTAAAGATCCCTGTGAAGCCCAGAAATACTGTGGGGTCTGCTCATCAAAAGGCTAAAAGATTGGGACGTGCTGAGTTCGAAACACATAAGGGGATCAGCTTGTACAGGCTGATTGACCCAGTTTGGCTCAGATGTGCCCTAATGAACGGAATGCTGGCCCATGAGGGTGTCATCTGGACACCCAGCCGGATTCAGAGGTATTCTGTTTAACTGTGTGGTTGTGTCTCACTGTAGTTTATTGTTGCTCTGATGAACTGATTCTTGGCATATGAGCGTGTCAGCCTGTCCATGCTGATCAACCCGGCCAGGTCAGGCGTGTCATGTTAATCTGTGTGTGTTTGTGTGTATGACTGATTTGGGGACTGGAGGAATCCAGTCCCACTGAACCGAGTCCTGCAAGATAGCTCCATTGGGGGCGAGGGCTTGCAGAAGGGAGAGATACAGCTCCGTATAGAAACACAAGTAACACAAGCAGCACATTGATAGAATTACCAAGACCCTAGCCCTAATAAATGAGCACACCCCAAAGTAGCAGGCAAATCTGGTAACACTGCGCCCTGCTTCCACCACCAGTACAGTTTTTTCCTTGCTGTCAGGCCAGCCTGGATATCTGAGCTCAGCCATGAAGGTTTCTTGGACCCTTTCCCCGACTATATTGCTTCTTGTTCTGGAAGTAGCATTTCTTAATTTATTTACAATTAATATAAACGATCTAGTTGGGGTATCTCTGTACTCTCCTTTCCTGTGCCATTTATGCTCAGTTACTTCAGACCCCTTAATTACACACACACACACACACACACACACAAACCTGATCAGACCATATTTAAATTAATGATTTCATAATTACCACATTTACCCAAATACAAGATGACTCTGAAAGTAAGATGACCTACCAATAATTAGAGTCCACACACAGGATTATCTTAAATTCATCCCCCACTACTACTGTAGGGAGTGGGGCAAGAGGTGTTGACTGAGCCAGTATTAGGGCAGGAAGCCATGGAGGACAGTCAGTTGGGGAGGCACTAGGGGCGCACAGAGTAGGGCAGGTAGGGGGCAGTAATGGAGCAGGCAGAGGAGGACAGGCAGTAGGAGGGCAGGCAGGGGCAGACAATGTGGAGGCAGTGGGGTAGACACTGAGAGAGGCAGGCAGCTTACCCTCCAGGAGTGTGCCTTCAATCCCAGAACAGCTATGGGCACAAGTCCTAAGAGCAAAAGTCATGCTCATAAGTGATCAGAAAGCATACAGAAGTTTAATCAGTGACTGTGATATTGTCTTTATAAGGTCCAGGTGTCAACTAGTTATTTCTGGTCACAGTCACTGGAACAGAGGGAAAAAAGTATCTCCAACATGTCCCAAACAACACTCCCCCCCCACTTCATCAAGTTATTATTATTTTTTTAACCCTTGTCCTAAACGAATATCCACCTTTCCTTTATGCATATGTCAGCCTTCCTCCAAAATCTTTACATTATCTAAATTTGTGTGAAATGGAACAGAAGGAGATGAATTTAGTTCAGAAAAGTCCTTAATTGTGCTAACAATTAAGAAACTGAGCCCAAGTTTCTAAGGTTAAATACATTAAAGGAATTTGAACTCCTCAGTTATTACAGTAATTGGAGGCGTATAGAAATATTCAAAACACACAATGGTTACGGAACATGGTTCTCTAGCAACACTTACTTTCAGACCACCATTTTATCTCTGTGGAAGATAAAATAATTTATTTAACAAAAACCATCCTTCATATGTTGATGTTTAAGAGCAGACCTAACCTGCAGTTGTCCAATCCAATAACTTTTGAATAACAGACAATGGCTCCATGCTATATAGTTCATGTGATGAAAAGCTTGGAAATAGTGACAGTGAACAAGACCCTCAACAGTGGGAAAAAAAAGAAAGAAAAAAATCACCATGGGCCAGTTCCTAATATAGTTCATATTTAAACTTGTAATTGACTTGTAATTTTTCCACATCAACACGAGTAGGGCACTCTGGGGTCTAAGTTGCTTTGTGGATAAGTAAGTAGTTAGGATGCAATTCAAACTGAGGTACAGGTTTTGTGCTGGACACTTCCTCCTTATCTGTGCTCATACACAGGTCAGTACAATTAGACACTTAATGAACATCACTTTTGGGTGTTAGTATATAATCATCATCATTTAATAATTGTTACGATCCTAAGTGTGCACGTTGTAGCACACTATGTGTTTCATCACTTGTCTGATCTCTATTTTCTTAATATATAAGATAAATAAATAAATATACATACACATGTATACATACACATATACATATATATATACACACATGTACACACACATATATTAGGGCTGTGCGAAATTTTGCCAAGTGTTTCATTTCGAGGCTGTTTCGATGCATTTCGAGCTTGAAACAGTGAAACTGAAATGAAACAAAAGCCTTCAAAACAGCTCTAAAATGAAACAAGGGCATTTCAAACATTTTGTGAGTTTCAAAAAGTTTTGAAGCCAGGCTTGGCTTCAGCACTGGTCCTAGCCAGCTGCTGCAGCCTCCTGTCATCCTGTGCAGATCCAGGGGCTGTTCCCCCGGGAGGATTCTGGCACAGCCCCCAGCCCTCTCGAGGGGCACCGGCCCTCAGATCTGCATGCTGAATGACTGGGGTCAGCAGCAGCACCAGCGTTCTCAGTGCTGGATGTGGACTGCACCCAGCACCATCCCAGGTGGCAGAAGCAACCTCCTGTGACCTGGTAGGCAGATCTGGAGCCCCCTGTACCACCAGGAGGGCTGTGGGGGCTGTGCCAGACTGCAGGGGGCCCCCAATCTGCCTGCTGGATCACAGGAGGCTCCTCCTGCCTCCTGGGATGGACAGCAGCAGCAATCTTCCCGGCACTGGGTGCGAGCTGTGCCCAGTGCTGGTCCCAGGCAGCAGAAGCAGCCTCCTGTGATCCGGCAGGCAGACTGGGGGCCCGCAGCTCTGGGAATATTTATATTTCTGAATATATATATTCAGAAAACAGAGGTCAGACAAATAATGAAATACATAGTGTGTGTGTACATATATCTATATATATAGATATATATATGGTTATTATATAGATAGAGTGTGTGTGTGTGTGTGTGTGTGTGTGTGTGGTTATTTTTCCTCCACAAAGGACTCGCAGAAAAAGTGGTCCCATTTGAGGCATTATTTTTATCACCGTTTCCACAGTAACATTTAATATTTTGTTGTACGGTAAAAATCAAGGTGTTAAAAAGTGACACATTTCTCTAAAACTATTTTATCCTCTGGAACCCCAGACAAAAATGCCAATCTGGACAGCGTCCTTGACATTAGCTTTCTCATAAGATGGAAGTGAGATGGCCTCTTACATTTTAATCTCTTATAGAATAGGTCTGACAAGTCTATCGCAATGTCAGCTATTCTTTCTGCAGCTGTATTGTGAGGAAGATTCATTCAGTGGAAACTATCTTTGTTTCAAGAGCTCTAATTTCAAATACCCTTAGAAGCCCCTTTCTCTATAGACTTTGATATACTGTCTCTGAGAATTATTTAAATGCATTATTTTAGCAACCATTCGACTACAATAAAAAACAGAAGCACAGATTTAGTTCTCATTAATACCCTTTTAAAAATAAAATTGTTAATGAAATTAAGTAAGCAGGAAGAATACAGAAGCATAACACGTAGTATTTACAGTATTTGCTATATTTTCTAAGGCACCTGAAAAAAAATGGGTAGTGAAGTTATAACATGGGCCATTCCAGTAGAAGTTACATAAACTGTTGTTTTGTATGTAAAAGATGAGCATACCTCAAGGCTCATACAAATACCCTCCGACATAGTTATGTCATATATAGAAATGTAACACTACATAAAATTAAATTTTATAACCAACTACCAACTAGCAATATTGCATTATTATTATTATTATTATTGTTATTACTATTATTATTATATATGGACACATTAACCTTATTTTAAAGGTTAATCATTTATATTTATAAAAAGTATATATAAACTTAATAAAGAAGAAATAGATCCTATTCTTAAGTTTTTTGTTATATAATTCAATGGAGGAATAAATTACAGACAGACATGTAAATTTAAACAATCTGCCGATGTACACATTACTCATGCTATTCATCTGTATAGAATGCAAATAGTTCAGTATTTCATTATAAACCACTTATAAGTAGAACTTCTTATTAATTGTGACCCATTAACTAATGCTAATATACACATACAACTTTTCAGTCAAAAAACTCAAAACTCTTTTTTTGATTCAGAAAGATATTTGAACACATGCCTAACCCTATGTATATGTGTAGTCACATTGATTTCAATATGCTGTTATTAAAATATCACATTTTATAAGGAAATTCCTCAAAAAGACAGGTTATAAAACAATAATTAATGGATGGCATGACAGTCTAAAACATAAGCTCAGTTTCAAAAATACATTATTGTTTCTGAGGCAGTCCCAGTATGTCCAACTCTTAAGTGAAACAGATGTGATGGGAGAAGAAGTTAGACAGATTGACATATTTCTGACCCTTTTTCATGTTTTTTGTGAAATAAAGCTGTAATTATTATGCATGTTGCAGGTATGCTGATGAGCTGATAGAAGAGGTTGTCAAATTATACAGCACACAATCACTCAATGACACAATGGAACAAAGAATGGGGCATGCATTTCCAAATCTGTCTACATCACATAAGCTTCCAGACAAAATGAGTGCTCTGGAAAACCATATGTCACACTTAGGCAAATTAGACATGCATATGCTGTGGACAACAAAACACACATAAGAAATAAGGATTTTAACCATTTGCAAGTCAGCAAAGTGATCCAAATCAATCATTCTCCATAGGAAAGTGAGTATAATGAATACAGGAAAATAACAAATTTACCTTCCCAGCTATGTCCAAAAACTATGAAAAATCTCATCTGAATATACGTTTATATTCTTTCAACTTCAAATCCACACACTTAATGGTCTGGTGGCACTGAGCTGCAGTAGAGCTATGTGAAGTCACCAGAAGCTCTTGGTTGTGTACATGCTCTGCAAGCTGAGTGGTGGCAACTGCTGCCTGCCACCAGGATTCTGCCGGCACTGGCAGGCAAGTATAAACAAAGTCTAAGCAGAGAGGATATATAGAGTAGAGAGGCTCATATTTAGAATTTGGCGAGGACGTGACGATTAACTATCTACTCTAACAACTGTGAATAATCAGAATCTTGGTTGTATGTCTCCTCTCAAAGATACCTCTTTCAGAAGTCCAGGTCCACCCAGGTCCATAAAGGATACCTAATTCAGAAAGGATGCAGAGAGGAAAATGTTACTTATTGAATCATCAAGGTCCCCTGCATTACCTGGCTGCCCTTGGATGTTTCACATCCTAGTATTAATCAGGCCCAAGTTTTCTTAAAGTAAGAATTCCAACAGGATATTTAAGGTGACATGTATGCAGGTTATAAATTGCATTTGCTCTCTATCTCATATTGTATAACTCTTCTAATGGAATGGTTTAAAATATCAAATCCTAGAAACATACAGTTAATAACCAATTCCTGAAGATCAAGTTTAAATGACTCACTACACCAAATGTCAGACACAAAATGCAGCCTGTGCCAAATGAAACTGAAAAGCTGTAGCATTGTCATTGACAATGGAGTATCACTGCTCACATCCTATTATAAAAATGTTGGCCTCCTCTACTCTGAAGATTAAAAAATTTCACCAGTAATCCAGGTCTTGTCTGACATGACATTTTGGAAGCAAAAGCTCAGAAACTTTTGTACTTAGCGGTAATAGGATAACATGCTACAGTAGTTACAGTAATTGTCCAAGTCTTCTATTGCTTAGGTGCTGGGAGTTTTTTCTCTTTTGTCAAAGGAAAATGTTTGCAAAAGTGCTGTCCATTTCAGGAAAAAAACAAAACAAAACAACAAACCCTGACATGAAGCAACAGATATTAATTAGGAATGATCTGTACATTTGACAATGCAAAAATATGAAACTTATCAAAAATATTTTCCTTGCTGCAGTATGGATAGAGCAAGGGCATTTCTTCTTATCTGATCGTTATTTGTAAAATAAATACCACACAATCATGGGTCTATTCAGTATGACCACTTGGGAGCACCTGTTGGGACTAGCTAGGGTTGAAGGATTTGGGGGCCTTTTAGTCAAAGAAAGATGGGAAAAAAGTCTTTAATTGTGTTTAAATTTGCAAATTATGATTATGGTTTTATGGGTCCAAATACTGCAGCCTGCTTATCAGTCATTCCCCAGGAAAAAATGCCATTGATATTGGTGAAATACCAGAGATTAAATCTGAATGTTGAATCCTGGATTTAGTAATTGCAATGAAGAATTACAAGTGCTTAATAACCTGTACGCTTATGCAAAACAGGAAAACTATTCACAGAAGCTATTGTGCACAGTTAAAGAGAAAGTCATTTGCTTTTGAATAAGAATCTAAAACCTCTCTGGGTAACTACTTTTTTTTTCCATTTATCTTACCTAAACTTTCCTTGCTTCAACTTGAGCCCGTTGCTCTTTGTTCTGTCATCTTCCACCACTGAAAACAGTCTGGTTCCATCCTCTTTGGAACCGCCCTTCAGGTAGTCGAAGGCTGCTATTAAATTCTGCCTTAGTCTTCTTTTGTCCAGACTAAATAAATCCAGCTCCCTCAGCCTTTCTTCATAAGTCATGTGCCTCAGACCCCTAACCATTTTTGTTGCCCTCCAATTGACTTTCTCCAATGTGACCACATCCTTTCTGTAGCGGGGGGCCCAAAACTGGACACAGTACTCCAGATGTGGCCTCACCACTGCCAAATAGAGGGGAATCATAACTTCCCTTGATCTGCTGGCAATGCTTCTACTAATGTAGCCCTTTATGTTGTTAGCTTTCTTTGCATTAAGGACAGACTTTTGGCTCATATGAAGCTTCTTGTCCACTGTAACCCCCTGGTCCATTTTTGCAGAGCCACTGTCAGAAAGATTGAAGTCCACCATGAGAACCAGGGCCTGTGATGAGGAAACTTCTGCTGGCTGTTTGAAGAAAGTCTCATCAACCTGGTGTCACGGGCTAGGGACAGACATTCAAAAAGCCTGAGCCTGAATTGATTCAATCTTTGCAAGTTAGTCTAATCTGGCTAAGCTGAATCAGTTTGTAACTTCTCAGACATTCCCTCTGGACTGAAGAAATGCAGGCAAATGCTTGTAGTGGCTCAGGCTAGAAGCCAGGGAGTGCTAGAGCAGCCCTCCCTTCCCACCCAGGGTGCTGAGCTGAGGGGGGCAGGGGCAGAGGCATGGCCAGGGCCCAGCAGGATTCTCTGATTAGGGAGGGGTTCCCCCCTCACTGTTAATAACAGAGCATTGAGTTACACAGCAGCTGACTTTGACAAGCTCAGGAGGTTTGTTGGTAAGGCCTTAAGGGACCACGACCTAAAGGAGAGGGGAGTTCAGGAAGAGTGGTTGTTCCTCAAGGAAGTGATCCTGGAAGCTGAAGCAATGTCTATCCTGTCTCAGAGGAAAGACAGTAAAATGGCACAGGAGTCCCCCTGGCTCTCCAGGGAATATCATATTGGTGGCTCATATTTATCTTGTGTTCAATCATGACCCCCAAGTCCCTTTCATCTGTAGCCAGCATAGCACTGCCAACCCTATAAACATGCTGCAGGTTTTTCTTTCCAAGGTGGAGTACCTTCCATTTTTTGGCATTGAAGGCCTTCAGGTTTTCATTGACCCATTTTCCATGACTGTCAAGGTCAGCTTGGATCACCATCGTGTCCTTGGGTGTGGATGCTTTACCCCAAAATTTGGTGTTACCAGCGAACTTGACCAGTCTGCATCTAAAAAGAAAGACCTATAAAGGATGGAAGGCTGGATCCACCCCAAAGGAGGAGTACTCTGCACTGGTCCTGACCTTTAGGGAGTGAATCAAGAAAGCCAAGGCTGCAACTGAACTCCAACTGGCTACACATATCAAGGACAATAAAAAGTCCTTTTTTAGATATGTGGGGAGCCAGAGGAAAAGCAAGGGTAACATTGGACCCCTGCTAAACCATATAGGTCAAATGACAACCGATGCCCAGGAAAAAGCCAACCTGCTTAACGGGCATTTTGCACTGGTTTTTCACCAGCCCTAAGGCACGGCCCTGCTCAATATGGTACAGGATGGCTATGATATGTGTAGCCAGTTGGAGTTCAGTTGCAGCCTTGGCTTTCCTGATTCACTCCCTAAAGGTCAGGACCAGTGCAGAGTACTCCTCCTTTGGGGTGGATCCAGCCTTCCATCCTTTATAGGTCTTTCTTTTTAGATGCGGACTGGTCAAGTTCACTGGTAACACCAAATTTTGGGGTAAAGCATCCACACCCGAGGACACGATGGTGATCCAAGCTGACCTTGACAGACATGGAAAATGGGTCAATGAAAACCTGAAGGCCTTCAATGCCAAAAAATGGAAGGTACTCCACCTTGGAAAGAAAAACCTGCAGCATGCTTATAGGGTCAGCAGTGCTACGCTGGCTACAGATGAAAGGGACTTGGGGATTATGATTGAACACAAGATGAATATGAGCCACCAATGTGATATTGCAGCTGGCAAAGCAAGCAAAACTCTGTCTTTCATCCATAGATGCTTCTCTAGCAAATCCCAGGATGTCATCTTCCCACTGTACTCGGCCTTGGTGAGGCCACAGCTGGAGTACTGTATCCAATTCTGGGTTCCACAATTCAAAAAGGATGTGGAGAAGCTTCAGACAGTCAAGAGGAGAGCCATGAGCATGATCAGAGGAGAATAGGCCCTACAATGAGAGGCTGACAGCTATGGGACTCTTCAGCATGGAAAAGCACAGGCTCAGGGGGGACCTAGTAGCTGCCTATGAGTATATAAGGGGTGCTCACTGGAGCACCCCATGGTATGACAAGGCCAAAAGTCACAAACTTCTCCAAGCCTGTTTCAGGCCGAACATAAGAAATAACTTATTAACAGTCCAAGCCCCAAAGGCCTGGAACAGACTGCCACCAGAGGTGGTGCAAGCACCTACTCTGGACTCCTTTAAGAGTCAATTGGACATTTATCTTGCTTGGATCCTGTGATCCCAGCTGACTACCTTCCCCTGGGGCAGGGGGACTGGACTCAATGGTCTTCCGAGGTCCCTTCCAGCCCTAATCTCTTTGAATCTATGAATCTATGAGTTATACAGGGAGTAGTTATCTTTTATCAGGCCATCAAACAAAACAATAGACTTCAATCTCTTCCTAAACAACTTTGCGCAAGGAAGAAATGGAGGGCCATTTCCAGCTACCTGTTGATTAACTCCAAAAAGCCCTAAGATGACACTGTCCTATCTACCTTTTTCCCAGCTCCCACAGCATGGACTGTAGGCAGCATATGGTATGCTAGCTAATGCTGAGAGGTGTCTGTATAAGGCTGAGGGAATCCCTGCTTGATCAGGGTGAAGGGGAGGTGGGGAAGCAGGAGGAAGCTAGGTAGACCCCACTATACCTGCAATATCTGCCAGAGCTTCAACCAGGGAGCAGAGGGGCAGTGCCAGCCCTGCTGGGATGGAGCAGAGGACACAGCCCCACCCAGAGCTGCAAAGCATCTGGGATCTGGAGGACTCTGATTTAACTTAAACCAGGAAGGGGTCTGGGACAGACACTGCATAAAATGATTTGACCCAAATCAGTTAAGTACTACATTAAAGCTGGTTTATCTCAAACCAGATTTGGCCATTTTGAAACTGGTTTATGTGCACTGAACATCTGTTCTGTTACCAGTTTAAACCAGTTCCTGATCACTTAAACCAGTATATGTGTAATGTCTGTCCTTAGCCATGGTCTATAGCACACACCCAGCACATACCTTTGTTGCTCTCCCCTCTGACGCTAACCCAGAGATTTTCAACAGTCTTGTCTTCAGGTTTATACTTGAGCTCTGAGCAATTATGCAGCTGTTTTACATAAAGCACAACTCCTCTTCCTTTCACCTCTGTCTGCCCTTCCTGAAAAGAGCATGACAAAAGTGCAGAAGAATTATTCATAGGTGTTACAGTCAAGAAAAAGCTAATTGGCCTGAGCCTTTTATAACTTTCAAGTTGGAGAGAGATTCACTATCCAAATTTGTACCAGAAACTGTGACATTAACACTGAAACAAAAGCCACAGACAGTAAAAAATGAAAGTGAAACACTCAATGCTTACACTGCTGAGTTAATCTCCTTGACAGGATTATGAGAAATAGGGCAGAATCCTACTACATTTTACATGTTCAGAGGGCACTTACCTAGATGCATAACTGCAGTTTTTGGAAGTTACACACAGTTTGTGATCCACATGCCAGACAAGCATCTACACTGCTACTGAATATATGCAGAAGGCTGCAGTCTGACTGAGCTGGTAGGTAGCTCCATATATGGACATCTAAGTGTAAATCCTGAAATTGTAGCCTGGCAAAAACCAAAGAGACAGGGGTGGAGGGAGGGCAGGAGAGGGAGGTGGGAAATGTTTTAGCTTAATAGCATACTAATTAGAATACTCACTGAGGATCTTGTGGGTCTTGGTTCTTCTCTACCCTTACTAAAAGAAAGCTTGAATATACTGTATATATTTCTGATTTTTCAGTATAGTGCTCAAACCACTCCACCCCAGGCCAGGCATTACCATATTCCTCTCTACAGGCTGTCTCTGGAAGCTGAATTACGGCATCTTGGATAAAATGGATGCTAAGCAATAGTAGAAACAAGGGTTAAGACTGTAACCCAATGCCAATTCTCTTGCAGAGCAACTTCACTAAGCCACAGGAATCAGAACTCTTGGTAGAGGTGATATCTTCTATTAGACTAACTAAATATTTGAAAAAAAATTCTATTTGCAAGCTTTTGCAAGCACCCTTCTTTAGGAGTAGGAGAGTGCAAAGCTTGTAAAATTTCTCCTAGGTAGAAATGTAAATCTGCATTTCTCAGGAGAGCTAAAAGGTGTTGTAAAATCTCCTGATTGAAAAGGTTCATTTTGTACAGATTAGGCTCAGACAGAAGTTAGAGCAGTCTATTTACCTCAGAATTGTCATATGGCAAGCAGGATGTTGAATTATGCTTTCTTCTGGTTATGTTGTTTTGGGAGCCAGGAGCAGTGGGGAGAGGAGGGATCCAGGCACACGTGTGTCCTGCATGCACGTGTGCCCCCTTACCAGACCCAAGGCGGAGGTGGAGGCAGATGCAGCAGCAGCGGAGCCAGCAGCGGACACAGCAGCACCTGATCCCCCTAAGGTAAGTGGGCAGAGGAACCAAACGCAGCTGACCATATCCAGAGGGGAAGCCCCCCGGATGCCTCTTAGCTGAGCCGGAAGGGAGCTGCACTCCCAAGCTGCGCTGTTCGAACATAGCGTGTGAACAGAGCATGCAAACAGGTATGTTTGTGTATAGTTTCATAGTTTCTAGGGTAGGAAGGGACCAGAGCAGATCATCTAGTCTGACCCCCTGCCATGGCAGGAAAGAATACTGGGGTCAAACGACCCCAGCAAGATGTTCATCTAACCTCCTCTTAAACACCCCCAGGGTAGGAGCCAGCACCACTTCTCTTGGAAGCTGGTTCCAGACCCTAGCCGCCCTGACTGTGAAGTAGCGCCTCCTGATATCTAACCTAAACCTACCCTCTGCCAGCTTGTGACCGTTATTCCTGGTCACTCCTGGCGGTGCTCGGGGGAACAGTGACTCCCCCAATGTCTCCTGATCCCCCCTGACTAGTTTATAACAGGCCACAAGATCCCCCTCAGCCTTCTCTTTTGGAGGCTAAACAGGATCAGGTCCTGTAGCCTGTCCTCATAGGGCCTGCCCTGCTGTCCCCTGATCATACGAGTGGCCCTCCTCTGGACCGTCTCCATGCTGTCAACATCACTCTTGAAGTGCGGCGTCCAGAACTGGAGCAGTACTCCAGCTGCGGCCTGACCAGTGCCGTATAGAGGGGGAGGATCATCTCCTTGGACCTGCATGAGATGCATCTGTGGATGCATGACAAGGTATGGTTGGCCTTCCTGACTGCATCCCCACACTGCCAGCCCATGTTCATCTTGGAGTCAATGATGACCCCCAGATCCCTTTCCGCCTCCATGTTGACAAGAGGGGCATTCCCTAGCCCGTAGGTATGGTGCTGGTTGTTCCTCCCGAGGTGCATCACCTTGCACTTCTCTGTGTTGAAACCCATCCTATTCTCGTCCGCCTACCCTTGTAACCTGTCTAGGTCTGATTGTAGCCTGTTGCATCCTTCCAGTGTGCCCACGTCCCCCCACATCTTAGTGTCATCAGCAAATTTGAACAGGGTGCTTTTTACCCCCTCATCCAAGTCACTGATGAAGATGTTGAACAGTGCGGGCCCGAGGAACGAGCCCTGTGGAACCACACTGCCCACGTCCCTCCAGGTTGAGAAGGACCCATCCACTACCACCCTCTGGGTGCGGCCCTCCAGCCAGTTGGCAACCCATTTGACTGTGTGGGTGTCTACACCACAGCCCCCCAGTTTCTTAATGAGAACGGGGTGAGAGACAGTGTCAAAAGCCTTCCGAAATTCCAGGAAGACTATATCCACTGCTACCCCTGCATCTAATGATCTGGTTGTAAAAGGCCACCAGGTTGGTCTGACAGGACCTGCCACTGATGAACCCATGTTGGTTGCTCCTAAGCATGCAGTCCCCTGCTGGCCCCTCCTGGATGTGTGCCAGTATAATTTTCTTGAACAGCTTGCCTAGGATCGAGGTAAGACTAACCAGCCTATAGTTTCCCGGGTCCTCCTTCCTGCCTTTTTTGAAGATGGGGACCATGTTGGCCCTCTTCCAGTCCTCCGGTATCTCACCAGAGCACCACGAATACTCGTAAAGCCGTGCCAGAGGACTTGCAATGGCCTCGGCCAGTTCCTTTAGAACTCTAGGGTGGAGATCATCTGGACCGGCTGACTTGAATATGTCCAACCCCTCCAGAAGCTCCCTAACTAAATCCTCACTAACCCGTGGCCCAGGTGTGCCTCCCCCAGGGCCCGAGGGGGGGCCCAGCAGGGAGGTGGCTGTTCTGGTCCCTACTTAGGAAGACGGAGGCAAAGAAATAGTTAAACATGTTAGCTTTGCCATCCGGTGTGACGACCAAGTTTCCCAACGCATCCTGCAAGGGCCTCACATTACCCGGGACCTTCTTTTTACCCCCTACGTATTTAAAAAAGGACTTCTTATTGTCCTTAATCTGAGAAGCTAGTCCCAGTTCCATCTCTGCCTTCGCCTTCCTAACTACTTCCCTACACCCCCGAGCAACTACAGAATAGTCCTCCCTGGTGATGACCCCTTCTTTCCATTGGGTATAAGCCTCCTTTTTAGCAAGGAAACATTCCCGGATGCTTTTGGTGAGCCATGGAGGCTTGTGTGCTCTCCTGCTTCCTTTGATCCTTGTTGGGATTACCTTCCTTTGGGCTCGGAGTATCATCTCCTTAAGGAGCAACCACTCTCCTTGGACACCTGGCTCCCCTCCCCGCCAGGACCTCAGCACTTCTCCAAATATCCTCCTTAGCTCGTTGAAGTTTGCCCTCCTAAAATCTAGGGCCGCTGCCTTATTGCATGCCTTTGCCACCTTGCGCTGGATGGTGAGTTCCAGCAGGCGATGATCGCTGTCGCCCAGGTGGTCGAGCATCCACAGCCCCCTCACCAGGTCATCATCCATGGCCAGCACTAGGTCCAACAAGGCATCTCCCCTGGTGGGGCTGTGCACCTCCTGGGTTAGATGGAGGTCCTGCACTCTGGCCAAGAACTTACGTGAACGTTCAGACCTGGCTGACTGTTCTTCCCAGATGTCTGGGAAGTTCATGTCCCCCATGACTACCACATCCTTAGCCTTCACTACTTCTGTGAGCTGATCCAAGAATTCCTGGTCAAGCTCTTCTCCCTGGTTGGGAGGTCTGTAGTAGACTCCCACCATTAAGTCTCTTTCCCCTTGACTGCCTTGTACGCTAACCCAAAGTACTTCAGAGTGCAACTCCCCTGACTCCTTGCTAATTGACGAGGATGTGAATTCCTCCTTAATATAGAGTGCCATGCCCCACCTCTCTTTGCGATCCTGTCCCTCCTGTACAGCCTATAGCCTTTGACATTCACCGCCCAATAATGCGTTGCGCCCACCAAGTTTCTGTAATCCCCACTATGTCTGGGCTGGTGTCAGCCAGCAGGAGGGTGAGTTCCTCCTGCTTGTTGCCCATACTATGAGCATTTGTGTAGAGGCATTTGAGGCCTCCTGTGGGTGTGTGTACTGACCCCCTAGTCCCAGTGTTACCTTGGCCCCTATCTCTTACCTGTTTATTCACTTTGCTTATTGGTCTGGGCTGGGCTGTAGTTGTGGGTGCTGTTTGGTGTGGCAGTCTGATGTTTCCTCCGCCCTCATCTTCCCCTTCCCCTGACGAGCCTAGTTTAAAGCCCGCCGGAGGAGGTCCACCAACCTAGAAGAGAATACATGCTTACCTTTAGGGGAAAGGTGAAGCCCATCGCATCCCAGCATGTCTCTCGTTGTGATGTGCCAGTCATGGCTGACGAACCCAAAGCCCTCCTCGAAGCACCATTCCTGTAGCCACCAGGTGGTCGCCGTGATGCACATTTCATGCCTTCTGCCTCGTCCACTCACTGGCAGGATAGAAGAGAAAACCACCTGTGCACCCATCTCCCTCAACATGCGCCCCAGAATGCATCAGCATTCGCACCGGCGGGTGAGGAGGAAGGAGGAAGGGCCAGGAGGAAGACTCCTACTAGAGCAGGGCAAAGGCACTGCATTAAGCTAAAAACAAGCAGCAACTCCTATGATGGTGTTGACGCAGACCGCTGCCAAGCCCCTGCCTGAGGGGAGCAGCCCACCTGGGGCTTGTCTGAGGCCTCCCAGACAGAGCCCATGGGGGGAGCTGGCGTCCCCACACCCCCTGGCCTGTGGAGGTTGCCCAGTAAGGCCTGGGGGGCAGGGATTGGGGACCCCCACAGCTGTTCTGCAGGCATCCACCTTAGGGCCCTGGAAGCATAAGTGAGGGAGCTCCAGGAGGAGGTTAGTAGGCTGAAGGGAATCAGGGAAGTGGAGGAAGAAATTGACAGCTATTTCCTTTCCCTACAGGGCCACACACCCAAGGAAGAAGCACCTCCGGAAGTGCCCTCCACTGCAGAGTGGCAGATAGTCACCTCCAGAACCAGGGCTGCTCATAACACAGCAGTTCCTCCAGTCTAGCTGGAGAACAGGTATGAGGCCCTGGCAACACTGGAGGAGAAGGAGGGAGAGAAGGTAACTGGAGAGGAGGCAACTCCACACTCTCCACACTCCGAACAGGCTGAAGGAGCTAAGCAGTTCTGGAGGAGAAAGCGTCGAGTGATCATCATAGGCGACTCCATCCTGAGAGGTACAGAAGGCCCCATCTGTCGCCAGGACCCTTGACATGTGAGGGCTACTACCTACCCAGAGCAAAGATTCATGATGTGAAGGAGATGATCCAAGCTGTGATCCAGCCTACCGATTACTACCCCATGGTCCTAATCCATATGGGTTCTAATGATATGGCCAGAAGCCCTGATCACCTGATGGAGGACTATCATACTCTGGGGAGCGTGCTAAAGGAGATAGGTGCACAGGTGGTATTCTCTTCTGTACTACCAGTGAGCAGACATGGTAGACAGCATGAGACATGCATCGCAGAGACCAACTAGTGGCTTCAGGAATGGTGTCTTGAGGCAGGCTTTGGCTTCCTTGATAATGACCCGCACATCATGATGAGAGACATGCTCGGGTGGGATGGGCTCTACCTTTCCCCTAAATGTAAGTGTGTGTTTTCTTCTAGGTTGGTGGATCTCCAGTGGGCTTTAAATTAGGCTCATTGGGAGAAGGGGAAGACAAGGGAGGAGGAAGCCTTGGACTGCTAAATGAAGCAGCACGCACAAGTACAGCCCAGCCTAGACCGATGAGTGGATCATATACACAGGTAAGCAACAGGGGCCAGGGCAATGCTATGATTAGGGGGCCAGTGCACACATGCACAGGAGGCCTCAAGTGCCTCTACACAAATGCTTGTAGTATGGAAAACAAGCAGGAGGAACCTATCCTGACACCAAATCAGACATAGTGGGGATCACTGAAACGTGGTGGGACCCAATGCATGACTGGGCGATGAATATCAAGGGCTATAGGCTGTACAGGAGGGACAGGACAGGGAGGAAATGCAGGGGTGTGGCGCTCTACATTAAAGAGGAATACAAATCCTCATCAGGTGCCAGAGTCAAAGGAGGGGCACACAGAAGTGCTCTGGGTTAGAATACAAGGTAGTCAAGGGGAAAGAGACTTAATGTTGGGGGTCTACTACAGACCACCCAACCAAGGGGAAGAGCTAGATCAGGAATTCTTAAGTCCTGGTAGTTAGGTCAAAGGACGTGGTCATCATGGGTGACATGAACTTTCCAGACAGTTGGTCTGGACCCCCATCCTATTCTTATCCGCTCACCCCTTTAACCTGTCTAGGTCCAATTTGCAGCCTATTCCTTCCTTCTAATGTGCCCACAACCCCCCACATCTTAGTGTCATCAGCAGATTTGAACAGGGTTCTTTTTACCCCCTCATCCAAGTCACTGATGAAGATGTTGAACAGTGCGGGCCCGAGGAACGAGCCCTGTGGAACCACACTGCCCACGTCCCTCCAGGTTGAGAAGGACCCATCCACTACCACCCTCTGGGTGCGGCCCACCAGTCAGTTGGTGACCCATCTGACTGTGTGGATGTCTACACCACAGCCCCCCAGTTTCTTAATGAGAACGGGGTGAGAGGCAGTGTTGAAGGCCTTCCGAAAGTCCAGAAAGACTATGTCCACTGCTACCCCTGCATCTAAGGATTTGGTAACCTCATTGTAGAAGGCCACCAGGTTGGTCTGACAGGACCTGCCTCTAATGAACCCGTGTTGGTTTCCCCTAAGCATAATCTCCCCTTCTGGCCCCTCATGGACATGTGCCAGAATAATTCTCTCAATCCAGGATTGAGGTAAGAATAACTGTATAATAACTACGGCCTATAGTTCCCTGGGTCCTCCTTCCTCCGTTTTTAGAAGATGGGACCCACATTGGCCCTCTTCCAGTCCTCTGGCACCACACCAGAGCACCATGAGTGCTCATAGAGCCATACCGGGGTCCCACAATGACCTCAGCTAATTCCCTCAGCAGTCTGGAATGGAGATTGTCTGGACCAGCTGATTTAATCCAGTCCCTCCAGAAGTTCCCTGGTTAGATCCTCCCTGACTCATGACCTAGGTGTGCTTCCCCTGGGGCCTGATGGGGGCCCAGTGGTGGGGCTGATTTGGTCTCTGCTCAGGAAAATGGAGGCAAAGAAGTCGTTAAATAGATTAGCTTTGTTGTCTGGTGTGACAACCAAATTTCCTAGCATGTCTTTCAGGAGTCCCACATTACCTGGTACATTCTTTTTGCCCCCTATGTATTTAAAAAAGGACTTCCTGTCCTTGATCTGGGAAGCTAGCCCCAGTTCCATCTCCACCTTGGCCTTCCTAACTGAGCCCCTGCACCCCCAAGCCACCACAGTATAATCCTCCCTGGTGATGGCCCCTCCCTTCCATTGGGTGTACACCTCCCTTTTAACTAGAAGACATTCCCGGATGCTTTTGGTGAGCCAAGGGGGCTTTTGTGCCCTCCTGCTCCCTTGGAACCGTGCTGAGATTATCTTCCTTTGGGCTTGGAAGATCGTCTCCTTAAGGAGAAATCACTCTTCTTGGACACCTGGCTCCCCTCCCCTCCGGGACCTCAGTGCTTCCCCGACTGTTCTCATAGAGGTCCTGCATTTGGGCTAGGAACCTATGTGAGCAGTCAGACCTGTTACCTGTTAGGTCCATGTTCTTGGGGAACCCTGACACAGGACACAGACTGTCTGACTCAGAAAGAATCACCCCTCCCCCCACCTAAACAGAAACTGATTAAGATCCAGTGAGAGACACACCTAAAACCTTCCAGATAAGGGTGACAAAAGTGAAACAACTGCCCTAGGTCTCATTTGCATCAGAGTTGGAACCAAATGACCATTCATTTACATGAGAGATGGAGAACAGAAAGCCTGAAGCAGAGACTGCAGTGAATTCTGGGATCAGCGAAGCAGGGGAGCACTGCATGATGGGGAAGCTGTATTCCCAATGCTAATCAACTCCCCCTCTAATGTGATACTCCCCCTCTAATGTGGCACTGGTCAGGCCGCAGCTGAAGTACTGCATCCAGTTCTGGGCACCGCACTTCAAGAGGGATATGGGCAACATGGAGAGGGTCCAGAGGAGGGCCACTTGCATGATCATTGGGCAGCAGGGTAGGCCCTATTAGGAGAGGCTACAGGACCTGAACTTGTTCAGCCTCCATAAGAGAAGGAGGCCTGTTACAAACTAGTCAGAGGGGATCAGCAGGCATTGGGAGAGTTCGTTTCCCCGAGCACTACCAGAAGTGACCAGAAATAATGGTCAGAAGCTGGCAGAGGGTAAATTCAAATTAGACACCAGGAGGCACTACTTCACTGTCAGGGTGGCCAGGATCTGGAACCAACTTCCAAGCAAAGTGGTGCTGGCTCCTACCTTGGGGGTCTTTAAGACAAGGCTTGACAATCACCTTGCTGTGGTCGTTTGACCCCAGTACTCTTTCCTGCCATGGCGGGGGGTCAGACTTGATGATCTGCTAAGGTTCTTTCTCAACCTACTATGAAACTATATTTCACAGGAGGATGGGTTTTTGTAAGGCTCTCCTGTGCAAGGTATTTCTCTTGTGTTGAGGGAGCTCTGTGCTCTCTGAACTTGCAAATTTGGATTAAAACAAAAGGCTGGAGCAGGGGTGTCAGCTTTCAAGTTTCAAGATATTGAATTTTTTTCCTTCTTGTAAAATTATGAAGTTCTCATTTCAGGAGAGCCTTCTATTAACCCATTCTCCTCTGTTCAGCACCAGGGCAGGGGCCACCCCTAGAGATGTCCCCCCCATCACTGTTCCACCCAGCCTCATCTCCCAACCACTCCCCCAGACCCCATCACTGCCCCACCCAGGCCTAGCATCCTGCCACTGGAAAAAAAAAACAAAAAAACCCCCTGTACTCACTGGCTGTAGCAGTGACCACTGGGGCTACTGGGGTCTCATGGCAGAGCCCCCTGCATAGCACAGTGTATCTGGGCACAGTGGGGAGTGGTCTCAGGTACCTTGCATCCACAATGCTGCTACCAGGTCACATGTGCGCTGTGTGGCTCAGCAGGGCCCTGAGCACCAATGTGTGCTGTCTGGGAGATTGTGGTGGCTCCAGCTATCACCCAGAGCCAGTGGCCCTGAGCTCCCAAACAGCACATGTGGTGCCCTGTTGAGCACTGCTGCACCTGTGTAATCTGACAGCAGCAGCACAAGTGCCAAACAGCTAGGGCTGATCCCCACTGCCCCCTGCCATGCAGGGGAACTCTGCCTGATGGCCACTGATAGCTCTGGTGAGTGTGAGGTTTGTTTGTTTCTTTAAGTGCCATGATGCTGGGACTGGGCAGGGCAGCAATGGCAGGGGTCTGGGGGAGCAAGTGGTGGATGGGGCTGGACAAGGGGCATGTGAGTCTTGCATGGGGGCAGTATCCCCTGAGTGAGACACGTGGCCCCTGTTGAGGGCCTGTGGGCCTCTGTTTGGGGGCTATTATGTGAGTTGTGCAGGGGGGCTGCACCATGTAGGGGGCAGGGGACTCACCCTTCCAGAGCCCACTCCCACAGTTGCCCCACAAATCCCATACTCCAAAGCTCCCCCCACAAGCCTCTCACCCACATACCTGGCCCTGTGGATCATGAGTGAGAGGACTGGGGTGAAGGGGCAGGCTCTGGGTTGAGAATGGGGGGCAAAGGCAGGGGCAGGGCACTGGCCTATCAGTGCTGCTTAGCACTGCACATCCTGGTGAGTGAAAGGTGTAGGGGAAGTTCTGATTTTTTTTGACAAAAAAGTCAAAAGTCAATGTCAAACTGAAAAAATATTTATAATTTATGTTATTATGATGATGGAGGCACTGGTAGGCTTCCAAATGCTTTAACATTGTAAATATATCAATAAAACATTGCCCAGCTGATTAGATAGATAGATAGATAGATAGATAGATAGATAGATAGATAGATAGATAGATAGATAGATAGATATAGTGGTCTTTTGGCTTATTTATGGAAGAACATGGATTTGGTGGTATTCTAAAGAGTGACTTTGGGATTCTTTTATCTGGGATTTTGCAGTTTTAAAATATGGAATACTAGAATTCATACTAGGGAGGCAGGTGGCAGGACCCAGGCAAAGGAGCCTTCTCAGAGCTGGCACCCAGGACCCAGCTGGAGGTAGCTGACCTTCTGGCCACCTGGGGCAAGGAGGACATGCTTTGACAGTTCAAAGCAGGCCACAACATGAGAACATCTTAGCTGCCCAGATGGCCAGGAGGTGGCATATAGCACAGCCCACTGACAGCTGGCCCAGAGACGCAGATGCCTCTAATGGCCATGCTGTCCCCATCTGGGTCTGGCAGGCATGCAGCCCTGGGGATACATCAGCATTCATTCTAAGCTGTGTGGTGTGCATTGCTGCACAGGTGCGCTCATGCCACACTGCCATGTATGCCTGCACGGCCACACACATTTAGAGGGAATGCTGGGCCACGTGCTGTCACAGGTGGCAGAGGCTCACAGCCAGGCAGCAGCCCCAACAGCCATACTGCTGCAGTGGGTAGAGGGTGCAGGGAATTCTCAGGGCTGCTTCAGCAGTCCAGCTGGCACAAGGGGTAGTGTCCCCAGGTACCCACTGGCTGGACCCAGAAGCTCCTGAGAATGAGTAGCCCTGAGCTACTTGCCAGGGCAGCTTTTTGTACTGCTGGGCTCAGCACAGGGCAGCTTTTTATGTTGCTGGAGGCCAGCACAGGTGCTGACCCTAGGCTCTAGCTCCCCCTGACTGCAGGTCCATGAGGAGCCAGGCAGGGTTATTTTGCCCCAAGTGGCACAATTTGTTCTACACCAAGTGCATGTGCAGGCATATGCGCTGAGGCAAAAATCTCCAGCTCAGATATGCACTGCTTCTATTTGAGCTGCTGCAAGTGCATGTGCCTGCATGTGTGGACATCCCCAATGAAATTTAAAGTGTCTGTGAGCACACAATTACTATGGTTGTCTTGCACAGAAATAAAAAGTAATTATCTTATCTTCAGTGAGTTTTGATTTTTTTCTGATAAAAATGTGACTCAACTTTCATTGATTTCTCCAACTGTATGAAAGGAAAGATTCTTTCTCCTTGTTTGATTATACAGTAAAGGATGTTCAACGTCAGGTCATGGACACAGAGCATCCGGTCTTATTCAAGCTTGTAGCTATGCAGAGAACATACAAATGCAACCATGACACCTGACCCAATTCATAAACAGCTTAAGTACAGGAGCTCTGAAGAGCACTTACTCAGTGTCTGTTCTACTGTGCTATATGTGCTACATTTTTAGTGGATGTATTTCAATGTACTCCATATGAACAGAACTTGTGCCTTCAGTATACACTCTAGCAGAATTAATCAATTAACTGTTATATTTATCTTTTAAAAATATCTCTCTTCCATTCAAAATGATGACATTTCATCTCCAAAGAAAGATAAAATCCTCAGTCCCTCTCAGTTTATCTGTAAATTATGATGATTTAAAATATATATAGATATTAGAGCACTATGCTTTTTTTTTCTATAATTAACGGTACTCAGAAATAAGTAGGTAACTCTAAGTGCATCTAAATGCTCTTTGCTGTTGTTAAGGCCCACAAAAGGAAATCTAGATAGTCAAGTACATTATTGATTTTAAATCTGCTTTCCTTAACCACTGCAACCTGCTTTCCTTAGCTGCTGCAAGGAAAAAATACTAAATTACTTCTTAACTGAACAAGAATATGAGCAGTCGATTGGCATACACCTATCTACATGCATTTGTCACCTTAGATTTAAAAGCAAGTAGGTTTAACTATCCAGGATCCATTAATTTTAAACAAAATACATATTGATATGGGGTATGACCATTCATTGTAGCCAAATTCAGTTTGATCTTAAAACAGCTAAGAAATAAGACTTTTAAAACTATAGAATACAAATATATACATATATGTTGTAGTTTGTTGTTCGTTCTCTCTACTGGACAAACTAATCATATCTGAAAGGATGACAATAATGACAATATATGTCTTCTAGGTTGAAGAGCCTTACATACCTGAGCTACCATACCATACCTGAGCTGGAGTACTGTGTCCAGTTCTGGGCGCCGCACTTCAAGAGGGATGTGGACAACATGGAGAGGGTCTAGAGGAGGGCCACCCACATGATCAGGGGGCAGTAGGGCAGGCCCTTTGAGGAGAGGCTACAGGACCTGAACCTGTTCAGCCTCCACAAGAGAAGGCTGAGGGGGATCTAGTGGCCTGTTACAAACTAGTCAAGGGGGATCAGCAGGCATTGGGGGAGTCCCTGTTCCCCCGAGCACTGCCAGGAGTGACCAGGAATAATGGTCACAAGCTGGAAGAGGGTAGATTTAGGCTAGCTATTAGGAGGCACTATTTTACTGTCAGGGCAGCTAGGATCTGGAACCAACTTCCAAAAGAAGTGGTGCAGGCTCCTACCCTGGGGGTCTTTAAGAGGAGGTTAGATGTACACCTTGCTGGGGTCATTTGACCCCAATACTCTTTCCTGCCATGGCAGGGGGTCGGACTAGATGATCTGCTCAGGTCCCTTCCAACCCTAGAAACTATGAAAAGACCATGGAAAAGCCAAGAACAAGAACAAGAAAATCCATGCTAGAATGGAGATTTTCTAGGAAAACAAGCACTTTTCTTGTCTTGGTATACACACTTAGACAAATATGGTCAAGCCAGCACAGTTTAGCTTAGAAACCGTGACTAGCCAGACAGAAAAGGAAATATTCCACTCGCTTTGTCAGAGCAGAAACTACCAATAATAACTTGATAAAATCACTGGTGGGCATAGATGAAATTGTTGACGGGCATAGAGGAAAATTTATTCTTCATCCTCCATTTTGTTTTGGTGGGTCTGCTGGATCCTATCCTTCCCTAGAAGAAATACCATATACTCAAATATAAAATCCTCCCTGCCCTCCCTTCCGCTCCCCTCCCCAATATTTAGATTCCATACATGGAAAATGTATAAATTAGTTATTATTTTCCAGGTATAGAATCTGATTAGTGGAGGCTTGCCTTGGATTTGTTCTTATCACATGTATCAGAGTAGCGATATGGAAAGCACGCTCCCTGTTGGCACTAAAGGGCTCGTGCTTTTCAACGTCAGAGTGTTTGCAGTTAGCAATGCATGAGTTGCACTTCTATAGCAGTAGCGGAAAGCATGGGATAGAAGGAGGGGATACAACGCTCTGGCAAGGGTTGTTTCAGTCCTGTATAGGATAGGATAGACTAAGGGACAGCCTTGTTGTCAGGAAGCGTGGGCGAGGGATTTCTCATTATCTTTCTGTTAAGTATCAAGGTGTGAACCTGTAATTATATAAGAAGCCAGGGTAAGATGTTCATTGAATGGAGTTTTCAGCAAATTGAATGTGGCATCGTTTCTCATGTGAGTCTTATGTAACTTCTTGAAATTGTATTTGTATTAACCTTGTGAGGCCTCAGGTGGGGGGTCCTTTTTGTTCAATGTGTTTGATAGTGCCTGTTTTTCCAATAAAATGTTTCCAAAAAAATTTTTTAAAAGTTCATGTTTGGGGAAATACCATGGTCACTAAGGTGGTTTTCGGACTTTCAGGGGAAAACCACTTTTTTTGGGCAGGGATTAGTACCCTGACCAAGGTAATTTATAGTCAGCCTCCCAATTTCACTTCCAGGAAAAACTTAGCTATCTGCCAACTTTATGGAAATGGGAGATTCCTCCCTAGCTTTCTCCTGTGGCCATACAGATGAAGGCAAGTGAAACTCAGAGACATTCAACCCCAAGCCTCAGGGCATAGGCCTGCACGTAGGATGCCTGCCAAAGGATTTGGAAGCATCTGAAGCCCCAAGTGGGAGTGGAGGATGCTTGCTGGTAGCAGGGCTACATATGGTTCAGTGCTGAATGACTCATGAATTTGGAATTGATTTGGCTGATTTGACTTGGGACACAAAAAATTTACTTAAAATAAAATAATGTTTGCCCAATATGGGCCATGTGTTTTATAGTCATGTTCAATGTTGGCTGCATTTAATTAACTTCTTAGCTGGTTTCCACCACTGAGTACATGTTGCTTTTGGAAGCAGTGTGATGACAGACAAATGTATTTAATTTCCTTGTATATGAATACAAGCTGACTACTTTTTCCTCCCCAATGCTGATTGGGAGGAAAAAAGCTTGGGGTTTTTTGGGGGAGGGTGATGGTGGTAGAACATCAAAATATGGTAGAACTTCAAATTGTGCCCAAGTGCCGAAAACTAAAGTTACAAAATTACATACTTACCACTTAGATTCTTGAAGGATAAATTGGCTCTGATGCTTTGTGGTTCCATTGACAAGCATTCACAAATATCTGTCTGAAATAATAGGATGCCCAATGTCCATTGAAACTATTATTTCTTCCTTTTATTCCTTTTAGGTTGGCAGTAACCTGAGGAAGAAAGTATTAGTCATGTTCCCTATTAAATTTACAGGAAACAGAGAAGGGAGAAAGTAAATTAATCATCATAATATTTTTTGCCAATTCCTTCCCTTCCTAAGATGTGTATGAGTTCAGCTAATTCTTGTCTGAAAATTACCTGGACAAGATTGCTTCACTGTTAATATGCTGCTTGATTAATCTGTAATGAGGTGCCAAGTAGTTATGACATCTCTTGCTCTTGCTTTTTCTTTCTTTTCTTTTCATTTATACAATCATTTTTTCCTCTGGGATATGATAAATTGTAAGTCTTAGGGTTACCAATGCACTACTTGCTAATGTAGTTTTTGCATGTAGCACATAAAGTTCATCATCAAAACAACTTTTACCAATTCTCCATTCTTATGCCTTTATATGGAGTACTGGTGTATACCTTCTGATGTTATAATGTAACTTTTTAGCTTCTCCACTGAATCTACTGTTCAGGCTATTAAAAATTCAGAAACTCTCAGAAAGTGCCATTTTATTCTCTGCCTTCCCAAAGTAATCCAGTGTTGTGAACAGAGAAGAAATTACTAGGACCTTGTCTGTGCCTGTTTACCATGATTGTAAAATGTGAATCTGTCCCATTTACAAGCCACTGAGGCTGGGCTATATGACCTTAGTACAAGGAGGTGGCAATGTGGTCAGACCATGCTTTGGCCACCTTTACACCTAGGTAACTCTTGGTAGTCACCAGATAGAAGGCATGCTGGCTCACAAGGTCACACTGGAAATGGAAAAAATGAATATAAACCATCTGCCTTCACTTGGGTTCAAGATTAGCTCCTGTTAGTGATTAGCTTGGTGCCCCACTGACTGAGCTATTCAGGTCCCAACATGAAAGTAGGGAAATCCAAATTCACCTAATTTCACTAAAACTATGTTAAAATAATTGAATATAGAAATCATGGGACAACTAATGTTTCCAGGGTACCCACCTGTGCAATGCAAATCTGAGTTAATAATATAACTTCTATAAATAACATAAAAATCAATAATTATAAAATTGCACAAAAATATGTAAGAAAGATGAATGAGGGGCCTGGACTATCTGGCTACTGCAGACATGCAAGAATCTATCCTACAAAACTTAAGGAGTCACCCTCTATCCCATATCTCCTTAATAAGGTTATAATGTCCTTGGTGACATTTCAAAGAAATCTTACTGAGGGCACAGGAACAAACCATCCTATGGTTCTGGAAGACTAATAAGTATGGCACAAGGCAAGCTTGTTGTACTAGGGAATTCTTCAGAGAGCAAAAACACAAAAAGGAAGCTTGAAGAAGTAACTTGGGCAAAAAACTAGGGAAGACTATACAAGTATTGCTTGAGCATGCAAGGATGAAATTAGGAAGTCAGCTGGAGTTGCAGCTAGCCAGGGATGTGAAGGAGAACAAGAAGGGTTTCTTCAAGTATGTCAACAAGAAGAAGGTGGTCAGGGAAAGTGTGGGTTCCTTACTGCCTGGGCGAGGCAACCTAGTGACAGATGATGAGGAAAAAGCTGAAGTAGTCAATGCCTTTTCCACCTCAGTCTTCACAGGCAAGGTCAGCTCTCAGACTACTGCACTTGGCAGTACGGTTTGGGGAGGAGGTTAGCATCCAACAGTGGCAAAAGAACAGGTTAGGGACTATTTAGAAGACCTGCACATGTACAGGTCCATGAGGCCAAACATAATATATGCGAGGGTGTTGAGGGAGCTTACTGGTGCAATTGCAGAGCCACTGGCCCTTATCTTTGAAAACTCATGGAGAACAGGGAGGTCCCAGATTGCTTGAAAAGGGCAAATATAGTACCCATCTTTAAGAAAGGGAGGGAAAATCCAAGGAGCTATAGATCAGTTAGCCTCACCTCAGTCCCTGGAAAATCATGGAGCAGGCCCTCAAGGAATCTGCTTCTAAGCACTTGGAGGATTAGGAGCAGTCAGCATAGATTCACCTAGGGCAAGTCATGCCTGACTAACCTGATTATTTTCTATTATGAGATGACTGGCTCTGTGGATATGGCTGTTCAATGAGAAAGTCCTTAATTATGCAAATGGGGTTGTTCACCCCAATTAAGAATCCTGCTGTGAAAGGGGTGGAGCCCCAACCCTCACTAACGATAAGCCTGCGGCCCAGGTCTTGTTAGCAGAATATAATTAATCAGTAAATCAATGATGACAACACAAGATAGAGGGATAACAATAATGACTATATTCAACAACAAACAATATACACAACAACAGCAACCCCAACATAAACAATAACAAACAACAATATCAATGCTAAATCCAAAAGACAGTACTAGAGAACAATAGCCAGCTCTCACCAGCAGCTAACACTCACTGCAGACAGCACCATCATGCAAATCCACATATTACAGAGATATCGGTACCCCAGACCCTCACTCTGCATACATACTCTCAAACACATGGAGATGAGCTTGGCCTCCCAGGCCATCACTCATACTCCTGTGGGGTAATCACTAACTCAGATTCAACTAGTCAAATATCTCCTGCCACTCTATCATGCAGTGTATGAGATACAATCATGTATTGGGACATGCAGGCCTTGGCCTCCCAGGCACCCCAGCCACAGTGTTCCACAGATGCTGTCACCAGCACCCACATACAAGGAACACATTTATTCTTCAGGAGACAAAGATATGTCAGATCTGGTTCTTTTTATAACCTTCAACCACACCACATTTCTGAACCAGTCAAATTCTTAGGGGCTATGTCAATCATTTCTTCACCCAACAGATGTGCTTATCAATAATAACTTTGATAAACATTTATCACTCCCTCAAGCTTTATCCAATCATGGTACCTATCACCTTAGAAGGTGAGCTTCATGTCTTTTACAACTTTGGCACCAAATCTATTTATCACCTATGTGCCACTGAGTATACTAGTTCAGAAAGTAGGACACAGTTCAACAGTTCAAGCTTTCTGGAGCCTTCTTGAACCAAATACCATTGAGCTTGCACAACTTTTGAGCGCAAGGCCAGGTACACTGAATTTTATAGTAACAGTGGCAAAAACAGTGGATGTGATAGACCTTGACTTTAGCCAGGCTTTTGATATGGTTTCCCACAACAGTCTTGTAAGTAAGCTAAGGAAGTATGGGTTGGGTGAATACATTATAAGGCTGATACAAAACTGTCTGGATCATCAGCTTTAGAGGATAGTAATCAATGACTTGATGCCTAGTTGGCAGCTGGTTGTTTCAACAACCTGTAAGATGGGATGGAGTGCACCCTTAGCAAGTCTGTAGATGACCCAAGCTGGGGTGGAATAGTAGATACACCACATGGTAGGGATAGGATTAAGAGATACCTCAACAAATTGGAGGATTAAACCAAAAGAGTTCTCATGATGTTCAGTAAGGACAAGTGCAAAGTTCTGCACTTAGATGGAACAATCCCATGCACCAGTACAGACTGGGGACCAAATGGTTAAGCAGCAGTTCTTCAGGAAAGGACATGGAATTTACAGTGGACAATATGCTGAACATGAGCCAACTGTGTGCCTTTGCTGCAAAGGTGGCTGCCTAACAGCATACACGGATGCATTAGCAGGAGCATTGCCAGCAGATCGAGGGAAGTGATTATTCTCCTCTATTCACCTAAAGAACCTTGTTCCCATCTATTCAGCAGTGATGAGGCCACATTTAAAGTACTTTGTCCATTTTTGGGTCCCCCACTATAGAAAGGATGCAGATAAATTGGAGAGAGTCCAGCAGAATGTAACAAAACTGGTTAGGAGGCTGGGGCACATGACTTATGAGGAAAAGCTGAGATAGTTGGGCTCATTGGAGAACAGAGGACTGAGAGGGGATTTAATAGTAGACTTCAACTACCTGAAGGGTAGTTCCAAAGAAAATGGAGATAAACTGTTCTCAGTGGTGGCAGAAGACAGAAGAAGGAACAATGGTCTTAAGATGCAGCAAAGGAAGCTTAGGTTAGATATTAGGAAAAACCTTCTCACTAGGAGGGTTGTAAAGCACTGGTACATGGTTTCTAGTGAAGTTGTGGAATCTCCATCCTTGGTAGACAGAGCCCTGGCTGAAATGATCTAATTGGGGATAGTCCTGCTTTGAGCAGGGGTTTGAACTCGATCCCCTGAGGTCCCTTCCAACATAAATTTTCTTTGATCCTGTGATTCTATGGCTTGGAAGTTGACAATGCAGTCACAGAATGTAGAAAGTAGATTAAAATAGTAATGCATTAATATGAACTAATATGCAAAAAAAGGAATAATATCTAGCTGGGTGTACATCTGTTAGTATATGCTTGTATGGATTAAGGAATAATGCATGTACACAATGCATGTTCCTATGGTTTCTTTGCTTGTTTGACTCTCCCAACACTAAAACTGTTCCCGGACTTCTCTCCCCTACTACTTTTTTTGTTGACATCACTCTCTTCATTCTATACACTACTCTGTGCACATCCTTTCTCAGCATCTGATGAAGTGAGCTCCATTTTATGAAAGCTTATTCTATATATATATGTATATATAAATAAAAAATTTTCTTAGTCTCTAATGTGCATATCTATCCTGCCTTCTGCTTGACTTCAGACTAGCATGGAAAACTACATCTCTTTGCAGTTGGATCAACTATGTAATTGTCAGTGAATAAAGGTCAGTGTCTACTTACTGGTGAACCTGCAGCGGAGAGAGAAGTGTCCCTGGAAATTGAAACATTCAGTAATAACATCAGTATTTAAATACTTATATGACCAATATTAAGGAAAATGGTCCACAATCCAGAACTATAACTCATATATATACATTTTTATGCTTGACACATACATTTTTAATAATACACAGACATGTTTGCCTCAAACTTTAATGTGATTTTTCCTTTTCTTGTTCTTTTTTATGTATATCAATTGAGAGAGAAGAGGAAAAAAAGAGTAATTATTGCCTGAATGGATTCAAAAGCCTTGCAGCTGGTGTCTATGTGATCTATTTGCTTGCCAGATTTTACATTTCTTCAGTCAGGGCTTCTGTAGGCCTACATCCCTAAACCCCTGGATTATTTTCAAGATTTTATTAGCACGCCTCATGAGAACAACTGACAGTCCAGCTGTAAAATAACAATTACAAAACCACTATAGTGTATTTAGCTACAGCCTAAGAGAATGGGTTAGCTGGGATCTCACACTGTTTGCGACTTGTTCATTTACAGTTTCCTACATATTGCATCCATTATACATACTGATCTTTAACAATATCAAAACCTTTGTTACCCTTATCAGACTTCTTCCTGACAAAATGACAGGAAACATGCTAAGCAATGGCTCAGAAATGGACCCCTTCATGATAAGAACTGGAGTCAAGCAAGGATGTGTGATTGCACCAACACTCTTTTCTATTTATGTCACAGCTATTGTGCATCTTTTTGCTGGTTGGCTTCCATCGGGAGTCAGCATCTAATATTGCATGGACAGGAATCTTTTTAATGTCAACTGGTTATGTTCCAAATCTAAGATAATCAACACCTCCATTACTGATTTTCAATATAATGAATTATGGCATGTGTGCCCATTTAATTGAAGAGCTCTGGATCACTCTTTACTGCTCCTGTGAAGTATATGAAATGCTTTGACTCACCGTCAACTTCACAAAAACCAAGATTCTTTACCAACCCACCCAAATCAAACAGCTACTTCTTTGCACATTATAATTAGAGGACAGCCAGCCCCCAGGGGCATGTCCACACATGCAAGCATGTGCACTTGCCGCAGCTCAAATAAAAGTGGTGCACATTTGAGCTTGGAGTTTTTGCTTATGCTCAGACATACACTTTGGTGTGGAGCAAATTGTGCCACTTGGGGCAAAATAACCTTGCCTGCCACCTCCTGGATCTGCAGCCAAGGCAGCTAGAGCCCAGGGCCAGCACCTGTGCTGTCCCCAGCAATATAAAAAGCTTCCCTGTCCTGGCCCCAGCAGTCTAAAAAGCCACCCTGGCAAGTAGCTCAGGGCTACTAGCTCTCAGGAGCTTCTGGGGCCCCGCTAATTGGTACCTGGGGACACTACCCCTTGTGCCAGCTGGACTGCTGAAGCAGCCCCGAGAGTTCCCTGCCCTCTCTATCCACTGCAGCAGTCTGGCAGTGGGGGCTGCTGCCTGGCTGTGACTGGATGGGGACTACACAGCCAGTAGAGGCATCTGCCCCTCTTGGCCAGCTGCCAGCAAACTGTGGTTGCAGGGTTGGCCTCTGTGTGGCACTACTGCCACATGTGCCTCCTGCCTGGCCATCTGGGCAGCTATCACCTGGAAAATGTTCTGGTTGTGGTAGCCTGCTTTGAACTGTCAAAGCATGTCCTCCTGGCCCCATTTGGCCAGGAGGTCAGCCACAGCCAGATGGGTCCAAGGTGCCAGCTCCTGCCACTGGTCTCCTTGCAGGAATTCTAGTGTTCCCTATTGGAAAACTGCAAATTCCCTGATAAAAAACAATCCCAAAGTCACTCTGTAAAATACCCCCAAATCCATGTTTCTCCACAAGTAAAACAAAAGACCACTATAAAGAGAGAGAGAGAAAGAGAAAGAGAGAGACAGTGATCAGTTGGACAATGTTTTATTGATATATCTTACAGTGTTAAAGCAAGTCATTTATAATAATAAAGTGAACGTTAAATACGTGTTTCATTAGTTCATGAATACATATTTTACTGACTTCCCACAGGGGTGTTGGCTCCCACACAAGGGATTCAGCTCCCAACAGGGGGTTCAGCCCCCACAAAAGGAGTTTGGCCCCCCAACATGGGATTTAACCCACCAACAGCAGGTTCAGCCCACACACAAAGGGTTTGGCCCCCCAGCAGGGGATTTGACTCCCACACTAGGAGTACGGCCCCCCAACAGGGGCTACCCCCCCCTCTGCAAGGCCCACATGCCCCACCCCAGCCCTCCAATTGCTGTCCCACCTGGTCCCATCCCCCAGCAGCTGCTGCAGCCCCCCCAATGGCTGCCCCACCCAGCCCCACCCCCCACTCCCCACTCCCCCAGACCCTCCAAAGGCTGCCCCACTCAGCCTCACCCAACTTGAAACCTGAGGCCCCTATGACTACCCCCACAACCCCAGGCACTGTCACTTAAAAAAAAACCAGAAAAAAAAAAGGAAAAGAAAAAGGGAAAAAAATGGGGAAAAGTACCTCTGTTTACCTTATAAGCAGGGGGGACGGGGTCTAGGGCCTTCTGGCAGAACCCCCCAGGCAGCACAGGACAGAATGGGGGCAGCAGAACCCAGACTACGGTTGCTGGGGCTATCAACCTGCCCTGCACTGTGTGGGTGGTGCTCCAGTCAGGCAGTTGGCAGCCAGATGGCAGGTAAGTGCTGGGGGGGTTGTTTTGTTTTTTAAAACTATGGGGGGGCAGGGATCGGGGGGGCTTGGGGGGATGGGGCCTGCCAGGGCAAGGGTCAAGGGTCTCAGAGGATCTGGCAGGGGGAGGGGCTGGCCATGGCAAAGGGAGGGGGCCTTGGGGGGGGGCTGAAAGGGGGAGGATACAGCCACAGCAGGGTGAGTGGGCCTAGGGGGGGCTGGCACAAAGCGAGTCTGGCCACGCCATGGGTTGGGGGGCTGGTGGGGGCTGACAGGGGGAGGGGCCAGCCACAGCAGGGGGAGGGAGTCTCGGAGGGGCTGGCGGGGGGAGGGACTGGCTGCAGCAGGGGTTAAGTGCCTTGTGGGGGCAGGGGGAGGTCCTTGGAGGGCAGGGGTTGGGGGGGCTGAGGGAGTGAATGGGGTCATCATCCATGGTCCCCTCCCCCCTCCTGCAGCCCCCTCAACCCCTTATTCACCAACACTGGAGTCCTGGTGTTGAAACATGCAGTCTGGCTAGCTATGTGTTTCAGTAACAGGGCGAGGGCCAACCATAGGCTCTGGTAGCCAGAGCATTTCCATGGAGGACCCAGCCTCTGGTTGTCTCAAGGCATTGTCTGGGACTGTGCCCTGCTCGGTTTTTTTAAACTTTGATTTTTTTAGACCCCTGGATTTTCTCCCTGAGCTGCAAGTTTGCAGCATGGGAACATTTTTTTGTTTCCGCACATGCCTGTTGCCCCACCTTTTGTAATTCTTTGCCCCAGGGCACAGAAGAATTACAAAAGTCTCCACTGGTGCCTGGAGGCTGGGTAAAACAGCTGATCTACACTCCCAGCTTCCATGGTATGGAAGAACCCTTCATTCCATTGAACCCCGGAGGCTGGAAGTCAGAATCAGATTGGCCATGCATGCAATTCAGCACGTGATGGAAACCAGTCACAAAACTATTTCTTATGTCTGAGGCTTATTTCTTTACCATTAAATTAATTAATCTATGTATGTCTGTGTTACTACTTAAGATGTAATTAACTGGTTAATCACATCTTAAGTGTAACATCTGCTGGAGGCCGAAGAGCATTTTTATATGGTATAGAAATATTATGGCTTCAAATTACATTGTATCATTCCAAGTACTTAATTTTGAATACGCTACAAGGAAGATAGTGCTGAAGTGACTTTGTATTAAGTTAATGAAGAGCAAGTTGATGGTTTTATTATCTAACTAGTGGATATAGTGTAGGTGCATATAGCTTCATCTCTCATATAGGCAAAAAAATGGGGTTTTCTTGGAGACATCATCATAACATTTCACATTATTTACATCAAAGTCTCTGTATACCATCATCTTTTTCCTTAAATTAGTTAAATTCTAGCACTATCCATTGGAACCTGCCTTGAGAAACTATGGACAGGCATCTTCAGAAAGTTTCAAATTTATACATTTTTAAAACTTTTAAATACAGTTAATGTCTATCTTCATACAAAACCCTCATAAAATGATTGCATTATAAAATTGGTTTGATTCATATTGCTTTCAGCATAAATATTGTATGAACCCTCCATAAAACACTAGATAAGATTTAATATTTTTAATGTTATTTTGTCCATCTAGCTTCAACTGATAAAATAAAAATAAGTTGTATTTATTAATGGAAGAAATGCATCATGAACCATCTATAAGACTGTACAGATGACTTACATATTGTATAAATGTATTTTGAAATTAAAATTAATTATCTAATCCTTTAAAAATAACAATGCATCATAGAATGGGAAAAAGTGATATACTAATAACTGTGGTGTGATAGATCTTTGGGTCCTGCTTTTTCAAATGAGGAGGGACTTCTGTTATCTTTATGGACTAACTGTTGTAATTGTGTTGTTTCTTGCTTACACACAGGATATGTGATCACAGATATGAAGCAGAATTAGTGTTGTTTGGGTGAGCTTTTTGATACATTTCCATATGCTCATATTTTGTGCAAAAAATTTAATTAAATTTTCTGGCCTTCTAACATGTACCAGATGAAATCCAAGTGATGATCCTCAAGTGATCAAGTCAAGTTCAATACGATTTTTTCTTTTAAAAAGATAGCATTACCATATATTAAAAGATATTTTTCAAGTAAGAGTTTGGGCTGCAGACATCCTGTTTTCATCAAACTTCAGTTACCACCTTTCCAAACATCTTTACTCTGTCACTTAAGAGCTCCTCAGCCCTCACTTATTCCATTTTCTTCTCTTTTGCCTCTCTTAGAGACAGCATCTACACATATGCTTTACTTTGGAGTAGACTAATTAGCTGCAGAGTAAGGCATCACCATCTATATGTGCCACAGTATAAGGCCACAGTAAACCAATTCACATCTCCATACTGTCAGGGAAAGTACTATCTTACAGAGGAGTAACTAACTATCATTAAATGCACATGTAGATGCTGACTACAGGTGTAAATTGCTCCTGGTCAACCCAGCCTGCAGGGGGCCAGATTCTTGCCTGCCACCTAGCCATAGGGCTCCACACTTTCAGAACCCTCATGCCCTAGCCAGCACCTCCATTGCCCATTGCCACCATCTGGAGCCCAGGGCTGCCCCCTCCCCCCTCTTCCCATGGCCATGGGGCAAACTGCTTTGGCCAGGCTCAAATTGCTGCTGTCCTAGGTGTTTGTGTAGATGCTGTACCCAGGAGTAATTTACTCCCACTCAGACTACTCTGGAGTTTATTGCTTTACATTCATTGCATGTGTAGACGCACCCAGAGTGCTTAACTATACTGATGTTCTTCTCTGCTTCCTGCTTACGCTTAAGACACTATCATCTATATTACATTTTTTTAAATTGATGTGTAACAATTTGATAAATAGCTTGTATCCCTGGAGTGCTATTTGATTTATATAAGTTAATTTTTATGGTGGAATAGAATGCAAAGCTCATTCACATCAGTCAGGATTCAGACTGTCTGAATTCACAACTTGATTTAGATGTCACCCTGCCTAACTTCTGAATATTTTCCCTAGGAAGGTGATTTGTCTAGACAGTAGATCCTTACAAAGTCAAGACAGGAGAATCTGGAGATGCCTAGTAACAAATCAGCATGTGTAGCACAGGTGGGGACTATGTCCCCCTGCCCCAACAGCATGGAGCTCCAAGCCCAGCAGCAGGAAGCTCCCAGATCACAATTGGGGAGCAGGGGCTGGGAGATCCTTTTCGCCCGGAGCCCGCTCTGCCATTGTATGCTCACACCATGGAGCTTGGGCTGGGAGACATGGATTTCCCAGCACTGGCCCAGTGGTTCCAGAGCTGACACTAGAAGTTCCCTAGTGTCAGGGGCAGGAGAGCCTGCTCCTCACCTAGCTATGAGAGCCTTCTCAAGTGTGGAGCTTTGTGGGGAACAGAGTGGGAAGATTGTTTCTCCCAGCTCCATGCTCATACATTTGTGTGAGGAACAAGTTCCCCAGCCCCCTCCCTGCATGTCCAGGTAGGGACAATGTTCCCCTGCCCTGGCAGCAGGGAGCTTTCAGCCCCTGCTGTGTGATCATGATCACAGAGCAGGGGCTGGGAACAGGATGGGATTTTTTTTCCCAGCCTCTACTCTGTGATCAAGGAGTTGGGGGCTGGGGACAAGCTCCACAGCCCCCACTCCATGATCATAATCATAACATTGGAACAGGGGCTGGGAGCTCCCTGCATGGGGACACTTCGCGGCCCAGCCTGGAGCTGACTGGGATCTGCCCCTGACAAGGATAGTTCCCAGCCAGCCCTAGGCTGCACAGGGAAGCACATTCAGCCTGAACGTGCCTGGGAACTGTCCTGTTTCAGGCAGTCCCCAGCCAGCTGTGGGCTGTACATGCAGACTTCCCTGTGCAGTCTGGAGTTCCTGGGAGCTGTTCCAGTCAGAGACATGTATGAACCCCATGCCCTGAGCAAGTGATCAAAGGCATGAGGCTCAGAAAGAGCTGCAGGGGTGGGGTAGGTCCCAGCCCTCTGCCCTAATCCACTGGTGGGGAAGTTAGTAGTGAGCTAGCTGCTAGCTGCCCCATGGGTAGATTGGGGCAGGTAGCTGGGACCTGCCCCTTCGTAAGCCAGGTCCAGGAGCTCCCTGTTGTCATGGCAGAGGGATATTGTCTGTGCCCCAGCAGCAGGCAACCCCCCAAGGACAGGAAATAGTTTATCTCCCCCTGGTGATGGCAGGGGCCCATTGCAGGGCTGCAGGAAACTTGGGGCAATTTTTATCCCTAATCTCTGCATGTATAGATGGCTGCCTAAAAGCCTTTACTCCAGCTTTGCTTACACCAGAGTAAATTTGGGTTGGAGTAAATGCATGTATACATGTGCCCAATGTGCCTAATATTAAGAACAGGGGAAATGAGGACACAGAGAATTATAGATTAGTCAGCCTAATTTAAATTCCAAGAAAGATACTGGAACAAAATTAATTTGTAAGCACCTAAAAAATATAAAAGTGATAGGTAACAATAAACATAGATTTTTAAGAAACAATTCATGTTAACCAATATATTTTCCTTCTATAGCAGTGTAACAGGTCTTGTAAATATGAAAGCAGGGGGAAAGTACCAAGGGGGAGTATACCCACTTGGCCCACACTTGCAGGAAGCAGTTAGAAAGGCCAAAGCAACTACTAAGCTGAGGCTAGCAACATAAATTAAAGACAACAAAAAGTCTTTTTTTTTTTGTATGTAGGGAGTAAAAGGAAAGCACAGGGCAGAATAGGACCCCTACTGAACAAAAGGAGCAATTAGTGACAGACAGCGGGGACAAGGCTCATCTATTCAATGAGTTTTTTGCCTTAGTGTTCCTGAACAGCACTCAAGATAAGTCTCCTAATGGGTTTTTAGATAGGCATCAGAGGAACAGAGGCCCACCAACTGTTGATGGTGACTTGGTGCAGAGTTACTTGGATGGACTCGATGTGTTCAAGTCAGCAGACCCGGATGAGCTGCATTCGAGAGTACTGAAGAAATTGACCGGTGTCATAGCAGAAACACTGGCATGGCTGTTTGAACACTCATGGCACTTGGGTCAGGTCCCAGAGGACTAGAAAAGGGCCAATGTGGTCCCTATTTTCAAGAAGGGGAGGAAGGAGGATCTGAGGATTATAGACCAGTCTGTCTCACCTCCATCCTTGGAAAGGTCTTTGAAAAGGTTATGAATGATCATATTTGTCAGAGTCTAGTGGGACAAATAATGCAGCAGGGAAACCAGCATGGATTCATAGCAGGTACATCATGCCTGACCAATCTGGCTTTGTTTCATGACAGGGTCACAAAATACTTAGATGCAGGAGTAGGAGTGGATGTCATTTTCTTGCATTTTTAGCAAGGCCTTCAATATGGTATCTCATCCCATTCTCCTAAATGAAATTAAGAGACCATGACATAGATGTTTACATGGTCCATTGGGTGGTAAATTGGCTTAGTGGTCACATCCAGAGAGTGGTAGTAGACAGGTCTGTATCGACCTAGCAGGATGTGGGCAGTGGTGTCCCGCAGGGTTTGGTCCTTGGACCTGTACTCTTCAATACCTTCATCAGTGACTTGGATATGGGTGTGAAGTGTACTCTAAGTTTGCAGATGATACTAAATTGTAAGGTGAAGTGCACATTCTGGAGGAATTGCAGGATAGAAAAGTGGGCAGTACACAATAGGATGCAGTACTACAAAGACAAATGCAGAGTGCTGCAAAAATATCCAGCACACCTACTGGCTGGGAAGTGAGCCTCTCAGTAGCACAGAAGTAGAAAGGGATCTCAGAGTCATAGTGGACACTAAGGTGAACATGAGTCATCAGTGTGACAAAATCATCAGCAAAGCTAATCACACTTTATCATGCATCAGCAGATGCATGACAGATAGAATGAAGGAGGTGATACTTCCCCTCTATGTGGCATTGGTCAGACTGCAGTTGGAGTACTGAGTCCAGTTTTGGGCATCATGCTTCAAGAAGGATGTTGATAGACTCAAGAGAGTTCAGAGGAGGGCCACTTGTATGGTTAGGGGCTTACAGGACAAGCCCCATGAGGAGAGACTGAGGGACCTGGACCTCTTCAGCCTCTGCAAGGGAAGGCTGAGAGGTGATCTTGTGGTCACCCACAAATTAATTAGGGGGATGCAGCAAGGGATCAGAGATGCTCTGTTCACCAGGGCACCTCTTGGGGTAATGAGGAACAATGGTCACAAACTGACAGAGAGCAGATTTAGGCTAGATATCAGGAAAAACTTCTTCAAGATAAGGGTGGCCAAAATTTGGAATGGACTTCTAAGGGAGGTGGTGCTTAAGAAAAGGCTGGATAGGCATCTGGCTGGGGTCATCTGAGCCTAGCACTCTTTCCTGCCTAGGCAGGGGGTCAGACTTGATGTTCTTTTGAGGTCCCTTCTGACCCTAGCATCCATGAATCTATGAATCTGAGAAAAATAGTAGTTAAATATAGTACAGTGTCAAAAGTCTGACTAAACTCCAGATAAATTCTTAAACAAAGTAGGGAAATATGATCTAAAGAAACATACTTTACTCTGGATGCATCTACACAAGATGCCCTATTGTGCATTAGATTAATCTAATACACAGTAAAGTGTCAGTGTCTACAAGTTTACTGCAATTACTGTGCAGCTGATTAATCTAATGTGCCATTTTCTAGTACCTGTAAAGACAGGTGCTAGAAATCAGCACATTAAACTAATGCACTGAAACACATGTGTAGATGCTGACTGGGAATAAGTTTCTCCCAGTTTGTCTAGGCAGCAGGGGGCCACAGGGGTTGGGAAGAGTTGTCTGGCTCAGTGGGATGTTGCCTTCCAGCTATGTGGAGATAGGGAATCTCCACATGGATGGGAGAGCTGCTGGGATGGCTCTCCCCTACCCCATGGAGATTGGGACTAGCCCCCGTGCCTCCTGCCAGGACAGGTATAGTGCCTAGGGGAGCCTGGAGCTCCCCCTGGCTGCTGCAGGGGGGAAAAGCATGGCAGAAGCAACCCTAAACTGAACTATTCCTTCAGGAGCAAATTTGGTCCCTATTATTTCCTCCCTAACATTAATTTCATATGTAGACACACCCACTGTATACACAAGTGGTTGATTAATGTATTCAGAGGGTAGTTATTACTGTCTTATTATTGGATTAGAAGTATGGCTCTGCAGTGGTCTCTCAGGTACGATTAAATATTTATCGAGATCACCTGGATGATAGAATGAAAAATATACTTATTAGATTTATGGATTATATGAAGGTAGGACAGACTGCTAGCAGTCTGGAGAATATAAGTAAAATTCAAAATAATCTTTTTTTCAAAACGTCTAAAATTGGGAGGCGTTTTGAAAAAAATGGGATGAAGTCAAATAAGGAGAACTACAAAGTATTACATGTCATGTGGGAAGAATTGACTGGGCAATTAGAAAATGGGGAATGATTAGCTACACAGTAGATCTAAGAGGAGTTCTAGGAGATTACAAATTAAGCATGAGTCAACAAGGAAATAGTGTTGTGAAAAAAATAAACAACAGCATAATGTAAAGTATGGGAATATACAGGAGTATAATGTATGTAAGACATATGATGTAATTTTTTTTCTCTACACACACTAATAAGGCCTCGACTGGTTATTATGTCCAGTGTCATGCAACACACTTCAGGAAAAATATAGATACGTTGACGAGTTTCTACAGGAGACTAAGCAAAATAATCAGATAACTAGAACACATAACCAATGGAGAAAGATTGAAAACCTTGTCTTTGGCATATAAAACAAAAGGTGGGAAACAGTAAAACTTCAAATATGTTAAATGCTAATGGAAAGGACAAGTTATAAACTATTTTCTATATCCACTGAGGACAGATGATGTCATGGGCTTAACTTGGAACATTTTCCAAGTTACGGAACATTTTCCAAGTGTAACAGTAGTTAAACAATGCAATAGATTGCCTAGAGATGTTGTATCATCTCCGTTACTAGAAGTGGGACTAGGTGGTATGAATTAAATGTTATACAAATATCTGTCAGGAACATTCCACATACCAGTAATTTTGACCTTGCTTTGTGGCAGGCTGGCACAACTGGATGGTCTCTCAAGATCCCTTTCATCCTTATTTTTTATTATTATATAATTCTAACGATAACTTATTTGTGTTTTTTTTTAAATAGTTACTGGACCCAACAATGCTGAAAGAGCTTTGCTCTAGTCCATTACACAATAGATTGCTGTTTATCATTAACCTTTTAAAACGTATCTTAGCTAGTTTCCAACCTGTGCATGTACTGGGAAATTATATTGCACAGTTTAGGTTGCTCAGTTTGAACTGAGAAAAAAAAAATCAGTGTAGCAAATAATGAAAGCACTATCTCTTATCACAAAAAAAATTTCAGGGATGAAATATTTCTGACCCTACTAAAAGCAATAGTGTTTTTGCCACCCAGTTCAAAGAGTCTAGAATTGCATATTATGGATGTAAACCTCTAAGGGTTCAATGGCACAAGTGGTGCTTTCATTTGGGAAAGGGTTATATTATATTACTAGGAGGCATTCACAAGTTATGCAAACTGAAGCATGGGTATTTATCCATTTCTTTTATTTTGGTTTTAGATATTATCATTATTATACACAGGCCCAGATCTACTATCAATCATTTATTATTCCAAAATCAAAATTATATATGGTCAACACTACTTAAAGCAGCAACCCATAATCATCTGCTAGCACAACATCCTGAGGTACAATTTAGTTTCTTTACAGGTGAGGTGAAAGAGATGGGTTCTGAATCATACCATAAAAGCTGACAAAACCAGGTTATTTTGGTGTAAGAAGTAAGGACAGATTAGAGTCCTGGGACTTTCACAGATGGGGAATGATAAATTTACCATATATATTGCCAAAATGTTATGGAGCTGTCATAGACAAACTGCGTTTTCAGAGTAATATCTTAGAAGTTGCTTAAGTATTCCAGGACATATTTGCTGATTACTTGAAAAAAATGTTTCACTTCTAGTTTCTGGATATTATCAAAATACTTAATGCCCACTCTCTTAGTGTTTCTGCCTATTAACCATCTCTAATCTGAATCTAATCTTGGGTGGTCACCTCCCTTATTCTACCACAGATTTCATCTCCACTATTGGCCTTTCCTTTTCCTGTGTCTGTCTTAGGGACTTCAGTTTATATATGGATGAACCCCTCAGCTGATATTCCTTTTCCCCTGAACAATATTGGTTTTATGCACTTTAATGCATGGTCTCTTAGCTACACTTACAGAAACTCAGACTCTCCTTTTCCCCTAATCCTGGTGTCCACACACATTTTTACATTCTGTCTTTCCCCAAAGCCTTCCCACTTCCTTTATTTAGTTTTTGCCTACAGCCCTCACTGACCTTTAGTTTTGTGTACTTATCTTTGCTGACCCTGTCTAAATACTGAAGCCTGGTGCTATAAAATTCTTAATTTCCTTTACTCCACATCTCCTTTGTTTTAGGTTCTATCCTTCTACCTGATCAAACACTACAAGAACCACCTCATTCTGATAAGTACTTTTTCGCTATTAAAAAAATGTTGGCTGATGCTTTGTATTATGTCTGGTACTTATAGTAAATTGTATAGTATGTTATTTGCACTACCTTGAGTCTATGCATAGGAGAGAAAGAATCATTCTGCTAATGAAAGAATCTTTTATCAAAGTATTTTGATTGTTTTTTATGGACTGGTTGGGCTTTTTTTTGATTATAAAGTCAATAGCCACCAAGAGAAAAAAATCCTGGTAATGGTCCCAAGAGATACTGCACTGAATTAGTATTAAAACTGAGCAGAGATTATAATAATTAAAGCCTAAACATTAGGTTTGTACTGGTTTCCTTTTACTGCCAGAAATTTGTTTTCCAGAAAGTGGAGTTGAAGTCAATATCTCCATTGGTTAGGGAATCTGCAGAGAAGAGATGTTTAACTGTTAGATCAATGACACCGTTCCTGTTTTAATCTTTGGGTCAGATGCAATATACAGGAGGCTAATGTTATTTGTACACTGAAGCTGATCTTTAAACAATTCATCAATATCATGAAAATATTCCACTAGGAACTGTGCCTTTAAGCTGAATAGGAAACTAATAAATGTCCTCAGTGCTTGTGGTACCACTTGAGTGTTTACTATACTGAATAAAGCTTTTTAACCTTGCTATCAAATTGAATATCTTGTAACACAAGACATCTTTCCAGTTATTTTGTTACTCCCAGCTGGCTTTTTACTAGAGTGAAAGTTCACATTATATGGCAAGACATAAAGCTAATATCACACCACTTAAATAATTACACACCTATTCTCTCCATAATACATGTACCTCACTCCGATTAATATTAACATGGCCATGTATCAAGCAGATAATACACCCTTCAGTGTACTCATCTACTAAAATATGTAAACACTAATAATAATTTCCTTGCTATGACTGTTAGATTTAAAGGATGCTGCCTCATTTTCTCTATAATATCTCCTTTTTTTTTTTTTTAAAGGAAAATGAGTTGATTATTTGGAAAGAGACTTTCACCAGCAATTTGCTTTATCCTGACTTTCTTTTAAGGATATGGAGGCCGATGCATAGACAATTTAAAAATAAAAGAGACAACACTGGAGTCCTGATTCACTCAGGTAAACATCCTATAGTGTATGTTACCCACCCTGATGACTTGCCTGCCTTAACTTCTTTGATCTTCTCTGACAGGAGACCTGCTGTCCTCCACTGCTCAACTACTTCTCCCCACTTGCTGCTGAGGCCCCTCCCTTATATCTCTGTAAGGGTGAGGACTCCCATTTTATTGCCTTTTTCTTGAAGGAAACTTCCTCTTCTGCTTCATAATGGGGAATGAAGGTGGCCCTGATAAACTTGCCCTGAAAAATTTATTAGATATTGGGGTTTTTTTAATAGGTGTCGGCCATATATTTTATTATCACCTGTCTTGTGCCAGTTAATTACTGACTTCTGTTTTTGATGGTGAGACATGTTACTATCATCCCTGAAGTAAATGAATGACAGTTCAGAGTGGAAAGAGGCAAAGAAAGATATCAGCTGAAGTCTTTATTATACTCCCCTTGCTATTGCGCAGAAGCACAAATAGATGTACCTGGACAGAAGTCAATACTGATGGAGGCTACCTATTAAGTGGGCACATCTATATATTCAGTTAGTGCCACTGAATAAACAGCACAGTTGCTGCTGGTGCTGAAGTTTATTGCTCCTGGGTGCAGCATTTACATGTGTGCCTGGGACCACAGCACACTGAGGCAGGGTGGTGCAGCCCCAGCTGGCGGGGGGGGGGAGCAGGGGATCAGACTGCCAGCCTGGATGTGCTCCAACCCAGTTGAACATGCTGCAGAGGAGCTGGCCAGGGCATGAGGGTGCTACAGTGTGATGCTAGCCGGCAGGCAGTCCCTACACTGTAGCACCCTCATGCCCCAGCTAGTCCTGGTCACTTCATGTACATGTGCATGTGTATCTGCATGTGCATTTTGGTGCACTAAATAATTCTACCATAGGATAGCACTTGCATAGGATAGTATTATCCTTTAGTGAAGTTAATTAATTTACTCCAGCTTAATAGCACTGCATATGTAGAAGGTGATGCTTTATTGTGGAGCGAATTAGTCAGGTCTGCAGTAAAGCATACTTGTAGAAGCTACCAAGAGATCAGGCAACATGCTGGCATAGAGGTGATACCCCATGATAGTAAAACAACTAAAAATAACATCCTAAAAAGAAAAGTGAAGTATTCATTTGCTCTAAGCATTTCCAGCATTTTCACAGAGTTCTAAATCCGTTTGACCTTGCCTACATGTGACACCGTAACTTCAGTGAGATCATTCCTGTAAAAAAAGTAGGCAGGTTTTGCCTTGAATTATGGTTGTAAAGCAGTTATCAAGGCTATTTGGATGCACGTTGTAAAGTTCATAGCATGCTTATTTGAAAAAAAGAATACTGCAACCAGAGTCTACTAGGGGCTATGCATCAAAAGCAAATGACAAAAAAATAGGAAACTTCTTTGTTTTTGTTGCTTATATAATTTTAACAATAATAAATTCATAAAAGAATTTAGCTCCTGTGAATGGTAAATTTCATCAAGTAGCACATTTTTGTGCTTAAACTACAAACTCCTGAAAACAGGGGTTTATGATGAAACAGCTGACATAGCCCTCCTATAAAAAAATGTATGTATATAGTTACATATCATTTTTATGTGTATAATTTAAAGCCTTCAATGAAACCCCCTTATGGGCTATCAATATTTCTAAAGTAACATTTTATGTACATATTTTTGAATGACGTTACAACTTAGCAAGCCTTTCTTTTTGCTTCTGAAGCTTTTTCCGTGTTGCTTAGTGTAGCATAAAAGTATTATGCAATTCTGCAGATATATTGCTTTCATTTTTTTTACATTATTTAAAATATTACAAAATGTGCATACTTGATAAGGTACATTTTTCTGTTAATATCTTTTACTTTAGCCCTTGAGGTATAACCACACAATTTAATAGTTAATAAGTGCAAATGTAGCCACTTTAGGAAATTACTATTTTAATATCATATTAACATTATTCTATAGCAAATGCATAACAAAAATAGTATGAATCAGTCATAAACAAGATAGCAATAGTGGCAGAAGTATTTTCCCCTGTGCATCCCAATTGTAGTTTTCCAACCATTTTTGGCTTTCATTTTTTGCTGTGACTATGTCAACATGCCCATGTAGCCTGAGCACACTGGCTGGGTTGGTACACTGCTACACATAGATACCTGACTAGAAGACCCAGAAAAATATAGTGGGACCCCCCCTCCAATGTTTTAGTCCCAACAACTATCTGGCTCTCTAACCCATCATGCCACAGGTCAGGCATTATCCAACCTGTTCTCTAGCACTCCTTTGAGGCTGAGGTACTGTCCCTTGCATTTATTAGTAGCTGGTTAAAATGAATGGAGAGGGGGTCTGCCCTGCTGGGGACATAGGTACAAGCTAGTACACAGGATCCCCACCACCCCCTTTGAAGAGCAGCAGGTATTTCACTGCACCACACAACATCTAGTTTGGGGTTTTCTTCCTGGTCCCAAATATCTCCTTCTCTTGGGTCGCCACAGCTTCAAAAAGAGTGCCCTAGGGACATTTGTATAATACCCTACCTGTGACATGATGGTTAGTGTTCTGTGCTGAGGAATCAGAGAGATCACAGGAAATAGGGCTAGAAGCGACCTTGTGAGGTCATTTAGTCCAGCCCCTTTCCCAGGATAGGATTGTTCTTGACTAAACTATCCAAGCCAAGCATCTGTCTAGATTGCAGTTTGTCCACACTTCAGGGAAAATAGAATAGCTCTGCAAATGCCCAAAACACCACAAACATGACTACAAAGCTGCATTTACATGTACAAAAGGACATAGAACTCCACCTGCCACATTTTTAAATTAGACAGTAGATGTACAGGCTATTGATAAAAGCTCAGTCCTTTAACACTAATAGCTTTTCTACACCTGAAAGTTATTGTGCAGTAAACTAGGGTATGAATTTACAGTCTACTGTGTACTCTGCACAGCGTATATGGACACTCAGGTAATAGGGAATGTCTTCAAGGGTAATTAGTGTGGAATAACTGGTGTGTTGTAAATTCACTTCCTAACTTTTTGAACACTAACTTCTTTGCCTTTACATAAAAAGGTCTTAACTTGAGTTCTTGCACTCAAATTAGTAGAACTGCTCACAAGGGTAAGTAAGGGTTGCCACCATTCTGTAAACAAGCAAAATGATAAATTGTTTCCAGATGAACGACAAAGCATTAATTATAGTGCAATAAACAGTCCACCAGCACTTTCTGCTGTAAATTAAGCAAACAATTAACACCATGTTGGAGAACCACAAGCTTAAATATCTGTTCACTATGCTGAAGTGATAAGTAAAAGTTTAGTTTGCATTGTAAATAAGGGTTAGGTTAACACAAGATTACATCTAAGTTAAAATATTAACACCCTTGAGGCTCATGCAGATTTTTGATATGTCAGTGTCTTGTGATGTATTCAGCTAACTAAGGAAAAGAAAGAGAATATAATACTAAATTATAAAAAGAAAAACTCTACAAGGAATTTATTTAGCATTGTACCAGATAGTACAGTGAGGGATAATAGAACAAAATAGAGAAAAGGGAAGTATAGACAAACTATAAAGAACAACAGTGGGGACTACTAGACCACAGAATCATCTTGTGAGGAACTGATGGACTGCAACTTTTAAAACCAGACTGCAGAAAGAATCATAAATTATGCTGATTATCATTTATATTTTTGACAATTGTATCTTAACAAGTAGGAAATACTTCTGCTATATAGTGAATTCTTTGTACTTAATGTAAGGAATATCGTATACATTGAAGAAATACTGATGATCCTCAAAAGCAAAATAGTAAAGCTCGGAACTACAGTATTTGAGGATATAATTGTGCACAAGTATCAATGGCTTAGATAAAACATATGTGTCTTTCTTGTGTATTGTACATGTGATAGATAAAAACATCAGTGCAGTAGAAAGGTAGGATACTTGCACAGTTGCCTGATTCCTCTTTGCAAAAGGCCTACACGACTAGTGGTGAAAAAAGAATGACTTATTCAAATAAAGAGAAACCTGAATTAATCCTACATTCCTTTATTTTATGGACAGTTTTCCCAATTAAAGGCGAGCTTTCATGCCAGACACTTCATGAACTCTGAAGAGTTTTAGAATGATGGGAAAGAAGGACTGGAAGGGATCTCATGAAGTCATTAGTTTACCCCCCTGCTAAGAGTAGGATCATCCCTAACTAAACCATCACAGTCAAGTGAAATAATCCAGCCTGCCTGTCACAAACCCCATCCATGCAGTCCCAAGTTTCTCCACATTGCTTTCATCTACATATTGCCTTATGATGACATTATTATTGTGCCGTGCTTTAGCACTTGCTTTTGGAAGTACTAAAGCACGGTACAATAACTACTCATACTGTGCCATATATGTGGTGCACAATTATTGTTAGCAGAAACTTTGACATAGCAGCATGCTATAACAGGGAAGTGTGCTGCAATGGCAAAGTAAATGCTGGTCACGTGTAGACACCCATGGACTCTATGTTGCCATGGTGTGTTGCTATGGCGACATAGTGTCACATGTGGTGTACCCACTGTGCTGCCACTTGCCCTAAGGAGAAACAGAAATTTTTCCTATCTCAGCACCTTAGATCCTCCCATGAAAGGCGTTTCCAGAATTATAGAAATCAGCCTTTAAACTAGTCCTACCAATCCTGTTAACTGGAGCCAGTGAACCCCTACAGCCTGAGATTCAAAGATGAATATTAGAGGCTAGCTAGACTCTAAAATGCCTCAAAGCCAGCTCCTAATTAGCATTATTTTGATATTTGTGAGTCACTAGATTCCTCCAGAAAGTTCTTGTGTGCCTGGGGTATCTGGAATCCCCCTGTCTTGATGGGCCATTATTCTAAGATGCCTTTGCCATTGTAGATTTGATTGTCCCCATCATAGGCAGAGAATATCCAGGGGTGCCCATCCTACCAGTGCCCCTTATTTCTGCTATTGTGAGTTTCAGTTGTCTTAGCCCTAGAACAGAATGACAAGGAATAATTAGCAGTTCCACCTACTCCCTAAATTCCCTGGGTAATATGTATCTAAAATTATATATATATAGCTAGCATAAAATAATCCAGACAGTGATAACAATAGCATAAATGGATATAGCATAACATACGGGCTTTCCAACAAGACCACACATGCCATTTCAGTGCAATAAAACACACAAAAAAATTATGACATGCTGCAGTCCCTAAAATATAACAGGGTTTGTGACACTGCCAATGACAATATACTTGCCTTGGGTGCTGTGGCTACCAGATCTGGAGCTCCCAGAGAACCTAGAAGTAAGACACTTTTGTCCTATAGCTCCTTCTTTCAAAGTCCATTTTATTTGTAATCCTACCTTGTATCAACATACAGGATGTGAGGGAAAGAGCTTTATCAGTGTTTGCATGGGTAGCATTTATATGAGCTGGGGTGTTTGTTTTCAGCCTACATTTCTTTTATTTCATTAGCTACCTGTAAAGCAATAATTTACTCTGGTGAGTAAATATACTGTGAAACTGCATATTCATCAGTAACTTTCTTACAATACAGTATTATTCTAGTGAGACTAAATCACAAAAGTAGGTTCAAAATGATAAACATTAAACGTTAAACGTTTTTGGTTTCTGTTGCTTCACTGCAGTAATAAGAAACAAGTTTGCCTCAACTACTGAGCCATTCCTAATTTTAGCACTACAGACAGTCCTCAGTTTACAACTTTTTGAGTTACAAAGTTTTGCACTTAAAATGTTTTTAAATTGACACCCTGATTCAACCTTCTGACGTTAGTTCTGACCTTACAATGCTTGATCTGATATGCCACCATGACAGTGAGCAAGTGGCTGTGTCACCCATCTCCCTGGAAGACATCTGTCCAAACTTCCTTGGACACTTTATTTAAGAAAATAGACAAGACTCCAGAAAAACCTGCAGCCAAGACTCCTGAGAAGACTCCAGCCAAGGACCCTTCAAAAAGTCCAACAAAGTCATCTCAAAGAAGTCCTTCCAAATCAATATGATTGCTATTTACAATACAAATGCATTAATGTAGATATATTACTCATCTATAATTGACTGACTACAAAATTCTGGGTTATTTTTGGTGAAAACAGGGTATCGGGCCTTGTTTCAGGAACCAATTCTACATTTATAACATTGTTTCCTATGGGAAAATCAGTTCCAAATTACAACGTTTCAACTTAAGACGCCATTTTCAGGAACCAGCTGTGTCATAAGTCCAAGGACTGTCTGTATTTGAATGCAGAGCTTTGATAGATTGTATTTTCTACTGCGAAAATTCTCTGAAAATAATCCTATTTATAAAAGTATTTATATTTAGCCATATTAACATTTGTAAATGTTTCTAGTTACTTGTGGGAGCAAGTCACATCAAAGGTACAGTAAGTTATGGACGCAGTGAAGTGATGCAGTTATATCGTGATCAGAACAAGGTTTCCTAAATTACTTTATCAAGTATTAATTGTCTTCAGATACAATATTACTATATATTTGTTCTCAGTTAATGCCAGAGTACTGTGTTTTGGTCTTATAGTTCCAGAAGAAAAAAAAGAGACACAGAATAATTCCTAAATAAGAATATTTGTCCCAGAGGAAATTCTGATATTAATCTTTAACCCAAATCTGAACAAAAAGTAAAAAAGTATATATTTTTTTCTGAAATATTCAAGCTAAAAAATGTTTTGGAACTCATATGACATTTTTCAAGGGGAAACATAAAATGTTTTCAAGAGGAAATATAAAACATTTCAAATTTAATGACTGGTATATATCTTATAGCTTTTTTAATTGTAAAAAGTAGAATAGTTTAAACAATTTTAGTAAGAGCCATACCAAAAAAAATTTAAGTACCTAAAGGTTAGACATTATAGTGGCTGATTTTTAGTCATTTCCCCCCGGCCTGGGATCCAGAAAATAAGGTTCCTTTTTCCCTGCAAAGATGAGGGTTTGTGAACAGCCCAGGGTACATATATTTACAGCCCATTTCTGTGACTGCTGATATGGTCCAGCGGATTCCTGTGGCTTTTATTTCAAAGTGAGCAGCTTCTCTGATAAGCTGCTTGGTACGCTGATGGGCTCCAACTGACTGGAGAAGCATTGCCCTTTAAATGAAATGGGTTCTGAACCCTGGAGAATGAATTATCTAGGTTTTTATAATGGAATAGTATTGTAACGGCTATGGGGAAAATTCCATTATTAATTCCGCAAGGCTCTATGACATTTATTGTTGCTGTGTGCATCTACTTCTGTTCATTCATTTTGATGAATATCTCTGTCCTTTTAAAATCTGTAATCTATGGGGATGTTTTTCATAGTCTACTCAATTTACATTTTTTTCCTCATTCCTTTCTTCTTCCATAGGGGATGTGCCAACAGCTGGGATTCGTTTCTACACTTAAATTTTACTTCAGTTGATCTTCAATTCTTTCTCTTAAATGTATAATTGCTACTAGTAATGATCAGCATTTTTACATATGCTGTAGAGTGGGGGCAAGGGGTGCTTTAATTAGAGTGGCTTTTGCGTGCCACTCTAATTAAAGCACCTGCAGCATCTCATGTATTCAGGGTCTCATGCTTCAAAATAGCTGCAGAGCCGCTTTAACTAAAGACTTGATTGATTGAGTCTGCTCCATGTGCTAATTAGCATGTGTCAGAGCATGTGTAAGGCATGTGTACAGGTGCCCAATGATTTTATTTGCTTTAATTTACTTTCCTACTTGACTGCAATATAGAATACATGGTTTTATACCTATGAGCAATTTATATTTGCTATTTAAATAAAGATTCACTACTCTCTGAAGTGAACTGGATATAAACACAGTGTTTCTCCTGCTTTTCTGGTATTAGACTGAGGGAGTATTGAAAAGAAGAAATATTATGGCAGAGGGAAAAATCTGTTGGACATATTAGCCCTGAGGATCTCATTTCAAAGCCACACTAGTAAGGTCAACTTTTGTTCTTGGAATCCAGCAGTGAGTATATAGATCTCAGCTATGCTAGAATTTGCTCTCGGGTAAGATAGAAAAGAGTATTTATGAAGTTCTCTTTAGATTACACAGCAGAAACATCTGCTTGATTTCATGAAGGAAAATTGTGAGGGGTGTCAGCAGATGATCAAATCTACTTAATGCTAGGTACTCTATCTCTAGTGTCAGAGAGAATTATGTACTTCAGGCAGTTTCAAAGGGTATAAGAATAATTTGGCCAGTGGGTTTGTTAAAAAAAAAATACTATCATTGACAAGATTGCACTAGATTATTTCTTTAGTAAGAAGGGTACTATTCAAAAGAGGCTTTAAAAGCATACTGACAATAGTACAGTGATAGATTATATAATTTTATTATTTTCTTATCTAAAAAAGTACTGCAGTGTGAAATAGATGAGCAGATGACCTTGTGAGGTGACTTTCAGCCCTACTTTCCTATGATCCTATAGTTGGCTTGCTCCCTGAAAAGATCATATATGCATCTGACTCAACAAATCCCTTCACTTTAAAGTTAAAGAAAACTTCAGTAAGACTGAAAGCTTTTTCTTAAAAGTTAAATATGTTTTTCTGTACTTTGCTGATTCAGGGTCATAATCACAAGTGGGCACACATTACAGGTATCTCCTGTGCTTGATGGGGCTCTTGGTCCTGGTTGCACCGCACATGAATGAGGACTGAGGGCCCCATCAGGTGCAGGACACTTGAGCCCAGATGCACATGTGGCTTTGGGCTCTCGGTCCTGGTTGTGCAGGTTCCTGTAGCTGGGAGCCCCTTCAGTAAGGGGAGCTCCTACCCATAAGAATCTGCTTCTTGCAAAGGTGCGAATGAATCACTGGCATGAAGGTGCAATTGGATCTAATGCATGATCCCACAATCTCACCTCTTGCCATCCACATGTGGGATGACATAAGGCAAAACTGTATGAATCACACATTAGATCACAGATTCACCGATTGTTAGGGGCTGGAATGGACCTCACTAGATCACCGGGTCCAGCCGCCCACATTAGGCAGGAAAGACAACTGGGGTCAGGTGACCCCAGAGAGGTGATCGTCCAGTTTCCTCTTGAAGATTTCCAGGGAAGGTGATTGCACCACCTCTGGAGGGAGTTTATCCACAGTCTGCACACCTTGACTGTGAAGAAATTTTTTTCCTAGAGTTGAGCCTGAGTAGGTCTTCTAACAGTTTGTGGCCATTACTCCCAGTTTTTCCTAAGGGTGCCCTGCTGAACAGTTGTTCACCGAGCCCTTCATGTAATCCCCGATGTACTGGTAACCTGTTACCAAGTCCTCTCTTAGCCTTCTCTTTTTTTGGCTGAAGAGCCCCAAGTCCCTAAGCCTTTACTCGTATGGCTTGCCTAGAAAGACTGATTATAAGAGTGGCCCTTCTCTGGACTCTCTCAAGCTTTGCCATGTCCTTATAGTTTCATAGTTTCATAGTTTCTAGGGTCGGAAGGAATCTGAGTAGATCATCTAGTCCAACCCCCTGCCATGGCAGGAAAGAGTACTGGGGTCAAATGACCCCAGCAAGGTGTTCATCTAACCTCCTCTTAAAGACCCCCAGGGTAGAAGCCAGCACCAGTTCTCTTGGAAGTTGGATCCAGACCCTAGCTGCCCTGACCGTAAAGTAGCGCCTCCTGATATCTAACCTAAATCTACCCTCTGCCAGCTTATGACTGTTATTCCTGGTCACTCCTGACAGTGCTCAGGGAACTTCCCCAGTGCCTGCTGGTCCCCCCTGACTAGTTTGTAACAGACCACTAGATCCCCCCTCAGCCTTCTCTTATGGAGGCTGAACAGGTTCAGGTCCCGTAGCCTCTCTTTGTAGGGCCTGCCCTGCTGCCCCCAGATGATGTGAGTGACCCTCCTCTGGACCCTCTCCATGTTGTCCACATCCCTCTTGAAGTGCGGCGCCCAGAACTGAATGCAGTACTCCAGCTACGGCCTGACCAGTGCTGCATAGAGGGGGAATATCACCTCCTTGGACCTACTTGAGAGGCATCTGTGGATGCATGACAAGGTGCATCCCCACACTGCCGGCCCATGTTCATCTTTGGAGTCAATAATGACTCCAAGATCCTTTTCTGCCTCTGTACTGACAAGAAGGGAGTTCCCCAGGCTGTAGGTATGGTGCCGGTTGTTCCTCCCCAGGTGCATCACTTCACACTTGTTGGTGTTGAATCCCATCCTATTCTCATTCGCCCACCCCTGTAGCCTGTGTAGGTCCAACTGGAGCCTATTCCCCCCTTCTAGCATGCCTACATCCCCCCACATCTTAGTGTCATCAGAAAATTTGAACAGGGTGCTATTTACCCCCTCGTCCAAGTCACTGATGAAGATGTTGAACAGTGCAGGCCCGAGGACTGAGCCCTGCAGAACCCCACTGCCCACATCCCTCCAGGTCGAAAATGACCCATCCACCACCACTGTCTGGGTGTGGCCCTCCAGCGAGCTGGTGACCCAATTGACTGTGTGGGTGTCGACACCACAGTCCCCCAGTTTCTTAATGAGAACAGGGTGAGAGACAGTGTCGAAGGCCTTCCGAAAGTCCAGGAAGCTACCCCTGCATCTAATGATTTGGTGATCTGATCATACAAGGCCACCAGGTTGGTCTGACAGGACCTGCCACTGATGAACCTGTGTTGGTTGCCCCTAAAAATGACCTCCCCTGCTGGCCCCTTGTCGATATGTGCCAGAATAATTCTCTCAAACAGCTTGCCTAGGATTGGGGTAAGACTAACTGGCCTATAGTTTCCCGGGTCCTCCTTCTTCCCATTTTTGATGATGGGAACCACGTTGGCCCTCTTCCAGTCCTCTGGCATCACACCAGAGCACCATGAGTGCTCATAAAGCCGTGCCAGGGGTCCTGCAATGACCTCAGCCAATTCCTTTAGTACTCTATGGTGGAGATCGTCTGGACCAGCTGACTTGAATACATCCAGTCCCTCCAGAAGTTCCCTAACTAGTTCCTCACTAACCCTTGACCTAGGTGTGCCTCCCCTGGGGCCTGAGAGGGGCCCAGTGGGGGGGTGATTGTTCCGGCCCCTTGTTGAAGTGTCATGTCCAGAACTGGATACAATATTCCTGTTGCGGTCTCATCAATGCTGAGTAAAGTGGAAAAATCACTTCCTTGGTTTTACATGAGATACATTGGTTGATGCATGCCAGAGTATTGTTTGCCCTGCTGGCTACAGCATCATACTGACAGCTTATGTTCATGCTACAGTCTATTATTACCCTAGGTCCTGTTCAGTCATGGTACTAGTCAAATCGGTGTCACTGAGCCTGTAAGAATGTTGGGAATTGTTTGTCCCCAGATGGAGCACTTTATACTTCTCAGTGTTGAACCTCATCTAGTTCTGAACCACCCAACTCTCCAGCCTGTCCAAGTCTACCAGTATCTGAAGACTATCTTCAAGAGTAACCACAATCCCCTATAACTTGGTGTTGTCCTCAAACTTGACCAGTGAGCTTCTCACCCCCTTATTCAAATCATTAATAAAGATGTTGAAAAGCACTGAGCCAAGCACGGACCCCTGAGGGACACCACTGGCCACCTCTCACCAGGACGACACAGATCCATTCATAAGGACTCTCATACCTTGCAGACAGTTTCCTACTCACCTAACCATTGAGCAGTTAAGCCCACAATCCTCCAATTTTCCCATGAGAACACCATGGCATGTATATAATGTTGACCATCTGTCTCTTAACCAGGTGGCAAGATACCTGGTTGTAGAAGGAGATGAGATTGGTAAGACAAGACCTGCCCACAATGAAGCCATGCTGGATGTCTTTTAGAATCATACCTTCTGCAAGCATATTACACATAGACTCCTTGATGAATTTTTCTAGGATTTTCCCTGGGATTGAAGTTAGGTTAATTGGCCTATAGTTACCTGGGTCCCCTCTACTCCACTTCTTGAAGATGGGCACAACATTGGTCCTCTTCTAGTCCTCAGGGACCTCTCCCCTTAGTTCTATGAGTTTTGGAAGAGTTTTGCCAAAGTCCCTACAACGACCTCAGGTAGCTCCTTCAGCACTCTTGGGAGAAGTGCATCCAGTCCTGCTGACTTATAAATGTCTAACTTTTCTAACTGATCCAATCACTCCTTTACCTGCATGTGTAGAGAGGGCCTTAGACTCTATAGTGGAGTATCTGCAATTTAAGAGGATATAGAAATTTTTCCAAGAGAGATATAAAAAACCATGTGACAGTTCAGACCATTTGATATTTCTACTCTTGCACTTCTTTGTTTCAAAAGTTAAGTAAGAGAAATAGCTGTTTGTCAGTCCCAACCCTCCTACTATGCCACAGCTCCCTAGAGTCTTCAACAGCTCCTGTGTTTTATTTGTTTAAAAGCACTGCTTTGTCCAGGACTATGCAGAAACTGAGAAGTTAAATTACAATTCAGATATTTGTCTTCTCTTTTTGTGTAAATTATACATATCTACATTAAATCCTTGTGAAATTCTACTGATTTCATACAACTGTAACTGTGAGAAGAATTTAGTCCTCTAAGTGCAATAAGGACATGGTGAGAGCAAGTGCTGGTCATGTTCATGAAAGTTGTTTATTCAAAGGACTTTCTCTTTTCCCCAGCTTTCAAAAACTGGAGAAAAAATGATCAAAGCTAGTGGAACAGAATTAAAACAAAACTATAGCTTTCTCAATTCAGCTTGAAATTTCCTTTCTAATCTATTATGGAACCTGTTGTAAAGCCTGTAAAGAAAGGTTTTTTGCACTTGCATCCTAACCTTTAAGAGTAAGCATTCTACTGTGACTAGGAAAAAATCTTGACATCAAGTGTTCATTTAAATCATACAAACTTTGATATATATAGGGAAACAGGGTATACTCATTTCATTAATTTAGAAGAGCTAAATCACTAGCTCATGCCAATCACTAGCAGATGCTTCTCCCTATTTTTTGTTTTGCATCCTGGGAGTTTTGGGAAAAAAGAAAGATTTTAAAATATTGTCAGCTGATTTTTTTCCCTATATCTGAGCTATGAATATTGTTGAAAGGCTAAAAACAGAAGGCTTCATTGAAAATGACTGAACTAACAACAATTGTCAGACTTGTCTGGGAAGAAATCATCATCAGATTTCAGTAATGATGTTGTCTTGTTAGTATTATTTTATAGTTCTATTTTACTGAGCTGAATAATGACAAACAAAATGAGCAATGCCATACCATATTCACCTTTGATGAAACTCCACTGAAATCTATGTTGTTATACCATGAGTGATTTTGACTCGCTGCTTTAAATTATTTGCCTAATTTTTTCCTAACTGGCCTGGCATACAAATGGTCCTGCTAGAAAACATGCTGGACAGCAGCTGCATTCTCACAGTCACTTTCAAAGGGAGATGAGTGGACCCTGTCCAAAATGCTGTTCTGCAGCTGCAACAAGATGGGTTTTGCTATTTAACAGGATGGCATTTTTGAGTGCTCATTTTATTCTTTTCCTTTTTTCACATTTCCTTCCCATAATATCATTCAGTTAATAAAGCACTGACATTCTCAAGTAGTTCCAAAATGTACAAGTACCTGTGAATTATTTCACAGTTTACTTTCAATGACAGTAGATAGTATTACTAATCACTGAAAATGAAATGTCTAAAGGATGCACAGAGTGCTGCAAAAATCCAGCACACAATTTGAATTTGAAATATTGTCAAGATCTAAGAGAGATGTTTTATTTAGACTAAATCACACTACAAACCAATACCCATATTGTGACATGCTCCCTGATTTATTATTCATGATTGATATAAAACATTTCTAAACACTGAGTTATGGAATATTTTAAAATACTTTATTTCACAAAAAAGAAATCTGAGCCAAGTGCACTATTCACATGTATGACAAAAATATGGGGCCTGATTATTTGCTCAAAAGCTTATGTGAAAACTTTACAGCCATGTGTAACCTCCCATAAAGGAAATATATAATAAACTGAAATAAATAAGGTGTAGCATCTGGAAATTATTTATCATAGAATCATAGAAAATTAGGATTGGAAGGGACCTCAGGAGGTCATCTAGTCCCAGCCTCTGTTTAAAATAGGACCATCCCCAACTATGTCAAACCAGCTAAGGTTTTGTCTAGCCAGGTCTTAGAAATCTCTCTGGGTAACCTGTTCCAGTGCTTAGATCTTAACATACAGGGCTCGTCTGCGTAGGGAAGTCATTACTGCATAAGCCAGAGTGTGAATTTACAGTACATTAGCTACTCTGCACTAACTCCCTGCAATAGACCCTATTAGATAATCAGCTACACTAAGATGGACCTTATGTGATAAAACTTCCAGAGAGAGAGTGAAGAGTATGTAGCATACTAAATTTATGATTTAACTAAGTGCTTCCTAACTGCCCTATGCAGAAAAGCCTACGACATAAATCTAGAAATCCTATCTACTTCTTTAAGGCATGTAACCCTGACATGAACAACATTTATCAGTGTAGCTGATTGCTTGTAAAAGCTTTTCAGATTTCCTAGACTCATCAGCTGTAGGAACAGCTTTCTGTTCTCTAAGTTCTCATCTCTGTATTAAAGCTAGTCAATTTGGCACTAGCTATTTGTTCCGAGGAGTTTTATGGGTATTTTTTGATGTATAGAGCAGTATTATGGAAACAAACAGGTTTTAGTGACCTTAGCAGTGACCAAAAATATTAAAAGGCAAATCCAGTAAACTGGTCACGCATTTTCATCTGAATCAGCACCAAAACTCTTCATGGAACACACAGCTTGGAAGGAACTTTTGTTGGAAAAAGGTCAGGTTTTTTATGTCCAGGATAGAACTTCTGGTCAAAACAAGAGAGAGCATGCACATGCACACACGTATCAGACTCCCAAATACTAGGTGAGTGTTTTATATACAGGGCTATTACCTTTTTGGGGGTGGGGCATTCTCAGTTTCTGCTACTGGAATTGTTCCACTTTTTATTAATTAAATATTATTTGGACTAGAGATATGTGGACTGCGTGGGGGAGGGGGAGGGGGTAAAATAAATTCTCCTGCTTTACAGAAAAGCTTTGAATGATCTGTGTCTTATCCCAATGCAGTAGAAATATTTTGAAATAAATATACATATATAAAAAAATGCAGAATGAGAAAAATTGTTTCTCACCAAGGTATAAGCTCCAAAATACTGGCCATTCCATAGCTCACACTTTCAAGGCACAGGAGAGAATTTCAGACAACTAAAAGAGTAGAAAGGAAGGGGCTCATTTACATGAGATTTTCTTTTACAAATTCCCAGAGAGATCTCTAGAGCTGTCCACCAGGGAACTTTATGTTGATTTTTGCTTTGGGTAGAGTCTGCATCAGGATCTACAGCTCTGCATAGCATTTATGACTCAGAGCTCTACGGAATGTATTTTGCTGCTAATATAACTCATCAGTTTGGATAACATTTTTCCCACATTTTTACAAACATTGAGGAGGACTGAAAGCCTATAAATATGATCATGAGAAATGAGTTATAGCTTTAGATTCTATCTTGGCAGGTTTGCAATAGAACAACATACACAAATAAAGTGATTACTGGAGTGCTACTTATCCATAAGCTAACTGTAAACAAATTGGCCTAAAAAACCCCGATGCAGCCAGTTATGAGTGAGTGAATGAATAAATGAATGATTGAAAATCCAATCTAATTCAATTCATATACTTATATATAACCCTTCAGAGAAGGTTCTAAAGGGCTATGCAGAAAATATAAAACAACCAGAAAAGGAAAGCTTAAAAAAAAGTCTTCCTTCACTCTAGGCTTAACACCCTCAGACATTCTGAGATTGTTAAATATCTTGCTCTGCAGAGTTTTAGATATCTACTGCCATAACTGAAGTAGAGAGGGTATAAAGTCCTGATGCAATTTGAAAGAATAAAGGAAGGAACAGGAAGTCTCCCTGAGAAATAATATTAATGAAAGCCTGACTTTGGAAAGTTTTCCAAGTAAGCAATAAAATTTTATAATAAATACAGAACTTATAGAATCCAAAGTCAACTCTACCACAAAGGGGACATATTGTGTGAATATCTAGTTTACCACCCAATCAAAACTGTGCAAGTAACAGATTGATCCTTTTCATAGTCCGCCCCCCCACCCCTCCCACACACTTTTTACAGTGAGTCGGTTAGTTAAGAAAAAAAATAGCTATTTAAAAGTGTGTGTGTGGGGGGGGGGGAGTACAACATTGTGGAGGCCAAGTTTTTTAACAATGTAATACTCTTAAATGTTGAATGAAGCCAATTGACCTGTAACCTACCTCTCTATATACCTAGGGTAACCATATGTCCCAGTTTAACTGGTATAGTCCTGGATTTTAGAGGCCGCTGTTGAAAATTATAATTGGTATCCTGGAAATGCAAGGGCATGTAGCACATTTTGACCAGGAGTTTGAGATGTGTGGAGTGCTTGCACATTTTTGTACTCTCAAAGCAAACGGGGTGTTAAAATCTTTAAAAAATTTAGTGTGCTGGAAAGAGATTTGTGAAAACAGAAAACTACAACAACATACAATTAACTCTGAAGGTTGAACATGTTCTAGAGATCCCTAATTACTGCTTACAGGCAGGTGCTCCTTAAAATGACTTGAGGCCAAGAAAATGAAACATGCCCTGTTTCACAACCACAGCTCTGTAAAAACTTGAGTTATCCAGGCACTGGTTCATTCTTTAAGATCAAAGTAATCATACTAATATAACCTAAATTGGATGCCAATGACCACCCTACTCCTTTTTTCCTATCCAAGGCAACTGAGGGATTCCGTAACAAAAGCATACTTTAATTTGACATGTATGCTGGTGGCTAAAGAAAAGACAGTGCTTGAGGATCTTTCTGCAATGGTATAATCCTCCTGTGGCTGGTTTCACCGGATTAAGAGTTGGTGTGCAGCAGTATAGCAAAGATTTGCAACAAGGAAATAGATAATAGGTACCTATTCAAAGTAGTAGGTTCTTCTGGGTAGAAGTAATGTATAGACTCATAGTTTAACATCGGTAAACAATAGCAATAATTTATAATAAAATTTATAATAGTATGGGATGACCACATATTTAGTGACACTGGGTCATAAAAAAGTTTGAATATTCTTCAGAAAATACCCAAATATTTGGTAATATATTTGAACCAAATACAAACCTTAGATACCAAGGTATTTAGCCATTACCAGTTAATTGGACTGATAATTTTATAAAATAAAGAGGTAAAATGTATGTATATACACATGCATACTTGTATGATGGCATTAGAAAATGTTAGGACAAAGTTATGATGCAGTCATTAAAGAAGATGCATAAATAACTGTTTTGATATAGGTTAGTAATATGAAATAAATTGGTCACATAAATTATTCACTATCTCAGGTTAAGAGGCTTTCAAATTCATCATGGAAATGTAGGGGACTTGTTATTGTACGATATACATATGACAAAACAATCTGTTTCTCCCAATAATAAGAAGTGGATACTCTCATATGAAATAAAACAACTGCAAACATTGCAAAAAGATGTCTTAATTCTGTAGCATAATGACAAAAATTATAGACACAGCTGACATCCAAAAAATGGAGAGGCAAGTCTCTCAATCAGATATTTAAAAAGCCAGTTTGTATTATTGAAGGAAATAGAGCCTGTGGCATTACAAAAAAAAGGTTAATGGGGCCTGAAGGTGAATAACCACTGATCTTATAAAATATTTTTCTGAAAAATGGGAGGCAATGAAAAATTATATTCTTTTAGTTCAGATCTGATTTTTAACCTGATAGTAATTTCAGTATTTGAAGACTAATTATATGAGTTATAATTGTTCTGAGACTTGCTGTTACAATATAGAATGGTCAAGATCCAAGTCCTACTAGGGTAGATATAGTCACATGTATCATTTCAAAATTCATCTTTTAAAACTGAGAACTTTGCAGTGAACTAATGGATCCAAGAAGAAGAGTCACCTCTGAAAGAAGAGACAAGTTTAGGGAATGGAAAGTGAGCTAGTATCTCACTAGCTTCATTCCTCCATAAAGTAAGGGCAGATTTCCAAAGAGCTCCATGGATGAGATAGATTCAGATAGTAGCCAGAGGGAATTAGTATGAAGAGTTAATGTTGCTTGATGGAACCTCTGAGTCAATGTCATGTGACTCATAGGGGACTGATAGGGGGGCCATGGGGAGGGGCATGTGCCCCCCCAACGAGGCAGTCCCCACTGCTGATGTTGCCGGCTGCATCTGCGGATGCTCACCAGCTCCACCCCCACCACCAGCAGCATCTGCAGATGCCCCCCCAGACTCAGGAGGCACCAATCGCCCATGATGTGACTGGCTTCACATTTACAGGGAAAGCTATCAGGGGGGAGGAGGGGGAAGTGTCCTGGGAACTTGCTCGCCAGCACTCAACAGAAAGGTGAGTTGCAGAGCTTCTGGCAGGGGCTGTAAACCCCCTTCCCCCCCACACAGCCAAACCCCAACACACCTTCAGTTGTTCTGCTAGTGGAAAGTGAGTTCTCAACTCCCCCTGCATGAAAGAGCATCCTCCCTTGAGAAGGGGAGACCCATGGGAAGGGCAGGAGGAAGAGCAGAAGTAGTAGGGCTCAAGCTCTCTTAGAACATCTTATGAGATGTTTTTCCTCTCTCCCCTTCTTGTCCCCACCAACAGGTTTCCAAACAACTCCCCACCTCCTCTCTTAGATTAATATTGTGTGTAAGTAAAGCACATCATGTTGAGTATCTGTTTACACCCTGCTTCTCACAGGGAAAAGGTGCTAGCGCAGGGGCCAGCAACATTTTTGATCTGAGGGCCAAAAAACCCCTCAGACTGGACTTGGAAGATGTTGGCATGCCAGGGGTGTATGGCAGGGGAGCAACGAGAGGCCTGGTCCTTACTGTGACAGTGCATCCCTGGCCCTTTCCCCACCTCCCTGAGGTGTGCATGTACCCACTGCCAGCAATGAGGCAAGCCAAGGCTCTGGACCCTTGTTCAGCCACTTGCAGCCTTGTGGCTAACTGCTGCAAGCAGCCCTAAGGGAGAGAAAAGAAAAAGATGCTCACTCCCTGCCATGCCATCAATTTAAAAGGGCTGGGAGGGAACTTATGGCACCCATGGCAGCATCTTGGCAGCTGTTGGTGCAGACTGGGCAGGTTCTCTGGGAGGTTCCCAGCTTGGTTGGGTGATGCCACCGTGGCGGCATCTTCTCCTCACAGGGTGCAAGTTCCTGGATGTCTGTTACCTCCAGAGTTTCCTAAGTCATAGTGCTCCCGGACAGGGGGCTAGCCCCTGCCAGGCACCCATGATGGATTGGGTATAATGGTGGGCAGATGCCTGCCTCCCTCCAGCTGGCCACATCTTGCTTTCTCAGCAACTTCTGCTTTCACTCTGGGGCTGCTGGGAGAGCAGGCAAGAAGCCAGGATGAAAAGGGCTTGGATGGGTGCAGGCGTGGTAGTGCAGCAGAGATACAGCAGCTGGGCAAGGAGCACCAGGGAGCATGGTAGGTGGAGCTGAGCAGACAGCAGGTAGCATGGCACCATTTGGCCTGGGTTTTGCATGTACAGGGAGGGGGTGGGCAGTTACAATGGGACATGGTCCTCAGGGGTAGGTGGAAGGAGCACAGCATGTGGCTTCCCACTCATGCTGGTGGCTGCTGCTAGCCCATGGACCCCTCCTGCATTGCTCCGCAGCAGCACTGGTGGGGTTGGGTGGGTGCCTCCAAGAATGATCCCCACTGTGAGTGGCTGCTGGCCCCCAGCCTGGTTTAGCGGTGCTAGGCCCTTGCCATAGGAGTCCTGGCCATCCGTCCTATTTACTTTCGCTTTATGGCCCAGTTGAGGGTGCAGGCAGGTCTGTGGCTCAGAACCTGACCTTGGTGGGTGGCAGATTTGGAAGAAGCCAGCCCTGTGGCCTCTGTAGTTGGGGGAGTCCACACCCTAGCCTGGCCTGGTCCCAGGCCATTCCCCCCAACCCCTGGGCACTGCCAGCAAAGGCTGCTGGTGTGGCAGGTCCCCATCTCTGCTAAATGGGGGAAGTGGAGGTGGGATCAGAAACACCTCCCAGCTGCCTGCCACATCCAGCCTGGGGTCTGGGTGGCTGCAGCCTCCCCACTGCCTGTCGCAAGCAGTCCAGGTTTTGCAGCAGCTACCCAGAGCCCAGGGCCATCTGTGGCATGCTGAGCAAAATGGTCTTGTGTGCCATGCTCTGGCATGCATGCTAGGGGTTGCTGACCCCTGTGCCTGTGGCATTTTACATTTTATTGCTCCATTAACAAAAAGTGTACTTCAAGTATAGAATCTGTGACAGAACCTTGTTGAACAGAAATTGTTCCAGTAGAAGAAAGACTTTATACAAGTTAACCACTAACTTTGAATTAATCTGGGAGACCAGCTTCTGAAAATATACTTGAGATTAGGGACACATTAAACCAAACTTTCAATTTGTACTACACAAACTCCTTCCATTTAAAAGTGGAATAATTTAAAAGAAACTTTCATTTTTCCCAGTGGACATGTGCATCTGCTTACCTCCTTGGAGGCTCATTGATTAAGTGACTACCTACATCTGCTGGCACTGAAAGAAGCAATATTCATAAGAAATTTGTAGGAGTGGTTGCAAATCCAGTATGATTTTTTTGGGGAAGAATCGCAAACAATTTCAAACAAACAGATTTTTAAAGGCTCATTTGCCTGCTGCTTTCCTAGGAAATCTCTTTAGCTCTAGCAAAACACAATGAAAAGATCACAAAAGAGATTGGAATGATCAAGACAAGTCCATCCCAAATGACCAACTGAGGCTATTAAGTATTGCATCACATTTGTTTATATGGTGGACTATTTTCACAAATCTTCACTGCATATTCAAGGGCTTTTGATCTCTGATGTATCTGGTGCAAGGTGAAGCCTACAATAAAAACAGACTTCTTCTGTACCTAATGCTATTTTCCTTCATACTGACTACCTAGGGATGTATATTTATTTATGCCAGAATACAAGTTTTTCTTAGCTTGAAACATATATTTGAACCCGAACGTTTCTTGGATTATTGAACCATAATTTTAAAAATAATGCATTCAAAATAATGAGACACTGTTCTATAGAAGAAAGGATAAGTTAGTCTAGAGGTCTCAATTGTTATTCTAATTTCTTCCCTGTTGTTTTCATGTTCCCAGGCTTCCAGACATACCAATTAGAAAAATGAGAAAAAATAATTTCAAGCACTAAGAATTAATTCATCCTTATCCCAATAAGAAAGCGGTTGATATTAATAATAGGATTTTTTAATGAAAACAAACCCTCTACAGGATTTGAACCCATACCCTTTCATGAAGCATTCAGCAATAGTATTCACAAGGCTACACTGAGCTATTAGTGCAACAGAATCAGGTGTTGTATTAGCCAACAGAGGCTGCTAATACAGCCCCAAGAATATAATAAAACTATATTGAGATGAGCAAAGTAATTAAATTTTTTCCTGACTATGGAGTGTAGACAAAGTATAGTCCCTAGGTCATTCCAAGGTCTATATGCATGCACATTTAATAAAGTTCAGACAAACTGTATAGCAGCTCCTCTGTGACAAAAATATTTTTTTCCCTTTCTTTCTTTTAAAGAGAGAAAGAGAGAGAGAGAAGAAGAAGGAGATGGAGAAGAAGAGGAAGATGAAGATTACCATTGTTTGGCTTCCATTCTCTACAGCATGCTCTTTATAATGATTTTTATATGCGACATTAATACAGATGATCTTTCCTAAATAGTAATGACACTCTAATAATTGAAGATACCATAGTTACTGGATAGTTCAGATGATGTCATAGGGTTTTTCCAGTCACAGTGTTTATGATAATTCCCCACAGAAATTTAGCCAGGGCTGTCACTGGGATTTTTTTATCCTCCCTAAAAATTAGTAGGGGAAGTGCCTCCTTACATTCAAGGTATATTGTTCTAATTGAAGAAGCCACTTTTAATCCTTTTGCACACACAATTTGAATTATATTTCTGAGATTCTGACGTGATCAGGTTCAAAATAAATTGAGTATTTACATTCACTGATATAATATCATGTGGCTATGTCTGATAAGATCCTTAAGTTTCTGATAGGATTCAATAAGGTTCTATTCAGTACATAAATTTTCTATTAATAAGTATTGGAGATTAGCCTGGGTAAATCAGGTTTGCTTCTTAGTTATCTATATAAAAATCCACTGAAGCCATAGAGTTGTTGGCATCAGCGGAGTTATTCCAGATTAATACTTCGATAACTGAAGTAATATCCACAAAAATCATCACAATATGAGGTATTAATATGTTTTTCCCTTGATACAGAATTTTGTATTAAGTCATAGAATCATAGAAAAGTAGGTCAGGAAGGGACCTCCAGAGGTCATCTAGTCCAACCCCCCTGCATGAAGCAGGATCATCCCTATCCAAACCACCCCATACAAGTCCTTATCTAACATATTCCTAAAACTGCACAATCAACACTGTCAAACAACTACAAGGCATATTTCCCCCAAAACAAGGCATATTGCCCTAGCCTGGCACAGGGAAAATGGCGGATATAGGTTATTAGAGTCCTGCCACTGTAAGGGCTATTAAAATGCAGTCAAAAGATCCAAAGAGGGCCATGGCTTCTGTTATAGCAGAGACAAAATGCCCCGGAGTCCATAACATTCTGACCATGGGGTAATATGCCTTCCTGATTCCAAATGTGGTAACTGGCCTGAAACTGAGCAGGTAAGCAAGACCCCCTAACAAGGAACATCTGGGAGCAGTGAACAAGCACAAACAAACAGGATTTTGCTAGCAGTTCATTAGGAGCAAGAGGAAAGGGAAGAGGAACCAGGTACCAGATCTTGCTCTGGGAAGGTAACTGAGCCAGGGTTGCCTGTGTGTTTGGCTTGCTTAGGGCTGTCTAGTGGGTTTGTGTGCTTGCGTGGGTGCTCTGAGCAGCTGAGTGGACTGATTGTTGATTGATTACTTCCTGGGTGTGATGAAAGGCCCTAAAAAAGGGGGCCCAGCTACTCCAGGCCCGGGAGAGGTATATAAAGGAGACAGTCCAAGCGACTACGGGAGCAGTGAACAGGGAGATGAAAACAGGATCGTTTTCAAGCAGTTCACAGGCCATGGAGGTTACAGGTAACAGAGACATAGCTGGAGGACGTTGCAATCCCAGAGCCACTATCACTTCCAGCTCTTCCTCTGCTTCCACCTGTGAGGTGTCTGTCCAGGGAGGACCACACTGTTGAGGCTTCTACCAAGGTCATGGTATGGGCTGTGCATACTGCAGCTTGCAGATTCCTTCCCATTTCAGCCAGGTGGAGTAGTGCCTGCAATATGTGGTGTCCCTCAAGGAGAAGGCAAGCAAGCTACAGGAGGAGGTAGCAAGGTTCTAAAGCATCCTCTGTCATGAGGACTTAATCAAATCCATGCTGGAGAAAACCTTTGGACTGTTGAGGAAGGATTGCCAGAGGTGGTGTTAGAAAAGGAACAGAGCTGGAAGAGAGGTGAAAGCTGGAAGCTTGTATCTTCTAGAAGCAAGAAGTCATCATTCCCATGTGCAGTAGTTTGCCTGGAGAACAGATATAGAGCACTAGCAACAGAGAAAGTGAATTCAATTGGTGGAAGAGGCCAGACCAGGAATCCCTTGGCTGGGGAGGATCAAGACCAGTGCCATGAAGAAGAAGCAACAGGTTTTAATGGTTAGAGACTCTTTTCTGTCAGGGACAGAGGGACCCATCTGCCAGCCTGACCTGTTGTCCTGGGAGGTCTGCTGCTTGCCTAGAGTCCAGATCCAAGTTGTCAGAGAAGGATTAGAATCATAAAAAATTAAGAATGGAAGGGACCTCAGGAGGTCATCTAGGCCAACCTCCTACTCAAAGCAGGACCATTCCCAACTAGGTCATTCCATCCAGGATTTTGTCAAGATGGGCCTTAAAAACCTCCAATGCAAGAGAGTCCACCACCTCTCTAGGTAACCTATTTCAGTGTTTCACCACCCTCCTACTATTTCCTCATAATTCATGTGCCCCACCCCTAAAACATTTTTGTTGCTTTCTGCTGGGCTCCCTCCAACATGTACACAACCCTTCAGTAGTGTGGGGGTCAGGTGGGGGAAAGGGACTGGACACTACTCCAGATATGACCTCACCAGTACAGAATAGAGTGGAATAATTACTTCCCTTGATCTCTTTGGCAACAAAGGCATGCTGCGCCATGATTTTTCTGAGGACTGAGGTTAGGCTGACTGCTCTTTAGTTCCCTGGATACTCCTTCTTCACTCTATTAAAAATCGGCACTGTATTTGCACTTTTACAACCATATGGGACTCCCACCATGAGTTTTCAAAGATAATGACCAGTGCTCTGCATTCACAATAGCTTACAAAGACTCATGCAACCCTCTCACTAGTACCCAATATTGCTCACCCATGTGGGCACAAATGATACTGCCAGGGGTGACCCTGAGCAGATTACAAGTGACTACAGGGCTCTTGATGCAAGGGTGAAGGGGACAGGGGCTCCAGTGGTAGTCTCCTCAATTCTTCCAGTCAAGGGGCAGGGTCCTGGAAGGAGTGGATACATCCTGCAGATAAATGCATGGCTATGCAGGTGGTGTCACCAGTAGAGATTCAGCTTCTTCAACCATGGGATGCTGTTCCAAGAAAACAGAATAATAGGAAGAGACAGGATCCACCTGATGAAAAAAAGGAAGAGCATCTTTTGCAGACAGGCTCGCTAACCTAGTGAGGAGAGCTTTAAACTTTATTCATCAGGGGATGGAGAACAAAGCCCTGAGGTAAGTGGACAAGTGGGGGGCCTGGAGGAAGCAGAAGCAGGAAGGGGCAGCAGGGGAGGCCTCCTTCTTCCTGAAAAAGTAGGGTGCTTGGCAAGTCACCTCATAACTGTACATGAACACAGGGAGCCTGGGAAATGAGCAGGAAAAAATGGAAGTCCTTGTGCAGTCAAGGAACTATGACATGAATATGTCTTGAATAGCAGAGACATGGTGGGACAGCTTGCATGACTTGAACACTGTTATGGATGCGTATAAACTGTTCAGGAAGGACAGGGAGGGAAAAAGAGAAGTTGCTCTTTATGTAAAAGAACTATATGATTGCTCAGTGCTCCTATATGGAACCAGAGATAAGCCTGTTGAAAGTCTCTGTGTTAAGGTTATGTCATGGTGGGTGACAAGGGTGATGTCATGGTAGGTGTCTGCTATAGGCAGCCTGACCAGGAGGATGAGGTGGATGAGGCTTTCTTCTGACAACTAGTGGAAGTTTCCAGATCACAGCCCCTGGTTCAATCACCCTGAAGTGTTCTGGGTGGGCAATACACCAGTTCACAGGCAATCCAGAAAGTTTTTGGAGAGCCTTGGAGACAACTTCATGGTGCAAGTGTTGGAGAGACCAACTACAAGTGGTGCTTTTCTTGACCTACATCCCCCACCAATTCTTCCCTGTTTGTGAGCAGTAGAAGTGGATGGCAAGTTAGGCAGCAGTGACCACAAGATGATTGTGTTCTGCATCCTGACAAAAGAAAGAAAGGAAAGCAGCAAAGTATGGACCCTGGACTTCAGAAAAACAGACTCTGATTCCCTCAGGGAACTGATGAGCAGGATCCCTTGGGAGGCCATTCTGAGGGGAAAAGGAGTCTGGGAGAGCTAGTTCTATTTTAAAGAAAACTTACTGAGGGCACAAGAACAAACCATCCCTATATGTGGGAAGAACAGCAAACATGAAGTGAGCAGCTTGTCTTGGCATAGAACTCATCAGTGAGCTTTAAATACAAAAAGGAAGCTTATAAGAAGTGGAAGCTTGGACAAACAATTTGGGAGGAGTATAAAAGTATTGCTTGAGCATGAAAGGATGAAATCAGGAAAGCCAACGTGCAATTGGAGTAGCATCTACCTAGGGATGTGAAGGGAATAAAAAGAGTTTCTACAAGTATATTAGCAATGACAGGAAAGTCAGGGAAAGTGTGGGTACCTTACTGAATGGGTAAGGCAACCTCGTGACAGATGATGAGGAAATGGCTGAAGTACTCAATGCCTCTTTTTACCGTGGTCTTCATAGGCAAGGTCAGCTTCTAGTCTACTGCACTGGGCAGCAGAGTTTGGGGAAAAGGTGAGCAGCCCACAGTGGTGAAAGAATTGGTTAGGGATTATTTAGAGTAGCTGGGCATGTACAAATCCAAGGGGCTGGATTCAATACATTTATGGGTGCTGAGGGAGTTGGCTGATGCGATTGCAGAGCCACTGGCTATTATCTTTGAAAACTCATGGCAACTGGGGGAGGTCCTGGATGACTGGAAAAGTGCAAATATAGTGCCCATCTTTAAGAAAGGGAAGAAGGAGGATCCAGGGAACTACAGACCAGTCAGCCTCCTTGGAAAAATCATGGAGTAGATCCTTAAGGAATCCATTTCTTGTCTAAGCCAAAATCAGAAATTGCTGATGACACAGAGCTAAAAGGAACAAGTATGAGCATGCAGGTGGAAAGCTCCTAAGACAAGTGTGCATGTTCAAACACACGCCACACACATGGCCAGTGTGTAATGAAGTAAGGTATTCAAATTGGCAGAATAAGCATGCCCAGTCATGCACTAAGCAGATAGCCATGACGTAACCAGACTAGAACGTTCCACAAAAGGGATCGTATGATTGGCTACTTGGAAGAGTATTTAAGTCAACACAGTTTCTGCACAAGGCAGAAACCAGCTCTCACAGAAACCCGGCTCACACGAGCCCAGAGCTACCTCACAGACTGGCCACCTGTGATTGTTTCTCTGCCATCGTTGTCTCCCGGCGTACCCTGCACCTGCATGCTTGGAACCAGTCAACTCGCTTTCGTCAGCTGTCGTTTTCACGTTTTCACACATTTTCAAATTAGAGTTCAATCATACCAAGCAACTAAAAGTTTACAACTGCTGTAGCTGTGAAACCTATGCTCTCTACAAGTGTGAGTAATAAAACTGCTTTGCAACCATTACACGTTAGCGTTGTCTCTGCCCTGTTAGCCCCCGCCTGTTCATCTGAGCTCGTCACCTAGCACCGGCGCTCCGGACTGCTGACCGCCACATTTCTAAGCACTTGGAGGAGGAGAAGACGGTGATTAGGAACAGTCAGCATGGATTCACCAAGGGGAAGTTATGCCTGACCAACCCGATTTCTTTCTATGATGAGATAACTCACTCCATGGGTGCGAGGAAAGCAGTGGATGTACCACACCTTGATTTTAGCAAGGCTTTTGATCCTATCTCCCACACCATTCTTGCAACCAAGCTGAGGAAGTATGGGTCAGATGAACTGACTGTAAAGTGGATAGAAAGCTCACTGGATTGTTAGGCTCAATAGGTAGTATTTAATGGTTCAGTGTCTAGTCGGAAGCTGGTATCAAGTGGAGTGCCCCAGGGGTTGGTTCTGGGCCTGGTTTTGTTCTTCATTAACAACCTGGCAGATGAGATGCACCCTCAGAAAATTCACAAACAACAGCAAGCTGGGGGTGTAGTAGATAAGTTGGAGGGTAGGACGAGGATTCAGAGTGACTTAAACAAATTGGGGGATTGGGCCAAAAGAAAACTCATGATGTTCACTAAGGACAAATACAAAGTCCTGCACTTAGGATGGAAGAATCCCATGTACTGCTACAGCCCAGGGACTGACTGGCTAAGCAGCAGCTCTGCAGAAAATGACCTGGGAGTTACAATGCACAATAACATGGACGTGTGTCAGCACAGTGTCCCTGTTGCCAAGAAGGCTAACAGCATACTGGGCTGCATTAGTAGGAGTGTTGCCAGCAGATGGAGGGAAATCATTATTCTGCTCTATTCTGCACTGGTGAGGCCACATCTGGAGTACTGTGTCAAGTTTTACCCACCTCCCACACTATAGGAAGGATATGGATAAGGATGTTGCAGACTCTAGGGAAAAGCAACAAAAATGGTTTGGGGGCTCAAGCACATGACTTATGAGGAGACCCTGATGGAACTGGGTTTCTTTAGTCTGCAGAAGAGAAGACTGAGGGGGGATTTGATAACAACCTTTAACTACCTGACAGGTGGTTCCAAAGAGGAAGGAGGTAGACTGTTCGCAGTGGTGGCAGACGACTGAACAAGGGAAAGGTTTCAAGTTGCAGCAAGGGAGGCTCTTGTTGGATATTAGGAAAAACTCTCACTAGGAGGATCGTGAAATACTAGAACAGGTTCCCAAGAGAGGTGGTGGAATCTCCATCTGTGGAGATTTTTTAAGGTCCAGATGGAGAAAGCCCTGATTGGAATGATATTTGGGTCTTGCTTTTGAGCAGGGGTTTGGACTAGATGACCTCCTGAAGTCCCTTCCAACCCTAATTTTCTATGAGTTTTACTCCCAGCAGGGACACTGACAAACCCCATCCAAAAACTCCTGCTTTGGTTGCAGCTAACACCCAATGCTTCTGACGAAGGCAACCTATCTCCCCGCCCTAGTATGTATAGCAGCAGAAGGGGAAAATATCCAGATGAATATACTAACTGAACATGAGCAATCCCACACATATACATTTCAGAATAGATGTATCCAGTAAAAAAATCAGTTGCCAACAATGTATCATGTTTCCATATCCACATCTTACCAGAATCAAAATGTTTTCATGCTCAACTATTGCCAATTTAAAAAGAAATAGCAAAACTAGATATTGTGGGTGTAGGCAGTTTGCTATGATTGAGCCTCTCCTCTTTCAGGAAAGACATGGAAACTATGGTTAGGAATAAAGTTTACCTCAAGCCTTCACAGTCTAAGCCATCCATCATTATCTTAATTCTCCTGTTTAGGAGAAAGATGAGAAGACACCAGAGTTGGTCTAAATCCTGAGAGGTTAACTTAAACTGCCCTTTTTTTTAGTTGAACTAACAGCACTGTGAACCCAAATAAATGCCTGGTTGTAGGATGGAGCTCCCCCAGACCTCCTCTGAAGCTGTGGCCATATAATTTAAAATCAATTCATACATCTGTGTTTTATTTTCTAGCTTATGCCAAGCAAAAATAATTTAAGGCAATTCTAATGGACCTGTAACAGTGGAGAGAAAGCTGCACGGTCATTAAAACAGCACTGGCTCAAGGAGCTGTTGAGATGCTAGACGAATATCAGAATCTCCCTTCCAGAACCAACACGTCAACGCCTGATCAGGATAGACATCAAAGATCACAGTAAGGGCATGTGGCGTAAGACCAGCACTGAGATGGGGTTTTGTTGTGGTGGTTGCTTTTCATTGTGTTTAAATACCAGATAATATCCTTTCCTAAAGAGAGCGTATGGTAATGGATCTCAAAAGTACAACAGCTGGCCTTCCAATAAGAAGTGGATAGGTTACTGCAGCTTTGGAATAGATTAGTTATTTTGATGGATGACTCACTGACTGATTAGCCAATGAGATTGTTTTTTGGCATGGGCCTATAAGACTGGAGTGTACTATGTATTAAGAGGAAGCTCTTGCTCTCTGTTTCTGAGTGGGGAAAGAGAATCTCCATCAATCCAGCCTGGGGAAGGAAAGGTCTGATTTGATCCCTCTTAAATGAAGAATGTATTATTTGGAAGACAAGAGCTAGCATTAAAAAAACTATGATAAGACAGAAGTCATTAAGGAATCTAACTGATAATGTTCAGTTAAGCCTGATGGACCTTTTCAGTTTCAGACAAGGGATTGTAGGAGGCTCAGGTTTAGAGCTTGGATGAAAGGTAAAAGACTGAAAATTGAGGACACTCAGCGTTGAGGGTTTTAAGGATTAAAGCTCTAAGCAAAAAAATAGAGCCTTTGAGAAAAAGAGTTCACAACCTGAAGTTTTGGTTCCTCTAAAGAAGCCCAAAGGAAATTTTAATCCAACTTGATCCTTTCCCACCTCCCTCCCTTCATCTCAGTCAGACTGGGAAGAATGTCCTTGTCTATTGGAACCTCTGCCTAGGAGTCATTCTTACAATGGCTCACATGACTGATGCCAGGAACAACCACAACACTTGCCTTCAGGACTTGTGGACGGTTGTCACAGTTAATAGAATTACCACGCTTGTGTGCACTATGAGGTCTACGGTTCAAGCCTAAAACAGAATGGGCTAAACTAAGCTCAATATTTTTTTTTACTGTTCAGTTGTTTTTCCTTTCATTTTAACTGTCCGAAGGAATTTTCCATGCATTTGAACCGTTTTTTATACATAACATATGCACATTTTACAACTCAATTAAGCACAAACAAAGAAATAAAATCTACTCTATAAACAAAATGAGACTATGGTTCAATGTGATGGCTTTCAAAATAAAAAACAAACAATGCCCCATGACTTTACTGAAATTTTATAAACTTTTCTAAATTATAACACATTCTTTGTTATTTCTAGAAATTCCTGCCTTTTGAGTTGCTTCATCAATTGATATGATGATTTATATTTTTTACTTTAAAAAATGTTAACCTATACATTTGGAGGATGAGGATGAACCTATATGACATGGAAATATTCACACAGAATTCCTCTCTTGCATAGTCTTATACAAGTTATAACTTAATCACACATATATCAGATGGAAGAATATTTATTTTTAACTACTCCTGTGTTTGTACTCCATTGCTTCTCCACTGTCTTTTCCTTGTAGTGTTGGTTCTCTCCAGGAGCAATTTTAAGAGCTGTAGCTACCTATATCAGGGACTTCCTATTCCTCTGTCTCACCACAGCCATCACATTGAACTAATGTACACTAAACTGGGAAAAAAAAACCCAACATACACATTGCAAGAAGCTAGGGTAGAGTTTTTCATGAGGAAGACTAAAAATGTGGAACTAGTATTCACTACATATTAGTATTAACTTGAATGCCACTTTCTGTTCAGCAAGGAAATCCTTTTGTACAAATCTTTCCTTAAGGAAAGGACAGGATGCTCAGATACTCACAGGAGAAGAGCTCTTCATCAAGAGTCACAGTTTGTAAGGTTTTATATATCTCGCCTTGAAAATAAGAATGAAGGATGGGAAAAAAAACAAATGCTAGATCAGAAAGGTAAAAATGGTTTTCTCTCATGTAGTGAATATATATGGTTTTAAAATGTCTAAATTAGAGGCATTGTTTTCTTGAAAGTTAATTGTGGTACATCAAAGAATGCACATATGCATTTGTATGATAAATAGTATTCTTCTATTTACCCTTTTAATGACCACAGCATAAGTTTTATACTTACGAAGTTTCATAATATCCCTGGCTCCTCTGTGCTTATGTTAGCAAAACAAGACTGGGTTCAACTTCTATACACATCTTCCTTCCCTGATCTATAGATTATACACTAGAGTTTGTAGGAATGCTTTACTTCTGCATTTGCTTTGCCTTTCTGTGAAACATAACTTTTATGTCTAGTCTGTATGTATTTCCATGGATTTTACAGTTATTCAGTTCCTTCATGATAATTTTTTTTTAAGTATAAGTAATTTTAAAACCAGGTAATAGAGAACTTCCAGCAGGAGGCAATCCAAATGGCAAATAAGAAAGTATACCACAACTCACTTTTTATCTCAAGGGCTTAAAATTAGAAGCATACCATATGAGGAACAAAGAGTAGGTCCCCTGTTTCCTCTGTAGCTCATACCATACTGCTACTGTTTTAATGAGCTGCTTCTGTTGAGGTTGCCTGCTGCCATTATGACTAGGGAGCTACTGAAATCATGATTTTGTGATTTTCACAGAAACTACAATTTTGTGCATTTTTGGTAGGCTCTCTGAAAAAACCAAACAAAAAAAACTTACCAAAAATAAAATGCTGGCTCCCTCTGGGGAGCCAGCAGTCCTTGTGGTTGATGCATCCAGGTTGCACATTCAGTTCAGGGGAAGGAGGCTTCTGGCACAGCAAGATGGCTGCTAACCCTGACCCTCACCACTGATGGGCTGTGAGTGCTGTTCATCGTATGGCCCCACCCCTTGGCAGTGATGGGTGGGACTGCTTATGGACAGCCCTTGCAGCCCATCAGTTGTGAGAGATGGGATCACTGGGGCCTGTTGGCCAATCAGAGGCATGGAGGGGCCTGTCACACTCAAAATGGCCGCAAGCCTGGGCATTTGCCCATGAGATCAGCCAGCAGCCATCTCAAGTTTGGTAGACTCCTAATTATGAACAGTTTTATTCAGCTAAAACTACCCAGTCTCCCACCATAAGCAGGGCAAATTTACCAGGGACTGTTTATAGATGATAGGTGCTCAACCCCTGGTCTGCAGACAAGATCCAACTACTTGAGCCATGTTATCTAGACTGTAGGGCTCCCCACAGGTCTGGAAACTTGGCAGCAGAGGAGTGGTGCTCCCTGGGCCAGACAGCATGGCCCTGCACACTTCAGAACAATCAGGATAATGTGGGGGCAGTGTGGGGCCCAGCACCCGAACTTGGCATGTCAAGGCCCAGTGGCTCCTGGTGCACTCAACTGAGAGTGGGTAGCACAGGGCCTCAGGGCCCGATCTGGCACACAGGACCCAATCCCAGGGAGCTAGGCTGGGCAGAGGCAGCACAGGGCCCGGTTAGCTTGTGAACTGGGCCTACACTGCTCATTCAGCCCTCAGGGCTAAAACGTTTAGCACCACTGTTTTATACTCTATTTGGACTATGAGAAGTTGTGAACACTTAAGCCTTCAATAGAACTAGGTTGTGTCCTGCTTCATAATAGTTCTGACTACAGGTCATTCACGTCCTGTCCTCATCTTCTTTAACAGAAAGCATAGAGCCACAGTTTCTATAACCCCTCTTCTGTAGAAAACCTATATACAATATAGGGTATATTTATTTTCTTTTGTCACTCTTCCCTTTCCTGCCCTACTCCAGAGATTTTGTCATGCAAACAATGAAAGGATGATGTTTCTCCATGAAGCCTTGAGCATTGCAGCTGAATATTTAGCTTAACACCAGCCCAGGAAGTCAAATATATATCATATGTTAAATAAAATAATAGAATCATAGAAAATTAGGGTTGGAAGGAACCACGCGAGGTCATCTCCAACCCCTGCTAAAAGCAGGATCATCCCCAACTAGACGATCCCAGCCAAAGCTTTTCCTAGCCAGCTTTTGAAAACCTCCACCTCTTTGGGTAACTTGTTCCAGTGTTTTACTATCATCCTAGTTTGAATTTTTTTCCTAATATCTAACCTAAACTTCCTTTGCTGCAACTTGAGACCATTCCTCCTTATTCTGTCATCTGCCACCACTGAGAACAGTTTAGCTCAATCCTTTTTTGAACCCCACCCCGTTCAGGTAGTTGAAGGGTGCTATTAAATCCCACTCTTCTGCAGACTAAATAAGCCCACTTCCCTCAGCCTGTTCTCAGAAGTCATGTCCGCCAGCCCCCTCACTATTTTCGTTGCCCTCTGCTGGATTCTTTCCAGTTTGTCCATATACATTCTGTAGTGTAGAGTCATTAATAATTGAATAATGTTATCTTTACATAACCAAGTCAACCATGATTGTAAGTAGTTCATAGAAAATAAACTAAATTAACTGAAAAGGATTCCTAACTAGACTTCACTATTGTATTCCTGCACTTGCAAACTGTAGGGGTTACTGATCCACTGGTAAGGTTTGGTAGCCACTCACACCTATTCCCAGCTCTGGATGCAACACTGTCCAAAGTTCCTGTGCTGTCATAGGCTTCCTTTTCCTACAGATGTCCCTTCTTAACTTGCTGTCACATCTCACTCTTATCTTCAGACAGGCCTCTGAAAAGAGATAGAGTGTAGGCAGCACTGTATAGCCCCTTTCTGGTCTGAAATTTCACTGGGTCTCCCAGTATCCCACTTACTGCAATTTGCCTTTCTGCTTAGTGTCTTTTAAACCTTGTTCTTTGTCTCTGGACTCAGATTCACCTGATTAGTTCTCTATCTACCTTTTCCCTGTCCAACCCTCTTCTCTTCAACCCTCCCCTCCCAGCATGAACTTGACCTTCTTTACAACCTATTTGGCCTTGGTCAGTTTTACCCAAGGTTTACCTACAGTCATTTCCTTGGATCCATCTTTCTTTAAGCCAGTGTGGTGCTCTGCTCCCTGGTTGCATCCCTTCTAACCCTTACTGCTGGGGCCCTTCCCTTGTATTTCTGTAAGAGACCTGGCATCCGGACTGTCTTGTTTCTCTTAAAGGCTCCTGCCTCTTCTTCACAATAATAGGTAATAAAGGTGACCTGTTGCTGCATCTTCATCTGATTAACTGGATTCTATCTAGATAATTCCAGTATCCTGATGTAGAAGGAAACCAATGAAATAATACAATCAGAGCTGTCCCTTGGGTAGGGTGAATTGAGAGGACCGCCCTGGGCTCTGTACTTTGGGGGAACTCAAAGAGCTTGGCGGAGTGGCTGTGGCCCCTCCCACAAGGCCTGCCTGGAGCTGGCAGCTCAGCCCCATGCCACAGAAAAAGCATCCAGCCGCTCGACACTCCTGCTGCCGTGCGTCACTGGCTTCACTTCTGCTGAAGAGTGGCTCATCCAGGGCACGTGGGATCTGCTTGGCCCCAGGTGGCAATTTTCATTGGTATGGCCTTTGCAGGAGTCCCACAGCCCCACACAATGTTAAAGGGGCCACACACAGGCTGATTTGCCCTAAGGCCTATACCACTCTAGGGTCGGCTCTGAATGCAATTGGCTGTTAAAGCAACTCTGTTAGACTTTTCAGGTACCTGCAAAGAAATCTGTTGCAGTTATTTCAGCTTCTTCTAACTGCCAGACTATTATTGCTTACGGCATGGACACACCTACATTTGAAGCTATTTGAAAAGGGGGACATTTCTAAAGGAGAGCTGTTGATCAGGACTGTGCAGCAGCTGTTACATTTTCACATTTATCTTTGGATAAGCTGGGAATCATACAAACACTCCATCTTTTATGCAGTATGAAGCAGTTTTAACAGATGTGAACACATATTCAAATAAGCTGGGAGAATTGTCCCAGGTTTGTTCCCCTGGTAAACCTACCCAAGCTGCATGGGCAGACATTCGTATTCAGCATGAGTTTGGAGTGTGTGAATATGTGTTACTTTGCAACCCAGTGTGGGAATTATGAAGGCTGTGTGCTCTGCTCTTTGCTGGAGCAGCAGAGTCTAGCAAGCGACACACTGGGCATGTCTACATGTGCATTAATGCACCATAGTTATGACACATTTAGTACCTGTAATAACTGGTACCAACTGAATGCACAGTAATGGGCGCTACTGCACAGTGGTACAGCACACACCTTTTTAGTGATGCTATTTAGTAGACTATTTCTACTGTGCCTTGTGTTGGCTGGAAACAACAGGTACTGATAGACAATGACAATTTGAGCACATATGCCTCACCAACCAATTAAGAGGTGTTGAGCAGAAGCTAATGAGCACAATCTGAGCCTCCAGCACCTCAATACCTGGATTACATTGTGAGGGCACTAAATCAAAATTAGTGAATAACCTCTCAGACACAGATTAAAACTATAATGGTTTATTAAGCACAACAATGACAACCAGAAAACTACAAGACTTATTACACTATCTTTAAAAACAGCTTACTATTCTAGATATATACAAATTCCTATTATGTACACTATTATATACATATAATACTTATAGACATATGACAACAAAAGGGAAGGAAGGATGATAGTTACCTCAGGAGACTATGAGCTACTGCAACTGGGAGCAATATAAGACAAACCAGGACTATCCTAGAGTAATTTCCTGTCACAGCATCAGTGATGTGGTCCTAGGATGCAATAGTGCCAGTCAAACTCCTATCAGTGTCAGGTACCTTCTGACATACTGCAAACTACTTGTCAGGCATACAGTAAGTTCGAGCACTCATACAAACAGACCAGCACACCCCAAGCTCTCTTCCCTCAGCTCCTTCAAACCAGGCACACAAGCAGCTAAACAGACACAATATATTGTGCCCAGAGACTCAGGAGCCTTTTATATCAAGACTGCACATGGCACACTTGGTTTTGCATGACCCTCAGCAGCTGCTGCATACAGTCTGCTATTGTGCACATGGCACCCTAAATTTACAGCATGGCACCTCAGTAAAGGCTGCAGGGTCACAACACGGTCAGTTAAGTCATAAGTCTACATTAGCACGGCTTTTGCCATAACCTGCTAATGCTAAGTAGAATTAGTCTACTGCACATATAGCACCTCTTATAGATGTGCCTACTGTCTCCCTGGGAGGGAGAGGAAATGCTGGAGGACAATGTTCTTTTCTGAAACAAGCTATTGCATGTACAGACATTCACGCCCAGGAGAAACTCTCATGGGGTGTTTTAATCCTGGTTGTTCCCAGGTTGTATTTCTCCTAGTGTGGCCATTTTTACTGTGGGAGAAAATGCCTGAACATACGATGTACACTTGTGGTTTCTCCTAGGAGTGCAGCAACTTTCCCAGGAGAAACTGAATGTCTGTATGAGGCCAAATTTAGAGCTGTTTTGTTACATTTGTATCATTCTTGGCTTGTCCATATGCAACTATTAGAACATGAGAACTGCCAGACAGTTTAGGGTAAGAGTCTCTTCTCCCCTTCTGAAATGTTTTCAAATCTTTCTGTTTCCATACCCTTATGTTGTTTTCCATACCTTGTACAAGATGCTTGTGGACTCTGATTTTGAGCTTCAGAGGCCTCAGGTTTCTCTTCTTACAATATATCAGATTCTCTATAACGTTGACAGTAACAGGACACTGTTTAGCCTCCTTACATCTCAATCTGAGTGACTAGCATTCTTTACATGGCAAATTCTGTTTGCTTTATCAAGAGTTATTTCTGAGACTCCTTGTACTCTGTTTCTATGAGTTTTGTTTCATATTTCATTCATGATCTAATTACTTACTAGGGGCTCAGCACCCCAGAACAGCAAGATCTTAAGCCATACATTGTCCACAAAAATATTGTATTTTCACCTTCTTTTTGTATGCTTTGTTTGAAAGCCTATCACTCAATATTATGTAAGTGGTACTTCTCAAATTTCTGGTTCCACAGTTAGCTGCTTCTGACTTCATGAACAACTATTAAAAACATCAAGTGTTTCAAAACCAACTTTTGTCTGAAATAAGACTTTTTTTTGCTTTGTAGCTGGCAGCCATAACTTGCAGATACAGAGTGAAATGGTCTCTAAACCACCTCCTATTGTTCTCCAAAAGTTCAGAGAGTTTCAATTAGGTAGAGCTTTAACTGTTTTTCTTTTTAAGAAAACTTTTGAGGTCTGTGCCTCTGTTGGAATGGCCTCGAGCATGCCCTCTCTTCCTGCTCCTGCTCATATACTGTACACTAAGTAAAGCAACTCCAGCATGTCTTCCTGAGGTTATTCTTTAAACCTCAGGGCGTGTCCCAATGAGCACACACATGCAGGGGAGTGCATTTCCCAAGGGACATTCCCCAGAGACATATTTGTGCTGCTGCTATTTGTCCCTAGGCATGCCTCTGCACATGTGCTCCAGCATGTGCCAAAGTGAACTGGGTAGGTTAGGGGAGGCTGGGGCCACCACAGCCTTACCTGGGGTCCTGGGGACATCTCAGAGCAGTAACGGCACTGAGCTCTTTGCTCAGAGCCTGCCCAGAATCCAGAGTATGGCTCTGGCTGACCAGGTACCCTTTCTGGTAGCACACACTGCTGCCACATGTGCCCCAGCTTTTTAATTGGGGCGGGGGGGGGGTGACACCAGGATTTTGTGGTGTCAGAAAAACCTCCCATGCTGCAAATTAGTCATGCAGTGAACAGGTCATGCAGCACCTCAAGCAGCTTTGAAGCACCACAAATCACACATGTGCTCTCATCAGGATGTGCCCTTAGTCTCTGGAATGCTCCAGATTTGGAGCATATGAACAGGAATGGTTGGGTTTGCTGGTCTTGAGCCCAGCCAGGCCTCATGGTCACCATTGTTTAGACCAGTGATTCTCAACCAGCATGCTCTTACACCCTGGGCTATGCCTTGAGATCCTTTCAAGGGCACTGTGGGGTGCTGCACAACATTAGCATTGTTAGGGGTGCAAATATAATTCACAAGATAAACTGTTACCTGAATAGAGGTAAACTTGCATATTGACTACTGACTGAGGAGCCAGGAACCAGGTCTACAGCCAAAACTTTTATTGCTTACACTTCAAAACACAAAAACAAATAGGGTGCCTATACACATGCTTGGGAAATGGGGAGTGGAGAGCATTTTAATTAGAGAAGTTCCTGGAGAGCCACTCCAATTAAAATGCCACAGCATCACTTGTACTAAGCCCCCTACACATTTAAAAATGGCCACAGGATGCTTTAACTAAAGCTCATTTGACAAGCTTTAGTTAAAGTGCCTTGGCAGCCATTTTTAAACCCACAGGGCACATTCAGATGAGCACTCACATGCCTCTTGCAGCATCTCAAACCAGTTTGAGATGCTGAAAGGGCATGCTGTGTATGAAAAGATTTGCAGCACAGGCTCAAGATTTGATACCTGAAAATCCAGATGTACATGCATAGGCATCCACAGTTATCCCAAAGTCCATCTGGCTACCTGTGAAAGTACAACATTGATTCCTATCTATACAGGCTGTTCAGACTTGAGGAGGAGAGATGAAGGTGGCGTGCAGATTGACAGCAGGTCTTCTAAGTTCTCCAACTTTCACTCCAGCCCATACCATATATATATATATGTGGTTTAATAGTCTAGTAAATGTTTTCTGATTGGTTTTATTTCATGGATTTCATAGACATCAGAGCTGGAAGGGACCTCGAGAGATCATCGAGTCCAGCCCCCTGCCCAAAGGTCAGGAAGTCAGCTGGGATCATAGGATTCCAGCAAGATAAGCATCCAATTTACTCTTGAAGGTGTTCAATGTAGGTACTTGAACCACCTCCGCTGGCAGACTGTTCCAGACCTTGGGGGCTCAGACAGTAAAGAAATTCTTCCTTATGTCCAGCCTGAAGTGGTCTTGCAGGAGTTTGCGACCGTTCGACCTAGTCATCCCTTGGGGCCCTCTGGTGAACAAACGTTCCCCCAGATTTAAATTTATTTGTTTCATTTAGACTTTTAGAAATGGAATTTTGTTGTGGATGTAATTTATGTCAGTTGGTATTTATATTCCTCTGAAAATTACCCTTCTTGAAGAAAAGATTGCTTGTCTCATTCCTCTGCCATCATGGGCTACTGCTTGCCATCATCCTATTTTTGTCTTCCCCAAAATTCACAGTCTTCCATAAACACAGTCACTTTGATTTTACAATTTAGCTAAAAAAATAAAATTATATTATAGCAAATATATCTAATACATTTGGTTACATCAACTATTATGAGCTAAAGTATATTTGGATTATTTATTTCATGGTCTTCCCTTAACATTTCTCTTTTTATGTGTTCCCTTAACCTGTGCTCTGCTTAATTGGCTTTCATTACTGTTTTAGTGTCAGGAACCCTAACAAGCAGTTGAACCTCAGCTAACTGCCATAGCTGCTCAGAGCTGTGACTGATACTCCTACTGCCACTAAGGTTTTCAGCTGGCCATTGGTAAGGCTTCCTGATTGGCTGCTGGGGGAGCAGCCCATCAATTTACTTCTAGATATGCTAACAGGTTTCAGGACAGTGAATCTCAATTACATCATCATTCTTTGCTTGGACTAGGACCTCCAATTCCTCCTGTTTCTTCCTCATAGCTTTCACTTTAGTGTATAAACTTTTCAAGTATCTGTCTGTTCAATTCTCCCACTGAGAAGACAGTGGGACCTCCCCCTTGAAGGTCTGCTATGGTAAGCCTGACTGTATCTGTGCTATCCAGTATCTTGGCTTCCTGGTTCCTGACCCTACTTGCTCTTAATTTTACCCCACAGCTGATCATTTGATTACTGACTCCTAAGCTTCAACTCAGCTTGTTACTTGGACCCTGCTCCTGGATGTTCCCTTAGATCTGATAACCTGGTATCTGACTCCGGACAGCAGACTTTGGGACATTCTGTTTAGTTACACTTTTGCAGTTTGGCCCAGACCCCTTGAAAATGGCCATGGCTGGCACCAAAACTCAAAGATTTCACACAAGAATCCATCATGTTAAAAACATTCTGATTTGTTGTGATCTTTTTGAATCCTTTGCAACAAACAGAAAAATTGCCTTAGTTTTCTGTAGGAAAAAAAGAGTGAAAACTAAGAGCTGGCATTTTTTGAGGGGTGCCTTGATTATTTGGAGTGTGCCTTGAGTATAAGATGAATTGTTGGAAAGAGATGCAGTCTCCTGATAAAGAGAAGACAGAGTATCTTCACATACAGACTTGCAAGTCTAGTGAGGAAAGTTTAATACTAGTTTTGCCAGGGAATGGAGAAAAAAGCCCAGAGTTAAGTAAGGAGCCTAGAGACCTGGATAAAATATATCAAAGGGAACCAATAATGGAAATATTAGCAGCCTTCTCAGTGGGACAACTGAACAGACAGAAAAGTTTATACACTAAAGTGAAAGCTGTGAGGAAGAAACAGGAGGAATTGGAGGTCCTAGTCCAAGCAAAGAATGATGATGTAATTGAGATTATGGAGACATGGTGGGATAGTTCACATGACTAGAGTTTGGTTATAGATGCGTATAGCTTGTTCAGGAAAGATAGGCAGGGAAAAAAAGGAGGCATTGCTCTAAATATATGTGTTTGGAGGTACAAAGTATAAGGTAAGCCTGTTGAAAGCCTCTGAGTAAAGGTCAGAGGGCAGGATAGCTAGGGGGATGTCATAGTGAGCATCTGCTAGAGGCCTCCAAGCCAAAAGAAGGAGGTGGATGAGGCCTTTTTTAAACAAGCAATGGAAGTTCACAATCACAGGATTTTGTTCTCATGAGGGACTTTAATTATCAGAATATCTGCTAAAGAGGAAACACAGCAGTGCAGATGCAGTCCAACAAGTTCCTGGGGGATAACTTTGATTTGGATAATAGAGGCCAATAAGAGGGAAAGCTCTTCCTGATTTACAGCTCACAACAAGGGAAGAATTCGTTGAGAATGTGAAGGTGGGAGGCAACTCCAGTGACAGTGACCAAGACATAATAGAGATAAAGATCCTAAAAGGAGGAAGAAAGAACAGCTTCAGAATAAGGATACTGAATTTCAGAAAAGCAGATTAATTTCAGTGCAGATGAACATGATCTTGTGTTGTATAAGTCACTGATGTGTGAATATTTTGAATTGTTTATTTCCACTCAGATAAAGTTATCTGGAAACCTAGGTCATTCCACTTCAGTAATAAATATTCTGTATCGGATTTGTTACATGACATTATATATTCACAGAGGCACAGGATAGGGAAGATAAGCAGGTATCAAGCCCAATAATGTATATATCTGGAGTGTTTGATGTAACTAAAGCATCACGTCTAAATACTTGTTAAAATTACATATTGCTATTCAATTGTTTTTAAAAGGTCACGTTCATCATATAACTCAGAAAAGAATTTAATTCAAGTTCCTAGTACAGGCTGTTCTGCATGCCCAGTACTCTTATCCATCTATTTTTCCACATCCGTTTGTGGGACACATAATTCAAAAAGGGATTGACCCAAATACAAGCCTTTCAATGTACCAAAGAATGAAACTTCAGTAATTTTGCCATTTTTTTCCCTACAGGTTGCAAAAATAGTAGGAATTAGAAGGCTGGAAAGATGCTGACAAGAAAAGCCTATAATGATTGATAATGGAAGGGGAAACACAAGTGCCTATTCAATTTCCACCTATACAGGATCCAACCAATATCAGCCATGTATCACTCATGCAGTACATAACCTGACATACTAAGAAGGTATTGTAAAAACATGGAAGGGTTGGAAAATGTAAGCCAACCATTTCAATTGGCATCTTTCTGATGAAAGTCAAGCCCTTTTATTTTCTCCCCACAGAAACTTATTGAACATTCAATTGATTTGAACAAAATAGGATTGGGGGATTACAGTGTGTAGGTTACTTATTAAGTAGTTGGGAAAGCAGGACATTCTTAAAAAAAACCCCAAAAACCATTAACAAGGCTACAAAAGGATATTGCCAAACTGCTTAATTTGTTTAGAACATACAATATAAAATTGAGAAACTTCTGAAAGTTTTGACAGACAATAGCATTAATATTCTTGGATATTTTAATACAAAAAAAAGTTACATGTTTTGATTTCCATTGAAACTGCCATTTACAGAACATATGTTTTTAATATATTTATTTAGTCCTAGTAACTCAGATTTATTCCAATTAATATTATAACCAGATAGATTTCTTTTGAGGCCAGAACTAAAGGGCTAATGAGCAACTTATAGCAAAAAAGGATCTGCTTTTTGAAAGTATCTGGTAAAAGCACATAATAAATATTGGCTAAGACAAAACTTGCAAAACTGTTTCCCGCAGACGCATCCTGTCTGTCTGGAGTATAACTGTAACGTTATATCTAACTGTTCGTACCGATCATAAGACTAACATAAGACTAACATAAATTTCAAAAAGCAGAACTAAAAATAAAACTGCAAACTTAGCTGATTTAATAAATTTTTGCTTAAAGGTCAGTAAGATTGACAAACCTAACCATGAAGTATAATTGACACTTTTCAAAAAAATTCCAAGTGGGTTGAACTTAGATGGGGAAAAATGCTAATCTCAGACCCCAAAGTAATGTGGTGTGATTTGCTTCTTGGGTAAACCCACGCTTAGGCAGTAACCTATTATAATAATTTCTAACACCTTTTAACCCCATAGGGTAGCAGCTGTAGGGTAAGATTGTGAGTGACTCTAAAGCCAACAGATTAACATAGGACAGAATATAAAGGAACACACACATCAGGTGATCAGTAGGAAGGACAGAACAGAATGGTCATTGCTGTTCTAAGCCCAGACTCCAGACTCCCAGCGTGAGCGAGGACCAGATCCTGGCTAAGGGACCTTCCCCGGTGCTCCCTCCATCAGCGTGGATCAGGGATGCCTGACTTCACTGTATCAACTTGACGTACCTGGCACTGAGGAACTATTGATAAGTTGCTAACCAAGTGGGAACTTTTTGTCAATTTGTCTGTTTGTTTTTATTATCACCGTCAATTTTTAACTTTTATTGTTATGTTTTCTATTAGCTTAACCTTTTTATTAACTGTTATATGTGTAAACTATAATTTGCTGCTTAAACATATTTTTGTTGCTATTTTGCTGTTATAAGTAAAATTTATTTTTACTGTTATAAGTGAAACTTGTCTTTGCTTCACTCCCAACTCCACCTCCTCAATCCCTAACCAAACAGCCCAGTGGCTGATACAGTTGCAGCACCCAGTCAGCCTGCAACTAAATTAAAACACTCACAATGCCCAGCTGGCCTGTGACAATTTCTAAAACTGTTGATTAATGTAAAAGGACAAGAACTGATGTCTTAGGCTGTGACAGAAATAATAGTGCATCACCTGCATACAAAATGATCTTGTATTCATTATCTTCTACCTTAATAATTCTTACATCATCCTTATTCCTTATAGGTGTAACCAATGGTTCCAGTATTAAATCAGAGACAAGTGAGGGAATAGTAGGCAACCTTGTTGAATCCTTCTTTGCAAGCAAAATGGATCAACTAACATATTAGTGGTCACAACTCTTGAGGTGGGATTTGTATATAACAGCTGTATCCATATGAGGAATTCTTCTCCAAATCACAACCTTTTGTAATACAGTAAACAGTACTTCCAAACAACACAAACAAAGGATTTCTTTGAATCAAGTGCTAAAGGAGACATAGGGTCTTTGGCATTTTTTACTGCTGCTACTATAGTATTGATTTTATTATAAGATGACCCTGAATATAAGATGACACCCCAATATTAGATTCTATATATAGAAAATTTATACATCTGTTATAATTGTCCAGGTATAGAAACGTGTCATCATCAGCAATCCTTCACGGTCAAAGATGATCACTCCCACAGGTCAAGTAAAGGGTAGTAAGTATAGAAACTTGTTTTAATCCCTACCACACCACTGCTATAGCAGGCAAATCAATGGGGGTAGGGGCGTGAGAATATAGGTGGCCCTCTGCCCCACCCACTTCTTGCCCCTATAGCTTTCTTGCCCCACCCCCCCCACCACCTGCACTCCCTCTTCTCCTGCTCTCCCTGAGTCTCTGCCTCTTTCACCCTCTTCTCTTCCCAGTCTCTGCTTCTCCCTCCCCCTTTATTGTTAGATACTTCTCTGGGTGCTCTATCCTAGACCACAGCATATGGAAGCTCAGTAGCTGTGGCAGGCAATGCAGCAGTGTGGGTGTTACTGATTAGCTGGGCAAGGGAAGGAGTTTCTATGTGCTCCATGACTGGGAGAAACCCCAGTCCAAGTCTGAGCTGAGTTGTGCCTGACAGTAAGGGAGAGGGAAAGGGGTGGCCAGGGAAACAGAATCTGCACAGGGGAAGTGAGGAGTGGGGGGACAGGAGGCTGCTGTGGGTCTGACTCTAGTTCCAACCTGAGCTCAGGGCCAGAGTCATAGCCACAGCAGCCACTTGTTCCTCACTCCACTTTGTACATGAATATAAGATAAGGAGCTTTTTTTCCTTAAGGCTGATGTTTGGGAGAGGGGAGGGGTGGACCTCATTTATATTCAAGTAAATACAGAACATCAGTAACCCAATATAAATGTTGTGAACTATACTTTTCTGTGTGATAAATTGTACTTGCTTTTTTCTTAGGGAAGACTTTTTTTCCAATCTGTGATAAAGTTTTAGCTAGGATTTTGGTATCTAGATGAATGAAAGACATTGGTCTGTAGTTAGAAAAAATCAGAAAATCCTTTTGTAGTTTAGGAATTAGAGAAATCATAGTGCTGTTTTAAAGTTCTTAAGATATTTTCATCCTATATTTTTGCACAGAAATTCATTTTCCAGTGCTAAAGATTTGTAGCTGGCTTTATTTTATTTTTTTACTAGCAAGTGGATATGAAGGGATTTTTTTCAAAGATTTTAAAAAGCAATTAAGGGTTTTGGTTTTTTAAAATAAATCTAATTGGATAAACCTCATTGGGACCTAAACTTTGTTCTTCATTGCACCTTATTTGGATCTAGGCTTTGTTCTTCATTATAATTTTTTCATATGTTTAAACAAATAGCAAATAGGGCTTATTTGTAATATTTGCTTAATGGAAAAAAACTGATAGCATAAAGCGTCCAATAAAAACACTCTGGACTGTAAAATAAATTATTAGAGCCAGATCCTTATCGGGATATCAGGAAAGCTCCACTGAAATCAATAGAACTGCCACAATTTGATAGTTTTTGAAAATCCTTAAATGAAAAAGTTTCCAAACAGAATGTAAAGTCAGCTTTTTTTAGAATCTTATAGCAATAAAGTTGCAGACTTATTTGGAATGATGAACAGATTTTTTAATACTATTAAGTTAACAAGAATAACTTTTACATAATTATCATCACCAAGAAAATTATGGTATAATCTCATGCATTGATTTTAACAGGCATTATAAAATAACATTTATCAACAAATGCTCATAGAAGTATCACAAAAAGCATTCTTTCTAATTGGGCCACTAAAACCAGAAAAGTCTACCTTTGCATCAGGTAACCTTTGTAAAAGGCCATGCTTTTATTTTTTTCTCTCCATTTATATTGCATGTAAAGCAAACTCCATCTTACTTTTTAAAGACTAAAGCACAAACAAATGTAAAAGGTTGTACGTCATTTATCGTATTGAGAAAGCTCATTGTTTGCAGTTTCTTTACTTAAAAGGGCCGTTCCCCAGTGAATCCTTGAAGTGAGAGATAACAAAATGAAATAATGTGCTTCACCTAAGTGAAGATAGAATGAACAATTGTCAATCTGGAATATTTTCCCTTGACAGGCTGGGTAACTTGGGACTTTGCTTGAAGTAATTCTGGTACAAAAATTTAGAAGAAAATGTTTAACTTCAAGTAGTCAAAGCAAAGAAGTTATTGTATTAGGCATAAACAGAATGAACAGAGCTAAATTCTAAAGCTTTATTTCATGCTTGATTTTATTTTAGGTCAACCCTTTTTAAAGAACAATTAAAATAGACTAAAGTGAATGGGATTTCTTGAAATCTCTCGAACATGTAAGGAAATATTTTTCACACATTGCATGGATGATAAGCTTACTAAACATAGTCAGCTGAGGTATTAGATGTAAATACCTATTCATGGGCCCAATCCCATAAAACATTTAGGCTAGGGACAGACATTCAAAAAGCCTCAGCCTGAATCGATTCACTCTTTGCAGGTTAGTCTATTTTGCACAGCTTAAACTGGTTAATAACTGGACAGACATCCTCTGTTAAATCAAGAAATCAAGCACATGCTGGCAGTGGCTCAAGCCAGAAGCCGGGGGGCACTAGAGCATGGCTTCCAGCTACTGCCAAAGGGGAGGGAAGAGAGAGTCCTCCAAGGCTCTCACCTGTCCTTGTTGCAATGGAAGGGGCATGGCCAGGCTCTCTCATACAACAGGGAACAATGAAAATCTTCCCTTAATCTAAGATATAACGCAGTAAAACACAGAGAAGATAAATTTACTAGAAATGGAATGCTGATGGAATTGTTTCTTAGCTCATGATTGTAGAACCAGAATTTTCACAAGGGTGGTTTTGATGCATTCAGTATATTTGCATTTGGGTAGTTTTCCATTTGTCTGAGTGGGTTAAAATCCTACTTTTTAACTGCCAAAAGCATTGTCATGCTCTCCTAGTTACACTGGTTTGAAACTTTGCTTTATCTCATTCAGGCAAAGGATATGAATCCAGGTTTTTCACAACAAAGATGAGTGCCCAGACTCTATACAGGCAACTTCTTATCCATTTTCCAAACCAATTAATATTTAGTTAATGGAACAGCTCCAAAGGAGATACTGAGAAAACCTCACCTGCTGAAGGGTGAGTTTACTGAGACATAGGAGCCCACAACGAAAAAAAGTACAGTTACTTAAATGGGGACTTTACTGTCCAGGGACGTGCTCCAACCACTATTGTATTGGCTATTTTGGATTGGATGCCTTCCTATTTTGTTTTTTGGGGGGCAAGGGATAGAGGGGGAACTTAACATAGAAAGGTTTGATTTTGTTCTGATTTGGTAATGCTTTTTAACTCCTGAAGAATTTTGTGGGAAGAGAAAATAATTCCCACTTGGATATAATGTATAATGTATAACTGAGAAAGCATTACCTGATGATGTATTGTTTCTGGTTGTTGAGTGAAGTTGCTGCAAAAGATTAGTGCTAGGAATTCTTGGAAAATATATATTTTTCTGTGTGTAAACTTGAGATTAAAAAAGCAAACATTGTCCAGAGCTATTTTGACTATTTGAGTATTCTCAATAGCCATAAACAAATCATATCCAGTAGTTGCATAGTACTAATTTCGATGTTGCCATTAGGGGCAAGGAGCACTGGACCAAAGGTATAAGAACCATTTTGTTTCTTTTCTGAGTTCATGCATGTGGCAAGATGAAACCAGGACTATGCCCCATAATGGAAAGGGGAAGACACAATGGAAAAGAAGATCTAGTTCTGTTTCCTCCCTTCACCCCTGCAGAGTAACTAGGTACATGAAGATGGAGAAGTAAATTGTGCCACGAAGAGTGTTTGAACAATTTGCAAAGGGGTGCATCTACACTTGCAATTACAGTGCATGAATAAAGTGTGGAGCATGTTGCTGTGGAGTTTATTGTTTCTGGATGCACCGTTTGAACTGGGAACATGGAGCTGAAGCAGAGCAGCCAGATGCACCAGAGGGAGTTCTGGGTAATGCTTAATCTATGGACTAGTAGTTGCAGGACTGTACGATGAAGTGAGAGGTTCAAATCCAGTTGAGGGGAAGGGTCAAGAATCTAAGTCTCTCCTTTTTGTGGGGGCTAAAACTGGGAAGCACCCTCCTCCTCCTCACACCTACTAGTCACGCATTTTTAAACCTTAGACTCTGGTACACTTTTAGGACAGATGTACATACACAGGTGCCTAGTCAACATATAGTTTGCCACACTGTTTACATGTGCACAGCTACCAGCATCACCATAATGAGTGTGGGGTGAGTGGGGTTCTAGCCCCAGGCCCAGATTATAAGGGAACAGCAAAATCCCCCACGCCCCATCAGGAGTCTTTGCCATGGCAGGGACAGCTGCACCAAACAGAGTATTTTGGCGAAAGAGAATGAGCATGGCACACAAGATGGCACTCCTCCCCAGCACAGGGAGACCTTTCCCAGAACAGGCACAGCATTGCTTCCAATATGTATGTATGTCAGTCAGTCAATATGTGCGTAATCACCAAGCCATGCAATAGCATCATCAGTGGCCATGTGCTGTTCCTGTAGTCCACTGCTGAATTTAGCAGGCAGTCATTGACAATATGCAACCTGGTGTGTGTTTTGCCACAGATACAATCTAGGTTGTCAGAAAGACCCCAGTAGTGGAAGCTGGCCATGCACAGACCTTACTCTGTCTGGAAACTATTCAGTAAGGCCCACTGATGGCGCAGCAGGTTGAAGCCAGGTGGGCAGATTGTAGGATCTGTGATAAGGAACTTGTTTGGTGATGTTGACATCCATTCCTCATACCAGAGGGTCTCCACCATGTGGTTCTGTGTAGCAGTGTGGACCACAGTGGGTGTCATGATGGTACATATGCAGCAGGGACATTTAAGAAATCATTGTACAGTGGGAGGCTTGGATTGGCATAGATCTTCTTTAGTAGCTTGCTAGTAAGTATGTAGTGGCTGCTGTCACTGTAGCAGTAGCCCAGGTGACTAAGACTTTCCCTTACCCATGATGCCACCCCTCCACACCATGGTCAGCATGCTGTCATCACCCCCCCAACTCTGACTTTGGCACTAACTGAGCTTGCCACACCTCTGACACTTAGACATCCACACTACCAAGGAAATACAATCATGACCTGAATGTAAGTGGCACTTCCGGAATTTACATGGTTAAACAATTCCATTTAGACAAACAAAGGGGAAAAATAATTCAACTCAATTTCAGATGTGTACATTTATATAAGCAGTAGGTCTGCAAATTCCTGTTAACTAGAAAGGGCTTTGGATCAGGCCACACTAGACTGACTTCCACTGAAGTAGTCAAAAATATGCGTATGAGTAAGAATTGTACGGTTTGGTCCTTTTTCTTAAGATATAATATCCAAGTTAGTGTCTAATCGTTTCAATTGTTCTCTGTATCAATTTGTATTACGGTATAAAACTTCGCATGGAAAACAGAATTAAAGAGATGAATAGATGTAAGACTCATTATAAGAAATCCATCACTGCCACTTTGGTTTCTGGTTTGAATATATTTTTTTCTTGTCTCCTCTACTTTTCTCCATTTTTGCTTTGTTTTACACACCCCTCCAAATCATTTATTAACCTTCCTCTTTCTTTGAGTCTGTATCTGGTGTCTCCTACCTTTATTTTCATTTCCTTTTCTATACCTTTCCCCCTTTTATGCCTCGACTGCTCTGTGCCAACATTTCCTGTACTTGAAACTATCATGACCAAGCACTGCGACTGCAGGGAAGCAAGACACAGATTTTTCTGCTTAAGGCTTCCGGGACATGGTGTCAGGAAGAACTGTGAAAGTCGTTAAACACTATTCAAGCCAAAAAAAAATCATTATTGCAAGATGTAGTGTGAAGCTCAAGTTTTAAAACAGGTCTGAGAAACCAAGTCTTGTACCATTAAATATCAGTGCTTCATAAAGCTTAAACTTGGTATTCATGCATATTTGGCTTAGCCAGAGCTTTGTTATTTTCACCTTCAGGCTATTTGCAACACTGGGCTATTCAAAGGGAACTCCTTATAGTGTAAGACTGGTTTTAAAACCGCATTTAGGAAAAATAATGGTATATTCATAGCATTTCAGAATTGTTTCAGTCAAATAGCCTAGAAAATATTAACCATTGATGTATGTGTTGCATACTAACGGTGCGAATATGCCTTCACAGGAGTCAGTTTAGGGTTAGAAGCCACCTTAGTCTTACCTTAAGCTGCCTGAATCAAAACTGGCAGCAGTGCGTGCAGGCATGCACTGCTGCTGGAAGCATCATGGGCAGTCATGGAAGTAATTCAGGGTTATGGAGGAGGGGGCTGGTGGAATTGGAGGTTCGTAGCTCCATGGAGGGAGTGGCGGGTTATCTAGTCCCGGGGGGAGGGGGAGAGGGACAGTTAGTTAGGTTACTGGTAAAAGTAGCCTGGTCAGAGCTGTGGAGTTCAAACAGCACAGCCCCAAGGCTGGAATGAATGGCTGGTCTTTCCCAGCACTGGGACTCTGCTGTAAACACATACAGGCATTCACTAGATCAGGTTAACCCACCTGAGATCAAGTGAAGTAGCTTTGTATCAGGCATGCCGTTTTTCAGTTCATTTAAGCCCTATGAACTCTGGCATGCCCAGTCATTTAGATTGACTTAACCTTGGTTAGATCAATATAAATACAATACTTGTACATACCCTAATCAAAAATATCATTTTTGAAAAACAGGTGGTAGATTATTTTACGCAAACCTATATAAATTAACAAGACTGGAAGATATATACCATTTTCCCCAATGTCTCTATGATTTTCAGCAACATTTGGTCTTCTCAAATATCATCATCTCTTGAGATTCTGTGAATTCAGTCTGCCCAGGTTAAGTACCTTTGCTTCTATGAATTGCACTGAAATCTCCAGTTTTTATGTTGCTACTATCCTATTATGCAGTATTATTGTTTATCAAGAACCTAGTATTTAGAAGGGTTTTTTCCATGTTGTGGCTGACTGCTATAATTGTTTGATGGGGTAACTAATATCATTTGGCTGATGGAATTCAGACAGAAGTCTAAGTACAGTATTATCAAAGCAACACATGGTGGCCTAATTCTGCTTTCATCAAAGTCAATGTTTACAATTCCCATTCGCATCAGTGAAAATAGTGTTAAGGCACTGTCAATTCATTTTGAAAATCCCACAGTAAATAACATTACTTTTCTTTAATTTGTTGGCCACATTTTTTAGTCCAACCTAAACATTTAATATCAAAGAGTAAAACTTTTGATACTGTTATAAAGACTTTACATTTAAATTATATGAATAACAATTGGCAAGTTCCTTAATTAGTTAGCCTCAGTCTGCAAACGCATGTTCGATACTTATGAGTTCTATGAACCATTTTCTGTGGAATTCATCAGATGCTCTGTTTGAGTACATCAGCACATGAATATGTCCACTGTTATGCTTTCCTACCCTTATTTTTCTAGATCCATTTGGCAGAGTCAAAATTAAGCTCGTTTTGAACCTTCTCTGACAATCTGTAATTTTGTGTAACTCATATTGAGCCCACTGCCGTTGTGCTTCAGGTATTTTAATAAAACATGCTTCATATGTTTCCTAAGGAGGTCTGTGTTTTAATTTGAATTAATAACTCCTCTCAGCTACAAATTTTCTAAAACCTAGCATGTCTTTGGTTGGCTAAAATTTGATCAAACAGTGGCATCCAGTGGGGAGACTAGATGTATATTCCCAAAGGTGTCACTGTCTATATAGCTCAGCTATTCTCCTTCTGTCAAGGTAAGAATGCTGGTAGAGTAACAGACAATTTTTGACACAGAAATATATTTTTACTTATAATAAGCACCAGCTGTAACTTCTTTGTTGACATGTTTAAATCTTTGCAGCTCCACCTGTGTTAAGACCCTTCTCTAGCCATGCTTACGTTAGTTTTTGCTAGACCACTTTCATTTCACGATACCACAGTTTGAATCATTATCACTTTCTGACAGTTGCTGCTTCCATTCCTATCATCTCTGAACAAAAGCCACAGTATTCAATACAATCCACTCATGTGTTGATGAGAAATACAGGTGATTAACACCCTTGAAACCCGATTTATTGTGGATTGAATGTACATGCATACATTATGCTTCACTTCAGACAGATCCAGTCACGTTAAAGATTAGCTGTATGCACAAATAGTTCTTTTTTGAGAGTTTAGCGAACAGTATAATCTGGAATTCTCCAGCTGATAAGAGAGCTAATGATAATCAAACATTAGTGCTTGATGAAGATTTATCTCTGTAACCTCAGATACCGCAAAACATACTTTAGGTATATATTTCCAAAAGGCTTTAGTAGTGTAAATGCCAGAAAAAACAGCCATACCTAGTAAGTTAGTATTTATCCAACCACAACACAGTGTGTGTGTGTGTGTGTGTGTGTGTGTGTGTAATTGGATAAATGCAAAGTATATATAAAATTAAGTAAAATAACTTATCAAAGCCAATCATTCCTGCTATATCTAAACACATCATACAGCAGACACTTTGTAGTTTTCTTCTCACACTAATAGGGATAGTAACCACAACACCCTACACAATTCATATATGTTAGTAGGGTTACTGTGTTTATGTAACTTGGATTTCTTAGGGTGATATCTTTTATTGGACTAACTATGTAGTTGTGATAAAGTTAGAGAACTATATAGCTGGGATGAAATAAAACCAAAGGAAGATCCCAATAGTTGGTCCAATAAAAGATATAAATTTAAGAAACCCTTGCTTGTGTTCACAATTTCTGGACCATCACAACAACAACATTGCTTACAGTACTATTCATGTAATTTGCACATTTCTAAACACTGCCTTGCCTCTATGTCTCTTTGTACATAAGCTTCTTTAGGCCGGTGTGAAGAATCCCTCTGTGCAGAATGCCATTCTGCTTTCAGGAAAAAAATGTTTAAACGAACCAGCTGACTGAAGAAAGCTTTCTGTTAGGAACTGTCAACCTAACAGCGTGCCTGAGATACACCCAAATGCACTCTCCGGGATGGAAATCTATTTGTCGGCTCTGTGCAGGCCAGGTGGGCTAGGTATTGTCATTATATCTATGATAATAAACTCCATTGGAAGGGGTTGGACTCGCTTTTTCTCAGCTTTATTCTAGCAGTTTCCCCTTTCAGAATGTCCCATTTCTTAAACTTATATTATTCAGTTAAAAAGAATGTCAGTTTATGCTATATACTGCATTCAAATATATCATTGTTTTGCTGAAATGGTTTTGATATAGTTTTCTGTTAGCTCTTGACATACTTTCCACTAAGAGCTGAAACACCATTTTTTCCTTATTGTTCTAATAACGTAATCCTCTTACAGGGATATCTACAGAACTCATGGACAAATCCACTGTACTTATTGTATCAGAAAGGGTGAAATCAGACTTGGTCATTCTGGCATTTTACTGCAGCTAAGCAGAACAAGGAGACATGCAGTCAATATTTTTTGTATTGCTCAGCAATTACAATTGCCCTCTGAAGGAGAAGGAAATGGCTAAGGAATTAGTGAAAGTGTACTTACATAATATTTTGTCTCCCATTTGTTAAATCTGTTCAATAGGAGAATTTCTTCGAAGATTATAATCAATAATAGAATATATGAAGGTAGTCATGCAGATATTATATTATGAAAATATTAAGATTGATCTAAATAGTGTATACTGTATTTCCATTATATCCAGCACATGTTGTACTTTCAACATACATAGAGACAGACATTTTTTTAGTCACACTTCTTACAAGTGTGTGTCCCAGATATGCCTCTTCCAAATTAAGATGGGAAAGAATGACATGGATTGATCTATGTAACGTGATAAGAGGAGCAGACATCAGCTGGAAGTGCATGCATAAGAAAAGCAGGTGAACAAAGAAAGTTTCTAAAACCTTCAAATTATACGCTTATCTCCTTGATGATATTAAAAGATTAATTGAGGTTTTCAGGGCATTTGGGCAATTACATGAAATGTTCTGCAATAGTCCTCAGCAGAGTTAAGGAGGTTCTCAGAGTTTTCACCTAAGAGACAAAGAATATAAAAGGAAGTTAATATAGAAAAGATAACTATTTTGCTAATGCTACAATAAAAACCTTTGGTCCCTTAACATATAAATATTCACAAGTCCTACTTTGCTAATGTTAAGAAATTATCACTAAGCTTCCTGTGTTACTAAGGTCAAGATATCATTGGAACATCCTATAGCCAGAAGGGTAAATAGTAAAAATAAAGGCAAGTGAGGGTCTTAGTTGGGCAAGGGGAAATTCAGTCTGGAAACATTCTGGTTTTAACATTGGTGTAAACATTCAAGGACAAATCCAAACAACACTGTTTTAGAATTAAAGGCTATTTCCTATTCTGTGGTAGGTGTTTAAATGACATATACATACCTAACTAACCGTGGTTTTTGGCACCTATGTACAGTTTAGGATTCTGTTTCCCCACTTTAGGGGAATAGAACTGCCCTGTGTGTATACCCAGCAGAGGAGGAACAGGGGCTTCTCACCTTTTAGCTGAGTAAGTACAATGGTTATAGCACTTGCTCAAGGAGAGGTTCTAGATTTCCCTCACCAAGATGGGGTTTGGCCCTGCATCTCCTGTTTCCAAGAAAAATGCTCTAACCCCTAGGCTAGGAGTCAGGCACAGTCCAGACCCCTCTCCAGTCCTTCTCTTGAAGTTGGTCCTGTGGGCAGCCAAGAAAAGAAATACTACATGGCCAGGAGGAGGAGTCCATGCCAGAGGGCATGTGTTTAGTGAAATAGATCTTCCGCTGAAAAGGAGGGCATCCTAGATTTTCTAACCTTGGCCTGTTTCCCAGTACTATTCATTTTTTCCAATACAAAGTGCAGTGAGTCAGTTTAAAGAGAAGGAGTAGATAAGAAGTAGCAGTATGTCTATCTTATTGGGATCTAACTGAGAAAACTTTCTGAACCTTTAGGAGGATGGAATTTACAAGGCATTCCTCTTTTTGTGAAGACCCCCCCCCCCTTCATTATCATTATGTTATGAGAGCTGGTAGGATGTGAACTATACTTCTTTTCTCATATTATTTCAAGTTCTAACTTACATATACGTTCAACGTGTGTGTGTCATTTGCCACGTGCATGGCAAAAAATGGACATGAGACAAAGATGGGGAGTTATTTTACTGAAGTGTGTCTGACTCCTTTTAGAAAAAAGACTCAGCTGTCTATTTCATGGCAACACACTGTTAATAAATTACTGACACTGAAAATGTTGAATCATAACGCTTTTATGAAGCACATTATACACGTTAAAGAAATTAACCTCTCATTTCAAGCTTCCCCTTCTACACTTCGGTTATATTATTGTGTACCCCCTGCTATGATTTACTATCTACTTATGATTTTCAAGGCTAATGTCCTATACACAGATATTAGCAGGCTGAGAAACACATGTTAAACATACCACAACTAGTTAGTTTTGGATTATTAAAGTAAGTTTGCTTCATTATGCTCCTAGGGAAATCAACATTAAATTTAGTGGAATCAGGGTCAACATTAAAGCCCAAGTACTTACCACCTACCTATAACCACTATGTTTATGGTTATGCAAGGATGAAGATACCTTCCATCCTCCTTGTTGAAGGTTGGAGACTAAGTGGAAAATTATTGAGAAGTCATGGAGCCAGGATGTGTATCTATGCGTGTGCATCTGTAGGGAAGTGTGTGTGTGTGTGTGTGTGTGTGTGTGCGCGCGCGCGTGCTTGCGCACGTATATATGTAGATCAATACATAAATACAGATGGCTTTTATCAGTTTTGGTACACAGCTCAAGCCAAAGGGCTTCATCCAAGATCCAATTATTCATTTTTCCGTGTCTCTCTGGAAGACTTATTAGCAAAAACAGTGTACCCAGTTGTAAAATGCATATTAGCATGGAGATTTTTACTACTCCTGAACAACCAGTGAATAGGAAAATGAGATGGTGTGTGTGCTGGTTTGCAGCAATATGCATATCTCTTGTGTATTTCCTTGAACTCATTTCTTTTTTAGAACACAGGGTCATTTGTTATGAAACATTTTATTTAGTCTTTTTTCCATTTCTTTATCTTTGACTTTTGTATTCTGATGAGACTTCTGTTAAGGGCTATAGACCTGCTCCTGCCACAGGATGGTGAGTTCCTTTTGATATTAATGAGAATTAGGAGTACTCAGTGTCTGTCAGGATTAGACACATTAAATCAGTTTTATAACATTTTATGTTGTTTTATTTTTGTTTGGGTTGTTGTGTTTCAGTGTAATTGTTTTATAGGGAAGTAATTATAGTTATATGTTATGGAAAATGATCACAGTAAAAATCCAACAGAATGCAGCCCAGTGCTTTGGTAAGCTTCAAAAGCTTCCAATAGCGTTCACCTTTATATTCTTATTACTCGTCATTAGAAAATCTCACCAGATATTTTATGAGCTATTTCTTCTCCCATGCTGAAATACAACCAACAAGCATGCAAACAATATTTTCAAATGCAACAACTAAATCATTAGTAAACTTTAATATGATATGAATGCTATGACTAGCATGACCAATCTTTTCAAAGTGCTGATCACCTCTAGAGATATGATGTGTGCCCTCAGTACCTGCTACACACAACAGAGTAGGGTTGTTATCCCACCAATTCACCTCTCTGAGGTCTCTGTGTTTATATCTCAGAGTCCAACTCTCAGTAAGTCTGAGGTCCATGATACGGAATGAAGGTGGAAGACTTTAAAATAGAAGGTTAGTCTGATTAATATTAACATGAACTTTTAAATAAGTAAATATAAGTATTAGTTTAGAGTACTATCCAGTATGCAAGATGCTTCAGAGGGTGGTTTACTTGAGCCACTTAATTAAAATCAGTGCTCTTAAGGACATGAATGAACACATAGTGGGAAGAAGATGTATAAGAAAGCACACAACTTAGAGACAAAGAGAGAGAAAGTGAGAGAGAGAGGGAGGATTAGGCAGTTAGGCAGGCTAATCAAAGCCTCTCCATTGACCTAGGGATGTTTTGACAATTTGTATTTGGATATGTTTTAAATCTGTTATCTTAATAACTTTGAATAGGTAAAGACAGAAGGGACCTTACGGTTAATTTTTTTCTAAACACTTGCACAGATACAGGACTTCATGTAGTAAACCATACAGACAAATGTCTCTTCTTGAAAACTTTAAGTGAAGGAGAGTCCCCAGCCTCCTGAATCAACTTGTTCCTTTGTCCTACTGTTCTTACAGTTAGGAAGGTGCTCTTTCAATTTCATCTAAATCTACTGTTGTTTAACCCCATTGTCTGGTTTCCTTTGGTAAAGTAAAACAATTTTTCTTCATCTTCTTTAAAACAACATTCCAGATATATTGTTTTCAAAATCTCCCTCTTAATCTCCTTGAGCATCTTAAACATGCTCCAGGAGTTTTGTGGTGGGGGGCTGGTGCTTGAATTAGAGCCATTCTAATTAAAGTGCCCACCACATAACTTCATGTCTTCAGCATCCCTTGCTTCAAAATGCTGGCATGGGTGCTTTAACTAAAACTCACTTGATGAGTGTGAGGATGCTGCATACTTAATTAGCATGCTCCAACAGACTCAATTAGTGGAATCTGCTCGGATGCATTGTAATTACAGCCTACATATCAGATATCCCTTTTCTCTGAACTAAGCATAACTATTTACTTCAAGTAGAGTTTTAGGGTTTGTGTGGAAAGTATTGAGGGTTCCTTTTGCTCTCAGAGGGCACGTCCACACATACAAGCATATGCATTTGCAGCAGCTGAAACAGAAGCAGTGCAAATTTGAGCTGGGGCTTTTTGCTTCAGAGCATTTGCTCGGACACACACTGTGTTATGGAGCAAATTGTGCCACTTGGGGCAAAATAACCCTGCCTGCCTCCTCCTGAATCTGCAGCCAGGGGGAGTTAGAGGCTGAGGCCAGCACCTGTGCTGTCCCCAGCAGTATAAAAGCTGCCCTGTCCTGGCCCCAGCAGTCTAAAAAGCCGCTCTGGCAAGTAGCTTAGGGCTACTAGCTCTAAGGAACTTCTGGGGCCCAGCCAATTGGTACCTGGGGACACTACCCCTTGTGCCAGCTGGACTGCTGAAGCAGCCCTGTGAGTTCCCTGCACCCTCTATCCACTGCAGCAGTCTGGCAGTGGCAGCTGCTGCCTGGCTGTGACCTGCTGTGCACCTGCCAGACTTGGATGGGGACTGGAGAGCCAGTAGATGCATCTTCTCCTCTTGGCCAGCTGCCAGTGGACTGCGGTTGCAGGGTTGGCCTTTGTGCGGCACTACTGGCATGCATGACCCCTGCCCAGCCATCTGAGCAGCTATCACCCAGAAGATGTTCCAGGTGTGGTGGTCTGCTTTGAACTGTCAAAGCATGTCCTCCTGGCCCCATTTGATGAGGAGGTCAGCCACAGCCAGATGGGTCCAAGGTGCCAGCTTTGAGCAGGCATGGTTCTGCCACTGGGCTCCGTAGCAGGAATTCTGGTGTTCCCTATTGGAAACTTGAAAAATCCCTGATAAAAAAAAATCTTCAAATCACTCTCTAAAATACCCCCAAATCCATGTTCCTCCACAAGTAAAACAAAAGACCACTATAAAGAGAGAGTGACAGAGACAGTGATCAGTTGAACAATGTTTTATAGATATATCTACAGTGTTAAAGCAAGTCTCTTATCATAATAATAAAATGAATGCTAAATACAGGTTTCATGAATTCATGAATACATATTTTGCTGCCCTCCCACAGGGTGATGGCCCTCACACAACGGGTTTATCCCCCACACAAGGGCTACGGTCCCCAACAGAGGGTTCAGCCCCTACACAAGGGCTATGCCCTCCCAACAAGGGGTTCCTCCCCCACACAAGGGGTTTGTACTCCCAACAGGGGGCTCGGCCCCCCAACAGGAGATTCTGTCCTCACACAAGGGGTACAGTCCCCCAATGGGGACCAAATGACCCCAGTAGGGGCTATCACCCCGCTGCAAGGTCCACATGCTCCACCCCAGCCCCCCAATTGCTACCTCACCTGGCCCCATCCCCCACCAGCTGCTGCAGCCCCACAATGGTTTCCCCACCCAGCCCCAGCCCCTGCTCTCCGAGACACCCCAATGGGTGCCCCACCCAGCCCCACCCTCCACCTTGGAAACCCCAGGTCCCCAAGGCTACTCCCATAACCTCAAGCACCATCACTTAAAAAAAAAAAAACAGAAAAAAAAGGAAAAAAAAAAGGATCTGCTTACCTTAGAAGTGGGGGGGGGGCTCCAGGGCCTCCTGGCAGAGTCCCCCCAGGTAGCACAGGGAAGTGGGGGGGCAGCAGGGCCTGGGCTTGGGCCTGCTCGGGCTGTCAGCCTGTCCCACACTGTGCAGGCAGAGCCCCAGTCAGCCACACGGCAGCTCCAACTGCCAGTAAATGCTGGGTTTTTTTTTTCTTTTTTAAAAATATGGAGTGAGGGGGCAGGGATGGGGGGGTTGGTGGATGGGGCCAGCCAGGGCAGGGGTCAGGGGCCTTGGGGGAGCTGCTGGGGGAAAGGCTGGCTGTGGCAGGGTTTGGGGGGCTGGGGGAGTGGGTGGAGCCATTGGAGGTCCCTCCCTTGCCCCCCCCCCCCTCCTTCAGCCCCTCTGACCCCTTATTCACTGGCACCAGAGCCTTGGTGCTGAAACATGTGGCCTGGCTGGACTGTAATAAAAAAAGTCCTAGATGGTGCCCTGCACAGCTTTTTTCAGCTTTGATTTTTTTAGACCCCTGGATATCCAGAGGTCTAATTTTCTCTTGTGCTGCCCAGAATGTGCATCTACACATATTAATATATGTGAATAAATTCCAAAGCTTATTGCTCCTGAGTTTATTGCTCTACATGTACACCTGGGACTACAGTACATTAAGCAGGGTCAGATCAGCCCCAGCTGGCCCAGGGCCCAGGGGGTCAGCGTGTCAGCCCAGGGCTTTTCTCATAGGCTCAACATGCTGGGAGGGGCTGGCTGGGGCATGAGGGTGCTCCGGTGCAAGGCTAGGTGGCAGGCAGACCCCATGCTGAAGCATCCTTGTGCCCCAGCCAGCCAGCTCAGCATCTGCACATGCATGGCTGAGTATGAAAAAAAAAACCTATGCAGCAGGATAATACTTGTATTTATTATGGAGTTTATTAGTTTCCTATGAATAGGGCCATGTGTGTACTTGCTATTATGGAGCTAATTAGGCAACAGTAAATGTCTCATGTCAATGTGCCCAGAGAAGTGTAAATCAGAAGTCATTTTTAAATTTCTGGTATAAAAACAGTGTCCTGTTAACACTGATCCTGAAGTAGGCGTGCTAAAATAAGCTATGAAAATAGGCATGTTTTCTTGGTCAGACCAGGCAAAACATAAGCAACTGGTGCCACCTGAGTTGCAGGGGGGCACATGCCCCCCCCAGCAGCCAGTTAGCAACTGGGGGGGGGGATCCCTCCATGGCCAATCTCACTGACCAGGAAGAACAGATGGTGCTCCTGGAAGTGCCAGTGGTGCTTTACCTGGTGCCCCGACTTCCCAGCCGGCACTTGCAGGGGGAAACCAGTGCTCCCACCTGCCCCACAGCCTGTTGCCTAAGTGGGGAGCACTGCCTCTCAAGGGATACACCAGTGCTCTCAAGGGGTGCACATGCACCCCCTACACATTGCCAATGAGGCAAAGGCTCCTAGTTCTCCAGTGAAGAGGACCTCTGATTCTCCACTAAAATAAGAGAAAATGGAAAGACAGGGATGAAAATCAAAATAATAATAAAACAACAGCCACGATACTCCCATTTTTTATTGGTCTAGGGTATCATTCACAATATATTTCAATATTTCACTTTTGCCTTCTTATTTGTTCATGAAGAAGTAGGAAGAAAAGAACAGAAAAAGCATATTGCTTAGTCACAGTCATGACTTTTCTCAATAATTTATTTGGAACAAACATGATTCTTATATGGGTCTCTGCATAGGAAAATTACTCACTGAAGCCAACAACATTTGTACAAGGACTGATCAAAGACTAAAGTATTGGATTGATATGAAGGAGAGAAATCCATAAACGAAACCAACTATATATCATTTATATATTCAGTAAAAGGAAAAATATTCTGTTGTATGCTGTAGCTGCATTGTTTAATATGATTTTAAGTTGTGTGTCATTGAACTTCAAAAGACAAAACACCATCCTCCTGCTGAAATTTAAAGTAGTAAATAGCAATAATAAAGCTCATTATGCATTTATTTGTAGCTAGGAGAACAGCAATCAATTCACAAAATGGTATTCACAGCTGAAACTAAATGGTGAACTGGCAAGGTACAATTGGGTAAGTGTCACAGTTATTCATGGTCTTGTATCCAAGTGAGAGTTTGTCTGCATTTTAATTACCAGAAACCATTTAACATCTAGCTCTGATAAAATATAGAACAATACTACCCATATGTCTATATTTTTGTAAATATTAGGAGTGGGCATTTAGGGACTTGAAACAGTGGAAGTTTCTATTTTTCCCTCTAGGGAAAAACAAAAAGATATAATTCAGTATCATTCCAGCAAACCAAAATGAGTGTTTTAATTTTCACACTAACAACTTCAAATATATTCTTTGTACATTCATAAAAAATTTTCTTTGATAAATACCACAATGCTTTTTGTAATGGTAATACTGCTAAAATAAAGCATTTTGTTTTGTTTTTTTTGTTTTGCAGTTGGGTGTATTTGGTGTGGGGTTTTTTAGTTTTCCAAAGTTTAAATTGTGCACCTCATAATCAAATATTTGGAAAACACTAGTGAAAAAAAGTTATCACCATTTTGCAGATTTTTAGGGAGAGCCCAAGATTAGAGGTCTTTATGATTTCAGTGCCTATGTACAGGCTTCAGTTCACAGATTTCAGAGCCTATGTAGATACCTACCCTGTAACTCCTTTTGTGTGGGTAGATCTTTGTGAATGTGTAACACACTTGTTACTTTTCAAATGGGGTTTGGTGTAGGCATGCCAGTCTACCTGGCTGTGGAGCTTTACAGGATTGTGAATGTAGTTAACTATGTAGGTTACACAGATGCATGGCCAAATGACCCATTAATTTCAATGGCAACAGGATTTGATGCCAAATATGTAAAGGCTAAGTATCTCACTCCTGTGACTACAGTTGATGTTTGTGTCTTTGTTCTTAGAAACTTCCAAACAGAACTGTGAATTGGGATGGAAACTTCTCTTTTTCACTTACAAGAAATTAAGAATTTCAGTAAAACTCCCTTCTGGTGTTCTTTTTTCCTTTATGACCCACACTAGATATGCATTTTCCTATGATGACTCATGAACTTAAGTGGGACAAATTTACCCTCATCAACAAGATGTTGGTCCTGTACTTTTGTGGGCATGCATTCAGTCTGTGGAGCCTGCCCTGTGACCATATAGCAACTAAGAGAGTAGGGGAGTTGGTTATAAAAACCCCAAGGACCATAAAGCAAGGTTAATTTCTTTGGCAGACTGTCCTCATAAGGGAGTTTCATTACCTACTGCTATCACATAGATTATTCTTTAGCTGAAGACATTCTTTAGGTATATTTTGAAGAAGAAAAATAACTCTTCTGCATAAAGCAGCTAGCTTAATTGGAATTAATTTTCCAAAATAATGTTAAATAAAAAGTGAAAAAAGTTTAAAACCTAACGTGTTTAATTTTCCTTTTTTAATGAGAAACTGACCCTTTGCACTCTCCTTCACTGTAGAATAATTACTATCTGCTATTACTAATACTTCCAGAAATAAATGATCTAGTCAGGATGAGAATTAACAAGCAAGGCTGATCAAGCTACCATGAACACTCATTCCTTAGCATCAGTTTCATCTGACATTGTTCTTTCACTCCCCCATTAGGCATTATTTTAGGGAGTTTATGCTTAAAGAATATTTACTCACTGATCAGTAAATGCTATAGCAGTTTCAGTGGCTCTGGGGGTAAAAATAAAACAGTAAACTAGAACACAGAATTGTAACTGTCATTTTCAGTAGTGACTCAAGTGATATATGTAATGGTAACTTGGTAAATTGATTACACTGTACTGAACTGGAATAATACAATTTAGCAATTTTTCCCCAACTAAAAGAAACATGATTCGTTAACTTAGTGCATGTTTTGATTTAGAACATGTAATGAACTGAAAATTAATTCAGACCATTATTTCCATTGCTTTCAGTGACAGCAGTGTCTTTCATAAGTATAAAATCATATCTTAAATATCTCAAATCCTTACATATTTACTTAAATAATTCTTTACAAATGATATGTGTTATGATTATTTCAGGTGGTCCTCAAAAAATAACAATATAGGTTCATTACTATTAAAATATAGCAAAGGGAAAATTATTTTTATGCAGTCTGCCTTTATATTGGTGACTCATCCAAATTTCTGTGCCTTTAATGCAATGTGCCTTATCCAAACCCAGCAATGTGTAAGGGCTACCATACCACCAAAAAAAAGCAGGACATATGACTTAAATACCCCATTCCAGGAACCAAAAAAAACCTCACACCATATCAGCTGACCACTCCAGATTGCAGCAATGCTTTCTGAATCACTCCTTTTGAAAAATGAGTTTCTGTGGCAGTTATTCCCCTTAGCGATGTTCAGATATTCTCTAGCAAGTGAAAATGCAATGTTAAAAGCTTTGAAAGAGACTACAGGGATTTTTGTCACAGACAAAATAAATCCAATATGGCAGCACTTGGTATAACATTGGTCCCCTACATTTAGATCTCCTATTGTAATATTATATGAACTTTATATGCTATTAATAGTGGATCTTATTTTAGAAATGTACATCTGTTTCACCCAGTGACTGGATGGCAACTCCCAGGATTTCATTAGTAACAGAGAGTTAAACTACTGATTGCTGGTTCATTCAACTATTCCTTTGCCTATAAATATGCATTACTATCATTTAATTTTTTTATCAGTGGAAATTAGTGAAATGGAGGAGTTTCTGTATAATTTCCTAAACTGCATTGATTTGGAAAACAGCATTACATTAAGTGAGTTTATTTATGGTAACAGATTTGCAAGAACATTTTTTATTTCTGAGTAGGAAGTAACTTTCACTGTTCTCTTGTGCCTATCTTTCTAGCACTGTCAAATGTATTTGATTTTGTAGGCTGGACGAGAACTGTGGGGCTCCTTGTAGGCTGGATCTAGGGCACAGGGCTTCTGGTCTCAGCTCTTGGTGCTGCTGTGTAAGTACCAGCAGTCAAAGAGTTAAAATGACTGCCAAGCAACCCTTTCAGCCTCAGTTGCTGGAACAGCAGCATCAGCTTGGCCAGCAGCCAGGGGCAAACACCATTGTGGAATTTAGACTTTAAGGTGGCTACTTTTTAGAGGGGAATCAAACAATTTTTGTGTATAGTAGGCTATATTCTCACTAAGGTTTTTACTGTGTCTAATTCTCACTGACTTTCATGAAACCTTGTCTGAATAAAGACCATGCAAAAACTTCAATAGTTGTTAGGGCTGTGTGAAGCTTCAGCTGCTGGTTCAATTTGAGGAGGTTTGGCCCAATTTGGCGGCTGAATCTCCAAATCTGAATCGAGTCTGGAGACCAAATAAAAAGGTCTGAATCAATTCAAAACCTTGAAATTGATTTGGAAAAGCTTTGGAGAAGATTCAGAGATTTGGCAATTCAGGCAGTCCGCACTCACCTCTGCAAGGAGCTGGACTCAGACTCTGTGCTGGTAAGTAGGGGGGAGGGGGAGAGGATCATGGGGGGACCCCCACCAGGCCACTTCCCCTGCCTGGTCCCTCAGCCCCTCCTGAGTACACCCCCAAACCCTGCCCACCTGCTCTCCCAGCCCCATCACCCCAGCCTTGCCCAGCCCTAGTGTCCCGGCACTTAAAAAAAAAAGAAAAGCCCCACACTCATCAGTGGCTGCAGTAGCCATTAGGGTCTCTGATATGATATCTAAATAAATAACATAAACAATACCCTCTGGGTAAATTCTATAAAAACTTACACCAGTGCCCCAGATACAGGTAAGTATCTGATCTGAAACAGATAAAACCCAAAATAAACATAGATAGCTAACAGATAAACGATAGATAAGTATGGGTGAACAATAAATAAGCCACAAAAAATGCAAATAAACAACAGGTGAAATAATAGCAACAGGGGTCCCAACAGAGCTCTAGGACTCTACTCATTTACTAATTTACAAATATGAGAGTTCACAAAATATAAGGCATGATATCACACCACTTATGGTGCAAGAACCCCAAAGATAAACTTAATCCCAATGCCCTTGGGCTTTTCCCAAGCCCTACAAGGAAGCTGGTAACTTTAGGGGGGGCCTCCCAGTGGGACCTCCACTTTCAGGAGCCCTTAACTAACCAGGGGGGACTCCCCCTCCCCTGTGGGAATCCTTTTTTCCCTGCAACTCACAGCTCCCAGGCCTGCAGTGTAGCCCTCATCCTCTGCGCCAAGCTGCTCTCTTGCCTGCAATGGGCTTCGCAGGGGTCACTGTCCCCTGGAACAGGGCTCCTCTATGCAGGGATTCTGGGGGCCTCTGGCTTGGCCCTGTCTGCTGGCTCAGTAGCCCGAGCACTGTCTGGTTCCCTGGACTCAACCTTTTGCTATGGGTCGGAGGCCTGGGTTTCCTCGTGCAGCACCTCCTGCACTGAGCTCCCAGCCCCATTCAAGGGTTGAGGACCTGAGTTGCCCAAGCACTGGCCTGTGCACCATGTCTCTGGCCTCACGCCAAAGGTTGCAGACCTAAGCTGCCTCATGCAGCTCCAAGGGTCTGGATTCAGTGCTGCACACTGAGTGCCTAGCTGCTGGAGCCACCCACTGTTCCCCACTGATGGAAGTCTTCAGGAGCACTTCTGGGCTACTGCTTTGCCCTGCTGAGCAGCTCTCCTCAGCTTTTCTAAGCCCTGCTCTTCTCTCTTCTCTGTCCTGGATGTGTTTCCTTCATGCTGGGCACACAGCTCCTTCTATACTCTCCAGAGCTCTGCCCCTGAAGTCTTCCAGACCTGACTGTTTCAGTCTTCAGCCAGGTCCAGGGAAGGGAGCTCCTTTCCCTCTCCTCTCAGAAAATGGGCATGACTTAACTCCTTTTGCTGCATCTTGATTGGCGGATGGGCTCCAGCAATCAAAACAGCAAGATTTCAAGCTTGGGATTCAACCCAAGCTCCAAAAGGCAAGCCTGCTACAATACATTGGCTGTCTGAATTCACAAGAAACCTTCATTTTGGACCACAAAATTCCAGGGGTTTTGAAAGTAGAGCTTTTGAGCACAGATGCTATTTAAGTGAGCATTTAGGTATACCACAGTACCTAATTCTTGCCGAAGCTCCAGTGTAATTCAAATTGTTGATGGGAGGCACCTACATTAATTTATAGTTAGGAAAAAAACCCATTAGTAATGTTGTCAACAGCATAGAATTCAGCTCACAGGCAATAGTGGTAGGGTTTCCCAGTTTGAGCAACAGCCTAGTCATTAGACTGCTTATCCAGAAAACAGAGATTTGTACTTTCACCTCCTATTCTATCAGGAATTGTGCTAACAACCAAGGTATACAATATGCTCATCCAGGGTTCACCTGGAGGCAGGTACCCAAGCTCTTTAAAGGATCTGGAACTGAAAGAAACCTCTATGCTTAACATTTCCCATTAGCTACCTCTATTTTCCTCCTGAGATTGCTGCATGTGAATTCTGTAGCATGTCTAGGTTTCTAAACCATAATTGTTCTTAATTGCCTCGAAAGTCTGATTAGGAGACCTAGGCATCTCAGTTCTTGGAGTAGAGAGCCTAATACTTAGGCATTGCAATGAACCTACTGAACTGTTTTGAATTCTGCCCTATGTCAATATAAAAAATATTGTAATTAAATATGACTACAGTTAGGAGCTATCAGTAGTAAGGCATACAAACTAGCTTATACTTACAATGAAGCTTTATTTATTTAGCCCAGTGATCTCTAACATTCAGACTGTTATGGTAAGGAACATTTGAACAATAAACCATCTTTTATCTATGCATGAGGATTTACATTTCCTATCAGGGAAAATAGCTAATAATCTGAGTAATTTGAAACTGCTACAGAAAGATGTGTGATTACCTGGAAATGAAATTTAACTTTTACTGGTATTGCTTATTGTAAATTCATTAGACAATATTATAACCATAGAAAACTGTCTGTTAAATATTAAGATTGGTCCTAAAATAACAACCATATTATAGGAACTACTATTCCCATTGGTATTAGTAACAAAAATGCCATTAATTTATGAGGACCAAAAACAAGAAAGATTTTCAAAGTTAACATGATATGTAACTTGGGCCAAAGCGTATTGCAAGAAAAGAAAAAGGCCAGTAAAGTTCTGCATACTTAAGGGTGCATAATTTCAAATTGGCAACATTGTGTTGGTAATATCATTAAAAGGTAATGTCATTTTCCAGGGACTGAACTATAGAGTAGGTCTCTGAGGGAAGGCCAGAGAGGTCAGGGACCAAAAGAACAGATTTTAGGTATTCTAAAAGCTGTGCCTGGCTGGCTAAAGGGGGATACTCAAAGAAACTATACAAGGTTGGGGGCCTAAGAATGTGCTCCCTTGGGGAATCCTTGATAAGGGAAAAGGTGGCTGAGCTGGCACTGAATGACAGTGCTGTCATGGGAGCCACCATACTCTCCTTGGAGTCAACCCAGCTTCAGTGTAAAGTTGCCTATGCTTCATGGAACTTAAATCAAATTCTCATTGATGTACTTGGAAAGGGAGGATATCACTGGAACACAGATACCCTGAAGTGTTTACCCTCTTCTATCTTCTTGGCTTTAGCAATGATAGCAACAAAAAATCTGATGGTTGTTCAGTGATCTCTATGAAGTGACAAGTCAGTGGCTACGGGTCAGCTTCTTGTGACTAATGTTTCACATCAAACAAAGAAAATAAATGAGGCCTACATAGAGTGTTTATTTTTCCTGAAACAGGATGTTTCTTTCTAGAACGTAAGCAGAACATGAGCTAAGCAGACCAGGAGAAAAGAGCTAAGCAGGCCAGGAGGAAAAAGAGTCAAGTGATCGTCATAGGTGACTCCATCCTGAGAGGTACAGAGGACTCCATCTGTCGCCAGAACCCCTCGACACACGAGGTCTACTGCGTACCTGGAGCAAAGATTCAGGATGTGAAGGGGATGATCCAGGCCATGATCCAGCCCACCAATTACTACCCCATGGTCCTAATCCATGTGGGATGCGGCCAGGAGAAGCCCTGATTGCCTGATGATGCTCTGGGGTGCGTGCTAAAGGAGATGGGTGCACAGGTGGTTTTCTCTTCTATCCTACCAGCGAGTGGACATGGAAGATGTCATGCGACGTGCATTGCGAAGACCTACTGGCGGCTTCAAGGCAGGCTTTGGCTTCCTCAACAGTGACTGGCACATCACGACAAAAGACATGCTCTGATGGGATGGGCTCCACCTTTCCCCAAAGGTAAGCGTGCATTTTCTTCTAGGTTGGTGGATCTCCTCCTATGGGCTTTAAACTAGGCTTGTTGGGGGAAGGGGAAGATGAGGGCGGAGGAAGCACTGGACTGCCAAACCAAGCAACACCCTCAAGTACAGTGCAGCCTAGGCTGATGAGCAGAACATATACACAAGTAAGCAACAGGGGCCAGTGCACACATCCATAGGAGGCCACAAAGGCCTCTACACAAATGCTCATAGTATGGGAAACAAGCAGAAGGAACTTACCCTCCTGCTAGCTGACACCAACCCAGACATAGTGGGGATCACTGAAATGTGGTGGGGCCCAACGCATGACTGGGCGGTGAATATCAAGGGCTATAGGCTGTACAGGAGGGATAAGACAGGGAGGAAAGGTGGGGGCATGGGGCTCTACATTAAGTAGGAATACACATCCTCATCAATCAGCAAAGAATAAGAGGAGGGGCACTCTGAAGTGCTCTGGGTTAGAATACAAGGCAGTCACGGGGAAAGAGACTTAATGGTGGGGGTCTACTACAGACCACCCAACCAAGGGGAAGAGGTAGACCAGGAATCCTTAAGTCAGCTCACGGAGGTAGTTAGGTTGAAGGATGTGGTCATCATGGGGCACCTGAACTTTCCAGACATCTGCTTGGAAGAGCAGTCAGCCAGATCTGACCGCTCACATAGGTTCCTAGCCAGAGTGCAAGACCTCCATCTAACCCAGGAGGTGCACAGCCCCACCAGGGGAGATGCCTTTTTGGACCTGGTGCTGGCCATAGGTGATGACCTGGTGAGGGTGTTCTGGGTGCTTGACCACTTGGGTGACAGTGATCATTGCCTGCAGGAATTCACCATCCAGCACAAGGTGGCAAAGGCCTACAGCAAGGCAGCAGCCCTAGATTTCAGGAGGGCGGACTTCAATGAGCTAAGGAGAATAGTCGGGGAAGCACTGAATTCCCAGAGGGGAGGGGAGTCAGGTGTCCAAGAAGAGTGGTGGCTCCTTAAGGAGACTATGCTCCAAGCCCAAAGGGAGGTAATCCCAACACGGATCAAAGGGGGCTCACCAAAAGCATCCGGGAATGTTTCCTAGCTAAAAGGGAGGTGCATACCCAATGGAAGGGAGGGGCCATCACCAAGGAGGATTATACTGCAGTTGCTCAGGGACGCAGGGGTGCAGTCAGGAAGGCCAAGGTGGAGATGGAAGCGGGACTAGCTTCCCAGATCAAGGACAGCAAGAAGTCCTTTTTTAAATACATAGGGGGCAAAAAGAAGGTCCCAGGTATTGTGGGGCCCCTGCAAGACAGGCTAGGAAATTTGTTTTTCCCACCAGATGACAAAGCCAATATATTTAACAATTTCTTTGCCTCCATATTCCTAAGCAGGGACCGGAACAGTCACCCTCTGGGCCCCCCTTAAACCCCACAGGAGGCACATCTAGGCCAAGGGTTAGTGAGGAACTAGTTAGGGAACTTCTGGAAGGACTGGATTTATTCAAATCAGCTGGTCCAGATGATCTCCACCCTAGCGTACTGAGGGAATTGGCTGAGGTCATTGCGGGACCCCTGGCATGGCTTTATGATCATTCATGGTGCTCTGGTGTGGTGCCAGAGGACTGGAAGAGGGTCAATGTGGTTCCCCTCTTCAAAAAGGGGAGGAAGGAAGACCCGGGAAAGTATAGGCCAGTTAGTCTTACCTCAATCCTGGGCAAGCTTTTTGAGAAAATTATTCTGGCACATATCCACAAGGGGCCAGCAGGGGAGATTATGTTTAGGGGCAATTAACATGGGTTTATTAGCGGCACATCCTGTCAGACCAACCTGGTGGCTTTCTATGACCAGATCACCAAATCCTTAGATGCAGGGGTAGCAGTGGACATAGTCTTCTTGGACTTTCAGAAGCCCTTTGACACCGGGTAATGTGGGGCCCCTGCAGGACACGATGGGCAACTTAGTCGTCATGCCAGATGACAAAGCTAACATATTTAAGATTTCTTTGCCTCTGTCTTCCTAAGTAGGGACCAGTTCAGCCACCTCCCTGCTGGGCCCCCCTCGGGCCCCGGGAGAGACACGCCTGGGCCAGGGGTTAGCGAGGAGTTAGTGAGAGTACTTCTGGAGAGGCTGGACGTGTTCAAGTCCGCTGGTCCGGACAATCTTCACCCTAGGGTTCTACAGGAACTGGCCGAGGTCATTGCGGGACCCCTGGCGCGGCTCTATGAGCACTCATGGTGCTCTGGTGAGGTGCCGGAGGACTGGAAGAGGGCCAATGTGGTCCCTATCTTCAAAAAGGGAAAAAAAGAGGACCCGGGAAATTACAGGCCAGTTAGTCTGACCTCAATCCCGGGTAAGCTCTTTGAAAAAATCATCCTGGCACACATCCAGGAGGGCCCTGCAGGGCAATGCATGCTCAGGGGCAACCAACATGGGTTCATCAGTGGCAGGTCTTGTCAGACCAACCTGGTGGCCTTTTACGATCAGGTCACCAAATCATTAGACGCAGGAGTTGCTGTGGATGTAGTCTTTCTGGACTTCCGGAAGGCTTTCGACACTGTCTCTAACCCTGTCCTCATCAAAAAGCTGGGAGACTGTGGTGTCGATGCCCACACGGTCAAATGGGTCGCCAACTGGTTAGAGGGCCGCACCCAGAGGGTGGTAGTGGATGGGTTCTTCTCGACCTGGAAGGACGTGGGCAGTGGGGTTCCGCAGGGCTCGGTCCTCGGGCCTGCACTGTTCAACATCTTCATCAGTGACTTGGATGAGGGGGTAGAAAGCACCCTGTTCAAGTTTGCTGATGACACTAAGATGTGGGGGGATGTGGGTGCACTAGAAGGGTGCAATAGGCTACAAGCTGACCTTGACAGGTTGCAACAGTGGGCGGATGAGAATAGGATGGGGTTTAACACTGATAAGTGCAAGGTGTTGCACATGGGGAGGAAGAACCGGCACCACACTTACAGGTTGGGGAACTCCCCTCTTGCCAGCACGGAGACGGAAAAGGATCTTGGAGTCGTCATTGACTCCATGATGAACATGGGCCGGCAGTGTGGGGAGGCAGTCAAGAAGGCCAACCGTACCCTGTTATGCATCCACAGATGCATCTCGAGCAGGTCCAGGGAGGTGATCCTCCCCCTCTATGCGGCACTGGTCAGGCCGCAGCTGGAGTACTGCGTCCAGTTCTGGGCGCCACACTTCAAGAGGGACGTGGACAGCATGGAGAGGGTCCAGAGGAGGGCCACTCGTATGATCAGGGGTCAGCAGGGCAAGCCTTATGAGGAGAGGCTACGGGACCTGAACCTGTTTAGCCTCCACAAGAGAAGGTTAAGGGGGGACCTTGTGGCCTGCTACAAACTGGTCAGGGGGGATCAGCAGGTATTGGGGGAGTCCCTGTTCCCCCATGCGCTGCCAGGAGTGACCAGGAATAACGGTCACAAGCTGGTGGAAGGTAGGTTTAGATTAGATATTAGGAGGCGCTACTTCACAGTCAGGGCGGCTAGGGCCTGGAACCGGCTTCCAGGGGAAGTGGTGCAGGCTCCTAGCCTAGGGATTTTTAAAAGGAAGTTAGATGAGCACCTTGCCGGGGTCATCTGACCCCGGTGCTCTTTCCTGCCAAGGCAGGGGGTCGGACTAGATGATCTTCCTAGGTCCCTTCCGACTCTAGCTACTATGAAACTATGAAACTGTCTCTCACCCCATTCTCATTAAGAAACTAGGGGACTGTGGTGTTGACACCCACACAGCCAAATGGATCACCAACTGGTTGGAGGGCCGCACCCAGAGAGTGGTGGTGGATGGGTCATTTTCAACTTGGTGGGATGTGGGCACTGGGGTTCCACATGGGTCGGTCCTCGGGCCCACATTGTTCAACATCTTCATCAGTGACTTGGATGAGGGGGTAAATAGCACCCTGTTCAAATTTGCTGATGACACTAAGATGTGGGGGTATGTGGTATGCTAGAAGGGAGGAATAGGCTACAATCGGACCTAGACAGGTTACAAGCGTGGGCAGATGAGAATAGGATGGGATTCAACACTGACAAGTGCAAAGTGATGCACCCGGGGAGGAAGAACCGGCACCATACCTACAGGCTGGGGAACTCCCTTCTTGTCAGTGCAGAGGCAGAAAAGGATCTTGGAGTCATCATTGATGCCAAGATGAACATGGGCCGGCAGTGTGGGGAGGCAGTCAGGAAAGCCAACCGCACCTTGTCATGCATCCACAGATGCATCTCAAGCAGGTCCAAGGAGGTGATTCTCCCCCTCTATATGGTACTGGTCAGGCTGCAGCTGGAGTACTGCATCCAGTTCTAGGTGCTGCATTTCAAGAGGGATGTGGGCAACATGGAGAGGGTCCAGAGGAGGGCCACTCACATGATCAGGGGGCAGCAGGGCAGGCCCTATGAGGAGAGGCTACGGGACCTGAATCTGTTCAGCCTCCTTAAGAGAAGGGTGAGGGGGGATCTAGTGGCCTGTTACAAATTAGTCAGAGGGGACCAGCAGGCACTGGGGAAATCCCTTTTCCTCCGTGCACTACCAGGAGTGACCAGGAATAACAGTCACAAGCTGGCAGAGGGTAGATTTAGGCTAGATATCAGGAAGCGCTACTTCACGATCAGGGTGGCTAGGATCTGGAACCAACTTCCAACGTAAGTGGTACTGGCTTCTATCCCAGGGGTCTTTAAGAGGAGGCTAGATGTACACCTTGCTGGGGTCATTTGACCCCAGTACTCTTTCCTGCCATGGCAGGGGATCGGACTCGATGATCTGCTCAGGTCCCTTCCAACCCTAGAAACTATAATATGGTAATCATTGGGTGCATATACACAAGACGCTTTAAGTAGACTAATCTACTGCACAGTGGGCACACCTACATGTTCATTAATGTGGCCTAATTACTGCACATTTAGTTTAATACTTGTTTAATGAAGTACTAACTAAATAGACAGTTACTAGATTTATTGCACAGTAGAGGTGGTGCTTGGTTTTTTTGGGATGCTTACTGCGTATTAGCCTAATAACACTGCACAGAAGGTTATTAGCACAGTTTTTAACCACCATGTTAGTGGTCAGTGTTATTGGGCTAATGTGCAATAAGCATCTCTTGGAGACACACTCATTAAAGCGTCACCATCTACATATGCAGGGCACTTACTGTTCAGTAAATTAGGCTACAGCACAGTTAGTTAATACCTGTAAATACAGGTGCTAGATAACTGCACAATAGTTACTGTGCAGTAGCACTCAGGTAGACACTGACCAGGTGCAAACATCCTCCTAGTCATCCTAAGCAGAAGGAGGTCATAGGGAACCGAGAGCTCGAATACTGGGGACAGCTCCCAGAGAACCCCCTACTGGGCATGGAAGCCCCACCCAGCAGGGGTCTAACTGGAAGCTGTGTGTCCTGATGGGCATGGGTTTAGAAGAACTCTGCCTGCTGCAGAGGCAGCTGTTTCCCAGCCTAGTGCACATCAGGGACCCCTCTAATGTGCCCAGGGCCAGGAGACTGCTGCAGCCAGCAGAGCTCTCCTGGCCCTGTGCATTGGGACTGGCCCTGTGTCCCTCATCAGTCCCCAGGTTAGTACCTGGGGGAGCCTGGAGCTCCCCCTGACTCCTGCAAGGGGGCAGAGAAGGGCAGGAGCAGCCCTGTACTGAGCTGCTTCCATTGGGAGCAAAACTGGTCTCAACAAGGAACACACGTAGACTTAGAGAGTGTAGAGGAAAGGCTTACTACATAGTATTTTTCTGTGCAGTAAGATTAATGAGAATTAATAGCATTAATAGACATGTCCACTATTAATCAGTTAGCAACTGCTACCCCGGATCCCTGTGCAATGATATGTGCAATACCAGCTTTCTCTACTAAATACAGTATAGGAAATATTTGTTGTAACTATGGGGTGTTTGTTGATTAATGTGCACTCCATTAAAAAGCCAACTGACATTTGAAAATGCTAAAAATATTGTTGATTAAGTGAGACAGTTCTGTACTGCAATAGTTCTCAACCTTTTCTGTTTGATACCTTTTTCCATACCAGGGTCACTTTGTAATTATACTTTTATCTAGCTAGATCTTCACTGATTTCATTTGGCAATGTGAAAAGGTCATGGTGCCTGCAATCAGTTTAACGCCCATTTTTGATCTTCCCCAGTAGGTGTAACCTTCAGTTGAAACCCCCTAATTTAGGATTTTTCTCCTCTTTTTTTCACTTCCAGCAACCTGAAAGCAGCCAAAACAAAAAAGAATGTCCTTATATTTATTCCCAGTAGATATTTGGCTATGAAGAGAAACTTAGATCTAGAATACAATGACTTAAGGCCAAAATATTAGCTATAAGTTGAGGTGCATTGTGGTATTTGTTTTGGTCAGTTGACTTGTCATTTAGTGAATTTCTGTGTCAGTGTAAAGCCCTATTTTGAGGAAATACCTTCTAGCTGAGACAGGATGAGACTGTTATATGTATACCCCACATCTTAGTTAGGGGTATACATATAGTATACCCCATATCTGGGTTAAGCAGAGAGGGGTGGGGTCACTCGAAGCCCAGAAAAAACAGACCCAAAATGCTGGGCTGAACTACAGCCCCCAAACTGCTTTGTGGACTAGCAGGAAAGGAGGTTGGAAAGAGGAGCTGCAATATGGGAGTCATTTTACCAAGAGCCATGTGGAAGGCTTTATGTATGATATTCGCCATACATATCGAAAGATGCCCCAGGGAGATTGTGGAGGGCACTGGTCTGAGTGTAGTTGGGAGAAGGATTGACTTCCCCATTGAGGAGACCTCAGCAGAGTGAGATAGTCAGATTCTCAAGTTAGTTTCACTTAAAAGGCTACAGAAATTAATGCAGTCAGTGTAATTGTGGAGCACTGAAAATTCTCGTGCCAATAGCAGCATTTGGGTCTGTGCACAAAGTGAAGAGTCCCACCCAAAGGAATCCTTGTGAAACTGTTGGAATTGATGTTTTAGGTTTTACGATTGAGAGGGATAATTTTGGCTCTATAGATGTTATGATTTTCTAGGTTTATTAATCTTGACTACAGCCATCACTATATATATACTTGGATGTCTGTAATCCAAATTAAAATTAGCTCCAATGTGAACTAACTAATCCTCATTGAATGAGGATTAAAGTTAATGCAGACGAGGGCAGTCAAACCTAGGCAACTTAAACTGTATTACTTAAGTTGTATATACAGCAGGTACCTAGAGCTTGCTGTTGTTCGAGTCCACCACCAAGTGTAGCACCAAATCCTCCCATCCCTCTTTCTGTTCTCCCCCCACCCTCCTGGTCAATGATTAAGAGTCTATTAACCCTTAATCCAAATTAAAATTTGATTTGAACTGTGTGATGTGAATTGTGTGATGTGAATTTTTAGAAAATGGCGAGCACATCAACAACTGGCCTTTTTGATCAGGTTCCATGCTGAGTTACAGTTTCCTGTTTGGATGTTTCTGTGTGTAAATGAACCAAACATGTTTATATCCCCCTGTTATACTGAAATACTCTTGGGGAAACTGAGTCACCACTGCCACACACCTGCACCCCCTCACAAGCAGGGTTATCACACAGAATAGGGACAATTGTTTTTTATCCGTTTCTAGTCCATCCCAGTCGGCTATTGTTTCATGAACATGATATTTTAAGAACTATTAAGAAAATAAGCTATGAGAACAGTCGTGGCATAAAGGTAGCTAACACAAGCAAGCTTTTAGAAATGTAGGCCTTTATATCATTTGCATCATAATGAAATACAATATAAAAAATAGATTTCTGGTAATGAACTTTAAATCCTAAAGCTGATCGCTATGAAAGTGATTGATAATTTAGACTACATATATTACGTTTTCATTTTGGGGGTTTGATTCTTTTGATTGTATTACTGATTATATGCTTCTTTAATCAAACAGATGGTTCAATGTTAAGTGATAAGATATGCCTTGATGGTTTTAATGAGTTTAAGTAAAAGTTAAGATACAAGTTAAGTATTCTGATTTTCATACAGTAAAATGTATTGCACTGTTTTGCATCTGGGTTATGCATAGTCAAACTCAAGCATCATTTGTATTAGGTATTATTCAAGATTGAGCTAGGCATTGATTTAAATGAGTAGCAAAGTCTGGGGAAATGTGATGTATGCAGTTTATTAAAATTCAGAAAATCTTTTAATAGAAGGTATGGAGAATGAATATGTCTAAACCATTCCACATAAGTCAAATTATCATCAGTGTTTAATGCTCAGCATTTTAGATTGCGAGATTCTCTTTATTTTCTTTCACTTTGTATTGCACTGAAATGTTTATGGTATCATCATACAAGGATTCAGTAATGTAAACGATTGTCACTAAATGTATACACATGGGGTGTTTATACACCTGCTCTGGGAGTTTGTGGTGGGGGGAGCTTTAATTAGAGCAGTTCTTAGAGCCTCGAGCTTCTTATGTATCAGCATCCCCATGCTGAAAAATGGCAGTAGGGGCACTTTAACTAAAGCTTATCAAAAGTCCTTTACTTAAAGTGCCCCCAGTGCCATTTTTCAGTACAGTGACACTGATACATGAGATACTGGAATCTGCTGAAACACAGTAATTACTATGCTCCAGCAGACTTGATTGATCAAGTCTGCTCTGACGCACTGTAATTATAGTACATTGGAGCAGCCTCGCTGCATGTGTATAGGCGCCCATGGTTATTTTTTTCTAATTTTAATCCACAGATGTAGTACTAGTTCTGAAGTAGTCAGATGTTTCAGGTTATAGTTTTCTTGGGATTTTGATAGTGATATAGGAAAGTTTGTGAAACAATGGAAACGTTAAAGGATAGGTTGTATTTACTTTTTTGTCTTTTCAGTCATCTCAGTTTCAGTTGGACTTAAATTCTGATCACTTCTTCATATTCACTGATTTTGAAGATTTATTTTCAAGTCTACTCAGGTATCTTCCTTACCCTGCAAGTTGCTTCCATATGTTAACTAAGTTTTTCAGATGAAAAATAGTCTGCTGGTATTATCATAAAACATTCTACCATATAACTGTGTAAACCTGTGTATTTTAAGATTGATTAAAGAGTATATGATTTAACCTTCTAAGAAAACACAATATTCTCCATCTATTTGTGGAAGAAGAGATTAAGCAAAGAAACATGACTTAGAGATCTACAAAAGTCTCCTTCTAATGAAAAGAGAAAGACACAAAGAAAAAGATGATACAGGAGGCACTCCAGAGAATAGAATGATAGAAATATGAACACTGTGTTGGTTGTTGTACTAAATGCAGAACTACTGACTTTGAGGTAAATGGTTTTATCAGCTTGAGCAAGCACTGCATATATTAATGTAATTATATGCTGTGTTAGACTTAAATGTAAATTCACATACAACATTTCCATTACAATGATATTAAGAACCTGTTTTAACCCACAAATAATAGACAGTTTATTTATTACGATGAAACCCATCCTTCAGTTACTCAGTTGTCCCTGGTGCTTCTGTTCTTGTTGCAGGAAGGTTGACCATTGCTCAATAGCTGCTGGAGCTTTGCCATGAGACACTTGAGACTAAGGTCAGATTGTGCATAAAATATTGACGTTATGAACTGGGTTAAGTGCTTCATTACTAAATCTGAACTTTCTGTCTGTCAGTATGCTCTAAGGCCTCCTCTGTTGTAGTGCCTTATGGCAAAGCTCCAGGAGGTATTAAGCAATGGTAGTGTCTGTAGCTACTACAGATATAAATCTGTCCCTTAACATTATTGTAACATAGATTGAATGAGAACTGTAGCAAGATCAGTTTTGATTTTCTCATGAATACATGGTTCAGACCAGATATTTAAAAAAATTATAGTATGAAACTTGGGTCATCTACTAGGTTCAGACATTAGACTTGTACTTCTAAAGAACTGGCTTCAAATGTTACTTTACATCACAAGTATTGAGAGTTCTAATCTTGTGTAATTGAGGAGACTGAACTAGTTTTTCATGTTTCATCAAAGGAACTTGACTCTTTAGTATGGATCCGTCAATATTGACTATTCATGATCTAATATATCTTCAGTGTAACATTCCTTTTACTTTGTATAAAGGTTCTTGCTTTTGTTCAATCAAATATGTGATCATGTGCTGATAACATAGATTCGATTCTGATGGCTTATGCCTCTAATACCTTTTAAATGGCTTTTAGCTGCTCAGTGACCTTTACAGTCATGGAAAGATATACAAATATCTTGTGTGGTAATAAAATCAGTTATTTTCTTTTATTTATAGGACATTTATCTGAATCACATTAAAATGTGTCCCAATACATGGATAATATGGCAGTGACCTTAACATGCTGCATAATGTAAATGATGTTTAGAAATATATTTTTCTCCTACTATTGAATAAATAATTATATATTGTGATTAAATTATTAGAATAAAGATAACAGTATTACTTCTAAAACTACTCTTTCTCTTATGTAGAATACAGCATGTGAGGTGAAATAATACAGTCTCAGAGCCAAATCCTCAAAATTTTTACCTCAGCTTGAGGTTCAAACTACATCTTTAAGCTTTCAGGGGAATGGCCAAACTATACGTCTATAGCCCAGGCTGTGAGGAGGGTGGTCTCCACCTTTCCAGTTGAAGTTGAGCCCTGATGTAGAAAAGATGAATAGAGCCAGAACACAAAAGCAGAGGAGGTATCATGACAATGCAGCACAGTTATGAGGGCTATTCTGGCTACATTTTCATGACCTACATACACTTATTGAGTAGCCTAGTAGTTTAGCCACTGAGTAGCCTAGTGTACTGCCCAGTCTACATGCACATACTTATGCATGCACTATGCAAGTGGTGAAAATATGACTTATAGGGCTAAAAAACTGCAAATTAGAGGCACAAATGGAGATAGAAACTTATTGCACATCTCTAAATAGGTTGTGTGGTAAAAACTTCGGTGCCTGTGGCGTAACTAGTAGGATGAGTTTTTGTGGATTGATCATTTGGATTTAGGCACCAAAACCTAAGCTGCACTGTGGCCACCTAGGTTGTTTTGGATCTGTCCCTAAAAGCTGTGTATTTATCATAGCATAAGTAAGGGGCAGGTGAGCAGAGCAGAATGCTTCCCTTCCCACCTCCACCTCCGCCTGGGGGGTCTTTGCCATGGCAGGAGCAGTCCTGAACTGTACTGGTTTAGGAGCAGGCAGGTGCAGTCCCATACCCAGCAGTGTACCTCGGGGAGGGGGTGAGTGTAGAATGATGCTCCCCCACACCAGGAAGTCTTTGTCACAGCAGGCCCAGTCCTATGCCCAATAGCATATGCAGGGAGTAGAAGTAAGCATGGCACCTTATGAGGTTTCCAGGGAGACCGTGTCACAGGACTGCTTCCTCTTGAGACAATTCTGTTATAACATTAGAGGCAGCAATAGCAGTTGCCTTTGCCATTTGGAGAGCAATACCAGGTAAGACTTCTCATCACCCCCTGTCTCCAGTGGTCAGCATACCCCTTCCATCTTGGCTTTGGTAGTGAAGAAGCTCTGAAAATGACTTCTGGGTTTTTTTATTGCTGCTTTTGCTTTAGTTTGAGTGCATATTTAGATGTTTATCTGGGATTATAGAATCATAGGAAAGCAGAGCTGGAAAGGACTTCATAAAGTCATCTAGTTCATCCCCATGCTCAGCACAGGATCGTCCCTGACTAAACCATCCCAGCCAACTGTCTGTTTAACCTGCACTTGAAAAGTTCCAAGGATGGCGATTTCACAACTTCCCTAGGTAGTCTGTTCCAATGCTTGACCACTCTCATAGTCAGAAAGTTCCTCCTAAACTCCAAGTTAAATTCCTTCTACTACAGCTTGAGGTTGTTGCTCCTTGTCCTGTCCTCTACAGCCACAGAAAAGAAAGCCAATCTCCATCCCCTCTGTAATTGCCCTTCAGGTACTTGAAGACTTTTATCAAATTCCTCCTCAGTCTTCTCTTCTCCAGGCTAAATAACCCTAGTTCTTTCTCTCTTTCCTCAGACATCTTGCCTCCCATACCTCTAATGATTTTAACTTTGCTGGACTCTTTCAATCTATCTACATCCTTCTTGAAATGTGGGGCTGAAAACTGGACTCAGTACTCCAAGTGAGGCCTCACTGGTGATGAATATAGTGGAAAAATCACTTCCCTTGATTTGAAAGTGATGCTCGTGTTACTACAGCCCAGTATGCTATTGGTTTCCTTTTCACAAGAGCACCTTAGGGTCCACTGTAACCCCCAAATCTTTCTCTACAATACCACAGCGTAACTAATCATTCCCAAGACTATACTTGTGCATGCAATGATTTCACCCCCAGTGCAAGACTTTGCATTTATCCTTGTTGAACTTTATCTGATGGATTGTGGAGCGTTTTTCCAGTCTATCCAGGTCACTCAAGATCATAGCTCTACTCTCCGGAGTGTCTGCAAAACCATCCAAATTGGTTTTGTCAGCAAATTTTCTAAATATGTACTCATTCCCATCATCCAGATCTTTACTGAAGATACTAAACAACTGAGGACAGACCCTTGGGGAATCCAACTTGCTACCTCCTCCCAAGTAGACATTGAGCTATTAATCACTACTTGTTCAGCACAATGATCCAGCCAGTTATGTATCCACCTTGGAGGACTTCCATCTAGTTTGTAGTTCCTTAGCTTATTAATGAGAATTTCATAATTGATGGTGCCAAAGGCTTTGCTAAAAATCAATAGATATCACATTGACTGTTCTTCCCACATCCATAGAGCTTGTCACCTTATCCTTGAAGGAAATCAGGTTGGTCAGGCATGACTTGTACTTGATGAAGATATGCTAGTTGTTCCTTATCACCTTGTTCTCCTCTAGGTGCTTCACAATAGCTTCTTTGAGAACTTGTTCCATGATCTTTCTATGTATACAGGTCAGGATGACTAAGCAACCCGGGGCCCTCCTTCCCCTTCTTAAAAATGAGCATTATATTTTCCCTTTTCCCATTGTCTGGGACTCACCTGACCTCCATGACTTCTCAAAAAAGATGCCCAATGGCACCAAAATTTTCTCAGCCAATTCTTTCAATATCCTAGGGTGCATACAAGCCAGGCCTGCCAGCTTCAAAGCATCTAGCTGCCCTGTTGTGTTCCGCCATTACTCTAGACTGTTTTCTCCTTCTCTATGCATGCCTGCAGATATGCAGGGATGCTGCTCTTACAGGCTGTATGTAGTTAAAGTACATCAGAGTAGACTCAACTAATCAAGTCTGCTGGAGTGTGCTAATTAGTGCCACATCTCATGTATTCAGCATCCCCATGCTTCAAATTGACAGAGGGGATGCTTTAACTGAAGCTCATTGAATGAATGTTTAGATAAAGTGCCTCCACCCCCATTTTGAAGCATGGGATGCTGAATACACAAGACACTGAGGGTTTTAATTAGATCACCTCTCAGAGCTGCTATAATCAAAGCATCCCACCCCAGAGCACATGTAAAGATGCCCTATGTTTGCTAACAACTGCCTTTGCATGTGGTAAATGCCCCTACTTGTTAAAACCAAAGTAAGAAAAGCATTAAATACTTAAGTCAGTTTCTCTGGTCTTCCTCTTACTTTTGACATATGTATAAAATTCTTTTTTTTGCCTTTTATGTCCCTTGTCAGTTGCATCTCAAATCATGCCTTCACCTTCCTTTCTCCCTGCTTGACTATGAGATATTCTTAGATTATTCCCTAGTATGACAACCAAGTTTACACTTTTTATAGGATTCTTTTTTTTAGTTTCAACTCATTGAAAAGATTGTTGTGTAGCCAGGCTTGTCTTCTGTTGCACTTCCCATTCTTCTGTCACATCAAGATAGCTTGCTCCTGTGCCCTTAAGAGAGCTTCTTTTAAGTACAGCCAACTCTCCTGGACCCCTTTTGCTCTCAGAATTATACCCGGGAGATCCCACCCACCAGTTTCTTGAGTTTCTTAAAAATTGTTTTTCTGAAATCCAGTGTCTTTATTCTGATGCTCTTCTTGCTACCCACCATTAGGATCTTGAACTCTATCATTTCATGGTCGCTGTTATCCAACCTACCTTCCACTTCACATTCTCAGCCAATTCCTCCCTATTTGTTAGCAGTAAGTTGAGAACAGCATCCCTCCTTGTTAGCCTTTACCATCTGTATCAGAAAGTTATCCCCAACACACTCCAGGAATTTATTGGACTGTGATTGTTTGTGCATTGCTGTGTTTTATTTTAGTACATATCCTGATAATTAAAGTCCCCCATGAGAACAGATTACCCAGAGACATTGTGGAATCTCCATCTTTCAAGGTTTTTAAGACCCAGCTAGACAAAGCCTTGGCTAGGATGATCTAGTTGGGGATGGTCCTGCTTTGAGCAGGGGTTGGACTAGACCACCTCCTGAGGTCTCTTCCAATCCTAATTTTCTGTGATCTTATATTCTGAATGTCCTCATGGCATTAAGCACTTTTATAAACAGCATTAGTTAGCACTGTACCTAGTGATCTCTGCTATGAAACCAACTGAATTATATTCTCATCCTTAGAGGAAGTTCACTTTAGGAGATGGCTAGGGTTAATATGATATGGTAGTTAAACCTGCAGCTCTGTTGCCTCCCTCTCTATGGTATATTAACAGTAATTTATTCTGGTTAAGTCCATCTTCCATAAAGGAAAAAGATGAACTTAATGAATTAAGAATGATTTCATAAACCAATTCAGTTGCAGGGAGCCAATATGCCATTGTCATCAGTCTATATACCTCAACTTGATGCTGCAGATGAAACTGAGGAAGTCCATGCTAACCTTGACATTTCTGATGTCCTGGAGGGAGGGAGACTTCTTGTGCTTGGCAATTTCAATGCCAGAGTTAGAAGAGACTTGACCCTCTGGAACACGACCATCAGTAAGGAAGAAACGGGAAAGGTGAATTCCAGCGGCATCCTCCTCTTGGCCAAATGCATGGAGCATGGATTCACCATCACCAAAACCCTGTTCCTCCAGGACAATAGGTTCAAGACATAGTGGTAACACCTGCAATCTAATAATTTGCATTTGATTGACTACATCGGGGTTCTCAATCCCCAGGCAGTGGCCCGGTGCCAGACCAGAGTGGATCGGCTGCCGGTCCACAGGATGGTCGGCTGCTGGACCGGAAGTGGCCACAGACTGACAAACTGCAGCCTACAGAGCCAGGCAGAGAGGCTGTGGCTCCCTCTGCAGGGCCCACAGCAGCGCAGGGTTTGCCTTATATGTATCCTTGGGGTATCCTTATATGTTTTCCAGCTGGAAATTCCAGCCATGGTCAGCTCTGACTGCTGGGCCATGGTTTGCCGGGCCATGGCATAAAAATTTGTGGGAACTTTGGCATAGATAAGTGATTTCTGTTTTGAATAAACTGCCCTGAGGAGTCTCTTAAAATAAGCTTTCTTGTATGATTATATATAATTGGCCTTCTTTTTCTGGAAATACATGTGGTAAATTTAATTGAGATATTGGGCAGATATCCACTGATCAACTGTCCGTGGTTAGTTCATATTCAGTGGACTAAAATTATGCTAGTGGATTAAATTTGCAAAAAAAGAAATAAGTTTCATTCCAGGATTCCATTTGATTATACTTGAAGTATTATAGTTACGAATATGGCAATAGATATACCTTACAGAAAACAGAAAACAATTATCCATGTCTCAGAAGAACTACAACTAACCGTAGAAATTTGTGTCATATCTCAAACTGAGACATGCATGTACACTAGACCACTGGGAAGCTCCCTGGTGATGCAGTGTGTTGCAAAGTATTGCAGCAAATTAGTACCTCGTTTATTTGTTGTACCACACACAAACTCTTAAAATAACAGGACTCTTACTAAAACTGTTTGACATAGGCCTGAACAGACAAACATTAGACTGTAAAATGAGGGCATCTTTAGGCATGTAGCTTTACAGGACAGGGAAAATTAAATGAGTATATCATCAAAAGATAGCACTTGCATTATTTGCGCAAGAGGTTTTTGTCCGATCATGCTGTGGTCTTGATTTTGACCCTAGTGCAAACATTTCTTTTCTAAGAAAAGAGGTCTTCATTTAAAGAACAAAATTATCTGAGTAAACATTTATTGGTATTCTATGCTATGAAACAATTTATTTTCCTAAGAAAGAAGCATTCAATACTGAGAGATCACCAAAATCACTTTTCAAGACAATTGATTATTTTGGTTAAGGTAATTTGCAAAATATTTCATCTTAAGAACACTTTGTATTTGAAACATAATATTGAAATGACAGTTACTGTCCTTTTATTATTATGTTATTATTACAAATCACAGTCATAGGCTCCAGTTTAATGGAAATAATTTCACACATTCTGTGGTAAGTGTGCTTTAGACAATGTGGTATTTATGGATCTCATTATATGCTTTACAGAATTATAGCTTTAGATCATTTGCATGATGATACAGACAAAAGAAACTAAGGTATCTGGTGACTTAATGCTTTTCTCTTCTTAGGTCAAAACATGATATTATTTGTAACACCATATTTACTTAAGTAACAATAATATATTCATGTAGGCCTACAGCTAAAAACTCCCTAAAAAATAGATAGATTTAATTTTTTGGACAATTATTGTTGGATTTTGTATTTGACTTTTTTTTAGGCTGTCAGTTCCATGTGTAACATTTGTGTCAGTTGTTAATTCATTTTAAATTGAATTTCATTATGATTACTGTTACTACAGTAAATGCCTGTTAGCATTCATTGTAATAATAAACAGAAAAAAAATAATTTGGTATTCATATGGATGTCATAGTTTGTATGTTTCCACAGGAATGCCATTTTAATTCATCATTTTAAATAGCATGTTTGACTATATGAAAAAAATAATCAGAAGGAATTGTTGCTATTCATGCAATTGGGAATAGTTTAGAAAAACAAATAGTTCTTTCATAAATAATCAGAATGAGACAAGCAACTTAAGTGTATGGAAGCATTGCTCTCTGAACCATGTTCAAATGTTTCTGGCCTTTCATTAAAATTACTCCCTATGGTACTGCTTCTCAAATCCTTAGCCTCAAAAGTCAATGCTTTAAAGGTATTAAAATAATTCTTTTAAGAGCTTATAATGGGTTTCCTATTTATATAGCAATGAACTGATAGTACTAAAGTGTAATGTAAATGTAAAAAAGCCAATGGTTACCAAAGATTAATTATAGCACCACTTAGTACAAATTTGTATACAATATAAATAGAGCTCAATTGTACTCTCAGCAGTTTGATTACAGTTATTTAGCACACGCCAGAGAGCAGATCCAGCCCACCCTGTGAATTTTAGTCTTTTGACTTCAAAATTAAGAAATGAAGGAATTAAGCATAAATCACTCATGCAGATGAAATCAAGAAAAGGTGACACTGTTTAGATCTTTCTCCTCAGTTTAGTAAACTGTTTATTACAGATCATATTTTAAAGATAAGGTGTGATGATAGCATGGAAAGAAACAACATTACTCTAGTACTATTGTATAATGCTGCCACCAAGAATGTATGTACCACCCCAAGGTTCTGAAGACAGAATGCATGTCATGGTTATAAGATGGAAATCCCTCAGGAACCACTTGAACCTGCATAGACAGTTGAAGGTGCAGAACTAATTCTAACAATAGGAAAAGCCTATTTTTCACAGCAGGATCACTTGGAATTTAAAAACAACCTATTATATATGGTATGGGGAAAACTAACATATATTGTGTACAGTATCAATTGATTGAATATTGGTTACCTTCACCACCACTGTATCATGTCTGGGACTACTGTCAAGACATATGCTCTCTCTGTTCACTCAAGCTCAGCTCATGTCAAATCCCAAGGTAACTAGCTCAGAGCACTCTTGAGAATGTTCTTCAACACCACTCTCTATCTTTCTGTTTGCACAGGTTCCTGGTGTACATAGAGCCACTCTAAACTGGTTATACTGCCATATTTCTGCAGTGAGCACGACTAAGTCTTCAGGGTATGATTCTCAGCAGTAGTCCTGAATACTACGTGGAAGACTGCATAAACATGCTCGTAGATACATTGAAAAAGGAGATCCTAAGGTTAGGTCATGATTATATAGGTGCTTGATATTTTGAAGGGGCTAAATGGAAGCTAAATGGCAATTTCTATTGGGTGAAGTGAAAGAAGAACGCATGGATAAGGTGGACATGAGTCAGTGGTGTGCCCTTGTTGCCAAGAAGGCTAACAGCATACTGGGCTGCATTAGTAGGAGTATTGCCAGAAGATGAAGGGAAGTGATCATTCCACTCTGTTCTTCACTGGTGAGGCCACATCTGGAGTCCTGTGTCCAATTTTGCTCCTCCCCCCCACCCCCACCCCACTATAGAAAGGATGTGGGGAAGTTGGAGAGACTCCACTAAAGGGCAATGAAAATGGTTGGATGGCTGGGGCATTGTCAAGTATTGCAGTCACTTGCAGACCTGTAGGATGCTGCCTGCCACTCGACTAGGATGTTATTGGTTCTAACTGATGATCTACATGCCCACATTTTCCTGCCACGACTTGATGTTAACGGAGTTGGTTCATTTACCTGCACGTGTAGTCCAATTAATAGTCTCACCAACGTCCCGCGGGGTCCCGCATTACTGAGGGCTCTGCCATCCCTACACCCTCGCCCATTCCACTGGGTTCTGACCAGCCAGTTGGTCCTGCCACGTGTCCTTGGTTCCAATCAACCAACAAAAGACCAAAAAGAAAACAAGAAAACAGAGAAGGCTCTCTTGGCCCGTGTCACTGTTCCTGCCATTTGCAGCCAAGATCTAAACCAAATCTGACCTTCGTGTGGTCAAGTCACTCTTTGGTGGCTCTCTCTCTCTCTCTCAGAGCCTCTTGTGGAGGTCGTCACAATTTCTTTTAGCACCTTGAGTCCATCTTATTGTCTTGTGCCACTTTTACATGTATTACGCTGCCACAAAAGTCTATAGTGCCCCTCTGTTAGGGTTACTATGGTACCATCCTCACTGCCGGGCTCCACCAGCCCCCCGCACATAAAGAAACAGTTCTGCACCCTGCATGGCCAATAGACTTGGCTCTAAACCCCCGCTGGGGGGTTTGCTCTCTGCAAGAGTCTCCTACCAGCACTCCATGTCACTTTCAGAGTTTCCTGCGGCGTGTGCCGGCTCACTCCTCCTCCTCTTTCTGGTTCTGCGCTCCACCAGCTTTCCTGTTCCGGGCTCTTCTTTATACCAGAGTGGGAGTTCTCTGCCCTCCCGTCCCGAAACACCTGGGTAAGAGAGATCTCAGCCGGGCTCCTTGGGGCTGTGGACCTGGGGCCACTGAGCCTTTGATTAGCCTGGGAGCTTTGGAACCCAGTGGCTTCTTCTCTCTCTCACAGACATGACTTCTGGGAAGAGGCTGAAGAATGGTGCTTATTTAGTCTGCAAAGACAATACTGGTGGGCGGGGGGAGGATTTAATTAGTAGTCTTTAACTACCTGAAGGGTAGTTCCAAAAAGGATAGAGCTGTTCTCAGTGGTGGCAGATGACAGAACAAGGAGGAATGGTCTCAAGTTGCAGAAAGGAAAGTTTAGGTTGGATGTTAGGAAAACAGTCTTACTGGGAGGGAGTGGTGAAGCACTGGAATGTGTTATATTGGAGAGGTGGTGGAATCTCCATTTTTGGAGGTCTTTAAGGGCCAGCTCAACAAAACCCTGCCTGGAATGATCTAATTGTGGATTGATGCTTTGAGCACGAGGTTGGACTAGATGACTTCCTGAGGTCCCTTCCAGCCCCAATTTTTTATGATTCTATGATGTAGAAAAGTGGTGCAGGAAATGTGATTCTGATGTTATCAATGGAGTGCATCAGTGTTGAAGCTAGCAGTCATATTTTCCAGTAGCTATCAACTGTTTCCCAAAATGGCCTCAGAGCTGCTCAGTGGGCGCATCTATATGTGCACTTTACTGTGGAACTGGCTAATTATCTCCTCAATAAAGTGTCATCATCTACATATGTGTCCATGTAAGGGTGCAGTAAATTAACTAACTCTGCTGTAAGATGGTACTGTCCAGAACAAATACTATCCTATGGAGGAGTCATTTGGTGCACATGTAGGCAGTGACAGCAGCTGGCTGGGGACAAGTGTGCTACAGTGTTGGCTAGCACTGTACTGTAGCACCCTACTGTAGCACCCTCGTGCCCCAGCCAGCCTCTCCACAGCCTGACACTGCCACCCAGAGCCTGGGGCTGATCCTCCTGGGCTCTGGTAGCCAAAGTTCTAGTGAATGAATTCTTCACCAGATTTGGGAGACTTACAAACAAGTGAAGGAAGAAACTGAAGAAACTGTTTCAGCAGTTACGTGATTCTAGTAATGCACAAAATGCATCACAACAACATACACATACTCTGCTAAGATAGTAGGAAGTTTTAAGTTAAACATTTGGGGTTCACATGGCTTCCTTTGTAGAATGGCACCAAAGCTACTAGACACTAGAAACTCTACTATCAAAAAGTAAATTTGGTTACCCCTTTCCCAGGGGAAATTGAGAAAATTGGGAATGTACTCTGACAAAGTGGTGGGGGGACCCTAGCAACCCCCCTTGTGGCAATTCCTATGGGGAAACTTTTAGAAAGGGGATCCTCATATTTTTCAGTTTTCTCTAGGAGAAAATGTGGTAAGAGGTTTAAGCTTGATGAACTTTGCAAAGGTCCACACAGGGTTAAACCAAATAAATGCATAGGTTTTAAGGGTAGAGCTGAGTTCCAGAACATAACACAAAGGTATTCAGAAGCACCAGCATAGCTCCCTCTGGACAGAGAATCTAGTTATGGAAGGCAGTGGCTAAAGGTCTGTGATAGTAATACATTTCTTAGCAGAACAGAAAGGTAGGCCCTATCCTAGAGAAAAGAGTCCACAGAATGGTCCCATTACAAAAACCACTCCCAAGTGCCTGAAAGTAAAGTAGACAGGTATTTTATTTGGTTTATCCATTTTATGGGACTATTAAGATCTTTGGAGATTTATCTAATTGCAGAAACATGCGCACTGACAATTACATAGGAAGAAAATGAGATATGAACACAAGAATGTGGTTATCACAAAAGCCACATCTTTATTCACTAGTCAACAAATTAAAATGGCATTTAATGGCACTTAGCATCTTTCCAGAAATGGAGTGGAACATGAAAAGAAGAATATAAAGGAAAAAAAAAACCTTTTCCTGGCAGACCTTTAGAATGACAGATTCATTGTATATTCTATTCAAAGAGCACCCTAATTTGGCCTGAACTTGTTGGGAGTTACTGTGTAGTTTCAGCAGAAGCAGAATGAATCAGATAGCTGAAAGGGTCTGCTCATTTGGAAAAAGACAGCTGACTATATTTATGTTGAGGATCTTAATGAGAAAAGAAGAGTGTATAAAATTAATTCATTTTGTGACTTGGATAATCCTGGAAATAGACATCTACTCTGTTTGAAATGAAATTGTCCTTATTGAATTCCCAGCATATTAGCCTTAAAATAAATGTCTGTCTTAAACTTTGCATTTTTATTTCATTTAAATGTATATTTTTCTGTTGTAAAAGTGTAAGACTAAACAAATGGATACCAAAACAATTCCTCAGCAAGCTGCATTATTTCACAGCTACTTTTCAGGCAGCTGTGACCTAAATATGCTCAAAAAGATGTAGTTTTACGCATTATTATTTTACTTTCAAACTGCAACCATTATCGGTTCAGTTCTAGAATTTTAAAGCTGGATCAATCATCCAACCTACATTTGCATTGACTATAAAATTATTGTTTCTAATTTTGTTCTGGTTTCTGCTAATGGGACCATATATTAAAAGTATTTTGAAATACAGTTGATATACAAATCTGAATAATTTAATCAGAATAAGATTTGTGTTAAAGTAACCGTGTTTTCTATGTATAACAAGGAATCTTTTTAATCTGCAGTGTGATAAATAGCATTAATTACCAAGTTTTATTGAGAGTCTGGTTATGACAAAAATGGTGAGAAGGTATGTGCTTTATTTTTCAAAACATTTTAAAACATAATTCAGATTTTAACTTTATTTGACTTTTAAAATTATTATTACAGAACCGAGCAAAACGTGAAGCAAACCTTTGTAAGTCACACAAACAAATAACAAAAAGTAAATGATTAAGATGTTAAAAAATAGGAACACAAAGTCTGCCCCAAGCAGGAACCTTATGCCAGAAAAATCCACTATTGCTATAAAGCTTTTACATGATAGGCGCTCGGCTGTTATGGCATAAAAGCTTATGCTTCTAAGTACATTAAATGCTAGAAACAGATGTAACATATATAGTATATTGTTGTCTAATTCAAAGCTTATATCAACCTTCTCTTGCATTTAATTGGTTTTACATCAGTCTACAAAGATTGTTAGATTATTGTGGGGTTTTTTCTCCTTCAAAATCATCTGTCTAGAGTTTACATCTGAGAGACACAGATCCTGGAATCTTTGTAAAAGCAAAACTTTTACAGAATTCAATAGTAGCTTCTCCATAGGAATTATGTGATTGGGCCATAATTGAAAATGACTATATAAAAGATGGAAAGCAGTTAGGTTCTGTCTGTGTTTGTTGTCTTTTTTTTTTTTTTTTTGTATTTTTCTCTTAATGAAGTTAGAAACATAGAAGAGATTAAATAGAGACAAATAATAAGTCTGAACTTAGCCTTTGAACTGTGTGAGGCTCCATAGTTCAGATGAAATAAAGAATTTACAATTGTCTGTTCCATGTTGTGTATTAGGTACGACTGGTAAAAACAAGCAGCAAAATTATGAATGTGCAATATAACGAGGATATAAAACAGATTAATTTTATTGGACTCTTAGAATCAGCTTTTGAATTGGAGAAACCATCTTTAATCACAGAGATTTAGATTCTAATAAAAAAGCCCCAGATATTTAAGATCACGTTGTCAAGTATGAAACTTAAATTGTTCTTCCGTCCAGCTTATTTCTTTCCAGAGATCTAGCTCTTGTTGTAAAAAGCTTATTTATTACTATTTTTTTAAAGCACCTAAATTTTCATGAGAGCTTTTTGGAATGAAATAGTGGGAAAGTAGTGGTAATATTTAAAATAAACCTTTTTGTTAAAATGGATTTTATACTTATTTTGGTTGGAATTTTATTATGCAAGGAAGCACAGCATATTTGTTGTTATTTCTAATGAATTTCTGGTATCTTTCCCCCCTATTTATCATGTTTGTCACTGAATGTTAGTTACATTTTTGTTCTGCTTTATCAAAGAGTGAGCAAGCTCCAGGACAAACACTGAAAATCTGTACTGCACCAGGCCCTGTAGCTGGGTTGACAATGCATCCCGGGGAGACACAAAGGGAAGCCAGCCTACAGAGCAACAGCTGCTAGTGTAAGCAAGAAAAGGAGATCATCCATCTTGTAGGACACCTCATTTCCACAGCCTCATTCTAAGAACAGTTATCAGGCAGGGACTGACTAAAGCAGCCAATATGAACAGCAACAGAGTTCACTTTCCTAAGCAACAGTTAACAGTAAAAATAATAATTCAAGCATCCATTTTGCAGATCTCACTATGCACAAACTCTGTATGAGATAGAAAAAGGGAAGGATAATTGGAAATAAATCGACAAAAACATACCAGAGTCATTGACTTTCTATATATTCTGGGCCCTATGCTTTTGCTAAAAGGAGGAGAAGGTGCTTCTTACCCCCTCTCATCCTATAATTTATTTACAATATGCAAGGGAGAACACAGAGGTGTAAGAACTGCCACTAATACTGCCAGCTTCAGAAATTACTGTTTTCTGAGTGGGCCAGGGCTATCTCCCCATTGCAGAGTTTTACAGGGAAACTGATGGATGGGTATATTTACAGGTACACAGTACTGATAACCCCCCTCAAAGTAATACACTCCCTCCAGGTATCATACCCCGGGGAACTGACATTTGAGTAACATTCGTGCTCCCTTTCCTGGGTTCATACTGCAATGTGACAACCCATAGTCTTGCCCCTAGGAACACAATGTACTCCACAAGGCACTCTATAGGACCTTCATCCAGCCAAGAGTTTAGGGCGACCTGTGTGCAGACATTAAGCAGTGTGGGCATGGTTAGCTACTGAAAGAAACTCAGAGTGAATTTCAGAGAACTATCAGGCCATGTTCAGATAAGCAAAGTTGTGCAGTTATGTGGTGCCACGCACCACACATTCAGGAGTTTCCTGTGCTGTTACCTTGTAATGCGGTGGCTTTTTTTTTTTTTTTTTTTTGACCTCTGGAGATCTGGGGGTCAAAAAAACCTGAGCAGAAAAAAAGCGGGGCAGCACATGTGAAGGCAGCGCATGCCACCCAAAAGAGAGCCTGGTAAGCCAGGGCCATACTCCAGATTCCAGCTAGGTTCCAAGCTGGAGGAGCAGTGTGGCTGCAGCTTCCCCATCCCCCCAGGACCCCAGATAAGTCTGCTGGGGCCAACACAGTTTCTTGCCCCTGCATCCCCTACCCCACCCGAGATAATCTGTTATGGGCAAGAGGATGCATGGCATAGGCATTCCCTGGGGAAAGCTTGCAGTGGCACAAGGTGTCCTGCTTCTAGCTGTCCCCAGGGAAACAAATACCCATGCTCATCTGGATGCAGCCTCTGCATCCAGTGATTTTAATATAGAATAATCTCATTTACTGTACATGGTCTTGTTCCGGATCATGAGGGATGCTATACTGGGGACAAGGCCATGGAAAGACTACAACAACATATAATAAAAGCTTCAGGTCCATCTAGAACACAAATCACTAACAAAGGAAGGAAAACCAGGAAGAAGAAAGAACAAAAATGGAAATGAGAATTCTAGCCTCCAGAAACGGCATGTAAATGTATCTTAAACATGACAAACACAGTGGGAATAAGAAGGGAGTTTAAAAGCTGCCAATTACAGCCTGTTTGAAAAGCTTCTGAAAAACAACAAACAGCCCAAACCAGCAATGCCTCAGGCATTTTTTTTCATTCTGCTCATTTTGCTTACTCTGAGGCTCAAGAAGGCAAAGCACATATCAGGCATCAAGTGAGGAAGAGGCTATTTTTCCTACCTAGATACCATCTTTGTCAGTGGTACCTTAAGAACTGCACAGGCATTGCAGATAAGATGGGAAGCCCATTTTAATAATCTGGAGTGTGACATGAAGAAAAAAATCTTATTTTTCAGGCTAAACAGCCTAGCTTTCCTATAGTGCAATGACTCCCTGCCAGTCACACCCCTGAGACTTATGATATAATAACCTGAGTTGAGGACACTATTTTATTTCACCTTATGTAGGCTGTTCTACCTTGCCGGTGAAATAAACTGTACGTAGCTTCCATAGGTTTATATAAGTTATGATATTAATAGGATCCTAAAATTGCATTCTTTTGGATGTGTATTTTCTTCCTTTAGAAGAAGGGAAGTAAGTGAATATTCTAGGCAGAAACTTTCAGGGAAGCAGAGAGAAAAAGCAAGAGTTCCATCAAGGACAATACTGTTTTCCTGACTGTAATAAAGTTTATCTTTCTGTTTTAGAAGTGATCTTTTTTTGATCCTTTATCAGTGTCGCAAGACAATACGGTTTTTTTGAGCCTCACATCTGACTTTTAATCACCAAATACCAGCTCAAGTAATGGCCAAAGGGATGTCCTGTTTTGTACAGAAAATATCAGTATGTTTCTTTATATTTTATCAGCTTTTTATAAGGTATTAAGAGTGTGTGGGAGTAGCCAGAGGAGATTTTCATGTGGACCCTTTCTGATAAATGTTTATTATTACATGGTTTCCTAAAATAACCACCTAGAATAATTTCCTCCATAAAATCATCAATTACATATTTTGGCTTAGCTTGCCCTAGCAGGTTGTTTACTTTTGTACCCAACATCATGAAAATATTAAATTAATAATATTCCCCCAATATACTTTTTGACAAAAGAAACTTTACCATCCTGAACTGTATCATTAACTGTTATAGGTTTAGCTTTATTTGCTATGCAAACCTCTTGTCTACTTTCTGCAATATCAATAGCCTGTACCTGTGTTTATCTTAAAATCCAGTGTCTTGGCCACACAACTTTAGTTTCAATTACTTTATAAAATACATGATTATTCTATAATTTCAAATACCATAATTAAACTAGTGTGCTCTCCACAGATAGTCTGCTCCCAAAAACGTGCTTATTTTCTACATCCTTCAGCATTTTAACAGGGCAGGGCACCCAAAAGGACCCAGATTTGCATTTCCTACAGTATATTCATTGGGCTGGGCAGGTTTGTTTTTCTTTCCTTGATCACACTTGCAGTTGCTAAACTGCCTGTCTGAAATCTATTACTTTTCTGACTTTTCTGGAACATATTCTTTGTTTCTATCTTGCTTAGGATGAAACTGACCGATGAGCAAATTCCTTAGGTCCTTTAATGTTACCTACTCTGTATTTTGCTTCTTAATGAGCACTTGGTGATGATCTATTTGAATAGCTTCCTTGAGTGTCAGCTCTGAATCCATTTGCAACTTCAGTGACATTTCCTTGTCAGCAATATCAATTGCAAATGCATCTTTAATTTGCTCTTCTTTATCTATCCAAAAGCTGCATGGCTCAGCCAGTTCAGACTTGGTCTTAAAAAAATGGTATGCATTGAAATAAATTAACCAAATGCAGCCACATTTCCTGAAGTATTTGAGCAATGCTGAATTCATCAAAGCTTTCCATTTATTATGTGCCATTAAGAGTTCCCCAGTAGGGACAAATACTATCATAATTTTTGTTTGGATAGCAACTAGCAAAATTTGGGACTTCTGGAAATAAATAATGATGCGTGTGCATGTGTGCGCGCACACACATGCAAATACATAGCTATATATATTTTTCTCCCTCTAGTTCAAAAATGTTGTAAATAAAGTACAGCATATAGAAATCCAGTTATTTGTGTATTATTTTTTCTAATGTCCATCTTTCTTTCTTAGAATATTGACCATAGCAAATACACAAGAGTCTCTTGGAACCTAATGTCCTACCTTCTGGGAACTTTTAGAGGTAAACAGATTTGCCTTTTGAAGTTTTAATTATGCTAATAGTTTCCTTTTCATTCCCAGTTCCAAGACCCTGTAAAGTAGTGTGGTTGTTAAAGATCTTGAAAGAAAATAATCAGTAGACACAGTTGAAGTATAATATTTGTTCTCTTTTACCACCAGGAATCTTATATAGAGAAGGTCTAGGGCAGTGGCTGGCATCACTGTGGGCCCCTGCTTATGACCCATCTGCCACTTCAGGTCACAAGTTCCCACACTCCACAGCATTGGGAAGAGGCTGTGTATGTAAGAGACAGAAAAGGCAAGTAGTAGGACCCTGGGACTGCCTCCTCCACTGCATTTGCCAGTGTATGCTGCCAATTCCCCAGGCTGCCATGGGTGGGATCCATCTCTTCACAAGCCAAATCCAACCTGTGGGCCAAAGGCTGTTGATGCTTGCTCTAGGAAACTGATAATTTTTTTAAAAAATATATAATTAAATTAATTCAGAAAAGAACCACAGAAATATAAGTCTTTACCCTTTGCCACTTCTCACAAAAGTATTATGCTATTGCTGGATGGGAAGTGGTTTTCTCATCCTCTAAAAGTTTGTTTTAAAAATTCCTGTCATTCGTACAAAAAGTATTGCACTGGAGCTGGGCAGGATATGGCTCTTCGGAAACCAAGATAATTTGAGGGTTTAAAAAATGGCCAAAGAAACTGAGTCTGTGCACCTAGATCACAGAGTTGTGCCACTGCTATTTGTCCCCAGGGAACACCCATGCACATTCACTGTGGCATGTGGCAAGTTGCCTCTGGTGGGTTAGGGGAGGCTGAGGCCAGCACCTGGGCTGACCCCAGCAACCTGACCAGAGGTCCTCCCAGGGCTGCAGCTGTGGCAATCCAGCATCAGAGAGCTGGCTGGTAGATGGAGCATGGTTCCAGCCAGCCAAGCCCAGGATTCAGGCAGCACACACCGCCACTGTGTGCACCACCTTGCTTTTTTTCTAGTGCAGGGTTTTTTTGACACTGGGATCTCTTTGTGTAACCCTGTTCTCACTCTCCATGCGGAAAATTAGCAGTGCAGAGAATGCCTGCATGTGTGGTGTGTGCAGTGTGTGATGCCACAGATGGGTCTGCGATGCTTCATAGACCACACATGCGCTTATGTGGATGTACCCAGGCAGTGCAAGGATTTATACTTTAGTCTTCAATAGCTCAGGCTGTACCTATTACATTATTAGCTACTCTCTTTAATCTACAGAAGGGTTTTGTTTGGACCAATCAGTATTTTCTAATGAAAATACATTTCAATCAGATATTTCCAACTGGTTCTACGTTTCATCTTTCTCAATGTATCTCAGACTTTGAAAAAAGTAGCACAGTTCTGGAAAAATCTGCCAAGACAACTCCACGAAGACCCATGGGGATGTTAGAGTCATAATATTTTTCTGAATACCGCAGTGTTTACCTTTGGTGTTCAATACAAACCTCTGTGCAAAAAAACTAATGAAAGGTGATCAGACTCAATATCATTAAATCGGTTATATGGAGTAGAGGGTTTGTAATAATTTTATGGCTGATAGTTCATATCACACATGAGGTGAATTAATAATATGGATATGAAGAAAAACAATTTATTAATGTTAATAACTCCTCCAATAAAATTTCCAGGAGGACCTATAGTGATAAATTGAATAATTATGAGTATAATTATGACTAACTAGAACCATAATTTCATGCTAATGCAATAATAATGACACAAAAGTGTAGATCATGAATTTTAACTGCTAGGTTATTACAAATTTCCACAAGGAAAGACCAGGGAAAAAAAAGAAAAAAGAAAAAAAAATCCTTAAAATCTGACGAAGTTCTGCCTTGCCACAAAAAAGAGAACTATTCATTGCTTAAATAGACAGCACTTTGATCATCTTTACTGGGCTGCAAATAATATCTTATTTTAATTAGTAACCCTGTGGTATTTTGAATGCAGGAAATGGATATTCAGTGGAGCACACCGTGAGTCATGAAAATTCTATTAATCCTATGGTTACCCTGGAGAAGGAGAAGGAAAAAATATGTAGAAGAACTTCTGTAACATTTCTTTTTAAACAAAGAGTTGTGATACTGGGTATTTGATAGTGTCCTCGTGAAAGGGAAAACAGAATATTATAGTGTCTCTATAAAAACTATTTTAAAGTACACCAAGAGCAGCATGCCAGCAAGTGTAATTGAAGGTCAAGTTAACTTTTCACCTAATTGTTGGTTTGATATTGGATTCCAAAGTCATCAGAAATTAGGGGAATTGGTGAAAGGTTTATGTAAATCCAGACACCGTCATTATTAAGGATTTATTACAAACACTAATGAAACTTACTGCCTTCAGAATGGGTCAGAACAATCTAGACTGAAGCTTGATGATTATATTTTGGATTTATGATAGAATAGATTTTATTTATTTGGGCAGATTATCTGATGAAGTCAACTGTTGTAAGTCTACTGAAATAAATGGAGGGTCAAAATTAAATGAATCATGTCATGGTGGTTTGCAATTCCCAAGAACCTGTCCTCAGCATTTTATTGTATTTTATTTTTGTGGAGAGTATGTATTTTAAGTATGTTTGGGGCAAAACAGAAAACATTCCAAATCATCAGATCATTTAATATATGCCTAAATTCAACCCTCTTATGTGAAGCACTTATCATGTGCCAAAATTATAAAATGAATTTAACGTAAGAACATACTTGAAGTTAACACATGTTGAAGTAGTATGTGGAACAGAAATGGATAACTAAACTAAGGCTAGTGCCAGGATAAAGCAACAAAAGAGGAAAATTTAGCATTTCCTTTAGTAAAGGAAACAGAAGAAAGCATATAAAAGAATATTTTTCTTCCCTCCTTTTGTAAGAAGTTTATAAAGGCAAAATTGAGATCATAATTTGTTGTTCCATTTGAACACCATGTATACCTTAAAAAGTTTTTACTAGTTTTTATGTATATGGTGTTTAAAACTTTAATTGCACAATTTTATGTTTACATTTAAAAATGAGTTGAAATAGGGCAAGTAACTGACAACAAAAATCAATATCCAACTACATTGATGAAGACAGCCAAATACAGCTTACATAGACACCTTTTCGATGAAGAAGATGGAATTTAACTACTCTTCCTGAGGCTGAGAAGCAGCTTACACCAAGATTAATTTAATTTACCTTAATACTATTTATTCATGGAGGAAAATGCTATTTATCAGGAAGAAAGGTAACAAAATCTGTTCCTCTTGTAGTCATAGAGGGAGTTAAGAAATTGGCCCCAAATAACTTACGTCATTTTTTTACATCGTGCCTTAAGCATAGGATGGAACTTAACTTTACTACCCAATGGGGAAGCAATCTAGTGTCCCAGAAGATTAGTAGATTACTACTGACCTGTGTTAGCTCCATGGAGCTACCCAATACCATACTGGAGTCAGGGCTTCACTCATTTCTCTTTTTTTTCTGCCCAGATTCATGAACTTCAAAGTAAGTATGTCAAACGTATATGCCATTGCCTGACTTGGCTTGTGTAACCCTATGATCAGGTTGGTGGGTCTTAAGCTGACCCCATGCACCACCTATATTGTAAGGATCCAGATTCGTATGCAGGTTGGACCTGGTGCTGTGGACAATGAACACAGCACAGAAGGTCAGTCCAAGACATGTGCTGCAACGGTCTCAAGTTGCAGCAAGGGAAGTTTAAGTTAGATATTAGGAAGAATTTTCTAACTAGGAGGGTGGTAAAATACTGGAACAGGTTACCCAGAGATATGGTAGAAGCTCTATCCTTAGAGGTTTATAAAACCTGGCTAGACAAAACATTGGCTGGGATGATCTAGTTGGGGGATGGTCCTTCTTTGAGCAGGGGGTTGGACTAGATGACCTCCTGAGGTCCCTTCCAACCCTAATTTTCTATGATTCTGTGTAGTTCTTGTGCCAGAATGGCTCTGTGAACTGACTCTGGGGCTGAGCCAGAGTCTGTAGTTGTTTATGTGTACTGGAACCAGCATGCAGCACCAGTCTGGTCAGGCACCACATGACACGCACGCGCCTTGTGCCATGTGCAGCAAATGCAGCCAGTTCAGCCTCATGTGCCACATGCAGCACACGCTGCTTCTGTTCCTGCTCCCGGAGCTCATTCTGCAGGTTGCGTGTAGGGCTGGCATGGGAAACGTGCTATCTGAGATGCTCTATCAGAACAGCCCTGTGTGTTGGGATGGGTATGGCCTGATCCGGCTTACAGATTGGCCTAGGCCTGCAGTTTGATACCCCTGCTTTAGAGGAAAGTAATGGGTATGTGGTCCCTATAATTAAAGTTCTGGAAGGTTGTATAGGAGACTTAATTCTGTGTGACTATGTAGGTTACAAGTTTTGAAAGAAAATCTCCAAAGGCTGCATGTTTTTCCAAAATTATATTTTATAAAAGGTAATTTGTAGTGCCTGTCATGGTAATATTTGAATCTTTAACACATTTATCCTCACAACAGTGCACCGAAGTAGGGAACAGCTATCATCCTCATTTTACAAATATGAAACTGACCCATCACAAGATAATAAAATTGCCCCAGGGCACACAGCAAATCTGTTAAAGAGCAGAATCTGAACCTCCTGTTTCCCAGACTAGGTCCTTAAACCAGAGAACTTCCCATTAAAAATATAATTTGGCAGCTTTCTTCTGTATTGTGGATGCTCATAGTGGCAGATTCAGTCCTCTGTTATTAGGAACTTTGCCTGAGTGAAGGTTATAGAATTAAATTTTTAGGATCCCAAGGATATATGTAGCCAGAATCAATCATCCCTCAGAACTGATATGCATGTAGACATTGCCATTCTGGCAACATTGCAGACACAAAGGTTCCCTTCCAGGTACAGGATAAAAAGGAAATCTCAGGGCATAGATCTTAGATTTGCCTAATTTAGAGGGCTGTTATTTATTATGGTGGTTTGATTAAAGGCTATTACAGTGTACATAAACTCAAGCATAGATTGCAACCTAGGATGATTCAATTACTAAGAATAACATGCAGCTTTAGAGCATGTGGGAAGGAAGACAATAACATGGGGTTGGAATATATGTGACAATGGCTGCATCTACACGTTAATTAATGTCCCATAGTTACTGCCCATTAAGTTTAGGCCTTTTATAACCAAGTACTAAATCAATATACTGTAACAGGCACTACTGCACAGTAGTGCTAGTGCATGGCATTTTAGTGATGCTAACTGCACAGAAGACTAATATTACTGCACAGTAGCATATTAAAATAGTTTCTTCCCCTGCATACTACAGCACAGTACAATTAGGGTCCTGTGAAGTTACTGTCTCATGTAGACACACACAATATATCTGAATTAACCAAATATTTCTTTGCTTTCTTTATTTAAAAAGAAATCAAAAAGTATAATTTTTTTATAAATACATTGCTCTCCATATTCTATAGGTCAGTGCCATCTAGGCATCAGAGTAGATTTGAAGAGCCTAAGATAGAAGGACAAACAAGAGAGGATAGAATCATGAAAGCAAAGGATGGCTAGACTTCAAGGAGGAGGATATGATCAAAAGTGTAAAAAGCCAACAGAAATCAACGAGTCTGTGGATGAAGTACAAATCAAGGATAAAGTCACTGGAGACTGGTGACAACATTTTAAGTGAAAAGGATCAAAGCCAACCTGGAGAAGTGACAAGAATCTGTTCTGAATTTTGCCAGAGGCTGAGTTTACCCCTAGCTAGTATAATCTTGTCTGATTACATGGCATAGTGTCTAATGACATGGTAGATCTTTGTCATTGTTAAAACTAAGTAATATTTTATAACACTGGTTTCACACCTTCCTCATGATTGCTCAGCAGCCAGTGAGACTGAGTTCTAAAACCATATTTGCAATACACAAGAGACAGAAAAACTTTGAAAATGAATCTATCAATGCTAAATAATTTTCATAGACATTAGGGCTAGAAGAGACCTCAGAAGATCATTGAGTCCAATTCCCTGCCCCAGGGGCAGGAAATCAGCTGAGGTCACAGGATCCCAGCAAGATAAATGTCTAATTGACTCTTAAAGGAATCCAGAGTAGTCCCATACTTCTCAGCCTCTTATCATAAGGCCTGTTTTCCTGCCCTCTGATCATGCGTGTGGCTCTCCTCTGGACTCTTTCAAGCTTCTCCACATCCTTTTTGAAATGTGGAACCCAAAACTGGATGTAGTACTCCATCTGTGGCCTCACCAAGGCTGAGTACAATGGGAGGATGACATCCTGGGATTTGCTAGGTTCAGGTCCCGTAGCCTCTCCTCATAGGGCCTACCTTGCTGTCCCCTGATCATGTGAGTGGCCCTCCTCTGGACCCTCTCGATGCTGACCACATCCCTCTTGAAGTCCGGTGCCCAGAACTGGACGCAGTACTCCAGTTGTGGCCTAACCAGTGCTGCATACAGGGGGAGGATCACCTCTTTGGACCTGCCTGAGATGCATCTGTGGATGCATGACAAGGTATGGTTGGCCTTATTGACTGCCTCCCCACACTGCCGGCCCATGTTCATCTTGGAGTCAATTATGACTCCAAGATCCTTTTCCGCCTCCGTGCTGACAAGAGGGGAGTTCCCCAACCTGTAGGTATGGTGCCGGTTGTTCCTCCCAAGGTGCATCACCTTGCACTTGTCTGTGTTGAATCCCATCCTATTCACATCCTCCCACCCTTGTAAGCTGCCTAGGTCTGATTGAAGCCTGATGCTACCTTCTAGTGTGCCCACATCCCCCCACAACTTAGTGTCATCAGCAAATTTGAACAGGGTGCTTTTTACCCCCTCGTCCAAATTGCTGATGAAGATGTTGAACAGTGTGGGCCCAAGGACCAAGCCCTGCGGAACCCCACTGCCCACGTCCTTCCAGGTTGAGAAGGACCCATCCACTACCAACCTCTGGGTGCGGCCCTCCAGCCAGTTGGTGACCCAATTGACTGTGTGGGGGTCAACACCACAGTCCCCCAGTTTCTTAATGAGAACAGGGTGAGAGACAGTGCCGAATGCCTTCCGAAAGCCCAGGAAGACTACGTCCACTGCTACCCCTGCATCTAATGATCTGGTAACCTGATCATAGAAGGCCACCAGGTTGGTCTGACAGGACCTGCCACTGATGAACCCATGTTGGTTACCCCTAAGCATGCAGTCCCCAGCTGGCCCCTCCTGGATGTGTGCCAGCATAATTTTCTCAAACAGCTTGCCTAGGATCAAGGTAAGACTGACTGGCTTATAGTTTTCTGGGTCCTCCTTCCTCCCCTTTTTGAAGCTTGGAACAGCATTGGCCCTCTTCCAGTCCTCTGGCACCACACCAGAGCACCGCGAGTGCTCATAGAGCTGTGCCAGGGGTCCTGCAATGACCTCGGCCAATTCCTTAAGGACTCTAGGGAGGAGATCGTCCCGGCTGCCTAACTTAAACATGTCCAGCCCCTCCAGAATCCCCCTTACTAGTTCCACGCTAAACTTTGGCCCAGGTTTGCCTCCCCTGGGGCCCGAGGGGGGCCCAGCAGGGAGGTGGCTGTTCTAGTCCCTACTTAGGAAGAGAGAGGCAAAGCAATCGTTAAACATGTTAGCTTTGTCAACTGGTGTGATGACCAAATTCCCCAGCGCATCCTGCAAGAGCCCCACGTTACCTGGGACCTTCTTTTTGCCCCCTATGTATTTAAAAAAGGACTTCTTATTGTCCTTAATCTGAGAAGCTAGTCCTAATTCCATCTTTGCCTTGGCCTTCCTAACTGCCCCCCTACAGCCCCGAGCGACTGCAGAATAGTCATCCCTGGTGATGTCCCCTTCTTTCCATTGGGTATACACCTCCTTTTTAGCAAGGAGACAATCTCGGATGCTTTTGGTGAGCCATGGAGGCTTGTGTGCTCTCCTGCTCCCTTTGATCCGTGTTGGGATTGCCTCCCTTTGGGCTTGGAGCATAGTCTCCTTAAGAAGCAACCACTCTCCTTGGACATCTGGCTCCCCTCCCCTCTGGGACCTCAGCGCATCCCCGCCTGTCCTCCTTAGCTCACTGAAGTTTGCCCTTCTAAAGTCTAGGGTTGCTGCCTTACTGCATGCCCTTGCCACTTTGCGCTGGATGGTAAATTCCAGCAGGCAATGATTGCTGTTGCCCAGGTGGTCGAGCACCCACAGCCCCCTCACCAGGTCATTACCTGTGGCCAGCACTAGGTCCAACAAGGCGTCCCCCCTGGTGGGGCTGTGCACGTCCTGGGTTAGATGGAGGTCCTGCACTCTGTCTAAGAATCGTTTTTAAAGTCAAGATATATGACGTCAATCTCTTCTCCCTTGCCCAGTTGATATGTCACCTGTTCATAGAAGGAAATGAGTTTTAATTCCCAGTGTTATACTTAAAAAATTAGTATGGACTACTTTAAATAAAAATAATAAATAGGCTTTTGTGTTAAGAATAGGTCTAGCAGACAGGAATGAATACAAAGTGAGTATGTCTACAGATGTATTTGCACCTGCTTAAATTTACCATACAGTAAGTGGGAATAGGCAGCATCTACACATGCAGGTGATTTGGGAGTAAATTTAGTTCCAGGTCAAAGTAGCTTCCCATATGCCTTTGTGACCATCAGGGAGAGCTCCAGCATCCGGCCACATGGTTGCCATCCCTTGGGACCAACTTTAGCCTGAAGTTGAAGACAGAGTAAGCTAGTAGTACTTGGAAATAACTTCAGTCCCAAGTTGAAGCCAGGAATGGCAGCCAATCAGGAGCCCTCGGGCTGGGCTCAGGCCAGCCTCCTACTGGCTGTGCAGATCGAGCAGGGAGTAATACATTCTACACATGCATTACTGCACAGTAATTAATCAGGCATAAATTTGACACCTTCATGATACAGGTACCAAATTTACACTCAAGCCAGTGTAAGTCACCTTATTTACTGCACAATACAGATGTGCATGTGAAGGTGCATGCCCATACTGCGCAGTAATTTTGGTTACTATGGAGTAAATGTGTATGTGTCATTGTGCCCGGTAAGTATCACATCCTCTGGTATTATTTTTACACTCTTAAAAATTTTTAGCTACTGGGAACAAGTCAGAAAAAATCTAAAATGAAATTCTAAAGCTTTGGTGCATCATAGCAATGAGCATGGGGAGGAAAGTATGAAAATCTGTTTATTGGATGTTTTCTGTAGTAGAATATTGGGTATTATGTGATATAGATTCTAGCTTTAGTTAAGGGCACTACTTTTCTTATTTCTGGTAATTAAAAAAGGAACAGGAAAAATTTGGAATGTCTTTTCTTGTATTGTTGCAATGAATCTCTCATTATGAAAAAAAACCAACAAAAAACAAAACCCAGTATTTTCTGTTTCTTTTACAAAGTTACATAGTTTTGCCCAGACACTGGCCATACAAACCAGAAATTACTTTTGAGAAATGTTGAATATTGAAAAACAAAGTGAATATTTTGCATATTACTCTCAATTACTATGAACAACATGGAGCATATAGAGAAGATCAATATATGTGTTGAATCCAAGGTAGGTTTCTAACTCATAAACACTAGTACACTGTTCAAGGTTAGAAAATGAAAAGAGTCTTGAGTCACATGTATTCTTTTTCTTCATGTCAATATGACTGAGATGCATACATTTGTTAAAGAATCAAGTTTTTACTTTATGCAGAAATAGTCATATTTGTACAAAGGCATATAAGCTGTCCTTCGGTGTTGTTGGTTAGGTCCTGAACAGCACTGTGTGCATTTACATCTCTCCTACTGCCTTTCCCTACTCCCCTCTAGTATGAGGTAAGCTGAAGTCTGTAGTCAGATTCAGTAGTGTAACTGAGAGGTGTGCAACTGGGGCAACAGCCTCAGTTACCCTTCTGTTGAGTGTCTTAGAAGATAGTCATTGGCATTTTGGTAGCTGGCACTACCCCATGCATTACAGCCGGCCTGGGCATGGAGCTTAATCCTATTACACTTCTGGTCAGGTTGCAAACTCTGTCCCCAAGATTTACTCTTTCCCTCCTCAAAGCAAAGTGTAGGTGTAAGACATGTCTGTCAGCAAATCACGTATTGTGCCATTCCTTTCCCCTATAGCAAACCTGGGAAGTATGCAGCCAGACTATACCTGCAATCCAGAATTTCAGATTGAATTCCCTTTTTTTCCAAAAATGAACTATTATTTGTACGTAACTAGTTAGGAAAAACAAGTGCAGAGTGATTTGCAAGGACTAATTCACTACTAAATGTTGGTGCTTGCTGTACACAAATGAAATCCAAGAATAGAAAAGAATAGAATAGAATAAAATTAAAAAGAGCAATCTAAATTTTTATTCTTCAGGTTTAGCTCTGAAATACTTCATCTAGCAGCTATAAAACACCTGACAGGCTGAAAAAAAGAAAAGTCCAAATACTAATCATATTATGATCTACCTCTCCTTAATTTCATCTGGTATGCCAAAGGTTCTGCTTCCCTCACATGCAACAAACAGTACCTAATAGGGTTGTGCGAAACAGGCCATATCCGATTCAGATTCGGATTCAGATTCAGATTTGGCCTGAATTGCGGACAGTGATTTGATTCGTTGATTTGGATCACTGTCCTGATTTAATTTGGCTGGATTCAAATCTAAAGTTTTGATGCCGATTCAGAGAATCTGTGATTCGGCCATAGACACAGCTTTAAATATTTTTTCTACATACTTCGAGGTACCAAGTGTGGCTCATGAATGCTGTGATAGTGGGGTAGACGGAGCATCCCACAGGAGTGCGGGGTGAGGGAGGGCCCCACGTTCTCAATTGTGGACCCAGAAGTGGACCAGGATTACTTTTGGTGCCCCCCAGACCCAGGAGGCACCAGTCTCCGAGCCGGGGGGGTACTCCATGCACTCCCTGGTGGACCCAGAAATGGACTGGAAGTGCTTCTGGTCCACTTCTGGGTCCATTGCCAAGCACACTGGGGATCCCCCTGCACTCCTGTGGGAGACTTCATCTGCTCCAGCATCTCAGCATACACAAGCCACCCGATACCTTGAGGTATGTAGAAAAAATATTTAAAGCTATGTCTATTTCTGAATCTTTGAATCTCTCCAAAGCTCTTTGAATCAATTTGGAGGATGCAAATTTGATTTGGAGAGATTAATGGGTCTCCTGATTTGATTCAGATTTGGAGATTTGGCTGACGAATAGGCTGAATCTCCACTAAATCAAATCAGAGACTGAAGCTTTACACAGCCTTGGTATCCAACTCTTTAAGTAGTCCCCATTTTCTTCCATTGGACTAGTTGCAAGGTGATGTGTAATCCACTTTGAGAGTTCATAGATTTCGTAGACATCAGGGCTGGAAGGGACCTCGGGAGATCATCGAGTCCAGCCCCCTGCCCAAAGGGCAGGAAGTCAGCTGGGGTCATAGGATCCCAGCAAGATAAGCATCCAATTTACTCTTGAAGGTGTTCAATGTAGGCGCTTGAACCACCTCTGCTGGCAGACTGTTCCAGACCTTGGGGGCTCGGACAGTAAAGAAATTCTTCCTTATGTCCAGCCTGAAACGGTCTTGCAGGAGTTTGTGACCATTCGACCCCATCATCCCTTGGGGCGCTCTGGTGAACAAATGTTCCCCCAGATCCTGGTGGTCACCCCTGATAAACTTATAGGTGGCCATCAGATCACCCCTGAGCCTACGCTTTTCCAGGCTAAAGAGTCCCATGGCTCTCAGCCTGTCATCGTAAGATCTGTTTTCCTGACCTCTGATCATGCGCGTGGCTCTCCTCTGGACTCTCTCAAGCTTCTCCACATCCTTTCTGAATTGTGGAGCCCAAAACTGGACACAGTACTCCAGCTGCGGCCTCACCAAGGCCGAGTACAAGGGGAGAATGACGTCCCGGGATTTGCTCAAGAAGCATCTATGGATGCACGCCAGTATTTTGGTTGCTTTATTAGCCGCAGCATCGCACTGCAGGCTCATGTTCATCTTGTGGTCAATGATGACCCCCAAGTCTCTTTCTTCTGTAGTGCTATCCAACGTACCATTGCCGAGCCTATAAGGGTGCTGCAGGTTTTTCCTCCCAAGGTGGAGAACCTTGCATTTTTCGGTGTTAAATACCATGAGGTTCTCGTCTGCCCATTTGCTGAGCTTGTCCAGGTCAGCCTGGATCACCCGCCTATCTTCTGGCGTGGATGCTTTGCCCCAAAGTTTGGTGTCATCGGCGAACTTGGCCAGTCCACTCCTAACTCCAATGTCCACATCATTAATGAAGATGTTGAACAGTATGGGTCCCAGGACAGGGCCTTGAGGGACCCCACTGGTCACAGGGCACCACGGTGAGTGACTGCCATCGATTACAACCCTCTGGGTCTGAACACAGAGCCAATTTCCCAGCCAGCGGATCGTGGTGGAGCCAAGGCCACAACTGGCCAGTTTAGCCAAGAGGTGATCATGGGATACCAGATCAAAAGCTTTTTTGAAGTCAAGATATATGACATCAATCTCTTCTCCCTCATCCAGGTGATAGGTCACCTGGTCGTGGAAGGAAATGAGATTGGTCAAACAAGACCTACCCGCAACAAACCCATGCTGCCTATCCCTTAGGATGTTAGCCTGGGCCAGTCCATCAAGGATGGCCTCCTTAATAAATTTGTCTAAGATCTTCCCCAGGATAGAAGTCAGGCTAATGGGCCTGTAGTTAGCCAGATCCACTCTCCTCCCTTTCTTGAAGTTCGGCACCACATTGGCCTTCTTCCAGTCTTCGGGCACTACACCAGAGCACGAGGAGTTTTCAAAGATCCGTGCCAGGGGCTGGGATATGACACTCGCCAGCTCCTTGAGTACCCTGGGGTGCAGATTGTCAGGGCCGGCTGACTTGAAGGTATCCAGCTTCTCAAGGTGTTCCTTCACGAGGTCAGCATTGATGGAGGGTAGGGGATCCCCATCACCCGGATCTCCCTGTCCCATAGCAGGCATGGGCGTCCCTTGGGACTGATGAAACACTGACATAAAGTACCTATTTAATAGGTTGGCTTTTTCCTGGGTGTCAGTTGTCAGTTGCCCCATCTGGTTTAGCAGGGGTCCAATGTTGCCCTTGCTTTTCCTCCGGCTTCCTGCATGTCTGAAAAAGGACTTTTTGTTGTCCTTGATGCTTGAAGCTACTTGGAGTTCAGTTGCAGCCTTGGCTTTCCTGGTTTGCTCCCTGAGCACCCTGAGGAAGGGTATTAAGGTCTAGTTTCAAAGGATTAAGGATAAATCTTTTTTTTTCCTCCAAAGTTTTGTCCAACCATGTCACATGAATATTCCATGTTGCCATCTTACCTGGATATCTCTATTTTATTTTTAGACTTCAAAACTGGGATAGCTGATGACATAAAAAACTTTTGTTAGATGGTTAAATACTATGTACAATGTTCTCTTTTCTTTTATCACCAGTGTTTTGCTCTTACTGGAGATTATACCACTACTCTGAGTCCAACTTCTATTATTTCACTGTATATCTACTAACATAGCGATATCACTTTAATTACAACAGTTTTGCTTGAACATGGTGATTAAATAATGGCTCATTTCTGTTCTTGCTGCCAGAGAGTCAAGTAAACAAGGGTATGCGGTCAGTCACTATTTCATGTCCATATTTATAGACCTTACCAAAAATTCATTCAGATTTCGGAACCCTATCATTTTTCATAGTAGTGAAGGTATCACAGAACACTTCATATGTAACGAATAAGAAGTTTTTAAATTTGTTCATCTTTCTTAAGGAGGAAGATGGTGGGGTTGCATTACAGTAGTACCCATTCAGTACTTGTCAGCTGGAAGAAACAAAGGGCAGAATCCTGTCACCTATTGGACAAATAAAATGCAGTTTAGGATAGAATTCTACTTCCCCTTGTGCATCTAAATTGAAGTTTTCCAGTTGTGCAAGTGGAATTTTTGTTGTGCACAAGTTGAAATTATATTTCCCCCTGTAATATGCACACTGTGCTCAGTCTATTCCCATGTGCATATAGAATGAACATGTGCACTAGGCTATGAACTGGCTGGGCAGCTGTGTGGCTATATACACAGAGATCAGAGTGTAAGTGCCAATAAGAGCAGCGTAGAGGAGGCACTCCCATATGTTAGCCCTGCTAGTTGAGTGGCTAGAGCAATTGGTGAGGAAACCAGAAACATGGCTTCTAGCCCCCAACTTGCCCACTGGGTATGAGAAGCTGCATCTTTCTTACTTCCCAGCACAATGCTGTAAACAACATCCAATAGATTAGCCAACACACACTCTTCAAAATTGTTTTGAAGCTAAGCCATTGCCTCTTGCATTCAGTATTAAATGGATATAGAACAGTGCACTGGGAAAGTTTCTGCTTCACTAGATGCAAGAACACAGGCTACAACATAAGTATCTGCTCACATCCAGGCCAGCATCCATCTCACTGAACTACACACCTTATAATTTGCTTTCCCTCATTTAATTGTACATATCTCACTGTCTTGGCTGCTGAAGAGGCAATTTTCAAAAGAAGAGTTGCATGTTGCCCTGAAAAGTGTCATAATAGAAAGGGGATGTCTTATGATCAGACTGGGGAAGGGTATGGACAAAGTTTAGTTTTAGTTTGGGTTTTTTTCTGCTTAGGATGGTCCACTGACCAAAACAATCTACACAAACCAGTAAACTAATAGCCTATGTAGCTGTTTAAAATGTGAAAATTTAATCTTGTATAAAAGTATTTTCAGGACCTGTATCTAGTGTAGCACAAAAAGTGCAATAATAGCTGAAGAAGGGGAGGCAGAAAAGATTCCATATATCCTGATTCCCAAAGGCATCTCCTCTACTCATCCATTTACTCAAGCTGTGCACAGGCACCAGAAGCTGGGCTCATATCAGTGTGATCTCTTGATAACATGAAAAAAAAATCCAATTTCTCAGATTTATTAAGGAGGCTCCATTAGTTAGACCTTTTGTTCTTGTTTTTACTATAGATGTTCGTAATGTAGAAAAGGTGGCATTTCTTAAAATATTCTATATTATATAAAGTACTAAAACCTGCATGTTTTAGGATTTTAAGGATTAAAAAAGGCAGATGCATGATTCCTTTGAGTACGTTTTGGTTATAAGTATAGTTTTCATTTCCCCCCTTAAAATGCCATTTAAAAGTGTCCTTCCATGTTCTTCTATGTCCTTCCTCTTTAGAAATACCATTTAAATATGTCTCTTAAATTGTTTCCATTATAAACTTCTACTTTTGGAATAACAATATGCTAAATCATTTTAGTGTGAAGTCTTGTAAATAAATAGATGCTAGAAAGCCTGGGGAAACAATGGGATTTAAAATGTCATCTTTTGTGACCAGTATCTTTATTTTTTTTTGATTGCTAACCAGATTTTCTACCATCTAATTTCCATTTTAAAAAGTAAGATTATAACAATAATACATGTTTATTAAAATTGAGGACTGTTTTCCACAGATATAGTAATACATTTGAAGGCTATTGTGAATCAGGAGTATTTAATTCTACTTAGGTTTAACATAGTTCTCAAAAGATATACACAAGGGCATGAGTTAAACAGAGACAATCAATCAAAGTTTACAAGGAATGTACAAGGGGTTTAGCATACTGTTTACTAGCAATATATCCAATTACTGTTGGTGTGTGTGGTACATATATTATGCAGATTTGGTGCCTTGGAGCCATTCTTGAATTTTTTTTTCTTAAGAGACTATGCAAATATAATGGCCATATCTTAATTGCTGTTGTCAAGGACTGATATCAGATTTATTGTTCATATATTTTGAAGCTTTCATTAACAGATGGAAGAGTGGTCTGCCTTTCCATCTCCTAACAAGATAGATTAACAATGTAGCAGTTTATGTGCTACTTAGCTCTCAGGAAATAAGTAGGAACTGCCCTAGTTAAGAACAATAGAAAATGTAAATGTTGGATGAAATAATACAAGTATTGGTAAAAAGAAATGAAATGTACAATATAGCTTGTGTAATTTCTCTATATTTATATTTAAACACTGGATCCAAATTTCAACTTGCTTACACTGATTGTACACCACTGCAACTTCATCCTCAGGTGAGTTACTTCATTGACACCATTGAAAATGGGTTCAGAACTAGGGCTTTGTGGACATGGTAAAGGTCTGTTCCTAATATACCTGGAAACTGTCTTTAAAAAGTTTTAAAAATTAGAAATAAAGATTGTTAAGTATTTATTAACTATTCCTATATTTAAAGCTTCATTTTATAAATCTTTAGACAAATTGCAGCATAGTTTATTTGCATGACCTTGAACTGTACATAAAGAAAATACATTAGTTGGGATGATAGTTTTTAAGAGGCTGTAGTAATAAAAGGTTGAAATTCAATTAGGGTTTAATAACTTGATTTGGTGAAACAATTAGCATTCTATGTGCAGTACAACCTTCCCATGAGTTTTGAGTTCAAGAATAATACATACTGCCCAGGGAGGAAGGTTATTTAGGAAATGTAAGTGAAGTCTCATCTCTCCACTAGTCATTACATCAGACAGAACATATTTTTTATAGGAGTCACACATTGTGGTGAACATGGAAACAATAAAACGTTGTAAAATCCTACAGTAACTTCTTAGACTGTGCAAGCTGAAGAGTTTTAGAACAAAGGGAAGGGTATGGTGTGTCCCTTCATGTGGAAAAGGGTGTACAGGAGAACAATTGAGAAGATAATTTCTGTTGTTTTACCAAAGTTATGGAGTCTATGAGCCAAATCCTATTTCACCTTTTCATGTATAAGCAGTGCATATGTAGCCATTTAAGTGCATTTTTTAGCACTTTAAGGCTCAGTTTAGATTCTATTTGCACTTGTATAACAGTGATTGTCTTGTGCTCCCCTACTGCACATATCCAGAAGGCTTCTGGATGAAACAGAAATCTGTTTTCACATATTACCTTTAGGCGATACTAAGCATTGTGCAGGTGTTAATGTTAGAAGGAGCTTTGAACAGTCACAGATTAGGTTTAATGCCACCTATGACCTGCATAACTATAACTTGCCATTAGAGTGTTGGCAAGCAGGGGAGTAACTAGGAGCCACAATTGGGCAATCTGATAAACTTATTGGTGCCTCTGCCCATTAAATACTGTGATTTCAGGGACTTAATTTTGTTCTAGTTCTACAGCCACTCCCAACAGTGTCCCAGAGCCATCATCTGAGCTGCAACCTACTCAAAGATCACCTGGTTCTACCTGTTGGCCTTTGTGCAATACATGGTAGTGGGAAAGGTTCTCTCCTTGCCTCAGATTGCAGTGAGGTCCTCATCATGACTCTAATTTGATACCTACCTGACAGGGTTCAGCAGGGACATCCTTTGGCTCATTCACTGCCTCTAGTTGCCTGTGGTTGCCAAAAGCAAGTATGTAATATTTGGCTTGGCACTATTTGCGTGAGGGTGCACCTCCTGGGAACTAGAGGCAAAGTTGGCTTGGTGCCAGTACCACCCCATAGGCTGTAGAGATCAAGGAGGGGTAGAAAGTTTGTTCACAAACAGCAGGAGGTACGGGGAAAGGAAGATGCATCCTGGAGAGCTGAAATTTGGTTGTTTTATCTCCACAGATTAGTCACATATTACATGTTATTGCAGCATGGGCTGGATAAGACAGACAAAGATAAGCCTCAGCTGAAGTGGCATAACTTTAAGATGCTTGTAGTGCACTTAGCATGACTTTTCATACTTTAATGTGTAGACAATTCAGTATTAAGAGTTCTTAGCATAGCCTAAGGGCAACATGTAACAACACGCTAAATTCCTGGTTGGAGAAAGATCAACTAGTGACTTTGATGGAGAAGAACCCCCACTTCTTAGTTCTTTTTTTAATTTTAGGCACATATATTTATTTCTGCCATGCTTTTAAAACGCACATGCACAAATGTTCAAGGGCATATGCATGCGTATGCACATACACACACACACACACACACACGTTTGTAAAGCACTTGCATTGAAAGGCTTCATTTTACAAAGATCTCTGTTTTGTTTCGTATGTGTGAGGTATATCTTTGAGCTACCCTGTGAGTGTGTCTGCATGTGCATTAGATCCAGGAGTAGTTTATTTGGGAGTAAACTCTCCTGTGCAGGTGTCTGCACATGCAAGGAAGTGGGAACAGATTTGCTACTAATGGCAGCAAACTGCTCCTGCTTCCTGGGGCCCTGCAATGGGGCCCTGCCACCACCAGGGGGAGCTTTGGGCTCCCCCTGGGTGCTAGCCCAGGGCCTGGCTGGGAGCACTGGGCCAGGAGGCAGCTGTCTCCTGGCCAGGGCTGGGATATTGCAACCTGCCCCAGGGGGCTGCCTGTTGGTGGGTGAGAACAATGTCACTCTGTCCTGGCAGCAGGAAGCTTCAGGGCCCCCACTCTGAGATCATGATCAGGTACTGGGGGGCAGGGAACTTCCAGCTTCATGGCCACGGGGCCAGTGCTGGGAGATCTTTATCTCCCAGCCCCAGCTCTGCAGCTGTGGGGCCAGCACTGGGAGATAAGGATCTCCCAGCACTGACCCAGTGATCATGGAGCTGGTGCTGGGAGCTCCCTGCTCCCCACTCCCTGATCTTGATCTCAGAGTGGGGGCCTGGAACTTCCTGCTGCCAAGGCAGGGGGACATTGTCCCTGCCTAGTCTCTGATGGCAAAGCCCTCCCAGGCAGCCAGCAGCTCCCAACAGGAAGAAGCAGTCTCCCTCTCTAGTCAGGATTTGCTCCCATTCAGGTTTTCTACACAAGTGCAGTTAGTAATTGCAAGTAAATTTGATATTTGCATTTGCAGGTTTATTCTGGGATAAGGCGTAGAAGAAATTCATTGTCCTACTTTAAATACCTGTGAAGTATCAGAGATAATATTGTTTCCAGGGACAACAGGGGTGAGTTGAGTTAACTGTCATTCAAGCTGTGTGTGTGTGTGTGTGTAAACACTGTCCCATGCCTCTTTTTTGATGCAAGTCAAAGCCCAGGACAGTCAAACCTGGGATAAACCCCACATCTGCTTTTACCCTGGAAGTCATTTAAGGTTCAGAGTCAACAACAAGCAATCCATTTGATTTATTTTAATTTTTGATACATGCATCTTTAGTTTCTCCAGGGGTTCAGGTCCTTGAGACATATTTTATTACTCTTGACATACTTTATTTAAATCCTGAACAAGCAAAAATTAAGCCCAAAATGCAGCCTCAAGGTAGTATGAAGTACACTGCTGAAATATATACTCTCTTTCAAGAGCTGCTATCAGCTCCCATTTAAGTCAAGGATATTTAAGACATTTTGAAAATAGTCATGTTCCAAAATATGAATTTCAAGGCCTAAATTTTAGGCGCCATTATCTGGAAATCTTGGCCATCAGTTGTTTCTCCAATGAAGTTAATTAATCAATTACAATTAAAAATATTCATATGCATTATACAAAATATTAAGTTGTTTAGTTATGAAGCTATTTCTTAAGTAATTCATGCAATTCAAACTATTTTTAATATATAACCTAACCTAATATATAACCTAAATAAAATGAGCATAATCCTATTACTCAAAAGAAATAACAATTTTGAAAATTGTGCATGTTGCCTACAATAAATATCTTACAGTACATATAAAAATAAATAACCCACTTCAACCTGTGAACAAGTAACTTAGCTTTTAAACTAGTCACCTCCTTTTTAAACTCTTAGATCAGTAAATGCCTTTATATAATAGAATAATTTGCACAGTAGCAACAAACCAAATTAGATTTTTTCAAGCCAGATTCTTATGGTATTTGTTAAATTTATCCTTTGATAACGAGGCAAATAAATCTGACACAATACTTCCAGTTACCTTCTTCCTTGGTTTTGAATATTTTTTCTTAGTTTCTGATACAGTGTTACTGGCTTAATTGAAACAGCAAAGTGAAAATAGAATCATGTCAATTAATCACCTAATTATTAAAGAATTATAGGTATACATTAGGCTAGGGTAGTTATCAGTTTATTAAATTAACTTATTTAAGGTAGACAAGATTCTTTAAGGTTAGCACCCAACGAACACTGTATTCTATTAGTCAAGGGGCTGTTTAAGATAACTCCATTGGAACACCTGGGAAAAATGTGAAGGGAAAAAAGCATAGCTGTATATACACTCTATGAATATTTAAAGTGTTGATCTTTCCAGAAATTACTTATTGCACAGATCTTCTCCACAAGTATGTTTTACATGCATGCTTACCTTAATATTCATAAAAAAGTGTTCACATTCCTTACTCTTGCAGTCAGCATAGGGCTATTTCCATCTGTTTATGGTAATCTATCCATACAGTAAAAAAGGTGAAATTTGAGAAACAAAATATACATTATAAATTATTCACCCAATGATAAATAGGTAAAAAAAATACCAAAATTGTGTTCTCATTTACCCAGTAAGACATTCTGCCAAAGACATTGGGTTACAAAAATGTAACATTATTATTCCCTGTATTGCAAAGAATTCAGAATGATATTTGGTAATTTAGATTTTATACATTTAATATTAATAATCCCTTTGACATATTTATGTAGAATGTTAAAAATATTTTATATAAAAGATCTATACTTAAAAGATATCAAAGTGTTTTTTAAAAAGGACATAAACTTGAACTCCAGTTCCCTTGTGATGAACTAATTAACTATAAGAACACTTACCCTGATACCAAAGAGCTTTTGTTTGACCTTATCTAGTATTTTTTACTTATTAGTAACCAATGATATTATGGTCGTTTAGTATTAATAATTCTAGTAAACTTTTAATGCTGTATGTGTATTCTGGTGCAGAATGAAAATAAGTTATATTTTATTTAGTTTATATATACATGTTAAAACACAGCAGGACAGACTTAGATCATAGAAGTTTATCTAATTCCATTCAAAGTGAGAGTTCCAGCATTTTGTAATGATTCATTTTTAATCCACATGTCACGGTAGCTTAATATATAATTGTTGATGTGAAAGCTGTTTTTGATACCAGAAGCAAGTGAAGCCACAGAGGGAAAGCAATAAATCTGCTGCTGCTATGTTTTTCATTCATATGAATGAGATCCACACAGTTAGTTAAAAAAATTGGGCTAACAATGCATGGAAACAAAAAATTACAATCCTGTTTTGAATAGGATATTAAACGGTAAACTTAGGGAAAACATACTGGTTGTAAGATAGATTCAAGGTACTGTATTCTCTTATTTATGTAAACCTCTATATAAGTAAATCTTGTTTACAGATTCTGTTCTTAAATTAATTCCCTTGAGTAGATTAATTCAGAAATAAGTACTAAAAGGAAGAACAACAGAGAGAGATGTTTGGTCCTTTTTATTGTGATCTACATTTTCATTAACCAAATAAATCTGACGTAAAGATTATTAAATATAAATAAAAATATGCATGTAAGTATGTACTTCTGAAAAACATAAAGGGTTCAGTTCTCCTTTCTTATCCAGAATGGAAGCCTCACAGTAGCTATTACGCAGCAGCTTTCCCACCGATCTCTTTAGAAGATAAATATCTACATGGCGACTTAAAAGGGAGTTTTTTTGTCCTTAACAGAAATAGCAAATATCATGTGATCATAATCTTCCTTCTGCTTGTTCTTGAGTGATTATGAGTCTGACAACAGAAGAAAAGTAAGAGGCAGATGAAAAGCAGTTGCGAAGGAAAAGACAAGAAGTATCTCTCTGAAACATCTGGTGGTCTGAGGGGCACATCTTCTGGTGAATCCTTTCTACTCACAATAATAGGTTCTCTGAGTTTAACAGGAAAACTGACAAAAGGAGGAGCTAGTGGTGACAACAGCAGGGGCAAGTGGCAAACTGCAATAACATTAGGATCTGTAATAGGCAAATATTCCCGGGTATGTCTACATTGTAGATTGCACTGTAGTGTAGAGGCACCTGAGCAGACTTAGATACCTGAAGCAATCTAGCCATTAGCTTTATTCTTGACAGGGTAAAATAGCTGTCACTAGTTACTGCATTATCTAGACTATTTCAGGCACTCAAATTATCTCAGATATCTCTATATTATATCAGTAACACAGGGACATCCTCAATAGCTTCCTCTTCTCCCCAAGAACATGTTAAAAGAGTGAGTCTAAGTTCCCCCAGTTACTTCTTGTGCCATTTGAGCAAATGTCCCCGCCCCAGGTAAGAACGGGCCTGGATCCAAGGCATCACACTCTTTAGATTAGACTGGGAAGGCCCCCTTCTGTGACACTGCTACCTTCTTTTGGGCAGTTACATGCCTGCTGGGGTAATCCTGTTCTGACACAGCTGGAAATAGATTGTGGAAGTAAATAGCTGCCCCAAAATTATATAGCTATTGAATCTCCACTTTAACCTCAAAACAGAAAAATAGGATTTTGCTCTTTGGATCATGCAGTTACTCCCTGCAACTTTTTCACAGTCAGTAGGAAATACCACACAGTGTTCTACATACATGATATATTCCTTCTGCAGGGTGGTGCTGCTAGTAGCAAGGGTCTGATTTAAAGAGTTGATGGGGCTCTCTGAAACAAGACAGACACCATTAGCTTGAGCTTCTACCCAAGGATTTGGAAATCATTAAATACTCAAGCTGGTTAAACAATTGTCACAAAAACATTTTTCTTTTTTTTTCTTTAAAAATCTATGTTTCACTGAGATGCTTTGTGAATATATATCAGTTTTAATAGAAAATTCATCAGGAGAGATTTTTAGAATCAGAATGGCATATCTGCCAGGAGACAGACCCTAAATCAGTCAGTAGTCTGTTGGTTAGGGAACCCATCTGGTGTTTTAGAACCAAGATGCAAATGCCTATTTCGAATTAAGCTAGTAGGTGAACATCCTAACCACTCGTCTTAGGTGTTCTGGGGTGAGTCTCATTCTTTCAAAAGTCTCATTTTTGTTTTGTGTTGGTGCAAAAGCAAATTTTGGATCCTCAAAATGTTTCCTAAATCAGATTGTTTTCCAATAAGCCTTACTTAAATAGCTTCCCTAAGTGCCACTTATAAGCATTGCTTTTCCGTTTACAAACGTTGAATTTATTTTTGAAATAATAAAAAACATATTAAGTATGTTCAAGAAGGCCAATGTGGTGCCGATCTTCAAGAAAGGGAGGAGAGTGGATCCGGCTAACTACAGGCCCATTAGCCTGACTTCTATCCTGGGGAAGATCTTAGACAAGTTTATTAAGGAGGCCATCCTTGAGGGACTGGCCCAGGCTAACATTCTAAGGGACAGCCAGCATGGGTTTGTTGCGGGTAGGTCTTGTTTGACCAATCTCATTTCCTTCTATGACCAGGTGACCTATCACCTGGACAAGGGAGAAGAGATTCATGTCATATATCTTGACTTCAAAAAAGCTTTTGATCTGGTATCCCATGATCACCTCTTGGCCAAACTGCCCAGTTGTGGCCTTGGCTCCACCACGATCCGCTGGCTGGGAAATTGGCTCTGTGTTCAGACCCAGAGGGTTGTAATCGATGGCAGTCACTCATCGTGGTGCCCTGTGACCAGTGGGGTCCCTCAAGGCCCTGTCCTGGGACCCATACTGTTCAACATCTTCATTAATGATGTGGACATTGGAGTTAGGAGTGGACTGGCCAAGTTTGCCGATGACAGCAAACTTTGGGGCAAAGCATCCACGCCAGAAGATAGGCGGGTGATCCAGGCTGACCTGGACAAGCTCAGCAAATGGGCAGACGAGAACCTCATGGTGTTTAACACCGAAAAATGCAAGGTTCTCCACCTTGGGAGGAAAAACCTGCAGCACCCTTATAGGCTCAGCAGTGCTACGTTGGTTAGCACTACAGAAGAAAAAGACTTGGGGGTCATCATTGACCACAAGATGAACATGAGCCTGCAATGTGATGCTGCGGCTAGTAAAGCGACCAAAATGCTGGCGTGCATCCATAGATGCTTCTCAAGCAAATCCCGGGACATCATTCTCCCCTTGTACTCGGCCTTGGTGAGGCCGCAGCTGGAGTACTGCGTCCAGTTTTGGGCTCCACAATTCAAAAAGGATGTGGAGAAGTTTGAGAGAGTCCAGAGGAGAGCTACGCGCATGATCAGAAGTCAGGAAAACAGATCTTACGATGACTGGCTGAGAGCCATGGGACTCTTTAGCCTGGAAAAGCACAGGCTCAGGGGTGATCTGATGGCCACCTATAAGTTTATCAGGGGTGACCACCAGGATCTGGGGGAACGTCTGTTCACCAGAGCGCCCCAAGGGATGACAAGGTCGAACGGTCACAAACTCCTGCAAGACCATTTCAGGCTGGACATAAGGAAGAATTTCTTTACTGTCCGAGCCCCCAAGGTCTGGAACAGTCTGCCAGCGGAGGTGGTTCAAGCACCTACATTGAACACCTTCAAGAGTAAATTGGATGCTTATCTTGCTGGGATCCTATGACCCCAGCTGACTTCCTGCCCTTTGGGCAGGGGGCTGGACTCAATGATCTCCCGAGGTCCCTTCCCACCCTAATGTCTATGAAATCTATGAAAGTAGAACAGGAAAAAACCCAGGAAAACACAGCAACTGTACATTTGTGCAAATAGGATCTAGGATCATAGCAATGTAGGGACCTCACAAGGTCATTTAGTTCAGCTTCATGCTCAAGGCAGGAGCATCCCTGACTAAACCATCCCAGCCAAGTGTATCCAACCTGCTTTTGAAAATTTCCAAAGATGGACACTCCCTAACTTCTCTAAATAGCCTCATCCAATGCTTGACCACCCTCATAGACAGAAAGTTTCTCCTAATCTCCAATTTAAATTTTCCTTCCTGCATCTTTAGACTGTTTCTCCTGGTCCTGACCCTGACAGCCACAGAGAAAAACCTATCTGCCTTCTTTCTGTAATAACCCTTCAGGTATTTAAAGATTGTTAACAAATTCACCCTTATCAGATCAAATAATCCTAATTCTTTCAGCCTTTTCTCATAAGCCTCCCAGGCCCCTAATTCTTTTTTTAAACTCTGTGCTGGACTCTTTCCAAACTATCCACATACTTCTTCAAATGTTGGGTCGAAAACTGAACATAGTATTCCAAGTGAGGCTTCACCAATGCTGAATAAAGCAGAGATACTTCCCTTGACTTGCTAGTGACACTTCTGTTAATACGACCTGGAATCTTGGGGGTCGGGGGTGGAGGGGTTGTTTCTTTCTTTGCAATAAAAGCAAACTGTTGGTCCACTGTAACCCCAAGAATCTTCTCTGCAGTACTGCAGCCTGCCTTGTCTTTCCCCAGTCTGTGCAGGTAATTCTATTCCAAGTGCAGGATTTTGCACTTACACCTGTTGAATCCCATCTGGTTACTTTCTAATCATTTTTTACAGTCTGTCCAGGTTATTCTAGATCCTAGCCCTACCCACTAGAGTGTATGCAACTCAACTCAACTTGGTGTCTCCCACAAATTTGCAAAGTATGTAATCAAGATATTAAACAATACCAAACCAAGGACAGATCCCTGATACTTTCTCCCAAACTAAACATTGTCTCTTACCAAAGGTGACAAATTTTCATCGTTCATCTTACAGAGTATCTGTGTCTTCCAATGCCTTCTCTGGCTGTCCCTCCTCTGTGATGCTGCAGGTCTTTTTGTGCATTGAATTGATAAAAGCTTCATGGTTGTGGATGCTTCTGATCCTATTCAGTTCCCCCTGCAGTCCCGTCACCTGATTCCTGAGAGAATCCATCAGGAGGGACTTCTCACATCGCCAGTATTCCCCCACCTGGCTGTCTTTAGCAGGGACATGTAGACCACAGTCCCTGAAAAGCCAGACCAGAAACTGGGTGGAAACCTTGGTGATCAGTGGCCAGGTCACTGCACAGGCAGACTTGTGTGTGGCCACTGTACAAGTAGAAACACTTAGCAGTGACTTCGGCACTTCAGTATTTTCCAACCATCCTGTTTAATCTCCTGCTAACTCTTTCTTCCTCTTCTGCTGCTATTTCCTGGGGGGAAAATACCTCTTCCTCCTTCACCTCTCTCTATATCTAATCACCAATAAAAAAAAGCACAGAAATTCTTCCCTTCTATAACTGCTGTACATTTGGAGTTCTGGGTAAAAAGCCTATACATATTAAGCTGCACTGTGGCTATTCTTCACTGCGGGTGCATCTACATGAGATGGCATAGCATATAAAGTGTGATCAATAATTGTGATAACTGTCGTTGATTTGGCATGGAAGAATTTTTAAAATTCATTTTGCACAGAGAAATAAGAATAATTGAGTACTGTACTGCCCAGAGGTAAACTGGAGGAGATTCTTACCTAAGAGGCATGTCAAGCACTTTGACCTGTTTCAATCCAAGGTTTAACCTAGAGCAGATTTCCATTGAATAAAATTGGATTCAAATTAGGAAGTTTGCGGAAACCTGGAAAAAAAAGAAATAGAGGGGAAAAACCAACCTTAAAATACATTTACCTTGGGGCTGTCATTTGGGGAAGAGAGATTAGCAATGAATATGATTTATCATATTCAAAACTTGTTTGGAATCCAATAAATACTGCATTTAAAATAATAAAAAATGCTTAATAACAAGGGGGAAATGATTTTAAGTAAAGCTGAATTTGCTAACATTTTAATGCATTTATAGGAGTAGGAGCAGTTGCTGAAAGGAAAGATGGATTTAAGCGTGTTCCAAAATAACCATGCATTTATTACATTTACAATACACTGTGTACATGTATGCAGGGAATGTACTTTGTTGATATAGAGTTTTTTAAGGAAAAATCTCTAAAACCTTCACCAGAAAAATAGTAAAAATTTAATCTATATTACTTTTTTTTCTACAACAGCTTAGTTTGAATTTGCATAAAGACTAATAGTTTTGGATTTAATATAGGCTTTGGATTCCACTCCTTTACATTTTCACAGACTTCTTTTCATACGTTTAGCTTTTCTACCTTGGAGAACTCAGAACAACAGCAAAGTCTCTCAGTACCTGAAGAATGGTGATTGTTCCCAAAAGCTTGCAAATAACTCTTTTTCCAACTATTTGGCTGGGATAATAAAAGATACACATCTACCCAAAGAAGTTTGCCTAACTAATAGATTTGATGCACTTTTGTTTTATGATATTATAAAAAGATGCAAGACCTTTGCAATATTAAAGTAACATTGTATATGAGACTTTCATGCATTTCAGTTAATTGGCTTATTTACTAAAATGATCAATCTAGTGGAGCTGGGGTATGCAAATTTTATTAGCCAACAATACAGGAAGAAGTGATGGCCTCTGGTGCAGACTTTCACTCACACCTTAACTACTCTTCTACCATTCCTCACTCTTGATACAAGAGCGGGCAACATTCATTTAAATTATTTCAGGACATTTCTTTAATTATCTTTCTATATATTTAGGAGATATTAGAGCAGGCCATATTACAGATTGCAATCCCCTTCCCCTCCCCAAACTGATAAATACAAATTCATGTGTTTGTGAGAGGTAATATATTGTAAATATAATTTACTTGGACTGGTTTAGGTGAATAAATTTTGACTTATGATGATTCTTAAGTGGTTTTTATTCATTATTTATTGCTGGTGCTGCATGATAGGTCACGTTAAATAACATGGCTTTGTTTTGATTCTTTTATTATATGATAATGGGCACATCTATATGAGCTACCTACTGTGCATTTGTTATGGTGCAGTTATTTAGTACTTGCATACCCAAATATTAAACGACTGCACAGTAACTGATATCTTTGCCCAGTAGCATGCAGGCATGGTTGTCTAGTGATACTTACTGAACAGTAGCTTGTTACTAATGTGCAGTAGCATTGCATCATGGTTCATGCCTCATGATGCTACTACACAATAGTTCATAGATTTCATACACAGTTGGGCTGGAAGGGACCCCAGAGGATCATTGAGTTGAGCCCCCTGCTCCAGAGGCAGGAAGTCAGCAGGGATCATAGGATCCCAGCAAGGTAAACATCCAAATGTGTCTTGAAGGCTTTCAAAGTGGCTGCTTGAACCACCTCCGCTGGCAGGCTGTTCCAGACCTTGGGGGCTCAGAGAGTAAAGAAGTTCTTCCTTATGTCCAACCTCAATCAGTCTTGGAGGAGTTTATGACAGTTCGATCTTGTCATCCCTTGGGACACTCTGGTAAACAGACGTTCCCTCAGATCCTGGTGAACTCCCCTGATACACTTATAGGTGGCCATCAGATCACCCTTGAGCCTGTGCTTTTCCAGGCTGAAGAGTCCCATGGCTCTCAGCCTCTCATCAGAAGGTCTCTTTTCCTTATCTCTGATCATGCACATGGCTCTCCTGCACTCTCTCAAGCTTCTCCACATCCTTTTTCAATCATGGTGTCCAAAACTGGATATAGTACTCCAGCTGTGGCTTTACCAAGGTTGAGTACAGAAGGAGAATGATATACTGGGATTTGCTTGAGAAGCATCTATGGATGCAAGCCAGTGTTTTGCTCACTTTACTAGCTGCAACATCATGTTCCCCAAGTCCCTTTCATCTGTAGTGCTAGCCAGTGTAGCATTGCCGAGCCTATAAGGATGCTGCAGGTTTTTCCTCCCAAGGTAGAGAACCTTCCATTTTTCTGTGTTCTGCCTGGATCACCCTCCTGGTGATCCCTGGTCCAGCCTGTCAGGGTGTTCCTTCACGAGGTCAGCTTTGATGGAGGGTAAGGAATCTCCCTCACCTGGGCCTCCCTGTCCTACAGTGGGCAGGGACTGGTGAAAAACTGATGCAAAGTACCCGTTTAGCAAGTTTGTTTTTTCCTGGGCATTGGTTATCAGTTATCCCATCTGGTTTAGCAGAAGTCCAATGTTGCCCTTGCTTTTCCTCTGGTCCTCCACATATCTAAAAAAGGATGTTTTATTGTCCTTGATATTTGTAGCTAGCTGGAGTTCTGCCACAGCCTTGGCTTTCCTGGTTTGCTCTCTGCAGGTCCAGACCAGAACAGAGTATTTTTCCATGGTGGTGGTTCCAGTCCTCCATCCTTTGTAAGTCTTCCTTTTAAGATGCAGTAGGTCCACTAGTTCCCTAGAGAGTCAAGGGGGCTGCTGTGCCCTTCTGCTGCCTTTCCTCCGAGATGGGATAGCCTTTGCTTGCCCATCCAGGATTGATCCCTTGAGAAGCAACCACTCATTCTGAATTCCCATCCCCTTTGGCCCTTTTGGTCCAGGAACAAGCTCCTGCACAGTAAGCATCTCATACAGATGTGCCCAGTAGTATGTTAATAAAATAGTCATATACAAGAACATAAAAAGTGTCATACTGGGTCAGCCCAAAGGTCTGTCTCTCCCAGTATCCTGTCTCTGGTAGTAGTAGAAGTGGACAGGACAAGTCAGGATAGCTAGTCACAGGCACTCAGCAGAAAACTAAACTCCTGAATGATTACTTTGCTTCAGTCACTCACCAGGTTAAGGGGAAATTCATGCCAGCTAGGGTACAGAATGAGCAGGGTTCAAATGACCACCTTCCTACTATTTCTGTAGAACTGGTGTGCAATTAATTAAAGAAATTGGATGTATATAAATCAGCAGGACCAGATTAACTTATTCCAAGAGTGGTGAAGGAGCTGGCCAAAGTAATCATAGACTACCACCACTGCTGGCCCACTGGGTAACCCTTGCAAAGCCAGCAGGCCAAGGTACTTAAGGGAGCCCACCCCTGCCTCAGCCCCAGTAGGCAAGGCAAGGGACCCCAGGCACTTGCCTGCCTGTACACAAATGCCAGGAGCTTGGGGAATAAACAGGAGGAACTTTTCCTCCTGCTTAACACAAATAATTATGATGTCATAGGGAAAATGGAGACCTGATGGGACTCCACCCATGACTGGACCACAGGTATAAATGGTTATACCCTGTACAGGAGAGATCGAGTAGACAAAAGGTGTTAGTGGGGGTGTAGCTCTCTATGTCAAGAGGAGCTATGCATTCCTGCTAGCAGACATTGGCAACTAGGGTGGATGGCTGGAGACCTCTGGGTTAAAATCTGTGGGGAACACGGCACACAGGACATGATGGTGCGAGTCTACTACAGACCTCCCAACCAAAGTCAAGAGCTTGACCAGGAGATCACCAGGGAATTGGCTGAAGCCACATGCTCTAGATCCATGGTTGTCATGGGAGACTTCAACTACCCAGATGTCTTGTGAGAAGAGTGCTCAGCTAAATATGAACAGTCACAAAGTTTCTTCTCATGCATGGATAACCTCTATCTGACACAAGAGGTCTATGGGCCAACAAGAGGTAAAGCGCTGCTCGACCTGGTACTGACAACTGGGGATAACATAATTGGCAACCTAACAATCAGTGGGAAGCAGGGTGACAGTGACTATGAGCTGATCACCTTCATTATCTGCTGTACAACTGGCAAGACAGTCAACAGTACAGAAGTCCTCAACTTCAGGAAAGCTAACTTTGACAAGCTCAAGATGCTTGTTGGTGAGGCCCTAAGGGACCATGACCCAAAGGGGAGGGGAGTTAAGGAAGAGTGGTTGCTCCTCTAGGGAGCTATCCTTGATACACAAGCTAATGCCATTCTCTCTCAGAAGAAAGGCAGCAAAAGGCCATAGCATCCCCCTTGGCTCTCCAGGGATCTAGCAGACCTCCTGCAGCTAAAAAGAAAGACCTAAAAAGAATGGAGGACAGGATCCATCTCTAAGGAGGAATATTTCACAATGGTCTGGACCTTCAGAGAGTGAACAAGGAAAGACAAGGCTGCGACTGAACTCCAACTAGCTACAAGTATCAAGGACAATAAGAAGTCCTTTTTTAGATATGTGGGGAGCTAGCAGAAAAGCAAGGGCAACGTTGGACCCCCGCTAAACCAGAAGGGACAACTGACAACTGACACCCAGGAAAAAGCCAACCTACTAAATGGGTACTTTGTGTTGGTATTTCTTCAGTCCCATGTGTTGCCCCTGCACATTACAGGACAGCGAGCCCCAGGTGAGGGAGATAGAACCCTTACCCTCCATCAATGCTGACCTCGTGAAGGAACACCTTGAGGCTGGACACCTTCAAATCAGCCGTCCCTGCTGGTTTACACCCCAGGGTACTCATGGTACTGGCTAACATCATAGCTCAGCCCCTGGCATGGATCTTTCAGAGTTCCAGGCACTCTGGTGAAGTGGAAGAAGGCCAATGTGGTGCCTATCTTCAAGAAAGGGAGGCAAGTGGACCTGGAAAATTGCAGGTCCATCAGCCTGACCTCTATGCCGGGGAGGATCTTAGAAAAAATCATGAGAGAAGCTATCCTCAACAGACTGGCTGATGGCAACATCCTGAGGGACAGCCAGCATGGGTTTGTTGTGGGGAGGTCTTGTTTGACCAATCTCATTTCCTATTACAACCAGGTGACCTATCACCTGGATAATGGAGAGGAGATGGATGTTGTATATCTTGACTTCAAAAAAGCCTTTAATCTGGTATTCCATGATCACCTCTTGGCAAAATTGGCTAACTGCAGCCTCAGGTCCACCATGATCCACTGGCTGAGGAACTGGCTCTGTGGTCGGACCCAGAGGGTGGTGACTGATGGAAGTTAATCATTGTGGTGCCCTGTGACCAGTGGGGTCCCCCAAGGCTCGGTCCTTGGGCCTTTATTGTTCAACATCTTCATTAAAGATGTGGACATTGGAGTCAGAAGCAGACTGGCCAAGTTCGCTGATGATACCAAACTTTGCAGTAAAGCATCAACATCTGAGGAGGGTGATCCAGGCTGACCTTGACAGGCTCAGGAAATGGGCGGACAAGAACTTGATGCTCTTTAACACCAAAAAATTCAAGGTTCTCCACCTCGGGAAGAAAAATCTGCAGCATCCTTATATGTTCGGCAGTGCTACGCTGGCTAACACTACGAATGAAAGAGACTTGGGGGTCATGATTGAACATAAACCTTCAATATGATAACTATAAACCTTCAATATGATGCTGTGGCTAGTAAAGCGAGCAAAACTCTGGCTTGCATCCATAGTTGCTTCTCAAGCAAATCCCAGGACGCCATTCTCCCTTTGTACTCGGCCTTGGTGAGGCTGCAGCTGGAGTACTGCGTCCAGTTTTGGGCTCCACAATTCAAAAAGGATGTGGAGAAGCTAGATAGAGTTCAGAGGAGAGCCACGTGCATGATCAGAGGTCAGGAAAACAGACCTTATGATGACAAACTGAGAGCTATGGGACTCTTCAGCCTGGAAAAGCACAGGCTCAGGGGCCATCTGATGGCCACCTATAAGTTTATCAGGGGTGTTCACCAGGATCTGGGGGAATGATTGTTCACCAGAGCCCACCAAGGGATGACATGGTCAACTGGTTATAAACTCCTGCAAGACTGTTTCAGACTGGACATAAGGAAGAATTTTTTTACTGTCCAAGCCCCCAAGTTCTGGAATAGCTTGTCATCGGTGGTGGTTCAAGCAACTACTCTGAATGGCTTCAAGAAAAAAATTGGATGTTTATTTTTCTGGGATCCAGTGATCCCACCTGACTTCCTGCCCCTGGGGTAGGGGGCTGGAGTTGGTGATCTTCCAAGGTCCCTTCCAGCCCTAATGTCTGTGAAATCTGTGAAACCCCTGGTGAATCTCTTCCAAAACTTGTGGTGGTCATAGCTAGAGGTGCCCAAAGACTGGAAGAGGGCCAATGTTGTGCCCATCTTCAAGAAGGGGAGGAGGAAGACCCAGGTAACTATTGGCCAATTGGACTAACTTCTATCCCAGGAAAAATCCTGGATAAAATCATTAAGGAGTCTACATGCAATAGTCTTGTAAAAGTTAGGATTCTGAATGACAGCCAGCTACATCATTGGCAGGTCTTATCTTACTAACCTCATCTACTTTTATGATCAGGTGACTCACCATCTAGGTAAGAGAGAGGAGGTGGACATTATATATGTTGACTTCCAAAAAGCTTTCGATCTGGTATCCCACGATGTTCTGATGAGAAAATTGCAAGACTGTGAGATTAACTGCAAGACACTCAGGTGGGTAGGAAACTGTCTGTGGAGTAGGACCCAAACAATTTTAATGAATGGATCTGTGTGATCTTGGCAGGAAGTGACCAGTGGTGTCCCACAGTGGTCGGTGCTTGGTCCAGTACTATTCAACATATTCATCAATGATTTGGATGTAGGGGTGAAGAGCTCACTGGCCAAGTTTGTGGATGACACCAAGTTGTGGGGAGTGTGGTCATGCTTGAAGACAGCCTGCAGACACAGATGGACCTAGACAGGCTTGCAAGTTGGGTGGACTGGAACCAGATGAAATTCAACATAGAGAAATGTAAAATGCTCCACTTGGGGATGATGAATCCCCTGCACACCTACAGTATTGGCAATACCAACCTGACCAGCACTACAAATGAAAAGGACCTGGGGGTAATAATAGACCACCGCATGAACATGAGGCGGCAGTGCAACACTGCAGCCAGCAGGGCTAACAATATCCTGGCATGCATCAATCGATGCATCTCCAGGCAAACCAAAGAAGTGATTCTCCCACTCTACTCAACATTGGTGAGACCACAGCTGGAGTACTGTTTCCAGTTCTAGGTGCTGTACTTTAACAAGGACATGGTAAAGCTTGAGAGAGTCCAGAAAAACACCACCCATATGATCAGAGACTTGCATGGCAAGCCATATGAGGAAAGGCTGAGGGAACTGGGACTTTTCAGTCTGAAAAAAAGAAGGCTGAGAGAGGACTTGGTAGCAGCTTATCACTACACCAGGGGCATACATCAAGGGCTCAGTAAACAACTGTTCACCAGGGCACCCTTGGGGAAAACTAGGAGTAATGGTCACAAACTCCTGGAAGACCATTTCAAACTCAACATTAGGAAAAACTACTTCACAACTAGTGTGTCCAGACTATGGAATAAGCTCCCTTGATAGGTGGTACAATTGTCTACCCTGGAAATCTTCAAGAGAAGACTGGACAGTCACCTTGCTGTGGTCACCTGACTCCAGTTGTCTTTCCTGCTTGGTGCAGGGGACTAGACCCGATGATCTTCAGAGGTTCCTTCCAGCTGTACAATCTATTAATCTATTAATTGATGGATCTATGGATGCTATACAGGGAAAGCACTGAACAGGATGTTTCTAAAATGATCTATCCCCTATTTGATACCCTTCCTAGCATCCACCATTACTGTTTTGGAGATACCAGAGGAAACAATGCCAAACATTATGTTCAATAGCCATTAATAGATCTATCATTCATTAATTTATGTGTTCCCTTTCAGAACCTCGCTGTGTTGCCTCCATCACCACATGTGACAATGAATTCCACATGGTAAGTATGCATTGTCTAAAAAAGTACTTGTTCTTGTTAGTTTTAAGCTTTTCACCTAGTAATTTCAGTAGCTGTAGTTCTAGCTATCTCTAGTACTCTGGGAACAACAGTTCTCTGTTCACTTGGTCCACAACCTTTATCATTTTTTAGACCACTATCATATCCCCCTCTCAGCCTTCTCTTTTCCATACTGAAGAGTTTTAGCCTTTTTATTCTCTCCTGATATGGCAACTGCTCCTGGCCCCTGATCATTTTGGTTGCCCTACTTTGTACCGTTTAAAATTCTACTACATCCATTTTAAGATGTGGAGACCAGAACAACATACAATATCCAAGATGTGGGTGCACCATGAATTTGTATATTGGCATGATGATGTTCTTTATTTTGTTTTCTATTCCCTTCATAATGACATCAACATTTTTATTTATTTATTTATTTATTTATTTATTTTGGTCTCCATGGCACATTGAACTGACATTTTTAGGCAACTATCTGTGAAGACTCTAAGGTCTTTTTTCTGAGTCATAAGAGCAAGTTCAGAATCCTCCATTATGTACATATGGTGGACTATTTCCCCCCTCAGTGCATTACCTTGCACTTCTAGAGACTGAAGCCCATCTGACATTTTTTTATCTACTCTCTTACCATGGTGAGATCTTTCTGCAGCACCTGTCCATCTACTTGTGACTAGGCTACCTGAAATAATTTGGTATCATTTGTAAACTTGGAAATTTCAATAGGCACACCCATTTCTAGGTAATTGATAACAATGTTGACAGAATCAGGCCCAGCGTAGATCCCTGTGGGTCCTGACTTTTGTCCTCCCTCCATCCTGAAAAGTGACCATTTGGCCCTACCCTTTGTTTTCTATTTTTTAACCAACTCTCAATGCAATTTTTTAAAAAAGGCTTCAGCGAAGGACCTTGTTAAAAGCTTTTTGAAAGCTAAAATGTATTATGTTAACTCCATCCCCCTTGTCCATGTATTTGTTAACACCTTCAAAGAACTCCAGCAGATTTGTGAGGCAGGAATTCCTTTTACTGAAACTACATTTGCTCTTCCCCAGCAGATTGTATTTGTCCATGTGACTGCTGATTGCATTCTTTATTGTAGAGTTTACCAACTTGTCAGCAGTGGAAGTGAGACTCGCTGTTCCATAGTTCCCCAGATCACCTCAGGAGCTCCTTTTGAAGATGGGTGTTATGTTAGCAACACACCAATCCTCTGGCACACAGGCTGTATGTAACAAAAGTTTACATACTATTTCTTGCAGTTCTGCAATTTCACTTTTGAGTTTCTCAGAACTCTCAGGTGAATGCCATGCAGTCCTGGTGACTTACTAGTATTTAGTTTATATTTTTTTCTAAAACTTTATCTGTTGTAACTTTAGTGTGGTCCAACTCTTCAGACACATCTACTAGAAGGGATTGACCTGGCATGTGAATTTCCCCAGTATCTTCTGTGGTATGCATGGATGCAAATAAGTCCTTTATTTAGCTTCTCTGAAATAGCCTCATCATCCCCGATTGCACTTCTTACACCTTAGTCATTTAATGGTCTCTAGATGGCTTATTGCTTCTGATGTATTTTTAAAATTAATTTTTAATAATATTTTTATTATTAATTTTTGTACTGTAGCCAAACTTATCATGCACCACTTTCTCCAGTGTACCAAGTTCTACTCATTTGCTTCACCTTTACTTTGTTATACATTCCAGAATGCTGCCTTTGGAGGATTGGTATGTGGTCTAGGCTACTCAGCTCCACTCCACCAAACCTACTTTGGCTCCTTCACCCTCAGACATAGTATCATGCTCTGAGTCCTCTTGGCCTCCCAACCCTGCTTGCCTTAAGGACATTAATCATGGTCTCCACCTCCCCAAAAGCCATGCATGTGCCTCACATGTATCACCCAATCTTTGTTACTAAGGCAACTCAGCCACTTGAGCCCTAGTCCCTTTTGTTTAGGCTTCAAGCTTTATAGCCTCAGCCACTCACAGTCTTGGTTTTGGCCTTCTCAGCCTCAGTCCTTCAATGTCATGACCCAACTGCAGCCTCAGACTCTCTGGGCTTTCATTCTTCTGTTCTGACTCAAATTATCCCAGCCTCAACCTTTCTGTATAGAAGTTTTGGCTTTCCCCAGCCTTGACCCACTCAAGGCTTTGATCAAGGTACGTTTCAAAATACAGGGTTCTCCAGGCATCCCTGCTGTGTGGTCTGTGTGGTCTCCTGGTTCTCCCCAAAAACACAATCTGAACCTCTGGTTCAGCCCATAACCTCAATCCCAAGCAAACTGCTTCAATCTAAATGAAACTCCACCCTGGGTCACTGTCCCAACACTACCCCCTGAGCTGTTTCTCCTTAGCTCCTTAGGGTACCTTGTGCCTGTAGGTCCACCTCCAGAAGTCTTACTTATCAGGATATCCTCACCCTGCAACAGCTAGTCCTGGCCCAGGGGCTTGTATTCTCCAGAAGCGCCACCCCTTCAAGTCATGTGATCTCCAGCCCATCACAGTGGAGTTATAGTTACAATAGGGGCTAGGGAAACCTGCTATAAGAATCTTTTGCTAGGTCCTGCTCAAATTATCTTTTGTCTTGCCTTATTACACTTTTACCTGAGACCTGGCAAACCTTGTAAGCTTCCTGTTTTCCTTTTTTGGGCACACCTTCCATTTTTTGAAGGATGCCTTTTTGTCTTTAATGGACTCCTTAACTCTGCTATTAAACCACGCAGGGGTATTACTTGTCTAGCTGATATCTTTCCAGTTAACTTCCTCTTTTAGTTAATTTCCCTTCCTGAAGTTGTATATTAGCATGGTAGATTTTTTTGGCTTACTCCTTCCTGCTAGAATGCTGAATGTAGTCATTTTATGTTTGGTATTGGAGGTGGCACACCAACACATACTTCTTAGACCAGGTCCTATATGTTACTTGGGATTAGGTCTAAAATTTCTTATCCTTCTGTGGTTTCCAAAACAAATTCTTTTCATATTCCTAAATATTTTACTTTATTTTGCAAAATAAATAAATATTTATTTTCCAAAATAGCTGTAAATTTATGCTAATTTTGAACTTGCTTATAAATAAATGTTTTCCTGCTCTTCACAATGGACCAGATTCTATTCCATGTATTAGGAAAAAAGTGGACTTAGGCACTTAAAAACCTTGTGCAGTAACTTTACTTTCCATGTGCATTCTTGCAAAGTAAAACTTGCACATAGGAATGTTATCAAATAAACACATTGAAGGGACTGTAAATTGACTTGTAATTTTCTTTCTATATCTACTTCCTGAAGAAAGGTGGACAACTAGGTTTTTTTTGTTAACAGGACTGTGACATCTTTCAAATGAGTCATAGGGTGTTTGCTATTCATAGAATCATAGAACAGTTGGGATGGAAGGGATGAGGAGGTCATCTAGGTCAACCTTTTTTGGTAGATGTGCTACATATTAGCCCTGCACTCTCCCCAAGTGACACACCAATCTCTTTTCTCTGCCCAAAGTCCTGTTTTGCTTTCTGCTTCCTTCCCTACTGTTCTGCCTGTCCTATCCCTGATCTATAACAAGCCAGGCACAGAGGTTTCTATGTCACTTGTGGCACTCATGCCATAGGTTGGCCACCCCAATCTAGTTTAACCCCCTGTTCAAGGCAAAATCATGCCTGATTAAACTGTGCAGTTTATTCTCAAAAAATTGCTAACGATAGATCTTCTACAACCTTTTTGGACAACCTTTTCCAATGATGGACCATCTTGAAGCAAGAAAATTCTTTGCAATATCCAACCTAAGTTTCTCCTGCTTCAATTTAACACCATTGCTACTTGTGCTGTCCCCTAGATCCAGAGGAAGTAGTTTATCTCCATCCTCCTAGGAGCATCTACATGAGATGTTTACTGTGGAATAGCCTAATTAGCTCCACAGTAAACATCTTGCATCTATACATGCAACCTTATTGGGCCACAGGAAACTAATTAACTCCATAGCAGGACACTATTTTTAAAAACAAGTACTATTCTGCTGCAGAGTGTTTTATTCCACAGCACTACATGTGTATATGCTGATGTGGCTGGATGGGGCATGAGGGTGCTTCAGTGAGGGGGCTGCCAGCTGGCTAGCTCCATACTGGAGAGCTCTTGTGCCCCAGCCAGCCCCTTCACAGTCTGTAGAACCAGGCTGTAGCAGCCCCAGGCTGGCCGACTGATCTTCTAGGCCCCCTGGCAGCTGGGGCTCCTCTGATCTGGCTCAATGTGCTGTGGTCCTGGGTGTACATTCAAATGATATGTCTGAGAACAATAAACCTTAGCACAATAAATGCCAAAGTTTATTGCTTCAAATTAATTTCACGTGTAGTTGTGCCCCTTATCTCCATCTTTCTGTTGTATAAGCCAGGCTTTTCACACAAATGTCTAATGTTCATTTGGAAATTAGTTTTTATACCCAAGACAGAAAGGTCTGGTTAATATATTACTTAACTTTTATTTTACTCAGCTTTTGCCACATTATCAGCAGTGTGAAAACACATTTGTACACATTTTTCTTCCCTCTTATCATGTCAGTTTTTTGCCCACTCTTGTCTGAATACCTGGATTTCATTTAACAAAGTCCTGTGTGCAAATGGATACTTTATAGTGTTAATGCTGATATTTTTAATTCATTCCCTTATTTTATACCAAAAAATTGTTTATTTATTTTCAGAGTCTCTATTATATGGCCTATCTGCCATTTATCACAAAATCATATTACTTCACCCTTCTTTAACTCTTTGATTCCTAGGATATGCTGCTACTATGCAGAAATATTTCTTAGATATTTGATTCGTCAATGGAGCATAGTGTAGCACAGAGAAACAGAAGGAATCATTGAAGCCAAACAGAACAAAACAAAACAAATTTTCCATATAAACTGTGAGTAGAATGAAGCTGAAAGAAACCTAGCAACGTCTTTATACATAAATCAAGAACTTGCTGGAGTTTGAGCCAAAATGTCCTTTAACCTCTACCCTGGGTAGAACTGCCATTTCTTTGAATGCACACCTTTCTTGTTGTTACATTTCATTTACACTGGACCGCTGTGGAGTGGAAATGAACTGATGAGGCTTGAGATGGCCTTTTAAAATTTATAGCTCTTAGATATATATTGTCATGATTTTAAGCCAATAATAAGGAGAAACTATAATATACAGGTCAATATATACAGTTAATTTTATTTGTTTTCTGCATGTGTAGGTCATCTTTTCTTGAATGATCTCAGACTTCTAGTCACCTTACTTTTTCTAGATTTTATACTGAGAGATATGATAAGTTAGGGAGGAGGTGCTTTATGAACAAAGTTGGTAAATTCTAACAGTCCTATTAAAACTCCCATTGAGAACAATTTCTTTAGAAAAGTTTACATTTCAGTATCCCAGGCAAATAATCATTTAACTGACATTAACAGAAACCTTTCAGTAGTTACTTCAACTTGTAACCCCATGGAAGGATAATAAATATTGCTATGCAGTTGCTGTGAAATCACTACAAATGTCTTCCTGTAGTTATAAAATAGAACAGTTATTCTCAAACTCTGTTCCACACACTACTAGAGGTTCATAAAGCCATGGTAGGTGGTCTACTGCTACTCTAGAGATTATACTGAGTTCCCAAACCTTTCTTCAGTTCAGAGTTTAAGGGTTGATGGTAACCCTTTGGTTGAGGGTTGATGGTAATACTTTGGTTCAAACACTTTTTCACTGGAATAGGTTTTTTTATATTTGAACAGACTTAATCAAATATATATTTACACTATCAGCAAGGGCATTAGTTCTCATCACCTGTCCATCTGGGTGGATACTATTAGTTAATTCTTATAGCTTTGTTCTAGGTACTTCCTGTGTCTCTAGCTCTTTGTCATGTTATCAGTATACTTCAACAAACATATTTACTTTACTTTAATTAAAGATGAGGTTATTTTCCCAAATACCATGGGAAAAAAATGCTCTGTTCTTAGATTTGAGTACCAGCCCAGGGCAAGTGTCAATTCAGCTCTGGCTTTGGCCTTGTACCCAGGGCCAGAATCAGAGCTGAGTTGTTGCTTGCCCCAAGTTGGGCAGCTGTGTGGTGGGAGAAACATGGGGAAGACCACTTAACCTGTTTCCCCCACCACCTGCCTCATGGGCAACTGGTACCTTCCAAGTCTGGGAGGGTACCAGATCACCAATGGGGGCAGGGGGGTGTTCCCTCTACTGATTGCTGATGGGAGTGGAGGGGAGGGTGGTCCTGAGCAGTCAATCACTGAGCCAGTGGCAGCTGGGCTTCCAGGAGGTTCACAGCCAATCTCGGGGGTGCACATGCACCCACACACACCCACGATGTGTCCAATGACCTGCCCCCACCACCAGTGACTGCTGACCTTCCCCTGCTTACTTCCAGCTCCAGCTCTTCTGCTACCAACCTAGCCAGGCCTGGAGTTACCACTGATGCTTCTCTCTGGCTGGGTCAGGCTGAGGACAGGGCCATGGCCATGCCTGAGGATGCTGCTCATGCTGAGTGCCCCAGTCAGAGCTGCCATCCAGAAGGTAGGGTGGTGCAGAGGGTGCAGAAAGTATAAGGTGGAGAGGGCAGGTGGCAAGAAGGAAGGTGCAGGCATGGGGGGAAATGGATGGGGAAGCAGGTGACAGGTGGGGAGACAATTATGACAAACAGTGGCAGGGGCAAGTATGGGTCAGGTGGGTCAAATGAAAAGTGGCAGGGAAGCCAGGTGTCAGGGGTGGGGGACAAATGGTGGGAGCAGCCAGAAAGAGGGCAAAGACAAGCATGAGGGGTAACAGGCAGGGAAGCAAGGTGTGGGGGGCAAAGGGCAAGGGTCAGTCCCTTTACCCCCCAAAATGCTCTGAGATGACAACTTTAAGGTGACCTTCCAATAATTAGATGTTATACATAGACAATTATAACAAATCTTTTATTTTACAGGTATAGAGTCTAAATATTTAAAGGCCATTTTGAATTCAAATAATTTTGGATTCAGGTAAATACAGTACTTTCTGCTGCTTTTCTCTGTAGCAAGACTGTTGTTTTTTTCCTGTAAGTAGTTCTTTGTATACTTTCATCTAAAAAATCATTGTTTCCATATTGCAGAACTCATCCAAAATTCTATCATCAACTCACTTGCTGCTTCAGGATCAAGCTACAATGTTCACCAATAGCTATGGATGTAAGAAGTTTAAAACAAGACCCTGCCCCTTAAGGTTGCTGAGCCTTATACAGGCATTTGCCATTATGGCAGCTACATGGCATTCATAATGTCCAGGCATACTTCTTTTCCAGTGAAGAAAACAGCTTTCATGTTTAATACATATACCTCAACTTGGGAGGCTGATTTGGGGGGCAAAGTTGCATGTTGTATGTGGAAAAATATGGTAGTGCTGAGGAACTTTTCAGTCTCACCAAACCAACTTCATTTTCTCCCTGGAATTCATTCCATAAGAATAGTTTCAGTCATTTCTTTTAGTGTTTCCTGGTTTTTCATAGCATGCCTGAAACATAGGATATGAATTGACATGAATAATGTAAATATAATCTATACTCATAAAGTGGGAAAACAGTCGAAAGAAGCATTATTTAGAAGCATAGACTCATAGAATCAAAGAAAATTAGGGTTGAAAAGGACCTCAGGAGGTCATTTACTCTATTCCCCGGCTCAAAGCAGCAATCCCCAATTAGATCATTCTATCCAGGGTTTTGTCAAGCCTGACTTTAAAAACCTCCTTGGATAGAGATTCCACCACCTCTCTAGGTAACCTATTCTAGGGCTTCACCAGACTCCTAGTGAGGAAGTTTTCTTAAAATCCAACCTAAACTTCCCTTTCTGAAATGTGAGACCACTGCTCGTTGTTCTACTATGTTCTGCCAGTGTATGACTGATTACACTGCTGACATCCATTTTATTGTAAGCTGTAACCCCCAGGTCCTTTTCTGAAGAACTGTTGCTTAGCCAGTTGGCCCCAAGCCTGTAGTGGTGCAAGGGATACTTCCATCCTAAATATAGGACTTTGCACATGTCCTTGTTGAACCTCATGAGATTTCTTTTGACCCAATCCTCCAATTTGTCTAGATCACTCTGAATCCTAGTCCTACACTCAAGCCTATCTACTATTCCCCACAGCTTGGTGTCATCTGGGAACTTCCTGAGGGTGCAATCCATCCTAACTTCCA